>NC_136063.1:275883890-276567620 GCF_964261635.1 Lissotriton helveticus
AGCAATAATACCATAATATCAACTTTGGCCATACATTGCAATAAAGCGTGGTTGGCGATCACACGCATTATCATGACAAAAATAAATATCTATTTTACCCTCCCATGCAGGGGACTCCCCGCCGCTCAGGCCTTCCCAGGGACAGTCGGTGGGGCCCGACCTTCATGGGTTTAGGTAAGATTTCGCCGACATGTAAAAATTGGCGAAACCGCCACTATGGCTAGATTGAACACACGTGGGACTTTGGATGGGTGCCACAACCTTGAGTATAATAATAATTAGTTTAATTATTGGTAGAGATCTAATCACGGTATCCATAGCACTTGCTCTGCGTGATACACCAATTCCCGAGTTCCCCTTGTCACACACAGCCTTCCCCTTCCCTGTACCTCACTGGGTTTGGACTTATTATAGTTTAACTACAGTAGTATGTTGGGAAACCGCTGCTGCACACAAGATCCTGAATACATTCAGGTTTGATTTTGTTTGTTTCTTCCCAACTTCTAGGGCAAGGACCATCGCAGTAGCACTCGCTGCCTTGATACACAGGTTGTATATGGAAGTTTCTTCGATTTGGGGGAGACTTCGCATTAATTGATGAGCAACCATAGGTCCTGAAGAATCGCCATAACTGGTGTGAAACATGTTGACCACACCATAGGCGAGGGTCGAACGAAGCCACATCACCCTTATTGTTGTGCTCCGCTACCCCTCCCTTTATCAATTTTAATTAAGCAGTGAGCCACCTGATTAAAAATGTTCTAATGGACTCTACTGACTTACTTTTAACTTTCACTCACGCTCACAATCGCACCTCTTAGGCCCCTCACACGCATGCACCCATTGGCCAGGAATAAAAGAACTCCACCAAAAGAGTAACACTACGTGTTGCCCGGCAGGCATTGCACCGCCAGCTTGTCGCTGGAGCAGGAGGCCAATGATGACACGATACAGTTATTTGGACGGACGGCTTCTGTTGTCCAACCCTCTAATTGTGTGAGGCATCCTAATTCCGAAAAGGGTTTACTCAATTCCCTGTTGCACACTCCTGAGAGTGGCCGTTTTTTCTCCTTCTTCCCCTTCCTCCCTCCTCCTCCTCAGGGGAACCTTGTACATTTGTTGTATATTAACCCAAATGTTCTCAAGAATCTTCTGGGAGCCTTTGTTAACACTGCAAATATAAATATAGGGATTTTTAGGCGTATGATTCCAGACCAAAGGTAAAGAGATCTTTGATTGGCAAGGTCCAATCTTCTTATAAAGGTCTAGTAGGGAAAAGGGTTACCAGTACTTTCATCTGTTGAGCAGATGCTTACTGGAAAAGGTTGTATTCAGGTTGTTTGGGAGCATAGCAAAGCCCAGTATGGATCTTGAATGGGTGACCAGAGAGTTCCATTTGTGAGGGTCTTGCACAATTCTAGGTTTGCCTTCAAGCTTGTTTATCTTGAATTTGACCTCACAGATTGGCTTTCTACGGATAAATATTGCTTGGTTACCTCCTGGTAATCTTCAGTACACCAAGTCCTATATGCCCTGTGGACACCCAAAATTGAGAGAGAAGAGGGTGGGAAGTAAGGACTATGATAAGAAAGACTAGGGCTCATAATAATTAATGTCATTGCTAAGACATTGGGTCATTTCTTCCCTTACCTCCTCATCAGACTTCAATGTCTCATTCCCTGTTGAATGAGGTAATACCCAATCTGTCACTATTGAATATTGGGCCTACATAAATGAATTCCAGTAGACCACAATTAATTCAGCACCAAGTGCTATATTTAATGAAGACAAATGAACAAATTACAAACTAACTGTCAGAAGATGAGAAGCAAAATCTACACATGTCTGTCAGGGAAGCCCATATGCAGCTGCCCAAGAAGTTGAGCCTCCTTTGTTAGAGCAATCCTAAATAAGATCTTGAAAACAGTCTCTTGAAAACAATGTCTGAATAAAACAAGTAAGGATATCACTTTACAAAGGTTAAATAGGTTCAGTCCTTCGAAATCTATGGATGAGTTTCCTTTAGCGCAAAGTACCTTGGATGCGTCTAAAATCAAAGCCGGTGTGAGGTGCAGGAGAGGTGAGCCGCTTGAAAAGCAAAGCAATGCATCGATGCCTTACTCCCAGTAGAGGTGATGCGTCAGTTCCTTACTGCCAGGCGAGGTGATGCGTTGGTTACTTACTGCTAGGCAGGGGAGGTGATGCGTTGGTTCCTTACTGGGAGGGTAGGTGATGCATCGGTTTGGGGACACGTGGCCTCGGTTCCATACTGCGGTGTGGCATTGATGAAGAATCAGTGCCCAGGGACGATGCGTCAAAAATCCAGATGCACAACACTCAAACCTAAGGGTCTTTCCGCCTTCTTCTCAGTGGAAAGGGTGCACCGAGTCCCGGGAGGCCGGCCGAAAACGGGTGCCTCCCCAAGGCCGATTATTGCTCGGCTCTTTAATTTCAGAGACAGAGACGCAATACTGCAAGCAGCACGGACAGCGCCCCCCATTAAAATCCAAAATTCTACCTTGGCATTCTTTCCAGATTATACGGCGGAGGTCACGCGCAGGAGGAGGACATTCTTCGAAGGAAAGAAATAACTTAGGGCACGAGAGATTGCTTACTCAATGCTCTTCCCAGCCAAGCTACGGATCGTGGCAGACAACAAAACGTGGTTTTTCGACACGCCGGAGATTGCACAAGACTGGCTGGAAGGATGGAGAACAACGGGTCAACCTCGCCGTTCCAACAGGACAAACAAGCACCACGCTAATGGATCTCGTCCGGGCTCCCAGGCAGCCGGGGGAGCGACAGCACCGCACTCACCTCTGAGCGCAACACCTGAGTTTGAAGATAACGAAGAACAATAACTTCCCGAGCTCACCTTTCTAAGCCAAAGGTAACGCTGACCGGGCGAGCCGCCGAGAACACTGGGCGGAGGTACTCCGTGGACAAGAAGGGGGGCCGCTGACCCCAGAGAGTCCTTCACCCCAGCGTGCAAGTACTGTGTTTTGGGCTTGGGTCAGGCACTCTGCTAAGTTGGGGGGGCGGGCAGTTTTGAGTCCGTTTAGCAGGGGGGCAGGGAGGAGGGGAGTTGGGGGTGGGGTAGTTTTGCATATTTTAGATAATTTCACTGGTAGAGATTGGAACTGTAGGGCACATCCACGAAGTATAGCGAGAACCCGGCACTTGCGTCGCACTCAGTCGATATGGCAGGCATTTACTTTCGACCACAGAAGCTATGGCACACACTACACGAGCTGACGTGGGGAGGGGGAAGTCTAACACGGGGCCAGTGACACCGTTGCAACTCATGTCTTGGAATGTGAGGGGACTGGGTGACAAGGTCAAACGAGGCTTGGTACTGCATAGCATAAGAAGATCCAACCCGGCCCTGGTCTTATTACAAGAAACGCATTTGGTGGGCACAGCAACACATGCGCTAGATAGAAGAGGTTACCATATGGTTGTTCACTCCGAATTCACTAGAGGGTCCCGGGGTACGGGGATCCTGGTGCACTGGTCTTCTAAGTACATAGTCCAGTCCACGAAGGTAGACACTCAGGGATGCTTTGCGGCGGCTCACGGACAGTGGGAAGGGAGGTCACTGAATGTGGTTTCGGTGTATATTCCGCCGGCGCTGCATGCAGTCGCTCTCCCGGAACTGGGGAAATTCCTGCTCGACCTCCCGGAGGGAGATCTTATCATAGGAGGGGACTTTAATGCAGTGGCACACAACACGCTAGACAGATTCCCGGCGCGTGCGCAGACTTCCGGGCCGTCCCGGCTGCATGGCTTTCTAGAGGCACAGGGTTTGGTGGACATCTGGAGGCAGTTACACCCGGACGACCAACACTACACATACCACTCGGCGGTCCATGACAGTCTGTCGCGCATTGATAACTTTCTAACACTGGGGGATGGCCTCCTTACCATAAACGACGTGCAAATTAAGCCAAGGGGTGTCTCGGATCATTCCCCGTGGACACTGGTTCTCTCCAACCCGGAGCGGACCCGAAAGCGTATATACCCGATATACCCAGGGTACCTTAAGGTGCCACTGGTGACTAAAACTCTGAAAACAGCGACGAGGTGCTACCTCGCAGAGAACGTCGGCTCAGTTTCGTCCCCCTCAGTCTTATGGGAAGCTTATAAGACGGTGCTTCGAGGACAAGCTATATCCACCATAACTCGGTACAAGCACACCCAAAAGCAGGAATTAATAGAGTTAGAGAATAAATTCGCCAGGGCTAACGAAGCCCATATGGCCAATCCATCGAGTGACACGCTACACACGCTCCGAATGTGTCAGCAGCGCCATACCGATTTTTTACGCCGTTAAGTGATGGGCAATATGGCGGCCACAGCACACAGGGTATATGATGTCGGGGATAAAGCTAATAAGCTCCTGGCCTGGCTAGAGAAAAAACAGAGAGGACAAAGAAATATACTACAGCTGAGGGACCCTGCGGGTGTACTACAGACCCGTCCATCGCGGATAGTGGAACTGTTGGCGGACCATTTCCAAAGGGTGTATTCCCCTGAGATGGATGTCACGCGAGAGATGGCGGAGACGGCTCTCGTGGAGATACCCACCCGCACCTTGTCAAGAGACGAGGTGGAAGAGCTGGAGATGGACCTGACCGCTGAGGAGTTACAAATGGCCATTGCGGCGCTACACTCGGGGAAAGCTCTGGGCCCCAACAGGATACCAATTGAGTGGTACAAAACCCTGTCGGAGACGCTCGGTACACCCCTACTCCATATGTTTACTGAAAGTCTGGAACGGGGACAACTGCCGCCTGACCAATGTGTGGCTACCATAGTGGCGATCCCGAAACCCGGCAAACCGCCGGAGGACTGCGGCTCGTACCGTCCAATTTCCCTCCTTAACGCTGAAAGCAAAATTTTGGCGAAACTACTGGCCAACAGATTACTGCCTCATCTAGCCCACCTAATACATCCAGATCAGTCGGGGTTTATGCCGCACAGGAGTACGGCGATGAACCTCAGACGACTACATGGTGTGATGGCGCGAGCTCCATTATTGACAGAGCCGGCAGCTATCCTCTCGCTTGACGCCAAAATGGCATTTGACTTGGTAGAATGGCGTTACCTCTTCGTGGTTCTAGAGCATATGGGTTTCGGCCCGAAATTCATAGCGTGGATTAAATTATTATATAGTAACCCAGTGGCGCGAGTGGCGGCGAACGGCCACATCTCAAGAGAAATACCGTTAGCACGAGGTACGAGACAAGGCTGCCCGCTCTCGCCGCTACTGTTCGCCTTGGTGCTGGAGCCGTTAGCCACTATTATTAGATCCACCAGGCTCCTGCGGGGCATCGACTGGGGAGACGGTTGGGAGGACAGAGTGTCGCTATATGCCGACGATATGTTAATATACCTAACGGACCTGGAGGTGGGAATTCCTGTGCTGCTAGCGCTGTGTGAGAGACACGGGATAACCTCAGGTTATAAAATTAACTGGTCGAAATCGGTGGTCTACATGCTGCATGGAGCGCCACCTAACCTTGGAGAGGGCTGCCCACTAATATTTGAGACTGCATCCTTTCGATATTTGGGGATCCAGATCACGAGGAACCACGCGACATTTCAGGATCTGAATCTCAGGCCACTGCTCGAATGGTTAAAGACAGATGTAAAACACTGGAAGACCCTCCCACTAACGCTGTTGGGCAGAGCGGCGCTATTTAAGATGTTGGCACTGCCCCGTTTCCTGTATGTCTTGGAAAACACGCCGGCGATGGTCCCATCGTCGTTCTTCAGACAGGTATCAGGTCAACTGTCGGGCCTACTATGGGGGAACCGGCCAGCTAGGGTTGCACAGGCGAAAATGCTTAGGGACTGGTATGTGGGGGAGTGGCACTCCCCAACTTGGAATTATACTACTGGGCGGCTCACCTCAAGGTTTTGCAAGTAGCCCGGTGGCAGTGGGCAGTGGGCTGGCTTGCGGACGCTGAGAGAGCTCTTTTTACATATCTCCTGCACTTCGCACCGCTGATTACGAGCGGTGGCGTTTTTATGCCACGCATTGTTTTTAAATTGTATAACCACTGTACCTTTTGATATGCAGGTTACTAACCTGAGTCTTCACTTTCAGAGGTGAGCTGCTGGCTGGGGGCTGATCGTCATCGCGGGTTCCCAGCGGTAGCGGGCGCCATCTTTGCTTGGGCTTACCTTCACAATAGGCTATCCCTGACACTCCACCCTTGCTCCGCCCTTATTTAAACGGCCACCATGTGTCAGCGCAGCGGACGAGCGCAGCGGGCGCGACGTAGGCGCGCCGGAGTTGCGCCTGAGTTAAGCCCGTCTGCGCCCGTCCCCGGCCGGCCGGGGCAAGGGGCATGTCACTCTGCCCCTTCCCTCACTTACTCCCGTTCTTTTCTCATCTTATGTCATGACCCTGCATTCCCCCCTCCTAAGTCATCCACTAGGCTCGCACTATTTGGCCTGCTTAAAGCCAGAAACTCCAGAGATCATATCCTCCTCACTAATTGCTAGGCTACCAGCCCTGGGTCCCAAGCCTTGCATTCCTCCATCGGTAAGAGCCTTAAACCCCTCTCTGTCAGTGATGTACCTCAGCACCCGGTCTCTGGTCAGTCATCAGTCAGATATTTTTTATCTTCTGGGATCGGAACAGCCTGACGTTCTGCTTCTGACCGAGACCTGGCTCACAGATGACTCTTCCCCTGACATCCTGGCAGCCATCCCCTCGGGATATTATATATTGCAAGCCAACCGCTCCTCTGGCAAAGCGGGTGGAGGGGTTGCAGCCATTATTAGGCACCCCATCCGTTTCTCTCCAGTGCCCACCACCAGTATCCCCTTGACTGACTGTCTCGTACTTAGATTGGAGCAGCCAGGGTCGTCCCTCATATGTGTCTTGGTCTACCGCCCCCCCCAATCCATGCCCAGTTTTTCGGCCCAGTTCGGCGACCTCATCTCCCAGCTTACCATTAATAACGCCAACGTTTTGGTCCTGGGAGATTTTAACTACTGGCCGTCGGACGCCCACGAATCCCCTGGCTCACTGGCTTTCTCAGACCTCATGTTAGGCTTAAATTGTATTCAACATATACACTCTCCTACTCACGTCAAGGGCCACACTTTAGACCAGGTTTGGACCTCCGGCCTAGACATCTCTGCACCCCTTATTCTTCCCTGTCTTTGGTCAGACCACTTTTTAATTACTTTTACTTTAGCTTTGTCCTTCCCTGTCACAACAGTCAGAGAGACTAACTTCCTGGCACGCAATTGGAACAAGGCTGATTTAAACAAATTCATCTCCCTCCTTAGTTCAACGGCTCCACCTATTACTGGCCCTGCTATTTCCATCGATTCCCAGACACAGAGCCTCACTCATTGGCTTACCTCTGCTGCTGACTCGGTGGCACCCTTAAAATTAGTCAGAGCGAGGCGTAGCCATGATGCCCAAAGGTGGTTCATCGAGGACCTTAGAGCCTTAAAACTTGGTCTTCGCCAAGCAGAACGGCGCTGGCGCCGTGGGTACTCCCCCGAGACCAAAGAGATATTTTCCTCCCTGCTGAGAGAGTATAAGTCAGCCATAACTTTGGCTAAATCTTGCTATTTTTCCAACAGAATTCTGGACTCCTCAAACAATTCCAAGGACATATTCTCTATTGTTGAGGAACTTTCTAATCCGGCGAGAGTTACTATTGCGCCCCTTCCCTCCCAGTCCCTATGCGACTCCCTGAACCAATTTTTCATGGACAAGATTGTCAAGATTAAAACTAGTATCTCTGTGCAAGCTTTGCCAGTTCTCCCTCTGCTTAGTGCTTCTTGTCATTACTCCAATACTCACACTTTAACCCAGATTCCCCTCATTTCGGAAACCAATTTCCTCTCACTCCTGCATAAAGTCTCTTCTGGTTCTCCGGGCGACTGCTGCCCCCCCTCGGCCCTCCGGGAAGCTTTCACTTCCTGCCCCGCATCCCCCCTGGCCTTGTTAAACAACTCTTTGACCACTGGGGAGGTTCCTGGTTCCTTTAAACAGGCCGAGGTGGTTGCCATCCTGAAAACACCTTCGGCAGACCCCTCCATCATGAGCAACTATCGCCCTATTTCTCTTCTCCCCTTCCTCAGCAAAGTTCTGGAGTCGCATGTTACTCAAACCCTCAGCACTTTTGTTGAGGACTCGCGCGTCTTTGACCCCCAGCAGGCCGGGTTTAGACCTGCGCACTCCACAGAAGCAGTCATCCTCTCTGTGATGGAGGAACTGCGCAGAGGGACCGACACTAACATCTGTCAGGCCCTGGTCCTCCTGGATCTGTCGGCCGCCTTTGACACGGTCGACCATGATATTCTGGTCGACCGTGTCGGAGAGGCTGGCATCCAGGCTACCGCCTTGGACTGGGTTCGGTTTTTCTTGACCCAACGCCAACAAGCCGTTAGGCTGTCCCAGTTCTCTGCTACTCAGGTCAACCTGACCTGTGGAGTCCCGCAGGGCTCCTCTTTATCCCCCCTCCTCTTTAATTTGTACCTGGCCCCGTTAATACGTTCCCTCCGCAGGTTTAGTGTCACCGCGTTTAATTACGCGGATGACATTCAACTAGTTTTTTCCATTGATTCCTCTGACGAATCAATTACTACCTTTCAAAACACGCTCTGTTTCATCAGTAATTGGATGAGCTCAAACCATCTGAAGCTCAACCCCGACAAGACCGAGTTGGTTCTTGTCGGGGGACCCTCCAATCCTTGGCAACCCTCTTTCTGGCCTGCAAGCTTGGGCAGTCCCCCTTGTCCTGTTAATTCAGCCAAAAGTCTGGGAGTCATCATTAGCAACGACCTCTCTATGATGCCCCAGATAAGCGCAGTAGTGTCCTGTAGCCACTTCCAACTAAGGAAAATTCGTAAAATCTTTCGCCTACTTACTACCGAAGCCCTCACTTTGGCCTTGCTTGCGTTAGTCATGTCTAGGCTTGACTACGCAAATGCACTATATGTAGGCATCCCTGATTACCAACTCAAGAGACTTCAGTTGATCCAAAATCAGGCTGCTCGCCTGATTTATCACCAACCTAGAGATCAACACGTCCGCCCTCTTTTAAAAAGTCTCCACTGGCTCCCGGTATCTGCCCGCTGTAAATTCAAGCTTGGCTGCATTATCTTTAAATCTCTTGCTGGCCACAGTCCCCTCTTCATTTCTTCCCTTCTTCATCCGTATGTTCCCTCTCGCAATCTTAGGTCATCTCAGATGGCCTTGTTATCAGTTCCCAGGTTTAAGAGGAAGAAGCATGGCGGCCTTAGGTTTTCATTTCTAGCCCCGTCTTTTTGGAATTCCCTTCCTCTCCCTCTCAGGTTGCCTTCTCCTTACCCCAGGTTCAGATCCCTTCTCAAAACCTTCCTTTTTACTGAGTCCTATCCTTAGCTGTTAAATTCCTACGCTCTTCTCCCTTGCTCCCTCAGCACAAGCGCCAAGAAACCTAATGGTGTTAGTTGCGCTCAATAAATTTATTTAACATAACATAACATAACATAACATAACAAGGTGATCAACCAATGGATACCTGCACCACAGGATGATCCGGCATTTTTAGCGGACAGAAGACAGCTAGGTACTAACACCCTTCTGGCCCCACTCTACAACAAAGGAATGGTGACAACACTGATTGGCCCGACTAGACATACAGCGTCGCTGTGGCATAAAGCGCAGATACGGCTGAAATGGGAGGGTGTGATTACACAGCTCACGCCCTTGTGGGATTCCAAAGCCCTGGGTAATCTAAGACATAGTAAAGGGTTCACCCAATGGGATAATATTGGAATATCCACTGTAGGTGATATGTGGACGAAGGATGGGGTGGTTCCATTTGAGACCCTGAGGGAGCAGTATGATCTGGGCATTACTGAAACATACCGCTACATACAGATTAGGCATGCGTTACTGAATGCAATTACACCGGGAACTAGGGTCCCACAATCTGCTCCGCTAGAGGATCGCCTACTCACAGACTATATGGAAGCCAGCGCCACTTCTCTCACCTACCGCAAATTGATAAACAATCTACCTGACCCACTGCAGAAACTGAAAGAGAAATGGGAGGATGAATTGGGGGAGATGGATGAGACAAACTGGAATGCAGCAATGGCGTCACCTAAAGAAGCTGGTATCTCAGCGAGATTTCGGCTTGTGCAATTTAAAATATTACACTGGGTATATTACACGCGCACCACCCTACATAAAATACAGAGGGCAGATCACCCTTATTGCTTGAGAAACTGTGGGGAAGAAGGCACACTGTTTCATACGCTGTGGTCCTGTCCCAGCATGGTGGACTATTGGCGGCGTGTAACACGCACTATGGCCCAAACTCTACAAATGTCCATCACGCCTGACCCTAGAGTATGTTTATTGAATGTGTGGGGCCCAACCAACCTGACGTCGCAAGAACGGCAGTGGGTGGTTATTGGTATGATGTTGGCAAAGCGAGATATAGCGCAAAAATGGGGGGCTTCGGAAACACCAACCTTAGCGCAGTGGTGCAGGAACATGGATATGCTCATGGTGGCAGAAAGGGCGGTATATCAGCAGAGAGCTAACCCACGCAAATGGAATAGAATATGGTCACCTTGGAACGCATATAGAGGAGATCTGTGTGAGCCACTGCCCGAAGAAGAGGAGTTAGATAGTTCAGGGGAGGAAGATGACGTAGATGTGAGTAGCTAGGAGGGGCAAGGAAGTGCAGGATAGGGATTGCTCCAAGATTCCCGTGCTTTCCCAGCATGAACAATTGCTATACGATCTGTGGCGTACAGAACTTTAATCGCTATACTACCATGACTGAATGTATTAATATGTATATTGCTTAGTGCGAGGACTCCAATCTATAACCATACAAGTTGAAAGTTGCATTCAAATTAAAACGGTTGCTTTAGTGGTTGGGTGTGGCTGAATGTTGACGCTACCCTGACGAATGATTGCTCATGCTAATCTATATGTCTTATTACAACAATAAAAACAATTTTAAAAAAATCCAGACGCACTACATCGGTTTCACAGCAGCAAAGCAGGTGCTGTGTCAATTCCACAGGTGGAGTGGTGCATCACGGACTTCGGTGATGAGTTGCTCAATACTCACGCTGCATCACTTCTTATGACATGATGTGATGGAAAGCTGGGGCCTGCGTTGTAAGCCGTTACGCGCTCCAGTGCTGTGAGTGGTGATGAATCAAAGTATGCAGCAACGCATTAATAAAAACAGGTGTAAGAAGATGTAATTATTTTTATTTTAAAAAAAAAATAAAAATAGGGGTACAGAAAAAACAATTACATCAACAGACATACATTGATAACTGAAAACCTATATATTACATGTACAAAAAGATCTTAATTCTCAATGCATACAATCTATCTTCATTAGAATGAGCCTATGAGTTTGTCCATATTTTCAGCTGATTAGAGAAAATGGTTTCTCTAATCAGCTGACATCTCCCATGTTAACCGTATCATTGATGCCGCGGCGACCTTTAAACAAGATGTTTATTATCTTTTTCTACTTTGAGGGGTCATTTGATTTATATTTACTTCCCAATTCTATGAATTAATTGAAGATGCTTACATTGAGTATTTGAATTGTTCCCCTAAACTAGGCTTACTAAGGGGTCAAGAAATCACATACGACTCTCCCTTGTCCTGAAGATGGACTCACTGATTGGACACGATAGAGACCAAAACGTCGACATCTAATCCACTCTTCTTGTTATATCTACGGTCAATTATTTTGAATTGAGTTGTGAACCTCCTAAAAATATGGACAAACTCATAGGCCACTGCCACTGAGTACACAGTCAAAAACAGTAGGTCAGGAAAAAAAGACAGCGGAAATCATGCCTAAAGATGCCAGGTCTAACAGACCTGTAAAAATAATTTGCAGGATATCCATCACTTTCTTGATGGAGTAGCCCATTCACCGAACTCTCAGTCTGGCATGACAGCCATGAAAGTAAGAGCGGATCTTAGGAGGAAGGCTGAGAGGGTCAAAGAACAACCTTACCCCAATAGAAATTAAGAAATGGTTCCTCATACAGTAAAGCACAGATTTCTCACACTCTTCCACCAGAGCAAATAGTAATTAGAAAGAGTACTTTGGCACAAAGAATCTTTAAGTCTATACAGTATGAATAGATTCAAAAGGAGAATCTTGCAATCTTTGTAAAGCTAAAATTAGGTCTCAAAAAGAGACTGGATAGATGTTCATGAGACATCTGAGAAGGCAGGAAACCAAATAATAACCAAATAATAACATCTCACCTTCTAAAGGTCCAATCCAACAAAAAAATCTAAGAAAGATCCACAGTCGAAACTGGAACACCAAGTCTCAACATTTTGCCAATGTCTAGAATATACTAACAGAGTTTCAAGATGTTGAGACTACTGAATACACTGGGCGAGCAGTCCTGGGCTTCCGAGGTTTACCAAAGAAGGTTCTGTAAATGGAATTATGTAGCTGTTCTAGGTTATATGACACAGAGAAACCCCAAGTACTTCTTGTGAAGTGGAACTCGCAATGCACACTCTTCTTCCGAAGATTCAAAGGATAGTCATGCTTTTGATGGAAGAGGAGACAGACTGGAGGAGGACTGGGACTGGGACCTGTCAGAAACCAACCTCGACCTATTCCTCAAAAGGGCTGGTTCATACCCTGTGTCACAGGAGGAGGACTAAAATCTACTCTGGGCTCAATCCCACAATCTCTGCTCACAGGACGGAGAGCAATCATCAACTTCCAACATTCTGTAGATATTTTGAGCACCTCTTCAAATTGTGTGGCAAACAGTTTTGTCCTGCAAAGGGAAGGTCCATTAGCAAAGAACAGGTTGCTAATGTTCCTGCTGCTACACCAAAACGATCAAAAGGAATATATGATGCTAATCCAACCTGTTGTTTCATTATTAATAGAAAGCAGTGCAATCATTACCCTGGGTTCAGATGAGGGAATGGCTGGGTTCAGAAGGCGAAAAAGTTCTTTACATGCACTCCAGCAATGTGGGTTGGCAAACGTCGTGCTCAGAGCAATGCTGAGCATACTCACTTCTGCGCTTTTGTGCTCACCATGACCTGCAGTGATTTTCTGCAAGTTATCTGCAGGGCGGAACACAAAAAGTGGTAGCTGCAATCAGAAATTATGCACATCGCATAGGCTGTCATACTTGGGACTCTTCTACCTAATCAGTCAGACGCCATGAGCTCTTGGAATGGGGCGGACCCAAATCTTGTAAATAGCCATTTCCAAGATTCTGTACATTCAAGGAAGCCTATCCCCTAATCCGTGACGGTTTAGAGTCTCTATATGTGCTGTCTGTTCTGCTATAAGCATATTTAAAGAAGGCTGCATGCAGGGATTAATGCGTAAAAAAGTACAGGGCCCAAAGTTTTGCTCAGAATCCAATGGCTGGCATACCAAATGCTGGTATGACAAATACCATGGCTGCTTAGTCTTGATTAGACCTCATGTCTCTTTCGTCCACCACTAGACACTTACTACCTCTTTTTTATTTCACTGTTTCGGAGTCTTTTTAATATCTGTTTTCTTTCATTTCCATTGTTTTTCTTTATTTTTGCCTGTTGGGTGTTTCTCTCTCTTGCTGGATCAAACTCAGATGAGGAAACATTAGTACAGTTCCAGACATATGAGTGCCAAGAAGCCCACTTGCAACCACTGCTCAAATAAGTGCTGGCTGCATGAGAAGAAAATACGTCACTACGCTATTCATTCCCTGATTTTTCATTGCTATCTTCTCTCATTGCTGTTATTTTTGTCACTGATTTTTTACTTCAAGCATCAGTTATCATTTTCCTTTTGGGATCTTCTCTTGTGTGGCCTGGCTACTTTCTCCATCCTGATAGTAGGAGGAGTTGGGTGACTGGCATTGGCAAATTAGTTTTTTCCCCTTTGTGGGTTTTTCCTCCTACCTGTGACCCTCTAAAGGGGATATTTGACACCTTTCATATATATTATTTTGTGCAGGATGCACCATGGCTAATTGGAAGAGTCACCATTTTCTCTTGAACTCTAGAAGAGTCCTCAACAGATCTTCTCAGAATTACAGCATGAAATCCTTTACAACCACTGGAAACCGACCAGCACTTCCTGTGTTGGTCGGTTTCTATAATCAAAAGTCAGAGATGTGGCGCTGCAGCTAGGGTGGCTGACTCCGGAATCTGGGGATCACGGTTCGATCCCCGGCACCAGCGGCAGATTAGCCCAGCACCATGTGACTCTGGGCAATAGCTTGCTTAATCTCCCTGACGGCCCCCAGTGCCTGGAGACCCTTACGGGTGATTTTGCGCTTTCAAAATGTGGATTATTAATATTATAAGTCCATTGGGTCACCCTAAGTCTTGCAGTACCACTGCCACAAAAGGTGCAGTGGAAGGAAAGCATGGACCCTTCTTTCTCCATATGTCAGGGAAATGAATAACACAATAAATTGACCTGGGACACAACCTTGATGCCATAAGATACCAGCTTGACACGCTATACAAGCAAGCACTGCTTATGACACAGCTGCTTACTACATAAACAACAGATAAATATTAACAAATAAATAAGACAAAAGGAAAACACCTACACTTATACATATCTCTGTGGTGGTAAGGGGTGGCTTTAGTTAGGCATCATGTTGAAGTTGCTGTTCCTCTGTTTGTTATAATTTGTTTCATGGGTAGGTCAAAGGCTGTCTTATCGATGAGACAGAGTACACTCTGTAGGTATTGGGGCAAGAAAAATGGATAAGAGGTCACAAGGTTTCTCTCAGGGATTTAAGGGAGCTGTCAGCTGCATGAGATATTCCGGTCATTTGCCTCAGTATGCTGTGCTTGTACATAGGGTTTTGAAACTGAACCCCTGTGCCACCATGGACCAGCGGAGCAATTTCCAAGCGAGGGGACCGTTTATTGTTTAGGAGGGGACAGTTTATTATTTAAAGTATTGAATTTCTACAGTGCCTTACACCAAAGCACTTTACAGAATAAATGGTTGGATGAGAGGTAGAACTTGCAACCAAAAGGGAGGAGGTTGCAGTTGTATTCCCTGGCAATCCCTATGTGCCCAGGGAGTTGTCGGTGGCCCATGGGTACCTACCCCTACCATCAAACCACCAATGTCAATGTTAAGGCCTGAGACCAGATCTTCTTTAGGTTAGGAGGTAGTACAACCCCCGGCCGTATTTATTTTACACACAAAGAAATATTAGACATCAAACATTTTTATAGTAATCACATTATTTACATCTTGCTTACGAATGAGATCTAGCCTTAACAGAGACTCTAGTACATGGAAATCACCTATCCATAACTAGTTCCTGTGCAACCAACAAACATAATCATTCCGAATGAGATCATGACTGGTTCTGTGACCATTCCTCTTAAACCCCTGCCCAGAGGATGGGTCCCTCTTTATGGGAGAACCGAACCTTCCCTCTCCCATGCTGGGAGCTCTCCCACCTTGGGAGTTCTTATGCAGGTGACCCGGTTGTCCTTAGGATACCTCCCTTGAGCACCCCTACTACAAAGTTCCTCACTCCCCCAAGGGCGTGTGCTTGCTTGCTCCAGCTGCACCTGCACAGGTGGCTGACAGGTAAGGATCGCGTGACAGTGACTGCCCCCAACCTTCTGCACCACTGCAACCTCCTTTCAACTTGCTGCCGCCATTCCTTGGAGGGTTCAGTGACACCAATGTTATTTTGGTATAAAAGGATGCCGTAAAGGGACCTAAAAGGTCCTCAGCAATCATGACCTCACCCGCCACAGGCCAGCATGGTTCACCTACTATCTGGCCCCTGTACCGCACGCGTTGGCTACTCTAGGCAAGCCCACTCACTGGAAACTAAGCATTAACTACTTTTGATAAGTGCACCCCATCTTACCAAAAAAAAACGTTCACCCTTGATACCTCCGTAGGTATAGGTGATAAACCAGCTGTGTCCAACACTTACAAACCTTCCTGTTCAACCATGCTGCCATCTCAGTGGAGGCCCTGTTCCTGTATGTAGAGGTCCCGTCTGCCCTTAGGATACCTCCTTCGGGCACCCCCTACACCCACTGACTTACCAACTATCCTAGTCAATCTCAGGACACAGTTGCGCCATACTGTTAATGGTCTTGGGGTAACCCTGTGCCTGCCAAACACATTCGATATACAAGAGATTCAAATAAGCCATGTCGCGCTAGCTAGATCCAATTATTGCCTCACAAGTGCATGATTCCTTGGAAGCAGAAACCTATGGGGCAAAATTCTGACCAGTGTAGCTGTCCAGTTGGCCTGCAAAAATGAGCTGATATCCGTCCATCATTGCCCGCATTGTGTCGACCCCGCTTGCCTACGTGTTGACAGTAAGTAATGAAGTATTCAGCAGCCACATCACTTTAATCATGTCATCCACCTGCGTTGATAGGAGAATACTGTACAGGATGAGAACATGTAAGGCCAGGACATTTACATGTTCCAGCTGACATAGCGGTTGTAACAGTCAGACATCCGACTGACTGTCCTTAAAAAAACTGCACATCCGCCAACCCGACTTCTGCCACCACAGTGGCTATGCCATTCCAGAATCAATGAGAACCACCCTCTGTGGCTCTAACCCCAGCTGCCCCTGGGGTCCTACTGTGCCCCTGGCCAACAGGCACCTAGTGAATGGCTTCAAGATTCTCCAGCGGACAGCAACCATTCCTTCCTTCCTTCTCAAAATGGGTAATAGTGACTTTCGAAGAGCCGTTGGCCATTGCCTATCTGTGAGCTGCCCACCACCACTTCTGACCCTCTTTTTCTTTGCCACGGGCTCACCTACACTCCATGTCCCATAGACCAATAGGCCGATAGGGGGAGGCTGCCCTACTAACGGCGGGTCTCAGCTGGTGACTTGCCAACAACCTCAAGGTGGACCATGGTCCTCGCCAGTATTAACGTGACTGTGGGGGAGCATGGGCTTCTGGTTGCAGCCGTCCAACCTGCACAAGTCCCTGGAGCTGTTCTAGGGCCAGGCTACTGGAATCTGACAATATGCATGGTCGATCAATCTCACAATAAGCCTCATTGGAACTGACCAGAAAAACACTAGATTCCGCAGGAAATTCCCTCTCACCTGCCTCTCAGGGCCGCATAGTTTATAACGCTATCACCTGTCCATTAGGACAACATGCAGGTTTATAACACCCTTGTGTGTCTTTTGGAAGCCACAGAAAATGGAGCTTTGTAACCTTTACCTGTCCATCAGAAACAGGTGAACATGTGGCTCTAGAACACCGTTATCTGTCAATTAGCAAAGCAGACTTGTAGCATTATAACACCTACTCCCACCATAGAAATCACTGTATATCTTTGTAACCCTTATCTCCCATAAAAACATGCATCTTTATTATATTTTCTCTGTCACTAGAGCAATAGAATGTGCATCTTTATAACACGTTCGCCTGTCCATTATAAGGTGTACCTTTAAACATGACTACATTGACAAGTTGCCCCTCATCATCAGCAACCTCTGATTTTTAAAGATAAAACTGACAACTTTGTAAATTCAATCAACTATATGTGCCATTCTTCATAATACCATCCCGTTGGAACCACATGCACCTTGCAGCACTTACACCTTCCCATGGAGCAGCAGAACATCTAGCTCCAAAACACTTCTTGAGACCCAAGCCTTAGTCCAGCGCCTTGGACCACTCGGCCAAGAACATCTAGCTTACAGCTCCGTCACTTGATTATCCGAACAGAATATACAGTCACACCTTGCTCTCATCTGTCCATCAGAGAGGGCAGAGCATGTGGATTTGCACAAACTTCCATGTCAATCAACACAGCTGAACATGCGTCTTTATCTCACCATCAACTGCCACCCGCATTGCAGAACCAGCAGCATCAACATACATGTAAATGTAAATGTAGTTGAGCTTATATAGCGCACAGCTACCCGCAGTGGGTTTCCCGGCACTTGCTTAGGGAACCCTTCCTGGTATTCCCCTGTGAGATAGCAGGGTATCCACAAGGTGAAAGTCAGGCATCCCACCGCGAGGGGCCGTTGTGGAGATTAAGCAAGCTATTGCCCAGAGTCGCAGAGTGTGAACCCGTGAGTCGAGGAGGCACCGGGTGAGAATTATCGAGTCCGTGGAATTTTTAGCCAAAGACCCCGCCGAGGCGGGGAATTGAACCCTGGTCCAGGACCGATCTCAGCTTCCGGGTCTGCTGCCTCTAACCCCTGAGCCACACTTCTCCACATCCACCTGTCCATCAGCCAAGCAGATTATGACATCTTCGTCTGTCCTCATCACGTGGCAATACGAACCCACCCCATTGACACACTGCCTCCTCAATTTACAGATGAAACACTAAACCTCTTTCTAAACTAAGATAATTGCATCCGTTTTGTGGGAGAGGGAGTGTGTCTCTTCCACCCACCTGCAATCAATAGGAAGATCCAGAAAACAGCCCCATTTATGAAAGTATATCAGGGTAGTAAATATAAAAAAAATCTGTGACATCAATAATGAAATGGGTGAATTCTTCCCAGGTGCAAAGACCAGAACATGCATCAATCTGATCCTCCAGCAACACATGGTGTGCATATCAGTATAATGATTTGTAATTGTATGTAAAAAGGAGGAGTCCTCCCATGGATGTATGTGCATCCAGCCAGATAAATAATAGTGCCTGGTGCCCACCGATGCCGCAGTTACAACCAAAGCCCAGTTCTGGTTCCTCTCTCACGTCTACAGTAAACGTGTCCCCTTCTCATCCTATGCATGGCAGCACCGACCTCAGTTTAGAAACTCAACATACCTGTTCGGACCCAGCCGACCGCAGCCCCTCACAGTAGTGAGCATAGTGAAAAAGTGATATACCTAAAAGAAAAGGTACCCAGCAGTATATTTAATCAGGGGTCCCCTTGGCAGGGTTAAGAACAGATAGGTGTGAATTTTTGAAGCAGTATGATGAAGCGTGACAATCTAGTGAAGAGTGCTTAGAAGGTCGACATGTTTCACGCCTTCATGGTCCAGGAGGGATCCATGGCGTTTCTTCAGACCAATGAAATCAAGTTTCCCTACCCTTAATCAGGGTGGGGTGTATGAATTATAATGACTGGGGTCTGTCTAAGGATCTCTAGTGGTGATAAAATAGGTCAATAGAACCTAAGGATAATCACCCAATTCCAATCTCACATTCCAACCCAAATTAAAAGGACTGCCAGTGTCTTAGGCCAGGGCAGTGGACCGCATAATAACTGCTGTGCAAATGAGTCAGACGCGGAAATTTGTATGTGACCTACCCCTCACTCTGCCTGACCTCCTTAGAGCTTCTGTGGAGACATCCATGCAGCCAAGCCTCGCCCCCAGCCGACCCCCAGGCCCGGGGCAAGAGCTGCGAGCCTAGGGGTGGCCCCCGGCTTCCCTTGTCGCATTGTAACTGCGGTGCTTCAGTTTCTGTGAGGAATACTAATACATTTGGGCAGGGCTTTAAGTGGGATGAAATAACTAGGGGGTCTCTCAAAGGGGCGTGGTCAATGTAATTAGGGGTGTGGCTTAAATCCCAAAGCTAAAAATCTGTGCTTAGCATCGCGTGTCGCCAGACTTGTATTTTTTTATTATTCATCATACTTGTATTTTGCTGTTCCTGTCATTGCGTCCAGACATATGATACAAGTCACATCATACCGACAAGTCCCGACTATTGGCTTTTTCAATGGTTTCTAGTTGCATAACATAAATAAGCAGCAAACATGGCTTGTATATAATACTGAAAAAATGTCTGCTTAAAGTCCTGGTGACCCCATTAAAATGTTTCTGTTCCTGAGTTTCAAAAAGAGAAGGGAAATCCAGAGAGAAAATGACTCTCTTTAAAGGATTTCCCTTCCTCTACAACGCTCACCACACGCTCATCAATGCGTCTACTGTCACTGCAGTCCGGAAAAAAAAACGGACCGCCTGTGCCAGGACACAAAACAAAGCCCGATAGAGACCCGTTTCGAGGTCCCCTTAAAAAACACTGCTGGTGCTCAGACCCAGTGAGACCCGGCCCACTTAAAGCCCTGCCTTTGGGCAATAGTGAGCTCTCTGTGCCATGCCTTCTTCTGTGAGAATACCCTCATATTAGTCTAAAACAGTGATCTTATATTACTGTTTTTTCCCTTTTTTTTTTAATTCAAATCGTCTTTATTTATTAACAACACAGAAGGGAGGACAATACAAAAACCAAGGTTACAGAGCTGACAAGCAAGGTATAAGCACATCCTTTAGAGGAAAACATCTTATGATGGTTCCAGTATATAACAGTAGCATAAAGAATGAAAGTGAGACCATGTTGCACTGAGATGAGAAAATAGCGTCAGCTCAGCAACAACTTATAAGAAATTATAAAACACAAGAAGGGAGAAAGAATAAGCACAATAAGGAAATAAAGGTGACCAGCTAGTCTAGCCCCTTGGCAATTATTGGTATTTATTGGTCCAGTGACAGCAGAGCAAAGCTAAGTCAGGGTGGATTGACATTGACCGAAGACTGAAGCAGTATGAATATATTGCAGGTCAAACAATTTATGGAGGGTCATAGCAAAGCTCTAGTGAGTCAAGAGAGGCCCAGCGTTTCCTGTGAGATTTGCGCCATGGTGAAGTGTGAAGACCCTCGTTGTCCGCTCCTCTCAATGAAAACAACCACTCTTTCCACAGCTTAAAGGAGACCTCATTGAAGTTCTTCCACTTGCTTAGTACAACTTTGCACCCTAGGGTGAGCATGAGACCCAGTAAGTGCCTGTCTTCAACATTTTTTATATGTGGATCTATAGCTCCTAATAAAACATTGGTGAATTCTTTTGATGGGCGATAGTGAAAGATCATTTGGATGTAACTATAAATCTTGTCCCAGTATGATTGTAATTGTGGGCAGTTAAAAAGCATGTGCGCCAAGTCACCAACCTGAAGCTTACAGTTCCAGCAGTTGGGGCTATCAAGAAGTTTAAGTTTGAATAATCTCTCCGGAGTCCAATATGTTCTATTGATAATCATTAGCTTCGTTTGGGAGAGTATGGGCGAGATTTGGAGCGAGATTTTACTAAGGAAAGGAGTGAGGTTTATCCTATCCCAATCTCTCAGTATGTTAGAGGAGTTTTCTTCATTCTCCCAAGATGTTTCACATTTCCTGTGTGCTTTTTGCGGATTAGGGGCGAGGATCTTGTATATTATGGAGACCGTATGACCTTTTTGTACCAATTGGGATAGCCTACCGGATAGTGATCGGAAGGAGAGATGGAACGGACTGAAATCAATGATTTGAGATGGAGCAATCTATAGAAGTCCATGGGTGTAAGTCTGAACTGGGCCTGCAAGCAGGAGAAAGGCAAAGGCGAGGAGCCCGTGTATAGGTCCTTGACTGAGTTAATCCCACACTTCGACCAGTGTTCCCAATAGAGGGACTTGCCATTTATTTTTAAGGGCCGAGTTGTGCCATAAGGAAGCCAGATTAGATTTGTGTATTTTGACCTTACTTTTGTAGGCCCTCTCTAGGTGCAGCAGGGCCCTCTTAGTGTTAAGCAAGATGTACCTCGAGAAGGGAAAGGCGGAAGTATCAGCTGTCAGTATAGTAGAGAGACACATCCTAAAATGGAACAACACTCGGTCCCAAACCGATGTCACAGCCATGTACTGCTTTACGCAGTCAATATATTTAAAACCTTTTCACGTTTTGTCATTTCTTGAATACTATTCTCTTAGTAATCCATTTGTTCATCATTTTTTGGTGCTTAGTTGCACTGATCAATTCCACACGCAAGGTAAAGAGGCAATTTTCCAAATTTCTTATGTTTGTAATAGGTCTTCCAACCCTTCTTCAAAAACACGATTAAAGCCAAGTTCGTAAAAGGCAGTTTATTTAAACCCAATGCATTTCAAGCCATCCAGGCTCTTCGTCAGGGGTAACTGTAAATGGCAATGTACATGAGTATTAATATAACATCCATATTAACATGTGCAATATATTCTATATCTCTTGGTGACATTTAATTATTTAAAACTGTACGAATGTTTCCCACATTTTTACAAACATACTCATTACATGTCGCTCCTCCCTGAATGTTTACTTGTCGGTGACCGGCATATTTAACGTCCCAAAACGTATGCTCACTTGTTACAATGCTACCAATCCTGCGCCTTCTTTTGAGTGCTCTTGTTTTCTCCCTCGTCACCCTTGATAAAACTCCTCGTTTGTTCGTTTATGCTCTTAGCTTGCACACTGCGTACATAATCACCTTCCTTCCCTCATAACTCACTATTCTAAAAAACCTCCCGTTTTTAAACCCACCTCCACTATGTCAATGTGCTCATATTCTCTTCAAAATTCCCCGCATACCTGCTTACGATCCATCCTGATCAAGAGTCCGTTATCATCCTCGCTCCAAAACCCAATTATCCTCCACTACACGGATCACACAGTTTTTAAACCCTGGTCTCCGGACGTTAAATATGCCGGTCACCGACAAGTAAACATTCAGTAAACAAACTGCCTTTTACGAACTTGGCTTTAATCGTGTTTTTGAAGAAGGGTTGGAAGACCTATCACAAACATAAGAAATTTGGAAAATTGCCTCTTTACCTTGCGTGTGGAATTGATCAGTGCAACTAAGCACCAAAAAATGATGAACAAATGGATTACTAAGAGAATAGTATTCAAGAAATGACAAAACGTGAAAAGGTTTTAAATATATTGACTGCGTAAAGCAGTACATGGCTGTGACATCGGTTTGGGACCGAGTGTTGTTCCATTTTAGGATGTGACTTTAGTTTAATACGTGACTATTGGGCTGAGCACGTTTCCGGTGAGCACGCCGTAAGCAGCACAGGAATGAAAACATAAGTTAAAAGGAGAACAAGGACAAGCGAGGAGTGCAACCCCACCCCCCATCTAGTATAGTAGAGAGAGGCATGTTGTTAATGATTGCCCTTTCTATATGCACCCATACATTTAATCCTTGTTTTAGAAAACACAAATGAAGTGTCCTGCTGGATACATGATGATGAAGCCCCCTTCTTAAGGGAAGTGCTAACAGCCATCCCACACCCATCCAACACAGGCGTCACTAGTCAGGTGACCCATAAAAGGGTGGGCGCACGTGCACTGGGCCAGTTCCCTAACCACATACTGGTTTGTTTGCTCAGGTATTAAGGCTGTGGGCCTCAGGCCTACAACTTTACATAATCTAAGAAAGGGCGTTCGTGAACCAAAGTTTTAGAAAGATTAGCATTCTGAGCCGTTGTGAGTTTACTGAATAAAAAGCGAGTCAGTGCCTGTCTGAGTGTGTTTTAGAAGTGTATCGAGAGCCCACGGTGGCGGTAAAGAAGAAAGCGTTTCCGGCCCGCGTGCCGCTGACCTCTGCGTCACACCATCCAGCGCCGCCTGCTAATCTGTGCGGTGATTCATTTATCATGCCCGCAGTTGGACTCTGCTCTGCATATCTCCAACCCACCCTTCTGTTTTTATCAGTAGAAGCTTATCACATCGCAGTAGCTCGGACTGGTGAAGAAACAGGACGCTTTTATTTTTCTATAAAGATCCTCTTAACATCTGGGGCAGAAAATGAAGTTAACTCGAGTGAACTTGAAAGCACACTAAGAGAAATGTGTATTTATGTGTGTCAAGCTGTCCTTAGGGACCTTACTAGATTGCTAAAACCCAGTTTCTGCATCTCTTTTGGACATCAGTTCTCATTACTGTGCACTTACTCTGTGCATGGATCAGCCAAAGGCACCTTTATGTCGCATCACTCTATTGCAGAATCGGTCTGAGTGTCAGAGCCAATAAAGACAAACGCAGGGCTTGTCGCTGCCCCTGAACTTAGCTTCAAATCAGTTGAAGGCATTAGTAATCTCAGGTCTGGCCCATTTAGGGTTGCCACCTTTCCCAGATAAAGATATTGGCCATATGTTCAGGTTTTAAGATTCTGCAAAGGCCCGCACAGGAAACTTAAAAGGAACTTTATATGAAAAGGCTGGTTTCATTTTTAACATGGCCTTCCTTTCTTTGTTTACTTTAATTATCAGTCATGGATGATGAAGACAGCTTCAGAACACATTCAAAATACTTCTTTTTATATTTATTGTTTTACCTATATGCAGATCAGGGGGGAACATTTCAGCTTTAGGTGGTTTTCCTAGTTTTTGAACCGACTGGGACATTAAAATACTCGTCATGCCAGTAAAAAAACGGCCAGGTAGCAAACCTAGACACAACCATTAGATGTGGGTTCTCATACTGCAGTCATGAGATGCTAGAACTCAAATGTCAATGAAAGGTTTGAGGGCGGCTTCACGAGGGCTGGACTGGGAACTCAAACTGGCCCTGGCAATTGAGTCGGGCCAGCCGCTGGGGGTTGGAGGGCGGGGGGAAGGGCACTGTGCATGGAAAGCACTCTAGCTGCTTTTGTGACAGCAGGCCAATATTGTAGCACTGATCAAATGCCAGCCTTGGGAAGAAAACAGCCCCCAGTGGTCCAAGACCAGCCCCCCACCCAGGTGCCCCAGAGGGGAAACGCCCGGTGCCCGCTACCGCCAGTCAGGCCCTGGGCTTCACATCGTAAGTCAACTTGAGGTAAATTGATACTTACCCTATCAGGGTTGTAGTGTTATTCTTTCTTCCCAAACTGGTCCGCATTCACCTCCAGGGAGTAAGTTGAGCACTCTCTACTGACCTGTGGGTCTTCCAACCACCACCCAAGCTTTGTAGTGCACAGCAACAAGTGGGCTATTATTGGCCCAGTGCCAAAGCCAACAAAACAGCTGATATTGTGGATTACAGGAGTAGTCCCTTCAGTGCTGAGTTCCGTTGCTTTAATCACTCCTCTGCTAAATCTGGAGATTTAGCACTTCAGTTACCTACAGTCAGGGGATGGGAATGATCCACTCTCCCTTTTACATGTAGCCTAGGGCCCGCAATTTAGCAAAAAGAGTCCACCTGATTGGTAAATTAACATAGTCTCTCAGGTGCTAAATAGATTGTTCCATATTGTATGTGAACCATCTGCCTCCTTCTTCCACCACAGCTATTCTATAATTCTCCATGAGCTTGCACAGAGGAGACCAAAACCCAGCAATAAAATATAACCTGATCTGCCCATTGGAAAAACTGCCCATTAATGCAAGTGGACCCTTGAGTGTGGATGAACACTGCTACAAGATTCAGTCCAACAAACCAGATAGCAGCACAATACTCTGCGTAAATACCTCCTGAAGAGTTTATTGAATCTCAGACCGTCTCTTTAACAAGCAGTACTTCAACTTGCCACTGTGAGGCATTACAACAATTGAAGCAGCAGACCACAACAGACTCTGTCTCAATCACTCGCCTTCAATGTGATAATCCAAGCACATGGTCAATGAAATTTCATGCAGAAATGGCGGTAATCAGTGGTGGCTCGTTTGCAATGGCCGAGGTGCGTCTCCCCACTGGCTCAGAGCAAGGAGCTGAAAATTAAAACAAAATGTTACTATTGTTTCATTTTTCAGCAGCTGTTGGCTGAGCCAGTGTGTGCAGGGAGGGACAGGGCACAGCCGTAGGAGGGGGAGGAGGAGTGGTAGATATGTACTTTTAAGTGAGCATGTCAGTTTGGCCGGCTGTCTGAGGCCGGCCAAATTGACATGCGCACTTAGGTTTCTCCAACCCAGCTGGATTGCGCAGCTGGATTGGAGAAAAAGCACAGACTCTCTGTGCCTGGGTGAGCCTTAATCCAGCCCGTACAGGCCAATCCCCACACTGAGAGCAGCATGGGGATTGGATGGGGAGTCGTGATGCTGTCCCAGGGACTGCTGGGACCAGGAACTGGCAGCAGAGCAGTGTGAAGCGGCTGGCAGCAGCAGGTAAGAGTTTTTTTAGATTATCTTACCCCGCCATGCGCTTTCCGTCGGCCCTCTTTCTCCCACCCTCTGCCCCCCCACCCACAGTATTTATCTGTGTCGGCTACCAATGGATGTAATAACATTATACCAAGATGACTACTTTGGAGAGCATACCATTTCAAGACTAACATTTGAAGTGAATTTCACCGACACTGCCCAAAAAAACAACAGTTATCAAGACATCATCAAATGATAGCACTCTTGAGCTTCTACTGTTTTAAACGCTGTAAATGAGAGGTTTCACTGTTACAATATTTAATGATACTCAAGTTACACACCTCAGAAGGATGGAAGACTGAGTCATCCTTGCTGTGAGTCATCAATTTACCAACCCCAGAAAGCCGAGTCATCCCTGCAGATCACCACATATTTCAGCAGCAAGTGTTTCACTCACAGAGCCACCATGTTGGAATGGCACAGGCTAGTGTACAATTGGTGGCCTGTGGAGCAGCGTAATTTTTGGTTTCACCCTTTCACTTCACAAATACACAGTATAAACGTGCAGTTAGCACTTGTTCTCTGTGTGCCCTAATGATATTAATGTAAAGTGTTGCACTTGATATCATTATTTAAGTGCATTCCCTATAGGATTAGAGAATCCATATATACTGTGTGCCTTAACTGTATTAAATTAACATTTATTGTTTAGGTGACTGAATAAACCATCCTCACACTATTTACATGCATCCACATTAGAAACCGTTAAAAACAAGAGAGTTACCCTGGTAAACCAGAAAGGACCGGGACTGGCAAAGTAACAACAAAATATTTTCCTTTCTGTGTTCTTCTATCTTTATGTGACAACTGTCATCAGGTTTATACTGAACCCTAGTGAGTCTATTGGAAAATCTAGCAACACGTAAATTGATAGTAATCATTTATTATTCATTAGATGGCAACAGTATTAAAAACATATACATCTTGATGCAATAATGACAATTAAAATCACATGATTATAAATTAATACAAATCAGTTCAAAGTTTCAGTAAACTATAATCCCAAAAGATTTATTTGTTAAGAGATTTTTTTACAGTAATTGTTCCAATCATGAAGAGCATTGAACTGTACACATTTAATACAAAGATCCTAGGGATCTTTGTATTAAATGTGTACAGGTCAATGCTCTTCATGATTGATGTGTAACATGGTCTGTAATATGCAATGCTTATTGTTTATTTTAATTGTCATTATTGCATCAAGATTTATATGTTTTTAATACTGTTGCCATCTAATGAATAATAAATGATTACTATCGATTTACGTGTTGCTAGATTTTCCACATTAGAAACGACAATGGTTTTATGAAATGTTTGTACTAATGTTTAACTTTCCCATTTGAATGTAGTTCTTAGTCACATTTTACCCTTTGCTGCCAAGTCTCCCCCGTGCCATGCCTTTTTGTGGCCACTTGGGGTAGTTCCCGCTTAGACCTCCAATAACTTGTTGTCCACATAAGGTATCCATGTCAGATGTGTGTCCTTTTTTTCTGACATCCTAAGGATTCTAAAGGTGCCCAGGGTTTGTGGATTCCCCTGGACGGGACAGAGACATTAGCCAAAATACAGCAGAAGTTTGTTTTGTGGGGGAAAAATGGGAAAAAAGTGCTGCAGAAGAAATCATCTGGTTTTTTCCCTGAAAATGATATCAACAAAGGATTTGTGGTTCTAGAATCACCATCTCCCCAGCTTTTAGGGACATGCAGACCTTTGTCAGACAACAAAACATTTGTACACAGTTTTTCCATTTTACTGGGACATAGCCTATTTTTCCTATTTTTTGTGCTTTCAACCTCATTCCAATTAGTGGTAAAAATTGGAAACCAATAATTGATCACAGAATGCTACACATTTCTGAAATGTAGATCAAATTCTGAATTCACCAAGGGGTCATTTGTGTAGATCCTTTAAGGTTTTCCTATAGAAAGTAACAGTTGAAATGAAACAATATTGAAATTGAGTATAAAAAAACCATCCATTTATACCTACATTTTCACCTGTAACTTCTAACTATGGTAGATTTTTGAAAGCCGTATGTTTTACATCCAAGGGACCCTTCTGATTGCGAGGATATGTAGGGCTTGTAGGTTCACCAAGAACCCGAGGTCTGGGTACCTCAGTGCCCCTTGCAATGGTTTTTCATTGTGTACCAGGAAAACAGTAATTCATTTGGTAAAATATAAGGAGTGAAAAATAGGAAACCTATATATTTTTTGAAATGGAAACAAGATATGGAGTTTAGAAGCAGTGGTTATTTGTGCATCTCTGAATTTGTGGGTACCCATATTAGCATGTGAATTAGAGAGTATTTTTAAAAATGGCTTATTTTCTTACACGCTGTCTTATATTTGGAAGGCAAAAATGCATAGAAAGACAAATGGTAATAACACTTGTACTACTATTCTGTGTTCCCCTAAGTCTCCTGATATAAAGGGTACCTCACTTGTGTGGGAAGGCCGAGTGCCCGTGACAGGAAACAGCCCCAAAACGCAACATGGATACATCACACTGAAAGCTGACCCTTTTTTGGGGAATGCCCCTAGCTGTGGATTTTGGGCCCCAGCTCAGCCGACAACTAGGGAAACCTATTAAACCTGTACAGTTTCAAATCTAGACACCCTGGGGAATCCAGGATGGGGTGACTTATGCGGCTCATACCAGGTTCTGTTACCCAGAACCCCTTACAAACCTCAAACTTTGTAAAAAAAAACACATTTTCCTCACATTTCTGTGATGGAAAGTTCTGGAATCTGCAGGGAGCCACACACTTCCACACAATAAGCATACCCCCAAGTCTCCCGATAAAAATAGTACCTCACTAGTGTGGGTAGGCCTAGCGCTCGTGACAGGAAACTGACACATCATATTTTTCCACAGAAACCTAGCAATCCTGTACATTTAAAAAAAATAAACACCCAGGGCAATCCAGGATGGGGTGACATGTGTGGCTCTCACCAGGTTCTGTTACCCAGAATCCCTTGTAAACCTCAGCCTTTTTAAAAAGAAATAAACACATTTTCCTCACGTTTCTGTGATGGAAAGTTCTGGAATCTATGAGGAACCCAAACTTCCACCCACCAGGCATTTGCCCACGTCTCCCGATAAAAATGGTACCTCACTTGTGTGGGTAAGCCTAGTGCCTGCAACACAAAATGGCCCAAAACATATTGTGGAGACATCAAAATGATCTATCACAAAACAACCTGGTTTTGCAAGGAAGTCACCTGCTTTTTTGGTCCCGGGCTCAACGGCCATCTAGGGAAACATACCAAACCCCAACATTTCTGAAAAGTAGACACCTGGGGAAGCCCAGGGAGGTGTAGTTTGCATGGATCTCCCAATGTTTTCTTACCCAGAATGCACTGCAAACCTCAAATTCCAAACAAAATGTTGTGGGATAACCGGGTTGACACAAATTTCCTACCACCTCGAGCTCCCCCAGGTCTCCCGATCTGAGGAAAGTATGACTTTTTAGAAAATGTTGAGGTTTGCAAGGGATTCTGGGTAATGTTATGTTATATGGTTTCTTGTAACGAGCACTGCTAGTCAAGACTGTCCTGGCGCGGGGGGGGGAATCAGAATGCGAGAACAAATGAGAGCAGGAGGACTACACGGTTTGCCTGAATAGGTAAGTTTATAGGTGCTTTTTGAAGAATGTTAGGTTAGTTGTGTGTCTGAGAGGGTCAGGTAGTTGGTTCCACATCTGAGCAGCTCTAACCACCAAGGAGTTTCCCCCCAGTCCAGCTCTCTTAAATCTGGGGGTAACCAAATGTCTCATGGTGGCAGAACGCAATTGGCGGGGTGGATGGTAAAAAGCAAATCTGTCCCTTAGATAGGACGGACAGGGACCATGTAGTGCTTTAAAAGCAAGTGTCAGAATCTTAAAGCGAACGCTCAGCGTCACTGGAAGCCAGTGTAACTCTGAGAGCTGCTTGCGTACACTCAGACTCCTGGGGATGTTAAACAGGAGCCTTACTGTCACGTTCTGAACCACTTGCAATTTGTGCAGCAGAAAGTCAGGTGCACCTATATAGAGGGCATTGGCGTAGTCCAGTCTCGAGAGTATAAGGGCTCTGGCTACTGTCTCCTTTGCCTCCTGGGGGAGAAGGGGAAAGACCTTCCTAAGAGTGGTAAGGGTTCCGTAGCAGGTACCCGCCAGTCGCGTGATTTGGTCTCGGAAACATAAATCGGCTCCAAACCAGATCCCTAGGTTTTTTGCGACTCCGCTGATCCCAGAGGGGCAGGGTAGTCCCCTGGGCCAAATGGACTCTTTAAAGGCCTCTGGAAAGTGGCCATACAGAAGGATCTCGGACTTGTCCTCATTACATTTGAGGCAGGCCCGGGCCATCCAGGCAAACACCGAGGACAGGCACTGCTGGGCTCTCTCTGTATCAAGGTTGCCCTTATCCCAAGTGAAGAGAAGTTGGGTGTCGTCGGCGTAAGCCATTGTTTTCGCACCCAAGCTCTCCGCGAGATAGATAAGTGGCGTTAAATACACGTTAAAAAGAAGGGGGCTCAAAGTCGACCCCTGTGGAACCCCTGTGTCTACCCTGCTGTTCGAAGAATGATAAGGGGGGAGCCAGATTTGTTGGTAACGGTCCGTAAGAAAGGATTCTACCCAATTAAGGGCCGCGCCCGTGATGCCAATGTCCTCCAACCTTGAGAGGAGCTGGACGCGTGGAACCGTGTCGAACGCGGCAGAGAGGTCCAATAAAATTAGAGCCGCTCTGCCGCCTCCGTCCAGACACTCCCTAATGGCCTCGGTGACCTCCACGAGCGCGGTCTCCGTGCTGAATGAGGTGAGGAACCCGGATTGGGCCGGGTGTAAGGCCCCCGTAGATTCCACAAACCTTTCCAGCTGACGGAACACCACCTTCTCGCAGACCTTGGCTAGGGCCGGGAGGAGGGAGATGGGCCTGTAATTGGAGGTAATCAGAGGATCCGCTGAGGGTTTTTTTATCAGTGGGAGGAGCTTTGCTTGCTTCCACTGGGAAGGTACTGTACCGGCTTGAAGAGACCTATTAACCAGATCCGTTACAGTAGAAGCAATAACCCCTGCCACACCACTCAGAACTCTCGCAGGGCAGGGATCTGCCGGAGATCCGGATTTCAGCGCTTTGAGAATGGCCAAAACGTCCAACTCCTCGACCTTTTTAAAGGAACACAGCGTGCCCTTCAGCTTTAAATCATTAGTTGGAATAAAAGGTCGAGTAGAGTCGTCTTGGTTACAGGCATCCTGAAATGATATAACGTGATCAGAGATGGTAGGTTTAAGACTCTTTTGAATTTTTCTTATTTTGTCTGTGAAGTAAGTGGATAGCTCCTCACACCAGGCCTCGGAAATAGGGGCCGTCTGAGTTTCTGCCACTGGGGACGTAAAGCTTTTAACAATAGAGAAAATGTCTCTGCTATTGTTATTGGCTTTTTGAATCCGATCAGCGTAGTAGTCTCCCTTAGCCTTCTTGATAGCAGCATAATAGGTCTTTTGTGCTGCTCGAAGTTCCGACTTGGCCAGTGGACAGTACTCCCGCCTCCAAATTCTTTCTTTCTCTTTACAGCCTATTTTTAATATTTTAAGATGTTCTGTATACCACGGGGAAGGGGGAGAGGCTCTAGACTGTTTTGAAGCAATAGGCTGAGGTAGTAGTTTAACCGAGGACCTGATCCATGACGAAAAATTCTCCACCATTTCTTCCAGATTTTCTGCCCTGTCCGGAAGAGAATGGGATAGAGATGTTGTTAAGGCTGGAATGCTGATTTTCTGGGGAAAGGGGACCCGCTGCTCTTTGCCTAAAGCACGAGCTCTATTCATTTCCCAGGAGAAACCTACCAAGAAATGGTCCGACCACGTAACTGGGCAAGGAATATCTGATGTAATACTGAAGTTGGAATAGAGCAGATCGAGGTAATGTCCTCCAAGATGAGTGGTAACATGATCCTGTGTCCTAAGATGCGCTAGGGCGCATAATTCGTCCAGGTCTCTGACCCCCAGGGCTGTGGGGACATCCATATGTATATTAAAGTCCCCCAGAAGTAAGAATCTGGGGAACCTCAGTGCTCTCTGGGCTACCAGCTCCTCCAGTGATTTAAAAAAGGAGCCAAGTGGACCCGGGGGGCGATAGATCAATAGCCCACCTAGGGTGAACTGCGGAGAGAGAGCAATTGAAAATTCGAATGCTTCCCCATCCACCATGCCCCTTGAACATTCCTTTATTAGAGACCGTTTGTCCCTATAGATTATCGCTAATCCCCCCCCTCTGCCCAAACTACGATCTAGCCTTGCTATCTTAAAACCCCTGGGTATAGCCAGCTCAATCGTAGGAGCACAGAAAGTGTGCAGCCAAGTCTCTGTGACAAATAAGAGGTCAAGTGAATTATCAATTATCAGTTCACGGACCTCCTCTGTGTGCTTGACTAGAGAGCGTGCATTAATAAGGGCAGCACGAATTCTAGAAACAGTATCATCTTTAACCAGCTGAATAGGGGTATAATGAAATGATCTGAATTGGAAATGACATAAAGGGCAAACCCTGTCCAAGGAGTGTTGGACTTCCCATGAAAAGCTATGGGCGCACGGATTTTTATTAAGGGAGAGGAGTAGATTTCTACTATATGTGGTAGGGGGGTTAAAAAGGGGGGGTCCTAAACGAACAGCCCCTCTGGCCCTGGGCGCTGCCGGGGCACGGACGGGCGCAGACGGGCTTACCTTTGGCGCACCTTCGGCGCGCCATCGTCGCGCCCGCTGCGCCCGTCCGCTGCGCTCCCGGAAGCACATCTGCTTTTTATGCCCTGCCTCCCCAACAGCGCTAGACCGCTAACTCCGGCCAGGCTTCAGGGACAACACAGCCCAAGATGGCGCCTCGCCCTCCACTCAAACAGCACTGTCAGCTGCGGTGGAACGGGGCGAGGGAGGCCGCAGGAGGAACAAAATGTGCAAAGAAGCAGTAAGAAAATGCGAGTATTAAAAATCAGTGCTCAAACATGAAAAGTGACAATTTTTAAAATGGGTTAGGCGCCAGCATTTAAATCGTGCCTGCGCACACTGAGTGGTCTGACAAGCTAATCGTTGTAGCTAGCGAGCTCTTAGATGGAGAATCAGCTCACACAACACAGAATCCCTCCAGCAAACGTCAGGCGCTGCCACCGACCTGAGCGTTCACAGTGAGCCCTGCGCTGCTTGTCTTTTCATGCCCTGCCTCCCCAACAGCGCTAGACCGCTAACTCCGGCCAGGCTTCAGGGACAACACAGCCCAAGATGGCGCCTCGCCCTCCACTCAAACAGCACTGTCAGCTGCGGTGGAACGGGGCGAGGGAGGCCGCAGGAGGAGCAAAATGTGCAAAGAAGCAGTAAGAAAATGCGAGTATTAAAAATCAGTGCTCAAACATGAAAAGTGACAATTTTTAAAATGGGTTAGGCGCCAGCATTTAAATCGTGCCTGCGCACACTGAGTGGACTGACAAGCTAATCGTTGTAGCTAGCGAGCTCTTAGATGGAGAATCAGCTCACACAACACAGAATCCCTCCAGCAAACGTCAGGCGCTGCCACCGACCTGAGCGTTCACAGTGAGCCCTGCGCTGCTTGTCTTTTTATGCCCTGCCTCCCCAACAGCGCTAGACCGCTAACTCCGGCCAGGCTTCAGGGACAACACAGCCCAAGATGGCGCCTCGCCCTCCACTCAAACAGCACTGTCAGCTGCGGTGGAACGGGGCGAGGGAGGCCGCAGGAGGAGCAAAATGTGCAAAGAAGCAGTAAGAAAATGCGAGTATTAAAAATCAGTGCTCAAACATGAAAAGTGACAATTTTTAAAATGGGTTAGGCGCCAGCATTTAAATCGTGCCTGCGCACACTGAGTGGTCTGACAAGCTAATCGTTGTAGCTAGCGAGCTCTTAGATGGAGAATCAGCTCACACAACACAGAATCCCTCCAGCAAACGTCAGGCGCTGCCACCGACCTGAGCGACATGAAATGCTGGAGGATCCACACAAGCCACACTGCCAGACATGTGCCATCCATGCAGACCGTTAGCCAAGCGACAGTCCACACACAATGCCAGCCAAACGCTAGTTCACACACACATTGCCAGCTTAGCGCAAGTCCATACACACTGCCAGCAAAATGCAGGTTCACAAAGAGACAGTCAAATGACAGTACACAAAGACTGTTAGCCAAACTCCACTTCATACACACAGAAACATTCGCTAGTGTCTAGTGGTTTTAAAAATATCGCTGATCTGCCCCCAGGGGGGACAGAAATTGCCAAAATGTGCGCCCCAAAAGAGGAGAGGGACCCTTGCCTAAAGGCCGGCTCCCTGACATGACAATAAACATATCTCTGGTGCCTAGTGGGCTTTCTGCAGCCCGGTGGAGGTGGGGGGGGGGATATTGAGGGCCTTTGAGGGCCTTTGTCCCATCTGTCCCCCAGGGGGCAGAAAGACTGTGGTTATTTTTTTAGGGGGATGGGGGCATTGGCATGTCCATTCTGGGTAGCCCCCAAACCTAAATTTTCATACAAATGTAATCCCTAGTTCCTGGCGGGCTTACCACCATCTGCCCCCTGGGGGGGGGTCAGAAAAACTGTGCCTATTTGTGGGTGAGGTGGGGGCATTACAATGGGCCAGCCCCGCCCCTTTAAATTTACTTTAAAATAAATCCCTGCATCCTAGTGGGCTTTCTGCCCCCGAGGGTGGTAGATCAGGGGCTATTGCCCCCATCTCCCCACCCAGGGAGCAAAAGGACTGTGGCCCTTTTCTCTTTAGGGGTAGGGGAATTGGCATGGCCATTCTGGGCTGCCCCCATCCCTAAATATACATATAAAAATGTTGTTGGGATGGGAAGTCTCCTGCATGTCTCTTGAGAGAGTGCTTCCCCAGACTTATGCTAATCTCCAGGCAAGTCACTCAAAATCTACTGTATGGTTTCTAGACCCCTACCTCAGTGAGCATGACAATCATACAGGTCCACAGAGGGTCTCCCTGTTTACATGGATTGAGACCCTAGAGCTTGACTCTGAGGTCGAGGGGGCATGTCTAGTGCATCCCTATTTTTCAGAGAGTGGCTACTGCCCTCTCTATTAAGGCTGTGGTAGACTGACAGTGGTGGCAGCAATAAATATATAGTCAGGAGGGGTGAGTCCCTAGGCACCCTCCTGACCAAGTCTGAGCAGTTTGCCATGCCTGTGGGCCTGTTGCCTTTGTCTACCTGATGTGTGTTTGAGAGCCCGTGGGTGTACTGGGGAAGAATGGTGATTTGAGCCAGTGTGAGGAATGCAAGCTGTTCTGCTGGACATCCGAGCTCCCCCGTGCTCCTCCCTATTTCCCTGGAAAGGCCTGGTGGGCTGGGGTAGACACTCAGCTCTTATCTGGGTTTAGTTGCAATAAATCTGCGAAGAGGACCCTCCCCCACTGGTGAGGGTCTCCTGGGCTGGAGTTAATTAAAATTCCTCTTTAGGGAGTTGCACAGCCTGATACCAGGAAGGGAACTTGTGCATGCGTTACCCATGCATTTAACACGCCATGAATGGTTTGTGATTGGAGGTATATTCAGGATGCAAAAGTAGCAGACCCTCTGATTGGATGAGCCTATCAATCAGAGGTGATAAAAGTCTGGCCTGAGTGGTCCGCTGTTGTTCAAGACTGGTCTATGGCTGGAGAGGCGGCCACACCAGGCGCGACTCGCAGTGTGAAGGCATGAGATAAGACTGTTCACTGCGTCTGGAACTAAGGCTTCAGCAACATTGAAGACCAGCTGTTTCTGTCAGGCTTGGGGGAGCATGCGCTTTTGACCAAGGAAATTACAGACAGCTGCCCAAGGTGTGGAAAGGAAGCTTACAACACATCAAAGGATTTGGTGTGGGAAGGAAGCTTGCGGCACATCACAGAGGCTGATGGAAGGATACTTGCAGCACATCAACAAAAGCCAGAGAGGAGGAAGCTTGATTCTAGTCTTTGAAGGTGAGATCAAATCCCCTCTAAGCTCCTCCCTTGCGCTGTCGGAACCCGTACAAGCAGTAGCTGGGAATAGAGGCCAGTGAAACAGGTCCCCACCTTTCTTTTTGTGATCTCTGAGGGTAACAGGGTGAACTGGCACTCTGCCCAGCCACTACCCTCCTACAGCTAGCCAGTGGCTACTGGACTAGTGGGACTCCAGTAAACTGTGCCAAGACATTAGGCACCTGTGGTCAGATCCCTGACCCACACTAGAGCGGTGTCCTAACTCACGACGGGAGGGCACTTCTGTTGCTTTGGGTGGGGGGTTATGGGGCTGATCCAGAACATTTGACTTCACATCATATACTGAAACTATATCCTTTCAATCCAATGATTGGTATCAAGGTTCTAGTGAATGAGAGCAGCCCAGTGTAACATGGTCTGTAATATGCACTGCTTATTGTGTGTTTTCATGTTAACTGTGTTTTTATAGTGCTTTGAGTCTAGACGCTATAATACTGTTTGGGGTCAGAACTCTGTCCCAGAGGGTTGTAGAGACATTTGGTTTTCACTGTTTATCCTAGTTTTATGTGTAGTATAATTATCTTGTGTGTATTAAAGTACTTTTCTTTTATAAAAAGTAAAGCACTGACTGGACATTGAGTTTATCAGCTGGTGGTACGGTTTACACTGTATTCTGAATGTCTAACCCCACCTCACCTCCTTGAGTAAGCCTTGGACTGCTCTGACTCGCTACCCTGAGAGAGTCAAGTGCTGAAGAGTGGTACTTGGTTATCCAGGTTTGTGTCCACTAGTACTGAGGCCCCAGGACACCAGTGAGGGAACACTCCAGTTGATGCGATTGGAGCGCAGTTACCCCTGAGTGCCCTGCTGCCCAAGAAGCCAGCTCTAACAAATGTAATCCCTAATTCCTAGTGGGTTGTGCCTATTTGTGGGTGGGGAAGGGAAATTACAATGCCCATGCAGGGCAGCCCCCACCCCTAAATTTACATTATAAAATCCCAAATTCCTAGTAGGCTTTCTTTCCCTTCCTGCACAAAAACAATCCTGCATGCAAAGGAGGCACGCTTGCACCATGGGGCAAGGGTGCCTGCATTTGTGCTAGGCAGCCAAACAGCACTAATGCATAGACAAAGGCAGGAATGCGCTGTATTCTTTTGAATAAGGCACATACCTGACCTTTTCCTGTCAAGCAGCGCAGCAAGGTGACTTTCATATAAATATGCCCCCTGCTTTCCAAATGGCATGTTGTTTGGCGCAGTAGTGCCACACCTCAGGTTTGGGAATAATAGTAAGGTAAAACCCTGGACACCAAGACCAAAAGGCTATTATTGCTACACTCCCTGCCCAATCACTGCTGCCTGGCCTGAGACTCCTCAAAAAAAATTTGGACAAAATTATAAATACAAATGATTGGAGAATGCCATGCTTCTATTTTAAACTGTAATGTGACGTCAGGCATTGCATGGAAAATATCAGGGTGTGGAACATTCTTGTGAATCCTCTTTCAGGGGCTTGGCTGGGTGTCACTGTTCATCCCACCACTGTCTCACAACTCACCTATGCCCCTCTCTCTCTCTCTCTCTCTCTCTCTGTTTCCAGTTCCTTGTCTTATAATCCCTTTCCATTCTGCCTCATCTATCTGTCTCACTCGTTCTTTCTGTCTTTACATGCCCCCTGCATATCCCATCTGCTTACTTTCCTTTTGTGATAGGTGGTCATTTCCACTTTCAGATGGATGGTGACATCCAGGAGATCAATCACCTACACACAAGCATCTTTTCCTAGCTACACGAAGTCTAACCATATTCACATACTTCTTCTGTTGGGTCTGGTTGCTACACCCTGGAAGCTTACTAGTACACACCATTTACCGCCTAACAGTGCTTGGATTGCTTGTTAAATGCAAGCACATTTTCAATGCAGTGGTGCGGTCTATGCCCATAGGCCTATAACCTTGTAAATTGCAGATATAGTCAGAAAAATTACTAGCTGCTAGTAGAAGGTTTGGAGATTTAAAGGATGAAGACACTAAGGACCTGATTCCCAAAGGTAAACTTGCACTTTTGTGCAGTGGTTAATTTGTAAAAAAAAAGTGCTGGGGCTCTCATCGGGAAACAGCTTGCACTAGATCTTTTTTCCTGTTAGCGCCTCCTAAAACAGAACCAACTACCACCCATGAAGTATGTGGAGAATGTGGCATGATGGCCAGAGCTGCTGACTTTGGAGCTGGGGATCCAGGTTCAAGTCTCAGCGTGGGCTCAACATGCTGTGATTCTGGACAAATCACTTAATCTCCCCATGCCTACCAAAAATGAGGGTGTACTTAACTGGTGCTTATGAAACTATAGCGCCGTTGTTGATGACTAAGTGCTGGTGCTCAGCACCAGAAACCACTGGCTCAAATTAAGCACTGCTTTTGTGTAAGTGTACCATTTTATGCTATTCACAAAGTAATTTTACGAATAGCATCTATACAACTGCCTATCTTTACATACACTGAGACTCCGCAGTTGGAAAGATACTACTTGTAAAACCCCTTTGTGAATTGCAAAAGATCAGAACCTTATTATAAGTTTACCTTTGTGACTCAGGCCCAATGAAGCTGTTGTACTTTTGTCATAATAAAAATATTGCTTTGGCGTATCTTTGTTCATTTGCAATGCACAGAGATTTTTTGTGATGAAGTACTCTTCTCACAAAAAAGTAGCCTTGATTTAGAAATGGCATTTCAAGTCCTAAGTCGAAGATTACACAGGTAGACACTTTCTTCTGCAGATAGGTATACAATGGGGCAGTAAGAATGTGGTTTGAAAAGAGGAATGTTCTCAGGTCACTGGCGCTGGTCTTCAAACCATTTGTAGCTTCAGTTACAGTATGGCATACACTGTGCACCATGCTTCTGACACTCTCTCATTTGTGCGCTGAATTCTGTGTTTAATTGTTCATGTTACTGCCTTGTGGTTTGTGTATCTGTGATTCCACCATATCTTTTGTTCTGCTTTAAATTTCAATTATATTTTGACGCACCACAGGAGGCAGTGTGGCGTAGGACATAACTCTGTGTGGGAGGCTTAGTTTATAGCATTTGACACCTTCGCTGCGCTGAACGTTCCGCGAGGGTGCGGAACATTTTATTGCGCGGGTGGGGCCGGAACGTTCAGCGGACGTGCGCAGCACTACCGAGGTCCGCTGAACGTGCGCCGCACTTAAGGGGTTAAGGGCCCTTCCTCTATGAAAAGTGGCCCCATGCCATTTTAGATATGAGAATGTGTTTGTGTTGCTCATCTTTTCATAAGAAGCACACCTTGCACTTCTTGCATATTGCAGAACTTGTTCATAAAGATAGGTTTGAATAATGTGCCAGTGGTGAGTTGACGCAGGAACATCAAAAATTGCTCCCTTTAAGGTCAGAGAGTGGGCATGTTTTATATATTACTGAGGATTTTATTCTGATTTGTCATCATAGGTCTCTGACAATCAAGGAAAAGTCTTCGCATGGAAAATCTATTCTCAATACCTCCTCCCCCATTGCAGATTTTCTGCAGCATAGTGGATCCTAGTGCATAGTGCATAGTGCGGTATAGAGTCAAAATATCGAGTTTTTATTATCGACTAGACATAATATCGAGTAAAAAATATAGAATAGACATAATATTGACTAGACAGAATATAGACTACCAAAATATCGACTAGAAAATTTTAATATCGAATAAAATGGACATAATATCGAATCAAAAATATAGAATGGACATAATATAGACTAGACATAATATAGACATCAAAAATATCGAATTTAAGGTAAGTTAATAATAATTTTTAATATTTGTGTAACATAATTCTGTAGCGGGTTGTGGGTTTATAAGGGGAACAGGGTAGGAAGTAATTTAATTATAATTAATTAAATATGTTATTTTATTTATTGGTATTTATTTAAAATTAATTGTCAATTAATTATAAATTGGTAATTAATTAAAATATAATTGTGTTGTGAATCTATCTAGGACCCTAATTCGATATTCCTGATTTATGCCCTTATATGGTTATAACAAATAATATCCTTATAAAGGCATAAGAATCATATCCATATTTAGTAATAGCCAATGCAGTCCAAATAGGGCAAGGCTACTCCCATAGACTCCTAGAAAGTACAACGAGTTCTTTAAACAAACCAAGCCTCCAGCAGCCCGGGAATTCCCCCTGCTTTTGTTTTGATTTGCACAAGAACTCCTGGAGTCCAGAAAGAACTGTTAGTTCTTAGTGACGTCTTATGTCCAACCTTACGTCAAACCCGGCACCTTTCAGGTATAAATATACCATCGTTGCCTTAAGCAAACACACGGTGGTTTGGAGCAGAGCGGCTATCTACTTGCCCGAAGCCCAGCTGATGTGAGTGCCGAAGGAAGCCGACCCTCCCATTTGACGCACTGAGAGAGACGCTGTCTTTTCTCCTGCCGAGAAATTCCAGCTCTGGTGTTTCCAGTCACCCTTGCGGGTTGCTGGGAGTTCGAGTCCTGAGAGAGAGAGATACAAGACCTCCTTCATTCTAGAACCAAGGTGCGGAGCTGATTAAACCCTTAAGAGAATTCTTGATTCAGATTCTTGGCAAAAACCAACTTAACTTAAACTGCAACTTACTTACTCCTTCCCACGTATTAGGCTTAGGTCAGGTACACCGGGGTAGGCGTATCTTAGAAGCACCAGTTGGGTACGTCAGTCAATGTTTTTATGTATGTATATATTTTATCCGTTTTAAAGTATTATATGGCTAAGAAACCATATCAATATTTTTACAGTATTATTTCATAATACTACTTTTACTGTACGCACTTTACTTCATGATAAGTATTGCAATTGTGGCAACTCATTTCTCTTGCATGAGAAAGAAGACTGCTCAATAAATAACACCTTTTATTGAAAGCGCCCGTGTCTCTATTTCTCTGCACTCCTGGTGAAATTAAGCATGCACGATTGACTGAGTGAAATAGCCGTCTATTGTTTTCACACGACTCTAGAGATATACTCTTTATTCTGAGGGAGCAAAGTTGTCATGTTTATGCGGTTGTCAGAAACAAATCCCTTCTTGTCTATTCAGGAAAGTTAAGCCCTTCCTGTTCATTCGAGAAAGTTTCTAGTGACCTCTGAGCTATCTGGCAAACCTAATTAAGTCTAATATAGTCAGTAGAGACCTAGATGACCTCAGTCCTACGTCTACACTGCTGTTTATATTATTCCAATGCGCTGAGCCTATTGGGAATATAGAAACTACACTACATGGCGTCCAACGTTTGATAAGGCGATAATCTAACGCAAGACACTAGAGTAACTCAGTTGTGCTTTTCACACAGACCCTTTTTCCCGTAAATACTCCAGAAGACGTCTGGAGTGGGTAAAAGGTTAATATCCGCCGGAACTTAGTAGGAAGAGATTCCTATGTATTCGTTTTTGGTTTAGTCAACGTTGAAGGATACAGTGTTCCAAAATATTGTGCACCTAATCTTTGTTTTCCTAGAAACTAGCTCTGCAAAGCAGCAAAACTTTCTGTCAGTAAAATGCCAGAAGGTGACGAAGAAAGAGATGTCTTAGCATCTCAACTGTTGGTAGATGGCACAACTCTCCAACAGAATGACCCGAATGCTATAATCATTCCGGTCAATGTAAGAAGAACTATAACTCTTAAACTTATAGAAAATGGACTATCACCAAGAGGTGGTACAGTCATATTTGTGGTAGAGGCCCATGAATATGGGCAGACAGAGGTATTCTATTCATGGATAAATTTTCCAGCAGCAAACGCTGTGACACAAGACTTCCACTATTACAAAATAGAGGAACATCCGAATGAATATGCTCCTTTCGAGGACGTTGAAATCCCACTAACTTACCAAGAGCACCTGCTCTGGTTTAATGGCGCCCTAAAACATCAAAATCACATCACCAGGCTCGGTTCACTAGGTAGAGCAGGAGCCACGTGGCCGGTTCTAGCCAGCTACACACCACATCCCGATATTGAAAAAATGTCAAGCGAAGAACTTTTAGTTAAACTAAAAGAATTAACAAAGGCATATAGAGAATTAGTTCAATTGGCAATGGACGATATAACATACCTGCAGAAACTGAAAGAAACAGATATAGCAGAACAACAATTTGAACTTGCCAGAATCATAGAAAAATCCTATGAAGAACTAGGTAGAGATAGTTTGGGTGGGAAACCACTAAAACCCCAACTAGCTGAAAATCCTGAAAAAACATTTATTAAAAATAATCTCAACACTCCAAAAAAGAGTTGGGAGGGTAATAAACAATCCACTCCCAGAGAAAAACGATTCCAGTCCAGAGGAAGGTCTCCTCAACAAAGAGATAGATCTCCAGAACTAGGAGGCAAGTCTCCCCAGAGGGAACCCTCTGAGAAAAGATACAGCCTTAGAGATAGGGATAAATTGAGAAAACCTGACAGATATCAAGATATTGATACACGTCCCTCTCGATCTTTTCAGACTTCCTCACAGAAATCGGAAAGAAGAGGACGGTCAGAACACAAAGAAGAGCACGTCAAGTCCAAAGACAAGGAACCTGCTCATCAAAAAGTAAAAAATTACAATTTCCAAAGAAGAAGGTAGCTAGTATTAAAATAAAACATGCTGAGGATACTGAGGACACAACTGAAAAACGGAGAGTGGACCCAGACAATGCTAGACAGCGCAGCAGAAGTGACCATTGCTCGCAAGATCCTGATGAATCTTCTGGAGACAGTGGACACGAATGAGTACATTCAAGTGGAAACTGCAGACACCAGAGTTAGCAAACGCCATAAATTATATGAAATAACATTGTGTATAGAGGGGGACAAGACTAGAAAAATAAAGGGTCTCTTTTGGGATAACCTTTCGAAAGGCTATGACATCCTTCTAGCTGAGAGAGACTGGCCACCAGAGTTTGTCAGGGAGTGCCCTCATGGCGAAGAAATGATTATGTCAGCCTTCTCAAATCACATTCCAATTCATAAAAAAATACACATTTGCAAGAAAATGGGCAGTAGCCCAAGCCCCTGCATTATATAAAAATCATGTAGGATGGGATGAGGATTCTCCTCACCACAAAATCTAGTTAAAAAATCAACCCACTGCACAAAGGCAGTACCCAGTTAAGCAAGAAGCTAAAAAGCAAGTCGGGGAGATCTTAGATCAACTTGAATATCAGGGGGTGATTGAAACATGCACATCACAAATGAACAATCCTTTGTTTCCTGTCTCCAAGCCAGACGATTCATATCGTCTAGTTTTGGACTACAGACACCAAAACTCCTGCTGCAAGACATTTGCAGTACAAAACTCACACAGTGCAGCACTAATGAATAACATCGTGCGCAAAAAATATAAAACGACATTAGATATCTCTAATGGATTCTTTTGTCAAAACATTGCACCTGAAAGCAGGTATTTGACCGCTTTCTCAATAATGGGGTCGCAAAAACAATTCTGTCGACTCCCACAGGGATTCAAGAATAGCCCAGGATTATTCTCAGCAAGGGTAACAGAGTTACTACAAATATATGATGATGAGGCATTATCTTATGTAAATGACATCTATCTCACAGACGATGACCTGGAGACTCACTTAAAAAGAATGAACACCATAATACTTGGGTTCGCAGCTGAAGGGTACAAATTCAACTTTAAAAAGTCACGAATTGCTCACCTAACTGTCCTGTTTTTAGGATATGAATTATCAAGTGAAGGCAAAAGCCTAGCAGACAATTTCTTAGAGAAATGAGCTGTGCTCCAAGCTCCAAAAACGGTGAAGAACTTACAATCAATACTAGGTTTCCTGAATTTCGGAAGAACATACATTCTAAATTATGCAGAGAGGGTTAAACCTCTCTATGAATTAATAAAACCTGATTTCAAACTAATTAATTGGTCTCAAAAACACACAGAAATTTTAAGATCATTACAAACAGACATGTTAACTAAAACAAAATTGCAAACACGCGATAACGTACGCAACCTTGTAATCCAAGTCATCCCAGGAAGATGCGGATTCACGTACCTGACCTCTAATGAGGGAGAAACGGTACCAATAGCTTATAAATCACACTTGTACACACAAGCTGAAATGAAATTCAGTTCTACTGAAAAAATTCTGACTGCGGTTCCGACTGCTGTAGCAAAAGAAAGAGCCCTGGCACAAGGTAAACGTATAATAATCGTTACACCAGTACCTGCCCTAGAAGCAGTAACAAGAGCAAGCATTCCCAATGCTAAAGCTCTACATCCGAGATGGATACAATGGGTTAATTCTCTTGCTGCATCAGACGTAGTATACGAATTTGATCCTAATTTAAAAACACAAGAATTTCTCCAATATGAATATGAATGTCCACTGCCGACCGAAATCCTGCCTCTGGAACACTACGGCTGTATAATTTATACAGACGGTTCAGCACAACCCGCAGTTGAGGGTTAACAAGCATACAGTGCTGCGTGCGCGATTGTTAAAGGTCGTTGGCACAAAGGAAAATTTAGACCACTGGACACTAAAACTCAATCTCTAGGAGATTGTACAGCTCAGCGAGCTGAACTACTGGCATTTAAGATGGCGCTTGAAAATACCGATCGCGAATTCCCCACACTAATAGTGTGCGATTCATATTACTGCGTTCAGTCTTGCAATGAATATTTGCATAACTGGGTTCAAAACGGCTTCAAAGATGCAAAAGGTGGCACAATCAAGCATAAAACGCTTTGGGAACAAGTAGTTCTTTTACAGAAAGAACTACAAAAGACTCACGTGATACATACACTGAGTCATCAACGTTGCGGGGAATTCATTGGCTGATGAAGCCGCGAAGGCAGCAGTGCAAACGGCTTCCGTAGCTGCTATCACCTGGTCAAAAACAAAAATAGACAGCGATATAATGCAAGCTGTCAGTGCTTCGGTAAAAGATGATAGAAAAACACTCCCGAAAGGCTTTCCAGTAAAGTACTCATACATAACTGATGCGAATAATGTTCCTTTTGCTCGAATCCCTGGAGTGGGGGATAGGGCAATTCCAAACATGGAACACAGGTTAGGACTAATTTTAGCGGCACATGAAGGGCTCGCTTCTGCACATGCTGGTGTTTCCGCCACAGTATCATTATTAAAACAGAGATATTGGTTGCCGCGCATGAGAAAACAAACTAGGAACTATGTTGTAGAATGTGAAATATGCCAAAGAATGAAAGTATCAACAGTGAAACGACCAGCACAGACGCCCCTTCTAATCTCAGATAAACCATTAGCATGTGTTTACGTGGACCACTGTGGTCCCTTACAAAGGGATGGCAACTATAAATATATCATGGTCGCAGTGGATTCCTGCACGAGATTCATTTGGATGTGGCCCCAGCGCTCGGCTGACGCCAGAACTGTTATAAAAGATTTGCGAGTATTTATCGGCACATATGCAATTGGCATGCTACATTCTGACCAGGGTCCTGCGTTTAGCTCTCGAGCTTACAAGGAGGCCAAGACCAGCATGGGCATTGCATTGCGGTACTCTTCTCCCTTCCATCCTGAGGGAAATGCGGTAGTGGGAAGGAAAAACCGTGACATAAAGCAATCTATAACGGTGAGGGTATTAGGTTCGGGTGATGGGTGGGTCAAACATCTAACAAGTGTCCAACATAGTCTTAACAATCTGCCAAGAAATTCTCTCAAAGGTATCACTCCATATGAATTATTGTTCGGCACTAGAATGCAAATCCAGGACTTAGATTGTCACACTTCAGTGATGAATAAAAAAGCCTTTGATATCAAAGACCGTTTGGCTGTTTTACAGGACTTAAATGAAACAAGAAGTCCAAGTAACATAAAGTTAAAGCCAACGACCACTGAAGAAAAACCACCTGTCCCAGCAAGACCTGTCTGGATTCCAAAGATTGGGGATCTGGTCAGAGAGAAGATCGCGGTGAAGAAGGAATTTGGGCCTTCTTACAGAAAAGCAGTACCTGTCTTAGCTGTCAGCGGAACAAGATCAGTACTACTATCGCCCCTTGCTGGTAAAAAGGAGAACAGAGTTGTATCCATCGACCTGGTAAAACCACAATCATGTGGCCGATAATAAGTAGTAGGCCCAGTGGACTCCCTAGAAATAGCAGAAGACCAAATCTTGCTACAATCCAAGAGGTTCAAACTGATAGACTAATCACTTTTTATAAACCTGCAGTGAATAAAAAAGGACTATGCAACAAAGCCATGGAACTTGTGCCTCTTGAAACCCAAATTGCAACAGTTCGTCAAGAAACACCTGTCTACAACGATGTAGCATCAGACTATGCTAATGAAACAAAGAAAAATGCAAAGATAACCGAGAATCCGGAAGCAATTCCAACAATTGACAGAACTGCATCTGGCTACTTCATCAATTTCGATGACTTTTCTGATGATCCAAGTGAACATGAAGAAACGCCAGCAACAAAGACTTTCAAAGAAAAAATGACGGAACTTTTTTCATCATTTAAAAGAAACATATCTGATTTCACCATGGATTGAATTTTGGATTGTGTTAGGTGTACTTTTCCTCCTGCTTTGGCTCATCATGGTTTTATGTTTGGGTAGATTTATTGATGGAAAATATAGTACAATGGACACAGCAAGTCAGAACATCAACTTGGTCCTAAAGCCTCACACATCCTCTCACATCGAGAAAAGAGAACTGTCATCAGTGAACATCACAGCCAATCCAATACCCGGCGGGGTAGCATGGGACAAAACGGATTATGAAATCTATGGCCCGATTGAGCTCTTGAAATATCCACACCAGTTCAAGGTTTCATTAAGTGACTTTGTGACACCAAGTACTTTCTCTGATGATTGGGACTTTGAAAATATTAATAATATGATGTCAGATTTAGTAATGTCAGCAAAATTTACAGAACATGATTATTTACAGGGTCCATCAAATTATGAAGAATTGTACTGTTTTAACCACTATGGTCAACACTATTTGCATAAATCTGCTCAACCTAGAAATGTTTTAACTTATAATCAATGGGAACATTGTCCAACACCGCCAAAAGGCAGCTCGAAAACATTTTATGAGAAATTCCCATACTTCTCAGGGTTTAACAACAGTGATCCAGAAACGTTTTATTTTAAAATGTTAAATAAGACAGGAATGAAAACAATGTTGACTAATACTATATTGATTTATTCAGAAAAATGTTATGATAAAATGTCTACATTTGGTTTCGAATTTTGGAAAAACAACATTGAAACAAAAACCATCTGGGGTTCAAAAGACTGGCAGGTACAAGGTCTAGAAGCATTATTTAGAGCCTGCATGATCACAGAACAGATAATATTCCTGAATGACACCATTCAGCAAACAACCTGTCTTGGCTTAGCCAAGATAAAAGACTTAAACAAACAAACCGTCTATTCCAAAGCCCAGACCTGATAGTAATAGCACTACAGATGTGGAGATAGACGTATCCCATATTTTACACCAAAACAGAACAAATCCTAATTGGAAAAAATGGTTGTTCTGGCCCACAGACACAAATAACTGTCAAGAAAGATTCCTGAACAAAACACAGGGGTTCAAACAGACCAGGCCAGACCCAAGATATTCCCAGAGACAACATCCAGTGATAGTTACAACATACAGTGTAGGGAAACTATGCCTTGAGTGGCTACAGAAATCCACACTGGCTGAAAGTAAGCAACACTTGATTTTACTTAAAGACGGTGCTGACTTGCGAGATTTCATACTGGGACCTCGCAAACAGCGTCAAAAACGTTTCATATACGCCGGTATATACGCTGCTTACAACGAATCTTGGAAAGTAACACAAATTGAAACAGCTGAAAAAATACGAGAAATTGATCGTATAAATTTGGAAAAATCACTTTCTGTAGTGGACAATGGGTTAACGACTCTGTCCTCCAGAATATAACCACTGGACAGCATTGTATCATCTGCTATTGATATAATAGAGCAGGACTTGCTAATGTTACAACATGGTGAGTCCCAATTGCGTTCTATTGTACAACTTGGCTGGACGTTGCAAAACCTGCGTTCAGGCTATGTGCCATGGCGTCTAATCAACATAACGTCATTATTTTTTTATCTTTAACCTTACTGATAAACAAATCAGTTTGGCACAAAAAGGAGCAGAATATACGGTTCTGAGCATTGAAAAACTTGAGAGATTACCACTGACAATGTCAGGGAGACCTGTCGTTGAATGGATCAATACACGGAACAATTACAATTCCGATAACAACTTTCCAGTTTAAGTATTGCCAAAAATATATACCAGCAGGACTGTATGAAAGGTTGGGTAAAGGATACATCAAATCAACCTGGAATTTACCTTATACACACAAATGTTATAGTGAAGGGAAAAAAGAGGTATTTCTTAGTGGTAACAATTGTAAAAAATCACTAAGCGGTACACTCCTGTGTCAAGGTATTAACTTGCATGGAGCCTGCGAAGCGTCATCAAATAACCTTTCATGCCACCTGCATGGCACTCCTGCAAAACAGATAGAGCCATTTTTCAGACAGCTTTCCAACGGCAGCTACGTTCTAATAAGTGACCACAGCTGTTGTGGCATGGTACCAGGAAAAGCCTATCTCGTAACCGTTACTTCCAGGGTCATTTGCTGTATGCAAGTATTGTATCCGAACAGCAATCCAGACATGGAGGTGGCAATATGGCCTTCTTTGAATATCTCTTCTATTCGAATTGATACTTTAAGCAGAATGAAGTCTATTCTTTTACAGACAACTGTGCCTTTAACCTCGTCCAAAGAGACGTATGATCTGCAAGTTGCAAGGACAGCGGCAGAGATACATTCCCTATTATCGACAAATTGCCCCATGCATTTCATAGAAATGTTAAGTCAAATTTTAAACATGTCTGATACCAGTGGCATCTCACATGTATTTAAGACAGTTTTTTCGTGACTGTTAGCACCCTTTGAAACAGTTCTGGGCCTTTTTCCAAATTTTGTCCATTCCTTTTTCGGCAGCCTTCCTCTTCTTTTGGGACTCGTAGCAGGAATTTTATTTTTGTTCCTTCTGCTCCGATATGGCAAGCCAAGCCACAGTCAAAACTCAGGCTACAATGGAAGAAACGATCTTGGCTATACGATACCGAGTACGGATCACTAAAGTCCTCGGATTAGCCCGGCTAAGAGATCTGAGTGCAACCTGGTTTCTTTCATTCAGACCAATCTGGCAAGATTGCATCTTACCTGTGCTTCGATGTCTGCTATGCAGAGAAGAATGTGTGTTGGACGTCTGTCTTACACTACCATCAGCAGTACCTATGGATATCGATACTTTGCTAGGTTCGGTAACGACTCATGCAACGTGTTGTCCCCAGCGGCTACCTATTCTGATGACGGCATTCGTTGAGACTTCACCATTACGATTAGGTGGCGGTGAAGTACGAGATGAAAGCAGCACCACACAGGTACAACCTTCAGTGAGCATTGCTGATCTAGACATCGATGATAGCAATGATTCTCACATTTGCACTATTTCAGCATTTTCGAACTTGGTCGAACTTTCACCTGATGTTGTAGACCAATTTTTCGCAAGCCTGTCTGATATGATGTTCTCTCCTAACAACGAGAATGACTTTTAAAAACAACGTGCACACAGCGTTCCCTGAACTCTGAATTCGGCCTTCAGTTTTTCATAAACAAAACTACTGAAAACAATTGAACTATTTTTTTCCCCTGAAAGCGAAATTATTTTTCCACTTCCAAAATATTTACCTTTTTCTGGCACATGGTACTCTGCTTAAAGTAGAACTATTCTTAGAGAACAGAGCTTCTATTTTTAGAGACACTAGAGACAATATTTTACCTCAGCCTCTAGCACATGTACAGTATTGTATAAATATGTGATGAAATGGTCTCAACCTTCTTTTCTGTATTAAGAGCCATTTCATAAATGCAATTTTCGCAATTCATTCAGCCAATATTTATATATGCATTTCCTGAATGATAACACTGCTTGAACAACGTACAGTATAAATACTCATTTTCGTGTATATACCATACACCATTTCAAATGCAATTTATGTATTTTGGGGTGGGTTGGAAAACACATGCATTGTTATATGTTTAGTATTGCTTAGTATTTAGTAATGATGGACATTAATACGTGGAGTGGATGTTGTGAATCTATCTAGGACCCGGCTCCGGTGTTTCCAGTCACCCTTGCGGGTTGCTGGGAGATCCGGTCCTGAGAGAGAGATACAAGACCTCCTTCATTCTAGAACCAAGGTGCGGAGCTGATTAAACCCTTAAGAGAATTCTTGATTCAGATTCTTGGCAAAAACCAACTTAACTTAAACTGCAACTTACTTACTCCTTCCCACGTATTAGGCTTAGGTCAGGTACACCGGGGTAGGCGTATCTTAGAAGCACCAGTTGAGTACGTTAGTCAATGTTTTTATGTATGTATATATTTTATCCGTTTGAAAGTATCATATGGCTAAGAAACCATATCAATGCTTTTACAGTATTATTTCATAATACTACTTTTACTGTATGCACTTTACTTCATGATAAGTATTGCAATTGTGGCAACTCATTTCTCTTGCATGAGAAAGAAGACTGCTCAATAAATAACACCTTTTATTGAAAACGCCCGTCTCTCTATTTCTCTGCACTCCTGGTGAAATTAAGCATGCACGATTGACTGAGTAAAATAGCCGTCTATTGTTTTCACACGACTTTAGAGATATACTCTTTTTTCTGAGGGAGCAAAGTTGTCATGTTTATGCGGTTGTCAGAAACTAATCCCTTCTTGTCTATTCAGGAAAGTTAACCCCTTCCTGTTCATTCGAGAAAGTTTCCAGTGACCTCTGAGCTAGCTGGCAAACCTAATTAAGTCTAATATAGTCAGTAGAGACCTAGATGACCTCAGTCCTATGTCTACACTGCTTGTTTATATTATTCCAATGTTCAGAGCCTATTGGGAATATAGGAACTACACTACAATTGGTAATTAATTTTAATTGATTAATTGATAAATATGTTAATTTTAGTAATTTATTTTCTGTAGCGGGTTGTAGGTTTATAGGGGAATAGGGTGGGAAGTAATTTAATTATAATAATTATAATTTATTGGTATTTATTTAGAATTAATTGGTAATTAATTATTAATAGTTAATTAATTAAAATATAATTTGTAATTTATTGTAATTGATTAATTGATAAATATGTTACTTTTATTCTATTATTTTCTGTAGTGGGTTGTGTGTTTATAGGGGAATAGCTTGGGAAGTAATTTAATTGTAAGTAAATACATTTTTAAAATATTTTTATTTGTGTCTAATTTTTAATTATTTTTATATTGTAAATTAATCTATTGGTAATTGGTAAATAATTAGTATTAGTAGGTAATTTTTAATATTAGTTAATTTTTATTTGTAATTTTAATTGATTAATTAATATATTTTATAATTTTTTTAAATATTTTAATTAATTTGTAATTAGTGTTAATATTTATGTTATTTATATTTATATATGAAGTATTTACTTTCCCTACTATTGCACTCACTGGAGTGGGAATAGTAATTTTTAACCCTACGCTATCCAACGCTTTCCCTACTGTTGCACTCTCTGGAGTAGGAATAGTAATTTTTACCCCTACGCTATCCAACGCTTTCCCTACTGTTGCGCTCTCTGGAGTTGGAATAGTAATTTTTACCCCTACGCTATCCAACACTTTCCGTACTGTTGCACTCTCTGGAGTTGGAATAGTAATTTTTATCCCTACACTATCCAACGCTTTCCCTACTGTTGCGCTCTCTGGAGTTGGAATAGTACTTTTTACCCCTACGCTATCCAACACTTTCCCTTCTGTTGCACTCACTGGAGTGGGAATAGTACTTTTTATCCCTATGCTATCCAACGCTTTCTCTACTGTTGCACTCTCTGGAGTAGGAATAGTAATTTTTATCCCTAAGTTATCCAACGCTTTCCCTACTGTTGCACTCACTGGAGTGGGAATAGTAATTTTTACCCCTACGCTATCCAACTCTTTCTCTACTGTTGTACTCCCTGGAGTGGGAATAGTTATTTTTACCCCTACGCTATCCAACGCTTTCCCTACTGTTGCACTCCCTGGAGTGTGAATAGTTATTTTTACCCCTACGCTATCCAACGCTTTCCCTACTGTTGCACTCTCTGGAGTTGGAATAGTAATTTTTATCCCTACGCTATCCATTGCTTTCCCTACTGTTGCACTCTCTGGAGTAGGAATAGTCATTTTTATCCATACGCTATCCGACGCTTTCCCTACTGTTGCACTCACTGGAGTGGGAATAGTAATTTTTACCCCTACGCTATCCAACTCTTTCTCTACTGTTGCACTCTCTAGAGTGGGAATAGTTATTTTTACCCCTACGCTATCCAATGCTTTCCCTACCGTTGCGCTCTCTCGAGTGGGAATAGTAAATGTTACCCCTACGCTATCCAACGCTTTCCCTACTGTTGCTCTCTCTGCAGTGGTAATAGTATTTTTTACCCTCCCACTATCCAACGCTTGTCCTACTGTTGCACTCTCTGGAGTTGGAATAGTAATTTTTACCCCTACGCTATCCAACGCTTTCCCTACTGTTGCACTCACTGGAGTGGGAATAGTAATTTTTACCCCTACGCTATCTAATGCTTTCCCTACTGTTGCGCTCACTGGAGTGGGAATAGTAATTTTTACCCCTACGCTATCCAACGCTTTCCCTACTGTTGCGCTCTCTGGAGTGGGAATAGTAATTTTTACCCCTACGCTATCCAACGCTTTCCCTACTGTTGCACTCTCTGGAGTGCGAATAGTAAATTTAACCCTCTCGCTATCCTACGGAAAAAATATTGTATATGTTTTGTTAATAATATATATATATATATATATATATATATATATATATATATATATATATATATATATATATATATATGTATGTTTTAAAATTACATGTATTTTTTTTAAGTTACATTAATTATTTATTCATTTTAAGTTTATTTAAGTATTTTAAGTATGTTTAAATTAATCATATTTATTATTATATTAGTTTTAAATTAAATTTAAGATATTTTAAAAATTCGATATTTTGACTGTCTATATTTTTTCCAAGGGCTCCATTAGGATGACGGGCGGCCACCCTATCGTAGAACGGGACCGCCAGCCATAAGGGCGGGGGTCCCGTGGGGGGAATTAGGATGTGCCCGCCACAGTGGCGGGCACATCCTGTAGTTTTAGCATTGTGGCGGGCGGTGCACTCTGCACCGCCCGCCACAATGTGTAAAATGCTTTTTTGCATTTGCATATGCAAAGCGGCAGGCACCGCGCGGTGCCTGCCGCTTTGCATATGCAAATGTGGGGGGGGTACCATAGGTACCCCCCATGTGCCCCCCGACAGTGGTGACAACCTGGGGGCCCTGCAGGGGGCCCCCGCACCAATCTCCGCCTGCCTTTCCGTGGCGGCATTGCCGCCGCGGAAAGGCCTCTACATATTGCCATTGTAATATGGTTGGCGGTGTCCATTGGACACCGCCACCATATTAATCTATTACCGCCGGTAAAGCGGCGGACGGTCTTTCCATCCGCCATTGTCCCCTCCGCCATCCTAATCAGGCGGAGGGGAAAACGAGAGTGGTTGTCGGGCGGATTGCCTCCGCCAGGGTGGCGGTGGCCACCGCCACCCTGGCGGAGGCAATCCGCCCGATATCGTAATGGAGCCCCAAGTCTTAGTTGTCTTAGTTTATACAATATATGAGCATATACCCGGAAATTTACAAAAATGGAAAATTGAAAAAATGGTAAACTCAGACATTTGAGAAACAAGAAAAGTAGGAAAAAGCCACTTTACGTAGGCGTGATTATACCCACCTCAAATTATTGAGTATGTTTGTGGCTCGGGTCCACATGAATAACAATAAACATTTCCGCATTACTATGGTATGTGTCTTTTGATCACATGTAAAACTTTGGATGATATGCCTTAATGGTTTAATGGTATGTTAAACACAGTGGGCCTCATTTGCAATATTTTGATGCACTTGGTCAAAAGAAAAGGACAGGAAAGCGCCTTATCTACAAGATATGTCGCATTCCTGTCCTTCTCCCCTGCGCAGGCGCACAAACAGCAGCCTTGCACCAGCACAGACACCCAGGCTCATTTTGCAAGGGTGCTGCACAATGCAGCACGCATAGAAAGAGGAAAAGCGAGGAAAAATAAAAGTATTTCTCCTCGTTGTTCCTCTTATGCCTCCTCTGAGGAGGTGTAGGATTCTGACGCATTCCCAGTTTTACAAAATGTTGTAAATCTGGGAATGCGTCATGTTCCATGGATGTTGCATGGGAACACCCACAGCAACACCTGTGGAACGCCCCTTTCATGCAGAGTTATGTGTGAAAAGGAAACATATTTACAAGGCCATGACTTTAAATGGCCTTGTAAATATGGGCAAGCTCATTGCACTGCAGTGTAAACAAGCCCCAGGGTTCCTAAGTGTTTGTGTTATTCTGTTGCAAAACCAACAATATATTTTTACAAGGCTCCATTTAAAGAAAAAAAACTGTGTTAAATATACATACAAAGTATTGGCTGATACCCAACGCGTGGTGAAAATGTTCGCTAAATTGCTCTTGCAGCTATTGCATTTATTCAGAAACACTAACAATAAATTAGCACCAGTAAAGTGGTGAGTGAAGAGGGACATCTTGTTAAAACTGAGTTGTCAATGGGTGTGAGAGAAGGATGCCTTCTAGTTACCATCTTGTGTAACCTGTTATTTGATGGCTCTCCTGCTGGTAATTGCAAGGTCAGAGGTCAGCCATAAGAGATATCATTTGTCAACACTTGTAAGCGATTGTATACTGATTTATCAATGATTATTAGATTTTCAGAGACCAATTGCAATGCTTCGGCTAGAAGAGAGGCGACTACTGTGTGGGAAGTAGGCTGGAGGTCAACCTGAGAGAAGGGATTGATTGTAAGGCATTCGTTGAAGAAAAAGTATCATGCTTCAGTGATTCCTTAAAAACCAGAAAGCCAGAATGTGTACATCATATGCGTATGCGTAGATCAGAAAACCAAGTCGAACTATATCTTAAAAGAGAGAAAGTGTTTTTTTAAAAATGAGACGCATTGACAATGGCAATTTTTGGGCTTTTGCATAGTGAAACATGTTTTTACCAATCTTCACAAATAAATACCAGAGGCACTGCATGGGCATCAGCAGAGTAGGCTTCCCTGGCAAAAACGGATGCAGGAGAGGAGGCGGCAGCAACAGCAGGAACTGGGGTGCAAACTTCAGACTTCCCTTTACTCAGTGGCGCCTCTAGAAGTGAATTTTAGGGAGGGAACACAAAAGGACTAGATGGGGCCACCTACAATGGGCAATCATGAAGATTGTGCGTGCAAGTTTAGCAATTAAACAGACACACATATCTGTATATATATATGCACACACATGCAAAAACATATATATTATATTACATATATACATTTGTATTAAACCACTTAAACATTTTAAGCAGACTGAATTAAGCAGCACTAAGGTCTGTGGAAGGTGTAATGGAGTTCCGAGTGTCTCAATCACTTACTTTCTCCTCTTCAAACCACTTTCTTCTGTAGTTTTTTGGTTAGACGCTTATGCCCTTTTTTTTCTCAGATCTTTCTGAAACACTCCATCTGCATTCCTCACACCTCACCTGTTTCCTCTTCCGCACCCTCTATTCACTTTCTCCTACATGTACTTCCTTACATCCCTTTCATTTCACTATGCCTACCATCTCCACACACACCACATCCGCTCACCTGTAAGCACTGCATTTTCTAAACGCTTGCCCTGTCAATATTTCTACATCTGTGTACCTTCTTCAAACACTTTAGCATAGAATCACAATTGGAATTGGCCAACATGGCCATTGTGCGGTGTGCTCTGCTGAGAGGCCAAGGGTTGGATAAGCATGTATTCTGATCCACTTCTATCACCCGATGATGGGCATGGTGAGCAGTCCGCACTATCTTTGGCCTGACTGCTTTCTCAGCTCTCAATCATCGTGGCCTGTCACAAACTCCCAACCACAACCTGAAATCACACAGATACACAGAGGCGACTCTTTTAACAGTAGCACACTATACATGAGTAATATGTTGCATGAAAATGACTACAGAAGCACACCTTTCTGGAAAAGCAAATACTCTTGTGGAATACAAGAGTAAGTAAAATGTGTAAAGTAAACAGGAACAACATTGCTCTTCGCAGGCTGAGAGGACAGTGTCTGTTTTTTTCAGGTGTTGTCCCAGTGGTGGGAAACAAGTGAGTTGTCAGCACATTAACTGATGGGGCACTGACCCCACTATCCCCCCTCCCCTCTACTACCTTTATCCCCAGTATTTTGGATTCTGAGTCACTTGAAAATTGTGTACTGACTATAGTTTTTTTCTGATAAAATCCTTCCCGAGTTAAGTTTTGCCATGCGGTAAAACAATTCCCTCAAGGTGGCCCTCGTTCCAACCTCAAAAACTTGGTACCAGAAAGTAAAACTGACCTGGGGAAAATCAGCAAGATGAGGTAATATAATCCCTCTTCTAACGAGCATTGGCAAAGCCATTCAACCTGTCATTCACTGCCAGCCATTTTACTTTGCCAATGCTCACTTTGTTTCACCATTGCTTTTATTGTTAGGGGGCTTCCAGATCACTGTCAATATATGTAAAAAAAGTCCGAAAGCAAAAATATTTAGTCTCAAACAGATCACATTTCAATAGTAGTCTCTGGCATTCAAGAAACCAATTTGTGTGTGCGCTATGATATAAAAAAATACACAATGCTGTCGCTAACAGGAAGGTAACCAATCGCTGAAGAGAGCTCACTAGTTGCCCCAGGCAGTATATGCCATTGGGAGGAAGAAAAATGTGAATGACACAACAACAAACCAATGGATAAAGAGGGCTAGTTGAAATCCCTTATAAGTATTATGTACATACAAATTTAGTAAAAATCAAAAGGCCCTTGCTAATACCAGACCTATAAATGTATATAAGTGATCGACAATTGTGTAATTCAGATATGTGAATCCCCACTTGATGCAAATGACCTTGTATAATCTTTCTGCATATTCAGTTAGTGCTTCATAAATGCCAATACAGACAGAGGGGGTCATTATGATGGCGGATTTCCCGCATACTCCGGGCCGGCGGAAGCCACCGCCGGCCCGGAGTATGCGGGAAATCCGCCGAGGAGGCCTGAAAGACCCACCGCCAAATCAGGATGGCTGGTGGGTCTCACAATCTGTCCGCCGCTTTTCCGCCGCGGTCGGAAGGCGACCACGGCGGAAAAGCACTAACATGGCAGGCGGTGTCTATCAGACACCGCCAGCCATATTAGGATGTAGGGAAAGTAATGCTTTTCCGCGGCGGATTTTCCGCCGTGGAAAAGCATACGGACAATCACTTTGGGGGCCCGTTGCGGCCCCCTGGGTGAAGGTTGCGTGGGGGGTGCACATGGGGGGTACCTATGGTACCCCCCTGCCTTTGCGTGCACGAAGCGGCAGGCACCGCGCGGTGCCTGCCGCTTTTTGCATGCAAATGCACAGCTTTCGTTTTTTACATTGCGGCGGGTGCTGCTTGAAGCCGCACCCGCCGCAATGTAAAACATACAGGATGTGACCGCCAGGGTGGCGGTCACATCCTAATTGCCATGGAGAGACCGCCGCTGCCCATGCGGACGGTCCCTCCTACTCAGGGGTGGCGGACGGACGCAAGTCCGTCCGCCATCCTAATCGGCCCCAGAGTCTTTACATAGCCTGATGTTCAAAAGAGTGAATGTAGTGCTGAAACACCTTTGGTATCTAGAAAAGCAATATGGGTTTCATCTGTCATTGGGCAGGACACACAAGTGGGTGGAAATTTCGCAGCAACCCTTTACGACCAGCCCAACTTTTTGTGATGTGGTTAATATACTAATGAGGTGTATCACAAAAACTATGATTGTATAGGGTTGTAAAACTTCCAGCCTCATGTGCATTAATGAGGTAGACCTACTTTGTGACCCTCAATTAATGGCTGCAATTTCGGGGGTAGAAGACTGCGAGGGCCATCAGACCTTCATCCCTACATTCAAATTTCCAGCATGTCAGCCAATTTTTTTTAAAACAGCCCCTATTCCTAAAAAAGTTGACATGCTAAAAAGACATCAGGGGCATCATGTAGTGGTCCCATGGACCACTGTCTTCTCCCCTCTTCTAGCTGCGATTTAGAAAGGGTTGCAATTGCCTGTTCTAAGCCGCAAAGACTTTTCCTATTCGTAAAAGGGCTGTGTTACATTGTTAGAAGGTCTTTTGCAGTTGCAAACCCTGTTATTTTGTGAATTGCAGAATTTGTGACATCAAAAGACCACTGGGGAGCCCCACGATCTTTCATATATTTTTTTAACAGAGATAATGTAAATAAATGTGATATTTCACTTTAAAGGCACTCGAAAATTAAATTAGCATCGCTATCATTTGCACCAATTAATAGATTTTATTTGCAGACCTGCACGAGAAGCCAATTTATTTTGATTTATTAGAACACAAATGCAGTTTCTTTTTTTTAAATAAATCATGAAGTAATTGCATTGAAGTAAATAGCTGTAAAGCATCAATTATGTTCCTGTAATTGAGTATGTCTTTATTTACAGAATCATCCACTTCTCCTGGGGGGGTTCGTCAACTGTATAAATGATGTATATATATTTATAGTCCTTTATATAGTCCTTTTTAGGTCTCGTGACCTTAAATGCGCGCAAGCGCATTGAGGAACGAGAATTCAAGTGCTCAAAATGCTCATGAAACCACCAGCTTTTTGCTGGCGTTTTCATGCAGTTCATGTGAACCACGTGTTCAAACATGAACGCGCATCAGCCTCCCTCCATTTGCCGCACAGCACATCAAAGGGCTTCGCCCAGCGTGCGCTCTGCGGCTTCTCGGCTTCTCCTCCCCTAACTTCCTTGCATTTCTCCTCCCCCTCCCCAGCCAGCTTCCCCCAGGCCGTGTTCCCTCATCCCTTGCACCCCCTCCAATGATCGCACGTCACGACCAGAAGATTTGTTTTTTTAGAACAACCTCGTACAGCTCCTGCCTTGACTTTTCTTGCTCCGTCTCTTCTCCAGTGTCTTCCTTCTCGTCCATGTCTCCCTGGTCTTGTTATCTGCCTTTTTTTTTTACCTCTACTTGTAATTGCACACATGTCACTTTTTCCTCTTGTAACGTATCGCTTGCTACCTCTTGTATTTTGTTTGCTTTTGGCACATGCACAATTGTCATCTTTACCTCATGCAATGTAACGTTTGCTTTTGTAACACGCCCACTTGTAATTTTCTCCTCATGTAACGCTACTGTTCCCATTGTGAAGCGCTTTGACACCTTCGGGTAAAGTCCGCGCTATATAAAAACGCATAAAGGAAATAAAGAAATAAATCAAATCTATTCTCCCTTTCAACAGCTGTCAACGTCTAGCCTCCTGTCACTGCTCTTTCGTGTCCATGTCTCCTCCGTTCACCCTCTCTCTACTCTGGCTTCTCCAGCGCCGTCGCATCTTTCTTAACCTCCCCCTCTCGCTTGAACTCTTTCTTCCGTGGTCTACTGTTCGGGATCTTCAGGATCTCAGCGTTCCCAAATCCCAAGTCTCTGTCTCCCTCTCTGAATAACAACTCCACGCTTGCCCCTGTTGGTGGGTCTCCCTCTTCGGGACTCCAGCATCTGTCTCCTCACCTCTTCCCGCCCTTCAACGCTCCTCCCTTTATCTGGCCTCACACTGTGTTGCTCCGAACTCCGCACTTCCCTGCCTTTGCATCTCTATCTCTGCCCCCCGCCCCTCACCCCCCACCCCTTGTGCTCTTAGCCTCTCCTTCCCAATTCCGTCCTGCCCTCCAGGTACACCTCGTTCTCACTCCACAGAGTCCACACACCCCTCTGCCACCTCCACTCACCTCACCCACTCCCGCCGCCAGGGCTACAGATGCCTACAGGCCGAGCAGAGCCGGCCTCACGTACACACTCATTATCTGAGCCCAACATGGCCACTCCACTAAAGCAAATACCTCCCCATCTATAAATATTCAACAATTTGGTATCTAACTACCAGTGCAGGTTTGACAACAGCCAAACAATTCCTACTCTGAGTATGCATCAATCTTAGCACACTTTTCATGAAGAAGTTTATTAAGAAATGATAAAGCCTTGAAAAAGCGACTATTGAACATTGCGTGTTGGCTTTTTTTTATTTTTTAACACTAAACGGACCCTGAAAAATATCTGATGAATATAGATAGGATGCTTTGAACTGTTATTTATCAGAGGAATAAAGAAGCTCAAAAGAACAAGCATTGGAAATGCAATAGGTCTCGCAATAACGCGAGTCTGAACTATTAGCATTGTAAATGATAATGCCCTTTATTTTTGCGTTCTGGTTTTTGGAACATAAATAAAAGGCTTTGTCATTTACAAGGCCTATAGCTTAAATTTGCGTTAAAACAAGACCTATTGCATTGCAAATGCTTGTTTGTTTTAACTTTCTACATAAACAGCAATATTTCTATAGTAATTTTTTCTGTGATTGTTTTCACTGCTAGGGTTGAGGGCAATAGAAGAAAGGCCCCTTTTGAAGGTCTGTGGGTAACAAAGGGAATAACAGGGTTATCACGAGTAGTGTAGCGCTGGTCAGCATTGGGGGCACTTTGTTAATCAGATCCCATTGGAAAGTGGTTGAAGCATGGGTGATGTAGTGATATTCCTGGTTGTTGCTCAGGAGTAGTTAGATTTCTTGTATCCCAGTTCACAGGGGATGTTAACAGGCAGAACAAAGTGGACTATTCTTAGTGCAGGACCAAGGCTGATTTTAATACGTTTGTGAGGCTGGTCTCTATCTTTAGTGGCGCAGTAAGCAAAAAACTAAATCCAGGAATGTGACTCCGATAAATTATCAGCGGCTTTAATTAATTTGAGCAATAAACGCATCACTTTTTCTGTTTTATTTAGTATAATTAAACTGAGAACAATTCTTTGGGGAACACATTGTGGAATTATAGAATTGGTCACAATGCTATGTTGATGGGAGGAACATGGCGGCAGGCTGACGTCTGCCGTGGGAGCTCCGGACCGGGAGGTGGTTTTCCCCGAAGAGAAGGCAGCGATAAATGCTCTAAAATGGTGAGGACAGAGCGGACGATATAGTGGCTCGTTACGAGGCAGTTTTTTTTTGACGAGGCATTCCCTGTGTTTTCTTCTCCCCTTCACCAAACGGAGAAACGAGCACCCGGCACTAGGACCCAGGAGAAGACCCAGGAGAGACGGTGACGGTGACGGAGTCGGGACGTGAAGGGTGCCGGCCGGCGGGTGAGGTAGTTGCTGAACGCTCTCAGGCGGGGTAGTAGGAGCGTGTACAGGCTCCTTCCCTCACCCGAGCTTAGATCCATGGTGGGAAGGGAAGCCGGAAAGGCAGCTGGTGAAGCGACAGGAGCAGGCATCACACCGTCGAAGGAGAGGAGGAGTTCTGGCGGTGCAGTGCGGGGTCCAGGTGACTGGGCTTGTGCTTGGGGGCATGCTAGGCGGTTGCTGACAAGAGTAAGCCTCAGCTCGCCTCTAATTAACAATTTTCTCCACCACGCACTATCTAAGGAGGGGGGCAAGGAGGGGGATCAAGTGTTTAAGAACTCGAGGGGTATTGTTGTGCTAAAACTGAGCAGTGGAGGGACATTATGTGAGTTGCAGAGTTTGTTACGGGACAAGGGCATGGACATAGGAGCAAGCCCAGCCTCAGTGATTTCACACACATATCCTCGGCAAGAAGAAGAGATAGTTGTTCTCTCGGGGAGCCTTGTCGGGGAGGAGGACAAGAGTAAGACTAGAAAGAAAGATAGGGGAAGTAGTAAGGAGCCTTTTAACACACCCCCGTCCCACCTGCCAGGAACAGATATCAGCTGAGGTCGAGACTTGCAATACAGAAGACAGGAGTCGAGGTCCCTTACACTGCTAAGGCAGGAGCCATCCCAATCCCAATCTCCCCGATAGAAAGAAGGAGGGACAGGAGGGGTAATAACTCGGGGGAAGTGAACAAGCAAAGGCAGAAGCCCCTGAAGGCGCGCGGGACATAACCAAAGCCCACCCCTTCCTTAAAGGCCTATTTTAAAATTATGGAGAAGGTGGTAGATATCTCAGCAGGGTGGGGGAGTAAGGAACTACCCGGGTCGGACTTACAGATAATACAGTTGATACCCTGAGTGTTCCTCTCCCCAGCCCCTCCGGCTCCCCTGGCTCACTCAGTTACCCACCATCAGAAGACCCGAAAGGTGCAGCTGCACCAAGTGTCTGCAGTCTACTTGATCATACTTCTCCCATCATACCAGGCGTCTCCTTCACAGTTCCTCTCAAAAATAGCTATACGGTGTTGGCAGAGTTAGAGGATAACGTAAGTCAGGAGAGGTTGGAGGAAGAGCTAGTGCAAGTAGAAGAAGATAGTACAGAGGGGATAGGACAGAATTCATCGCAAGGGGCTCAAGCTAGTCCCTTGCCTCCTGTAAGAACGTTGTCAACAACCCCCGATGCAGGTTTGTCACAGGTTGGGGCTCTCCTTTTAAGTCTCAGAGAGGACCTTTTGACAAAACTCGATCAGAAATTTGATACATCCGAGGCAAACCAAAAAATCATTCATGAGCAGTGTGCTAGCTTGGAACAAAAATTGGTGGATGTAAGCAAACGCACAGAGGTGCTCGAGGAAGAAGTTAGCCTGTTAACGGGGGCTTCAAAAAGACATGATAGGGACATTGAGGCACTAAGAACACAAAATAGGGCTCTACAGATGGATGTGGAAAGACTCGAAATTCACTCTAGAAGGAACAATTTGAAATTCTTGAAAATACCAGAAGGGACAGAAAATGGGGATGTCAAGGCCCTCATTTGTAAAATCCTTAGAGAGGGTGTCCTTAAGGATTGTCCAGATATAGACCTTGAGGGCGAGATACAAAGAGCCCACAGAGATCCCTTTCGGCAGCGTCAAGGGAGGTTAGGTCCAAGAAAAATTTTGGTGAATTTTCTGTCCTTTTCGGTCAATGAATTAATCCTGAGTAGAGCTCTGCAGGAAAAATCCCTACAATTCGGATCAGCTAACTACTTGATCCGATCTGATGTGGGGAAGGTAACAGCACAGAGGCAGTGGGAGTTGGGGAGCGGAATGCCTGAGCTTAGGAGTTTAGGGACACAGGTGCAGATGAAGTTCCCTGCTTTTCTGAGAGTAGTTTGGAAAAACAAGACATCCAACTTTAACTCTGCCCAAGATGTTGACTCCTTTCTCACTTTGATGCGAGAGAATACGCCTCAGTAAGAGATATTAATTGGTAAAAGGCAGTAGGACGTAGGAAACCCCGGGGGGGCAGAGATTATAATCAGCAAGAAATATAGTTCAGAATTTAAGTAATACACGTATACACGTATCACGTATCACGGTGAACAATGGGGTAAGTGAAAGGGAAGAAAAGGGGAAAAGGGGAAAGAAGAAAGGAAAAGAAAAAAAAAAGAAAAAAAATGGGTGAAGAAGGGAGAAGGGGAAAAAAAAAGGAAAAAAAAATATATATATATGTATATATGTATATATAACGAGAAAATGTAATCTGAAAGGGGAGGAGAAGAGAGGTGGAAAAAAGGGGGAAAGGAAGAAAGGGTATAAAGGAAAAAAAAAAGAAAAAACATGAATGACCTCCTTCTATTGTTTTTTTTCCTTCTTTTTAGCTTTTGTCGCATTTACTAAGTCAAACAAACCACAAGGGTCACCATCCAGGGGTCTGGCGAGCTCCCGACTGGCGACAGGATCGCCGTAGGAGTAAGGGGGGGGGGGGTTCCTCAGGGGAGGGGGGTGGGAGGGTGGGGAGCAGGGGGAAAAATAAAAAAAATAAATCCTCATATATGTTTGAAACTAAACCACACACAGGTAGGGAACCGGCTCAGAATTCATAGAGTGATTATAGGGAATTATGGCCAATATGATAGGTAGAATAAAACTAATAAGCTGGAATGTTAATGGGTTAAGGGATAGGAAGAAAGCAAGAAGGGTTATTGATTTTTTGTTCAGATCAGGGGCACATATCTGTTTACTGGAGGAGACGCATTTGGAAAGGGAAGAATGTAATCAAATCTTTGGGAAATGTAGATGGGTCCAGGATGCTGTCTCCTCGGGCCAAAGCGGCAGTACATGGGGGGTGGCCATAATCATTAGAGCAGGCATGGGGATCAGGCTAATTAAACATGAAACAGACAACTCAGGCAGATGGTTGATAACTTCCTTGATTGTAGGAAGTACCCCTTTAGTTTGTGCAGTCTACTATGGCCCGAATTTAGATGCTCCGGGGGCTCTGCTGAAACTTAAAACCAACTTAATAGAGACAGCAGGCCCCATAATTTTAGGGGGAGATTTCAACTTGATATTCGATAGAGAACTAGATAGAACATCAAGAGTGAGATTTTCCCCCTCTAAAAAACAAGTCAGGAATTGAAGAACCTTATGAGAGATTTTAACCTGATAGATATTTGGAGACTTAAAAACCCGGGGGGAAGAGATTATTCTTTCTACAGCAGAAGGTATGGGCATCATTCTCGGATAGATTTTTTCCTGCTAGACAACAATAACCTCTCATCAGCAGTTGACTCCATAGCATATGTTCCGGCAATTCTGTCAGACCATTCAATGGTGGAAATGGTGGTCAAATTAAAACAGGAAAAACAACAAAGGAGATGGACATTGGACCGGACATTGTTACTGGAAGAAGGGATCAGACAGGACCTAGTGATCCAGTCTGAAGAGTTCTTTAGGGTCAATACTGGATCGGCAAGTAAACAAATTGTGTGGGAAACATATAAAGCCTTTTCCCGAGGTTTATTAACAACCCTGATGATCAGGAGGAACAGTCTGAGGAAAGAGCAAAGAGAAGCTGGGATTCTGAGAATCAAGCTCAAGGAACTGGAGTTGCAGAAGGCATCGGCCGAGGAGTCGGATAACAGGCCACTACTCCAGAGGGAATTGGACGGTTTGCGAGCAGAATTCCAAGTGGGGATGGATAAGGCTCTGAAGGAAAAGTGGGACACAAGTAATCTACAACAGTTTGCCTATGGTGAGAAGTGTGGGCGTCTCCTAGCTTGGAAGGCTCGAGCGGACAGAACTAGAAACCAGATAGACAGTTTGGTATTAACAAGCACAGGGGAAAAAATCAACGAGGATGACCTCATCAGGGAAGAAGCAAAGAGATATATGCAGTCTTTATACGGAACTAACCCCTCTCTGGGTAGGCAACAAGCAGAATCGTGGTTTGCAAATGTACAGCTCCCTGAGTTGTCGGATTCTGACAGGTCTTATCTCAGTTCAGAAATCAAGGAAGGGGAAGTCAGGGCTCAGTTGGTGAAAATGGCTAAGGGCAAAGCCGCAGGTTCTGATGGGCTGCCGGTCGAACTGTTCAAGATCGTTTTAGAGCAGATTATAGGGGTTCTGACTCTATTGTTTAACGAAATCTTACTCTTGGGGGGGCAGGTCCCTAGGTCATGGGCGGAGGCGACGGTCACATTACTGTTGAAGCCAAATAAGGACCCGAGTAGGATAGAGTCCTATAGGTCCATTTCACTACTAAACGTGGACTATAAGGTATTCTCGGGGGTGCTGGCAACGAGATTAGCAAAGGTTGTAAAATCGGTGGTACATTGTGACCAAAGGGGCTTCATCCCGGATAGGCAGCTCAACGAGTTGACCTTTCAAGTTGTGGCAGCGATGGATGTTGCTCAAGAAATGAAGCAGCCTCTGACCATAGTAGCAGTCGACGCCGCAAAGGCTTTTGACCAGGTGGACTGGGACTACCTCTGGATGGCGATGGAAAAATTCGGCTTTCCTATGAGTTACATAACTGCCATTAAGCTCCTATACTCAGCCCGAGAGCTAAGGTTCTAGTAAATGGTTCCCTGACTGAGCAGTTTTTTATTTTTCGAGGCACACGACAGGGATGTCCCTTATCCCCCCTTTTGTTTGATTTGTATATAGAGCCTTTTGTTTGTCTGTTAAGAGCGGATCCAATAATTAAACCCTTTAAGATCGCGGATATGGAGTTGAAACTGGCATTGTATGCTGATGATTTGCTAATGTATACAATAAATCCTGATGTAGCAATACCCAGACTATTAGATCTAGCTAAGGGGTTTGGTAATATTTCAGGGTATTCTATCAATGCTGAAAAAACGGAAATAATGGAATGGAATCAGCAGATTAGCTCGATGGGGAAAAAGAATAAAATGAGGTATTTGGGAATCCATCTGGTCAATAAGATTGAAGAAATCCCCAAAACCAATCTAGAAAGGGTCATGAAAGACACAATCGCTCTGTTACAACGCTGGTCCTCACTACCTTTAAATATCTACGGGAGAGTGAACCTCTTGAAGATGATAGTCCTTCCTAAAATTACTTTTTTATTTAATGCTATCCCTTTATCTTTTCCAGTACCTTTAATTAAAAAACTCCAAGGAAAATTGGGTTCATTTATTTGGAATGCCAAAGGTCCTCGAATAGCGTGGAAAAAACTAAGAAGAGGTCTCAAGACAGGAGGGCTCGCCTTCCCTGACCTATTGTTGTATTGCCACGCTTTTCATTTTAAGCACTTTAGAACCATGGCGGGCCGTCTGGACGAATCATCGATGGGCTTGCTATTCTCTGCCTTGTTAAAAGATGTACCTCAGGGATTAACTTTTTTCCTGTATAAGTTTGGGGACCCAAACTTTTTTTAAAAAGTGAGGTTGAAGATCTTGAGGTCAGCTTTGAAAAACTGGGTATTTGTAAGGAACAAATTAAATATTTCTTATTATGCACCGCAGGCACCTATATGGGACTCACCAGGCCTTCCAGCCTGTCTAAGTGATCATTTATCCTTACCATTGAAGCAGGCAGGGTTGGAGAGCTGGGGAGACCTGCAGGGAGATGGCCAACTTTTAAGTTGGGATATATTGTCGAATCTAACTAGGGGATCTCTGACGCGGTTTAAATACTATCAGCTATCAGGCTGGTGGGCAACGAGACCTGTGACACCCGGAGAAAAAAATCCCCCTAACCCCAAATTTGAAGCGGTAACTAGAAGGGGTAAGTGGAAGAGCCAAATATCTTTTTGGTATTCGGCATTGTTAGAGGGTGAGGATGTTACGGAGGCTGAAATCAGCAAATTGTGGTGCAACGCTTTTACCCCGGCTAGTGGGTCCTTCATGGATTTCTGGCACGACTCTTTCAGGGTGTTAAACGCCGTTATCAAGCCTGCAGCTCTGAAAAGGAATCATATATACACTATGTACAGGGTTTATATAACTCCCAAAAAACTGGCCAAGTTTTCAAACATAGATTACAACTGCCCAAGGTGTGGCCTTCTGAAAGCAGATGATGTACATATGTTCGTAGATTGCCCGGAATTGGTGGAATATTGGAGTAAGATAAGGGAATTTCTAGAAGAAGTCCTCTTAATGTCTATATCAGTCCCAAGGTTTACAATAATGTCTGGGCTAGTCACGAACTATCAGGTTAATGATCTTCCCACGAAATTTGTATTCTACATTATCCTGTTAGCAAGGCGTGAGATCTGCAGGGTGTGGAAAGATCCAACTCCCCCCACCTTTGCTAACTGCCTGAGGCAGATTATGATAACGAGCAAATCAGATGTGGCATGTGATCCCAGAAGCGAGACGAATGTTTGGGCGGCCATGGCGGCATGGCAATCTCGATGATTGGTATTCCAATGATTTGTCTGGAGTCCTGCTGGTTCCCCGATCTCCTAAGTAGCATGGGGCGCCCAAAGATCGGCAAAAAGAGGAGTTTGGAGGGGAAAGCAGTGGCAACTTGAGGGTACGGGCAAACCAAATTGCATCTGGTCGAAATTAACAAGGGCCGGTACAGAATGACCAGTGGTGCATGGAGGAGCCAGTTTCCCATCAAGAGTTCCATCTGTGATATATGAGGATTACCAAAAAAAAAACAAAAAAAAAAACAATGCTATGTAGATGGATTTAACAAACAAATAAAGGCAGTCTTAGGGAATATTATGCAAATTCCTAAAGTTTATTAGAGGTTTAATGAATAGTAAAGGAGATGCACAAATAGACACATTAATCAATATTAATATTAAGAATCAGTCAGAAACTAAAATAGACAATATGTAAAGAAAATACCAAAATTGTTAGGACAAAGCTAAGAACTAAGAGCCTGTGCAGATCAGAAATCTCATGGTAATGATAAAAAGAAAACATGTTTTCTTTCATAATAAGATGATGTTAATGTTAATTAAGATATATATATCATACTGCAGTAATTGTCCAACTAGAATTTGGACATGCTATTTAAAATAATTGTGCAAAAAGAACAATTGATGGACGGACATGCTATTTAAAATAATTGTGCAAAAAGAACAATTGATGGACGGAATGCAGAACAATGTCATAGATTAACCCCAGTACAGAGATCTGGGCCTAACAGGCACATTCATCAAAAGAAAAACTGGTCGCAAACGGGTAGATTCTCGGAATCTGCCCCTTTGCGACCGGTATTTTTGCATTTGGGATGTATCATCCCAAATGCAAAAATCGCAAATTAAGTAATCTCTATATTGCGATTACTTAAATTGCGATTGCATTTAAGGAATTGCAAATTGAGATTCCTTAAATGCAATGCATTAAAGTAAAAAAAATCAGCAATTTCGCTAATAGGGGGCGCAAATGAAGTTGAACTTCATGGTAATTTGCAAAAACTTTGAAAAATGCACTTTTGTGCATATTTCAAAGTTTCATGTTGCTCACACACATGCCCAACACATGTGCACAGATCAATTTCAGGGGTGCAACAGGGTGTCCTTTTGACACCCTTGCAACCTGAAATTGCATGCACAATTTGCGAGGACCTATTGGTACTCGCAAATTGCGTATTTAATTTCCCATCCATACCTATAGGCCTGTAGGCCCATAGAAATTAATGGGAAGCCATTTCTTATTTGCGACTCACAATTTGCGACTCGCAAATAAGGAATGTGTAGGAATCGCTATTTTTACAGTGATTCCAACATGCATAGGCTTTTACACGTCCTTAATTGCGATTCCTTAATTATCGCAATTAAGGACACGCAAAATCCTACCTTGATGCATGTGCCTGTTAATCCCTCATTTTTTTGCTCACCGTGCCATTCCGGTTTGGACCCAGCCATATGCAAATCAGTCCTGACCCTGCGCCCAATCGAAACAGTTCAGCCTGAACTGCCAGGCCAGGTCCTCCCTGGACTGAAAACAATCATCCTAGGACCGTTTTGAGGCTTTCAGCCATGGAGAGCAGTGGCATGGAGAGCACAGGACCCACGTCTGGGCATACCCGTCCCACTCGGGTGAAAAATACAAAAAGAATAATTGATGGACAGAAGGCAGAACAATATCATACATTCACCCCAGTTCAGAGCCATGACCCCCGTCTGGGCATATCCATCCCACTCGGGGTGACGAATGCAAAAAGAACAACTGATGGACAGAATACAGAACAATGTCATACATTCACCCCAGTACAGAGATCTGGGCCTAAATCTATCGCTTTTTTGCTCACCATGCCATTCTAGCTTGGACCCAGCCATATGTAAATCAGTCTTGACCCTGCGCCTAATTGGAACAGTCCAACTTGAACTGCCAGGCCATGTCCTCCCCAAATAATTGTGTCACTTGTGATAATGCCTCTGAAAGTGTAAATGGATAATGCATATATAACCTGTTCATCAACAAGGAGGCAACGGAAGGACTAGAAGCTGGGAAGAGAACCAAAGGAAGATAGCGTTGCAAAATGCAAGTTCTGGTTCATCTGCACAAACATATGTTGAAGTATTACTTTTTCCTTTTGTTTTGTGTTCACAAATATTTTCGACTTTTTGCTTATATATAGGTGAATGATATATTGTCGCACCATCTAATCGGGAAAGGTGACAGGGAGAGGTGACTCCAGCTAACTCATTACATGTTGATTGCACTGTGGAATATTGAGTACAAGCATACTGTTGCACACTAATATCACGGACAAAATATCGAGGGACAACATATTGAAAGGTAAGTGTATATAGGGATGTATAGATTTACTATTTTTAACTTCACAAAGGGTGCACACAAACAGATGTATCTCATTTCTTACAAGCTATAAACTCAAGGGGGATGGTACCAGAATACCATAGCCAAAATAACATCATACAGTAGTATTATGTCATAAATATAATTTGCAAAAATATCACCTCACTGGAGTTATTAGAAAATCTACAAATGCAAATGATGTTTAGGACATAATATTTCTCTCAGATTATATTTTTGCCTATGATGTTCTGATGTAAAACTAACTCAAGACTTTTGGAGGGACCTTCTCCCGGGACAGTTTCAAACAATGCCCATAATGTCCATGAAACTCACTCACTCTACATCAAGAGATAGGAGAGAAGAGATTTCCATACAGAGATACAGTGGTTACTAAAGAAAGCAATGGGCGTTTTAATGGGGATCCAGTATTGCTTAAATAAAGAGATGTTATCCAGACATTCAAATTCATAAAGGCAATGCATGAGACACGCCTTCTTCAGGACACCCTATATCTTTAGTCACAAAACAATGCTGAGATAAGTGGATGTAGAGGTCACTGTAAAAAATATTCTGTAGAGAATAGCTGGAATAGTAATCCCAGTAGCGTAACGAAACCTGAGTGCCCCCCCCCTGCAAAGTACACAATGAGGCCCCCCTCCCTGGCCCACCGCCTAGCACTTTTGCTGAGGGGGCTCCCTGGAGCTCGGGGGGGCCTTCCGCACCCAAGGGGCTGCGGGGGCTTATGTTACGGCAGTGGGTAATTCTACAGAGGTAATGGAGACAAAGGTATTATTGATTATTGAATGTGTTAAGAGACTCTGGAAAGCAGAAGAAAGGCAAGGGTGGGGTTGGAGACCACTTATACTGAAGAAAGAATAGACATAGAAATTAGCACATCAGGAAGAGCCCTAACGGGGACTCAGGAAGGTAACCGCAGCAAGCAAACAGCTGTGGCAATGACAACCATGCGCAGTCTATATGGCCACTAACGGAGGTATATTTATGGACTAAATGCACTTACTGATCATTTTGTGCAACCAACGGTCACCAAGACACCTGAGTGCTTGAACAGCGGGACAGAGGTGTACAAACCCATTCTTGATCAGTGGGATTCTAATGTTTGATATTCCTACAAGGAAGTCTTTTCTCGTTTTCTTTTTGTGATGTACTGCGTCTCTAATACCCGCCCACTGTTCAACTGTTCCTTACCTGATTGGTGATTTGATAAGTGGTGGGTGTGGTGATGGTGCTCACAGATCACTGAGCGCCCTCTGCAGGCTTTGCCAAAAAAACAAACCGGGGCTTATTTACAAGCCCCTTGCACCGCCGGTACGCCACATTTTCCCATTTTAAAAGTGACGCACCTGCGGGCGGCACAGGGGGCAAGAGCTTTAAAATATATATATTTTCTTGCCACTAAATCCTAGTTTTCTCTGCAACAATTATGCTCCACTAATCTTTATGGGTTTTCCTTTTCTAACTTGCATCAAATGATCGACGAACATTTGTCCCTTCCAAAAAAATTAAACTAGCAAATGTCCTATTTTCGAGTAGAGAAGCAAAATGTTTGTTGTACTTTCAAAACATATATGTTCAGACCCAGTACACAACCAATGAAACATAATAGCTTGGCGTTTGCGTCTGCCCTCTTCTTGTTGTGGCTGGATTTCTGTAAATGTATTTTAGTCTTGTATGGTTTTGTTCAGGGCAGGTCGAGGTGACATTTCTTCTTGAAACGAGCAGAGTGGGAAGAAATCTTGCTTCGGAGTAATGGGAGCGAACAGTGAGATACAGAGAGAACAGTCAGGATCGCTGCAATTCAGGCGGGCAGAGGAATCACCATGACAATAATGTAATTTCAAGGCTTAAATGAAACATCTCAGTGCATGGCGTATCATTTACTGACATCAATTTCATACCTGAGCCTCATAACTGATATTAGCTCTTGAGAGGGCTGGCAGTGCTTTCCCTTGCGTGTCATGTGTTTCTGAGGCTAGTAGCAATGAGCGCCTTATTCTCTTAGTAATTGAAAACCCATCAGCCAGAGAGGAAGGCGTTATGCCACATATTATTTGCGGCAGTGTTAGACCTGTCTGGCTTTTTGCGTAGTTCCTCCAATTTATTATTTATTTTGTCCCCTTTTTGCCCCTCATACCCTTGTTAATTTTTGTCCACTAACTTTTTATAGGTGTTGGTCAAGGGGATAGGTGTTCTTTTTCCCCCTCATAGTTTTTCACCTCAGGCCCAGAGGCCTGTTCTGACAGGAAAAGTTGGAACCACACAAAATGGTGGCTACCAACTGCCTTAACTGCCAAACCCAGAACTTGCCCATAGACCAGTATAGGGCGTTCCAGAACCTTCTGGTCCATTCTGGACCACTGAGGGTCAGCCTATATAAGGCGGAATGCGGGGCAGCCATTTTGTCTACCTGAGAGAGTCAGCTGGAGGACAGGCTGTAGCTAAGGGTGGGAAGAGGCTAGACATAGGGTTGACCTCCTGGACTGGGAAGCTGCCTTACTGATTTGCCACACTGCCCCCTTTGGGTTACTTGTCCTGGCCCCGCTGTTGAGGGTTACTGGAGACCCTGGGCGCCTAGCTTGCCCCTTGTCTAAATTACACAGGGGGAGTCTACAGGAGAAGGAGACTGCAGCGCTGCGGGGTGCAGTCCTCTGCCCAGTAAACAGACTTCTGCTGTGATTCCTTCAAGCGGAGGACGGCTAAACCTGGTGCCCCCCCTTGCCCAGTTCGTTAATGGGGTGTTGACTGCCTGCTGGGAACCCCCCCCTTTTGCGCTATATCCCCACTGTGCCTTCTCCCTACCTGTTGCAGTGGAGGTAGTGGGTCGAGGTGCCGCTCTGCTCTGGAGCCGGCGTGTGCGTGCTGAGGGAGCGGAGGTGGCGAGTTGTCAGGCCGTTCTGCCCCATTACCGGCGCGAGGTGAGCGGCGCCGTGGCGGAGCAGAGGCTGAAAATCCTGAGGTGAGGAGCGGATCTGTGGAAACCCCGCTCTGTTTCCGAGTGGGCGGAGACGAGGAGAGGTGTCTCCTAAGGAGCGCGGTCTCCGGCGGGGAGACACTCGCTCTCCGCGCATGCCTAGTGGAGCCGCCGGGCTTTGTGAGGAGGAGCCGGCAGAGGAGGCGTGAGCGGAACCAGCGCTTGCCTGCGCAGCTCAGCCTCGGCTGAATTAACCACGAGGGTGTGTACGGGGGCTAGGCGCCAGCCGCGGAGACGTCCTTAGACCGGGGGAAATTGGGAATTAACGTTTTCCCCACGCCAGCGCCGAGTAAGCAGCTTGCTGGGCGTGGAGTCGTGAACTTGGCAATTTGAGCTATTGAGGAACCCCAGAGCAGCAGCGACGCGTGGAGACTGGGAAAGCATCGTCTCCACGCTACAGTAAGGAGAACGTGGGGGTAGCTTTAACTCTGGTCATTACCCTCAGCTGTGTAGAAGAGGTGGGGCCTGCTGAGTAAATAAAGATAACAGTTCCTCTTAGAGACTGCTAAAGCCCATGTGAAATTCTTGTGGATCTGAACCCTCACAGTGACTGCTTAGTTGTTAGGAGGGTGAGAGGAATTGTGGGAGGAAGATTAAGGGCACCTTATGGAAGCTAAAGTTAATTAATGCTGGAGTCCAATTACACATTCCAGGAGTATTTACAGATTGAATGTAAAATATTAATGTTGGTGTCTGATTCAATGTGTTATTGATAATAATTATTGAAACAGGTTAACCTCTCTGGAAGTGGAACTACTGATTTGAAGACATCTAAATGTAATGTACTGAAGAAGCTAATTGATAATTTGCTTAGCAGTTTAAAAGGTGTAATTGCTATTTCTAAGATAAACTGAAATGTCCTAAGCTGTATATTTGGAAACCGAAGAACAGAGTATATTATTTTTATAAACCAGTACATATTTTCCTAACAAATTGGTGTAGCGTCCTTTTTAAGTGTTATTGCGTGGATTTACTGCTGGGTGGTCTGCAATCTTCACACTTGTGCCTCTAGAATTGCTTGTCTTACCCCTAGGCCAGGCTACCCTAGGTGACCTGACATCCCGGGTTCTAACATTTGGTGCCTAGCGGTGGGATTCTGACTTGGTTGCAGCTACTCATTAGTAATTCAACGCAATACATTGACCTACACTAGGCGTTTTCTCCTTGCGGCCCTCCTAATTTGAATTTTGTTTTTTCCAAATTTATTTCTGGTGGTGGGTGGAGGTTAACCTCAGGTCACACTTCTTGGTTCTCTCCTGAGTGTTTATTTTATTCCATAATAAAGATGGAATTGAATTTTAAAGAGCTAGAATCCTATACTGTGACCCAACTCAAAGAATGGTGTCAGCAACAAGGGGTATTCTTTAACAAAGGTGCCAGGAAAGGCGAGTTGCTGACAAGCATAAGGGCATGGGTGGAAGCTCATTTAGTGGAAGAACCAGATACCGAAGAGAGTGACGGGGACACTGTCCTTGAGATTGCAATGTTGAACCAGCTGGAAGGGGGAATCTGCTGACAGGTCCCAGGACACCTTCGAGGGCGGGCAGCAGCGTCTCAGAGAGGGGTTTAACTGAAGCCGAGCTGGAAGATAGGAGGGAGGAGAGGAGAATGAAGTTGGAATTAGCTAGGATGGATATGGAAAGGGAGGACAGGAGGTTAGCCCATAAACGAACCATAAAGGAGCTAGACCTACAAGCCTTAATACGAAGGTCTCCTAATCCAGATAACGGTGGCAGCGAAAATAAGATGAATACCAGGGAACCCAGACCCTATCTACCCAAGGATGTCATTGCCAGTTACACCACAGGCGATGACATTGCCAAATGGTTAGCCGCATACAAGGTTTCTTTAAGGGCTCACGGGATCTTAGAAACTCACTGGGGGGGTGGGCTGTATAAATACATGCCACCTGCTGGCAGAGACACCTTGTTGGCTCTGGAGCAGGATGAGCAAACCCACTACCCCACAATGAAGGTGGCACTGGTAAAGAAGTTTGGACTTACCCCTGAAAGGTACAGACAGAAATTCAGGGGAAGTCACAAACTGAGTACCCAGAATTGGGTAGACTTCTTAGACTACGCCAAGAAAGCTTTGGAGGGTTGGGTCAAGGGCAGCGAGGTGAAGGATTATGAGGGGCTGTACAATCTATTTTTGAAAGAACACCTCCTCGAGAAATGTTTTCCCGAGTTGCGCCAACACCTGGTGGACAGCAAGCTGACCAATCCCCGGAAGCTTGCAGAGGAGGCGGACACTTGGGCGAGTACCCGGGTGTCCTCAAAGGGGACTGGAGGGGATTCTCAAAAAGCCGAACAGGGTGCCCCCCAGAAGAAGGAGGGGGGAGATAAAAAGAAGGAGTTCTCCAAAGGTCCCCAAAATAATTTCCGAGGAAAGAGAGCAGGTTTCACCCCTAAGGCAAACCCGCCCAGAAACCCTAATCCTGGCCAAAGCCAGCAGCCAAGGGTTCTCCACTGTTTTGAGTGTGGTGGTGTTGGACATTATAAGGGAGATGTCAGAAGCCCAAAGAGACCACCCCCTCCCACCGGAGGAAAGTCACCGGGAGTAGCTAGTGTAGCGCTCGGGGAGGAGTTGCCCTTAGATAAGGGGGGTGAGTGGGCGGGTGTCACCTTAGTGTCCCTGGGAGAGCGGGAGATGGTTCCAAAGATCCAGGTGCCCCCAAATACTACAAAGTATGGGCAATGGGTCACCATCAATGGCCAGAGAGGGGAGGCTCTGAGAGATACAGGAGCCAGTATGACTATGGTGAGGAGTCAACTGGTGTCTCCAGAGCAGGTGGTTCCCAATGTACTCCACCCCGCCGCGATGGCTGACGGCAGAATGGGCTACTATCCAGTGGCTGAGGTTCCCTTTGAGTGGGAGGGGGTTGCAGGTTCACTTCGAGTTGCCGTAAGCCCTGCCGTGCCAGTCGATTGTCTGTTGGGGAATGACATGGAGCACAACACTTGGAGAGAGGTGGAATACCGGACGCATTCTGCGATGCTGGGTACACCTGACTGGGCCTGTGCAAGCACACGGTCTGCGACTGCCCGGAGAGGGAGTTCGCCTGGGTTGGAGCCTGGAACAATGGCCCAACCCGCTGCCAAAAAGGGACAGACCCGGAGACAGGAAGAGCCTGCTTCGGTTTCCACGCCCCATGTGACAGATCGGCCACCTGCGGTGGTGGGCCAGGAGTCCATGGAGGGGGAAGTAGACTCTCTGGAGGATTTACCCATCCCTGCTGAGTGGCATGTGGAGGGAGGACCTACCAGAGAGGAATTCTGTAAGAGCAGAGGGAGTGCCCTACCCTTGAGGGACTGAGGCGTCAGGCTGAAGCCCAGGCAGCAGGTGATGCTACGGGACACCACCATATTTACTGGGAGGATGGACTCCTCTATAGTGAACCCAAGGTACCCCAACCTGGCTCATCAAGGGCCTTGGTGGTCCCGCAGCAATACCGAGCCTTTCTGCTGGAATTGGCTCATGCAATACCCTTGGCAGGACACTTAGGCCAGGACAAGACCTTTGCTCGGCTTGTCCTCCACTTTTACTGGCCTCAAATGAAAGTGGCGTCCAACACTTACTGTCGGACGTGTGTATCCTGCCAGGCCAGTTGGAAAACAGGGGTGAAGCTGAAGGCTCCCCTGGAACCACTTCCAGTCGTTAGCACCCCCTTTGAAAGGGTGGGCATCGACATTGTAGGGCCTTTAGATCCACCAACAACAGCTGGTCACAGGTTTATCCTGGTTCTGGTGGATCATGCCACACGTTATCCAGAGGCCATTCCTCTGAGGACTGTTACTGCACCTGTGGTGGCTAGGGCCCTGATGGGAATCTTTACCCGAGTAGGATTCCCCAAGGAAGTTGTGTCTGACAGGGGGACCAACTTTCTGTCGGCTTACATGCGGGCGATGTGGAAGGAGTGTGGAGTGACTTACCGGTTCACCACTCCTTACCACGCCCAGTCGAATGGATTGGTTGAGAGGTTCAATAAGACCCTGAAGGGCATGATAAGAAGTCTGCCTGAGAGCCTACGGAGGAAATGGGACGTCCTCCTGCCTTGCTTGCTGTTCTCCTACCGAGAGGTGCCGCAGAAGGGAGTGGGCTTCAGCCCTTTTGAACTGTTGTACGGGCACCCTGTGCGTGGACCTCTCAGCCTGGTGAAGGATGGATGGGAAAAGTCTCCCAGGAAGCCTCCTCAGGATGTGGTGAGCTACATGCTGGCCTTTAGGAGCCAGATGGCAAAGTTGTGGAAGCAGGCTTCTGATAACTTGGAGGCCAGCCAGGCAGTAATGAAGGAACGGTACGACCAAAATGCTCACCTGGTGGAGTTGGAGCCTGGCCAAAAAGTGTGGGTGATGGAACCTGGAGAGCTAAGTGCCCTTCAAGATCGTTGGACAGGCCCATTTGAGGTGTTGGAAAAGAAGGGTAAGGCCACTTACTTGGTGGATCTCAAGACCCCGCGCCAGCCCCTACGGGTGCTGCATGCCAATCGCCTCAAACCCCACCATGAGAGGCCAGAGGTCATCCTGATGATGGTGACGGATGGTGCCGAGGAAGCAGAAAGCGAGCCTCTCCCTGATCTCTTTTCATCCCAAGAGAAGGATGGGTCGGTGGAGGGAGTGATTCTCTCCCCATCCCTAACTCCTGAGCAACGAGAGGATTGCCGCCAGGTATTGGAGCAGTACTCTTCGTTGTTCTCCCTTGTCCCGGGAAGAACCCACCTGTGTACCCATGATGTGGACACAGGAGACAGCCCCCAGTGAAGTCAAAAACCTACAGGCTGTCAGACAAGGTGAAGGCTAGCATCCATGGAGAGGTTGCCAAGATGCTAGAGCTAGGAGTGATAGAACCTTCCAACAGCCCTTGGTCCAGTCCGGTGGTGCTAGTACCAAAAGCCACCCCACCAGGCACCACACCAGAACTGAGGTTCTGTGTGGATTACCGAGGACTGAACTCAGTTACAAAGACGGATGCTCATCCGATCCCGAGGGCGGATGAGTTAATTGACCGGCTAGGAGCTGCCCAGTACCTAAGTACCTTTGACCTCACTTCAGGGTATTGGCAGATCTCCTTGACAGATGGAGCAAAGGAAAGGTCAGCCTTCTCCACGCCTGAGGGACAATTCCAATTCTGTGTGATGCCCTTTGGGCTCAAAAATGCCCCTGCCACATTTCAGCGGCTGGTGAACCAGGTCCTCTCTGGAATGGAGAGTTTCTCTGCTGCTTACTTGGATGACATTGCTGTCTTCAGTAGCAGTTGGGAGGACCATTTGCAACATTTGCAAGCAGTTCTCCAGGCCCTGAAACAAGCTGGATTGACCATCAAAGCCAGTAAATGCCAGATTGGGCAAGGGTCGGTTGTGTACCTTGGACACTTGGTGGGTAGGGGGTCAGTGCAGCCCCTGCAGGCAAAGATTGAGGCAATCATGGCCTGGGAACCCCCCAAGACACAGACTGAGGTCCGAGCTTTCCTGGGCCTCACAGGCTACTACCGTCGCTTTGTGAAGGGGTATGGCACTATAGTAGCGCCCCTCACGGAGCTTACCTCCAAGAAACAACCTCGACGGGTAGTTTGGACGAAGGCTTGTCAGCAAGCCTTTGAAAAGTTGAAGCAGGCAATGTGTGTAGCACCGGTCCTGAGGGCCCCAGACTTCTCCAAGGAGTTTATTGTCCAAACGGATGCATCAGAACATGGCATTGGGGCAGTGTTATCGCAACTAAATGAAGAGGGCCTGGATCAGCCTGTAGTCTTCTTATCCAGGAGACTGCTTCCCCGGGAACAGAAGTGGAGTGCAATTGAGAGGGAAGCTTTTGCGGTGGTGTGGGCTCTGAAGAAGCTGCGGCCATACCTCTTTGGCTCGCACTTCCTGGTTCAGACTGACCACCGACCCCTTCGTTGGCTGATGCAAATGAAGGGGGAAAATCCCAAGCTGTTGAGGTGGTCCATCTCCCTACAGGGAATGGACTTCCGGGTGGAACATCGGCCTGGAGTGGACCACGCCAATGCAGACGGTCTCTCCAGGTATTTCCGCCTTAGTGATGAGGACTCCCAAGGGGTTGGGTAGTTCTCCCCACTTTCAGCTGGGGGGGACGCGTGTTAGACCTGTCTGGCTTTTTGCGTAGTTCCTCCAATTTATTATTTATTTTGTCCCCTTTTTGCCCCTCATACCCTTGTTAATTTTTGTCCACTAACTTTTTATAGGTGTTGGTCAAGGGGATAGGTGTTCTTTTTCCCCCTCATAGTTTTTCACCTCAGGCCCAGAGGCCTGTTCTGACAGGAAAAGTTGGAACCACACAAAATGGTGGCTACCAACTGCCTTAACTGCCAAACCCAGAACTTGCCCATAGACCAGTATAGGGCGTTCCAGAACCTTCTGGTCCATTCTGGACCACTGAGGGTCAGCCTATATAAGGCGGAATGCGGGGCAGCCATTTTGTCTACCTGAGAGAGTCAGCTGGAGGACAGGCTGTAGCTAAGGGTGGGAAGAGGCTGGACATAGGGTTGACCTCCTGGACTGGGAAGCTGCCTTACTGATTTGCCACACTGCCCCCTTTGGGTTACTTGTCCTGGCCCCGCTGTTGAGGGTTACTGGAGACCCTGGGCACCTAGCTTGCCCCTTGTCTAAATTACACAGGGGGAGTCTACAGGAGAAGGAGACTGCAGCGCTGCGGGGTGCAGTCCTCTGCCCAGTAAACAGACTTCTGCTGTGATTCCTTCAAGCGGAGGAGGGCTAAACCTGGTGCCCCCCCCTTGCCCAGTTCGTTAATGGGGTGTTGCGTGCCTGCTGGGAACCCCCCCCCCTTTTGCGCTATATCCCCACCGTGCCTTCTCCCTACCTGTTGCAGTGGAGGTAGTGGGTCGAGGAGCCGCTCTGCTCTGGAGCCGGCGTGTGCGTGCTGAGGGAGCGGAGGTGGCGAGTTGTCAGGCCGTTCTGCCCCATTACCGGCGCGAGGTGAGCGGCGCCGTGGCGGAGCAGAGGCTGAAAATCCTGAGGTGAGGAGCGGATCTGTGGAAACCCCGGTCTGTTTCCGGGTGGGCGGAGACGAGGAGAGGTGTCTCCTAAGGAGCGCGGTCTCCGGCGGGGAGACACTCGCTCTCCGCGCATGCCTAGTGGAGCCGCCGGGCTTTGTGAGGAGGAGCCGGCAGAGGAGGCGTGAGCGGAACCAGCGCTTGCCTGCGCAGCTCAGCCTCGGCTGAATTAACCACGAGGGTGTGTACGGGGGCTAGGCGCCAGCCGCGGAGACGTCCTTAGACCGGGGGAAATTGGGAATTAACGTTTTCCCCACGCCAGCGCCGAGTAAGCAGCTTGCTGGGCGTGGAGTCGTGAACTTGGCAATTTGAGCTATTGAGGAACCCCAGAGCAGCAGCGACGCGTGGAGACTGGGAAAGCATCGTCTCCACGCTACAGTAAGGAGAACGTGGGGGTAGCTTTAACTCTGGTCATTACCCTCAGCTGTGTAGAAGAGGTGGGCCTGCTGAGTAAATAAAGATAACAGTTCCTCTTAGAGACTGCTAAAGCCCATGTGAAATTCTTGTGGATCTGAACCCTCACAGTGACTGCTTAGTTGTTAGGAGGGTGAGAGGAATTGTGGGAGGAAGATTAAGGGCACCTTATGGAAGCTAAAGTTAATTAATGCTGGAGTCCAATTACACATTCCAGGAGTATTTACAGATTGAATGTAAAATATTAATGTTGGTGTCTGATTCAATGTGTTATTGATAATAATTATTGAAACAGGTTAACCTCTCTGGAAGTGGAACTACTGATTTGAAGACATCTAAATGTAATGTACTGAAGAAGCTAATTGATAATTTGCTTAGCAGTTTAAAAGGTGTAATTGCTATTTCTAAGATAAACTGAAATGTCCTAAGCTGTATATTTGGAAACCGAAGAACAGAGTATATTATTTTTATAAACCAGTACATATTTTCCTAACAAATTGGTGTAGCGTCCTTTTTAAGTGTTATTGCGTGGATTTACTGCTGGGTGGTCTGCAACCTTCACACTTGTGCCTCTAGAATTGCTTGTCTTACCCCTAGGCCAGGCTACCCTAGGTGACCTGACATCCCGGGTTCTAACAGGCAGTATATGCTAAAACACGAGTGCATACGCAAAAAAAATGAGTTAGGTAAAGGTTGATAGCCTTTTTGCTTTGTTGTACTTGTTTTGTTTGGTCCTAATTTTTGCAAAACGTTATTGTTGGCAGAGCTGCCAGGACCTCGTCAGTCTAAAAATATATTGGGTAAAAGTTAAACTATTTTTTGGACCCAAAAAGCATACATTTCTATATAAGTCCCTTGCATTGAAGTGAACTACTTTGTGTGAAAGAGCAGAATGTTGTTATTCAATGGCTCAAGAGGCTGGCTCATTGCCCCTGCTGTATGCTGTAGTGGGTGGAATTAAAATGTGAATGACACAATAACAGACCAATGGATGAAGAGGGTATGGCTGGGAAATCCTATAAGTATTTTATACATATAGGGCCATATTTTCCAAAAATGCATGTAACACAGCAAGCCACCTTGCTGCCCCGCACTACGCTGCATGAAATGGAAAGGGCAAGAATGTACCATAATTAACAGTGACAGCGCATTTTTCCTAGCACTGGCGAACTTTTGGCTGCTTAACGGCAACATGGGCACCCTTGCACTTTGGTGCAACGGTGCCTGCGTTGTAGGCAGGATTGTTTTTATGCAGGAAGGAAACCTTTCTGCGCAAAAACAATCTCAAAGGCATTTTCCTCTTTTTACATGTGCAGCAGAATAGGGAAAAAGAGGGAAAAATGAGGGGTAATAAACATATTTCTCCTATCCTGGGAAGGTGTATGATTGAGAAACTTTCCCAGATCTACCACTAATAGTAAATCTGGTAATGCGCCAAAGTACATGGGTACATGCATGGAAACACCCACAATCCACCCATTTTATGCCTCGCTGGGGCAAAGTAATGCAAGGCAGCAGTTTGCACTGCCTTGCTTTACTCCACTTTAACCAAGCCATGCAGAGCCACGCAAGGTGGCCTTGCGTGGCTCGATAAATATATTTCAAGATTTTGTGTCATCCTTGCGATTCCTTGCATGGCGCAAGGGCGACTCAAACCCATAATAAATATGGGTCATCATTTTAGTAAATCAAAAGGTCTTGACTAACGCCAGACCTAAAAATGATGGCAGGAGGTTGAAACCTCTCTAAGAACTGCTTTTCTTGTCTTTAATCCCTGTTACCTTTCTAGACTGCCCAACTTCAACTTCTTCCTTTTTAGAATTTGTAAAACAGTGGGCCTCATTTCATGGTCCACATTCTTCCCAATATAGCCACTAACAGCACTTACTGGCTGATTTGAGATTACAAGAAGGTAGATTCTCCAGGTGAAGTACCAGAAAATATGAAGAACTACCAGGGGATTCAGGACCAGACTTACCAATCGTTCCTGTAATTTCTCGTTTTCATGCGAACCATCAGGAACCCATTTGTAATCCCTGTTAACTCCACCCCCAGAGCTCCTTATGCCCCCAGTATCTACAACCTCCATGGCAAAGTTAGATGGAGAAATAATGGCCTTCCGATTGAGACACAGTGCGTCAAATCATGATGTATGTATTTGCCTTGTTCCACTACTTCTTTGATCTGTTTGTGTAAATTTGTCTTTAAAATGCAATAAATAAACATATTAAGTGACAGAGAATGATGTTGAGGAACAAAGCTATCAGTATGCCAACGCATATGAATTATACCTGCAGGACATTCAAGCAGGAAAGGGAAAACAGTATTTAATGCAAAATGGAAAACAGGCTTAGTCAGGACAACTTTAAAGTACTAAATCAAAGGTGCACCTTAGTATGCGTGTGCACTTAATAACAAAAATGAAGATAAAATGTCAGGACATTAGATTCATATTATATATGGCAAATACTAAATCTTGAATACTTGTGTGTAAGTATGACTATAAAAAATATTAAACACTAATGCACACATTACATACATCATTTTGTTTCTAAAGTAAACATTCTAAATAGGTGAGGATGGTATATCCATCAAGTCTCCAAAGAATATAAAATTTAATATGGTTATGGCACAAGTGGATGTGGCACAGTGGCCGGAGCTGCTGACTCTGGAGCTGGGGATCCGGGTTCGAGTCTCAGTGTTTGCTCAACATCCTGTGATTCTGGGCAAAACGCCTAATCTTCCTGTGCCCACGAACAGCGCCTGGATACCCTCACGGGTAATAAGCAGTGCTATATAAATGTATTTTTATTTATTTAATTCTCTAATTCTACAATGAATACACTTCAATAATGATGTCAAGTGCAACACTTTACAGTAATGGAGTTGGGCCACACAAGAAACATGTGCTAAGTGCACATTTATGTCATGTATATGTGATGTATTGAGCCAAAATTATGCTACTCCAATCCCCCCTCTGATGGCTAGTCAAGCCCTCACATTAAGAAAAAAATCTTTTATCAGATGGAGAAATCACAATCTGGTTGTTTTCATCATCTTTCTTCAAGATTCCTCCAGAAACTTCATATCACCATAGCATTTGCTTTGTCTATTTTCTAGTTCAATGTCTGCTCTGTATCTCTGCAGTCCCTTTTTCACTTGTGCACGTTTGCATCCCTTATATATTACAAACCAGAATAATCCACAAAGAGCAGCTATCACTAAAGGTTTCAAGTTGCATCCAACAATTCCATTTCCTACGTTTTCAAATCATTTGCCTGTAGCACAAAAAAAATTCCCTATTGCTCCCTAAACACATGTTGCTTCTAATCCTTTCAAATGTCTCTTTAAGTCAGTAATGGTCCTAATATATTTTCTTCAAGTCCTTACTTTTGTCTGGAATGTATGTACAAGATTGTTGAACTTTTAACATCCAACGACTCCGCCCTCTATTACGAGAAAGACATCTAATGCAAGTCTATTCTGCACACCCATTGATCTGATCACAAACAATTCTCCAGCTGTACTGGTGGCAAACTTATCAACTACTATGGAAAGAATTCTTATGTGGATTCAGTATCACTCCACCAAAGTTGTCTCTCACAATTTCACCTCAGTTCTCACAATTTCTTCCCGTGTTGGGTCATCAAGATGTCCCACATGATAGATTCTCGGATAAACTATTCCCATGTAATATGTTCTTGGGTAACCTGTAATATGCAGTTTTCCCATAATTACAATAAACTCCAGGGAAAGCAGGATCTGCTCCATCCAAATAAAAACGCCAATTTCTACGAACTTCAAAAGTATGATTACATTCACTGTTTCTCACATAATTTTTGTCTGCTGTGGATTTTGTAATGAACAGGCATAATTTCCCTTTGTGTTCAATCAATCAATCAATCATAGCATTTGTATAGCGCGCTACTCACCCGGGGGGCCTCAAGGCGCTTGGGGGAAGGGGTCCGCTACTGCTCGAACAGCCAGGTCTTGAGTTGTTTCCTGAAGGCGAGATGGTCCTGGGTCAGTTGAAGGTGGATGGGGAGGGAGTTCCATGTCTTGGCCGCCAGGTAGGAGAAGAATCTGCCTCCAGCGGTGGCTCTTCGGATGCGTGGTACGGCGGCGAGGGTGAGGCTAGTAGATCGTAGCTGGCGGGTGGGCGTGTAGAAGGTCAGTCGGTCGTTGAGGTACTTGGGGCCCAGGTCGTGGAGAGACTTGTGTGTGTGGGTGAGGAGCCTGAACGTGATCCTCTTGTTGACGGGGAGCCAGTGCAGGTCCCTCAGGTGGCCGGAGATGTGGCTGCGCCGGGGGATGTCCAGGATGAGTCGGGCGGAGGCGTTCTGGATGCGTTGGAGTCTCCTCTGTAGCTTGGCTGTGGTTCCGGCGTAGAGGGTGTTTCCGTAGTCCAGTTGGCTGGTGACGAGTGCCTGGGTGACCGTCTTCCTGGTTTCGGTCGGGATCCATCGGAAGATCTTGCGGAGCATGCGTAGGGTGTTGAAGCACGATGAGGAGACGGCGTTGACTTGTCTGGTCATCGAGAGGGAAGAGTCCAGTATGAAGCCCAGGTTGCTTGCGTGCGTGTTGACAATCTCGAGCTAATGGTGCTAAGTTTCCTAGTAGCCTATGCTCACTTTCCTCTTTGTCCCATTCGTTTTTTTTTAACAATTTGCTGCTGTAGTCAATATATCTCTTCGTCTGTCTTCTACTGAATCTATGAATTTCTTACACCTGTTAAGGAACAAGTTAAATTATGTCAATGCGCATAAACAGTGTCTAATATCATGGTGGATCTAAAGAAATGTCCCACTATCACATCAGGCTGACGACGCAAATGCTTCAACACAGGAACTTCTGAAAAAACAATGTCATGATTCGAGTAACAATATTGAGGATGTCTCTTTCCACAGAATAGGCTCAACAATAAACTACTGTATGCAGGCATAGCAACTCCTAGCATCCATTGTGTCAACATATTCATAAAGCAATTTGGAGTAAATAGTCAATGAATAGTCTCCTCTAGATTCATCCATATGTAAGTCTTTTTCATCTATTAAAGGCAAAGTACTGTCAGTAGGAATTGGTGTTTGAGGGCACTTGTAGACCTAAACTCCTCTACAGACGAAAGGTGGGATAAACTCAACATCATAAGTAAGGCAATTAATACTAATGTCACAACGACAAATACTTCTACACATAAGCCTCTTTGTCTACCCTACCAGTATTAGGGCTGGACTCCTTGAGTTCTCTGGGGTTAAACCATTTAAATGGAAGAATGCAGCACCGTCTGCTCAGTTTGTTTCCAGTTGCACAAACAGTAAATCAAAGTTCAAGTGTCTTTCCAGCAAAATATGTACAAAGGATATTCGTGAGACTTTCTTAGCCCTGCTCGGTGTTCTTCTAGTTGACAATCTTACACTCCTTCAGCAGACTCTGGGCTTGGTGAAATTTTGTTAGCCCTGCTCTGTTTTCTTTTAAATGACAAACATACTAACCTTCAGTAGACTTTGGTCTTGATACTCTTCTTAGTAGTTTGGGCAAAATCAATTACGTTCTTTCTAATAAGTGAGAAATTCAAACTCACTAATGATCACATCTTGTATAGATTAACTCAGCCGTTTAGTGGCAATACAATTTCAAAGCTCAGTTCAGCCATAAAGTTCACTTCAAGAAAGCTCAATTGAATGTGAATTGTTATAGCATGACGTCCAAAATGTCTCTCCCAGTCATTGACAGCTAGGTATGCCCATTCAGGTGAGGAGTACCTCCAACAGAGTACTCTAGCTCTCTTTGATTTCCTTATTGCTGGTCCTTCCTCTTCATTATCACTTAGTCCAGATCCTTCAGCAATTTATGGGATAGTGTATGGCACACGCACTTCAGGCAAACTGTAGCTGTGTGAACAAGGTTTTAGTATATTGGAAGTATGGCGCTCTGCTAGTTATCGTAGGTGTCTATGAGTCTATGCGTAGGCTATGGTGCTAACTGGGAAGGGGAAACCTTTTAACCCCTTAATCTGTGTAGTCCCAAAACTACAACATATACATATGCTCGTTTCCCGTGCACACATATAGTATCACAAAAGGTTATAACAAAATGTAAATTGAAACAATACAGCACAGAATTCTTGGATGGCGTCTTTTGTTCTTTTAATACAGTTTGTACAGCGCAGCCAGCCGACACGTGTTTCGTCAGGGAAACAGGTAGTTTCCTGACTCTTCAGGGTTGTATGGTAGTACCAATGAAAAGGGTGATCACTTAACTAGATGAAAATTGAAAACCGGTAAGGTGTATTCAACAACGTGGTCCATGGTGGTGGTGCTGTACGAGGACTGTAAGTAAGGACTGTCCGGTGCAGAAATAATATGGGGTAATTGTGGGGCCGGTGATAATTCCAAACCGGCACCACTGTGCTCGGTCTCACTGTATTTATAGGAGCTGGGGACCTCTGGATAAAGTGGTTGCTCCAAAATTCACACCAGTACACAATGCCTTTTCGAAATAAACATGAATAGGTATGATGGTGGTCGTAAGCGAGTGTGTGCCTAACAAGTAAATTAATGAGAAAAGTAATTGGGCGTCATGGCGGCTCCGTCCGTAGTGTGGGACAAATTGTGTCTCCCTCTCTCCTGTCTTCTTGGCCACTGGTCTCCAGACGCTACTCAAGATTTTGCTGCACTAGGCACTTCGTCAGGGTCTGAATCTGGCGCAGTCAACACTACAGGATGGGACCCTTCTGTACTGACTTCAACTGTTCACCCTCTCAGGCCCCCTTTAGGCCAAACGTGCTGTCCCAGTTTCGTGCTGGTCCCCAACAGCTTGACTAACCTGCTCACTTTGTCTCGCTGTAACCACCGGCACTTCAGGGACAGGTGCTGTAATATCATCAAGGGACTCTGTGAGTATGGGTGACGTGCATCCAATTGGGGAGATAGCCACACTTCACAGCTGTTGCAGTGACCAAGATGACCTGGTAGGAACCTCGCCATTGAGATTCCAAGCACAACTTACACACGTGCTTCTTCACTATAACCCAGTCACCTGGACTGAGGTCTTGGCTCTGCTCCTGTTGAGGAAGGGTTATAGCCTCTCTAACCTGCTAAGACACAGAACACACTACATCAGCCAGTCCTTTGCAGTAATCAAGAGGTATGTCATCTGTAATGTTCACAAGCATATTCGCAGGCACAGCTTGCAGTCTCATGGCTCTCACCATAATTATTTCATTGAGTGGGAATCCTGTCTTCCTATCCTGAGTACAGCGTAGGCTCATCAACAGAAGAGGCAAAGTATCAGGCCACTTCAGAGATTTTGAGGCACATACTTTAGCCATTCTGGATTTCAAAGTCACATTGACCTGTTCCACAATTCCAGAAGCCTCCGGTCAGTAACTGCTGCATGCAGCCTCTGTATGACTTGCAATGCTGCCAGTCATACAGAGGCTGCATCTTCAGGAACTTATTATTAAAATGAGTTCCTCGGTCTGACTCCAGAGAAGTCGGGAACCCGAAGCATCGTATTATTTCTCTCAATAAAAACTTAGCAGCTATGAGACTATCATTCCTCCTGGTCGTGTGAGCTTCAACCCAAAGCGAGAAGATGCACACAATCACTAAGACATATCTCATCCCATTGCACACAGGCATCTCAATAAAATCCAGTTGAGTCCTGTTGAAGGGACCTCTTGATCGATCTCCCTGTGTGACTTGTGATTACTACTGTTCTCCTACCCACATTATGCTGCTGGCATACAACACATCTGTGACACAACCCTTCAGCTATCAATCTGAACCTAGGGATGAACCAGGTTTGCCTGAACAACCACACTATGGATTCTCTACCTACATGTGCAGGTCCATGATAATGTCTAGCCAATGGAGGTAACAAGCTATCTGGCAACACAGGTCTTCCATCTCCTGAAACCCAAATGTCATCCTCATCTCTTTTGAAGCAACCTGCTCTAATTCATCTGTGCTGTTCTGCTTCTGACACTTCCTCCTGTAAACTCTTAACTTCCTCCTAAATATCAAATGTGGTTAACAACAGATTGCAATTTGTCTCATCCTGCCTTTCATTGTGGTGCTCCCCATTAAAGGTACAAGCCATCAGGTTATAACATATTGCAGTTTCATCTGCATACCTGTTGCTCACAGTAACAGAGTTCCATTGGGGTGTGCAGCACACTTCACAACTGTAATCAGGCAGGTAGATGTAAAGCCTTTAACAGATTATGTACGCTCTTGCCATTTCCGATTCGTGACCTTGTTACAGCAGTAGGCTTGTAAGGCTAAACATACCACCACAGTGACACCACCAAGCTGCACCACCAGACCTGGATTACACTCATAATCCGACAGGCGAGAGACTGCAGGCTTGTCGGTCTTCCTAGGACCGCTACATTGGAGGTTGACGGGACGACCGACAAACTCCTAATCAGGCCCTAAGTATTGATATAGAAATAAATACAAATATATTTCAACAAATAAGTTAAAACGTATAATATTGTTACCATTTTAAAATTTATATCAATGATTAAAGATTATAAAATAATAATAATAAAAAGTATTTACCAATTAAAAAACATTAAAAAGATACATATTTCAAAACACTTCACACCATTTTTCCCTTAAACCCCAAACACCAACAAAAAAATAAAAATAAGTCTAGGAAAAAAATAACATGATAAATTATTTAAAAAAGAACATTGCTATAACATTATTTATTATATAAAATATTAAACCTTAATACAACTAATGAATTTAAATATTATTGTTAGCAATTATATAATTTACATAATTATTAACCTAATTAACTGGCGGTTGACCAGGATAGCATTAAATGCGGATGACATTTTATTTTTCATCACAGTGCCGGATACAACTGGACCCTGGCTGTTGCACATAATCCTAGTGTTTGGGGGACCTCGGGCCTCTGCTTAAACACGTCCAAATCCACGATATGCACTGTGGGCCCCAGCCCACATCGACTCAATTGGGCTGCAGGTATACACGTGGCCATTGATGGGTTCTAATACTTAGGTGTTTATATTTCCCGGATGGTGACTGTCGCATGGAACACCACTATCGGACCAAAAGTCACTCATCTGAAAGATGATATAACGCTTTGGTCTGGGCTCTCGCTGTCCTTAATAGGACAGTCTGCGATTTTTGAGATGGTTTAATTGCCCACATTCCTCTATGAACTTCTAAATTTCCCATTTATTATCCAGTGACAATGGTTTGATAAACGGAACCCCGTCCTCAATGCCTTTTTATGGGATGGAGGTAATCCCCGCGTGGCCCTCAGCAAATGTTTCCAATCAACATACTGTAGGGCATGCAGCTAATGTCTAGTCATATTACCAGGCGCCCCCCTTCTAGATTGGTGGGATGTTACACAGGGAGACCCTGCATTCACTCTTGACAAAATGGCGTTGGGTGCAATTCCATTGCCAGCATATTTATATGAGAGGTGGGGAAAGTGCTACTCTTCCCCCAATGATAAAAGTGGTCCTGGATTTCTTGCGGTCGAGTCTTTGATGACTGAAATGGTCGGGCAGACTGATGGAACAGATGCCACCTTGGTGTGGAGCCATGCTTCTGCAAGTAGCCACATGAGGGGGATTCTGGAAATGGGATCTTATCGGGATCTCCACATTAGGAGATGTCATGCAAGGCACTGTCCTGAAGTCCTACCAGACACTCCAGACTGAGTTCCAGCTACATTGCAGCTAGTTCCACAAATTCCTCCAGCTCTGCCATACACTGCCCCCACACATAAGGGAATTGCTTGACCTTCCAGAATTGAATCCCTTAGAAGGCAAACTTCTTATGGGGCACCTGGGTGACCATAGAATTGCTAGAGTCTACCAGACCCTAATCTCTAACCAACCCAGAGCCTTACCCACTGCATGGGAGGTTTATGTGGGTGCATTGGAGAATGAATACTTGACTGAGATCCTAGGTTTCCCCAGAAGAGCGGCCATAGTGGCAAGGCTCTGGCTGATTCAATTTAAGTACCGCCAGAGGGTCTACCTAATGCATCACCACCTATGGCGTATGGGGGTGATTACCTGCCCCGCAAGTCTCTGCTGCGGTGCAGAGGAAGGCACATTTTTCAACAAGGTATGAAGCTGTCCAGTGTTGAGGGGGTTTGGGGGGGTTGGTCGCATGTTTGGGCAGAGTCCTATCCTGGAAGATCCCATGTAGCCCGCAATTGGCCCGCCTACACATTATGGATAAAGTGGGTGAGAATAATGATAAAATCTCCATACTAAGTCTAGGACTGATGCTTGCTAAACGTAATGTAGCCAAGGAGTGGAGGGCGGTGGGCCCTCCATCACTATCGGTATGAAAGAAGGGTATGGACACTGCTTGGGAATGTAGATTGTGGTTTATAATGGTAGGGGTTGCTCCCATAAACACCAGAAGATATGGAAGTCGTAGACGAACTATAGAGGAATTGATTAAGCATCATTATATCAGTTTCACCAATTTCGGGAAGATGAAATTAAGACATTCAATGACCAAAAAGAGACAGTACGACACCAAACTAAGGACAGTTATGGGCTAAACAGTCAAGATGTTTTCCTTTAATTCCGTAATTCCTTTTGAAGGTGGATGGAGGGTGGTGGTGGAGGAGGGGAGTCTAGGATATTTTTGTTGCATCTGTTTATTTGTTTTATGGGACATTTTGGCCATGGTGGAATCCCTACATAGACCTCAATAAAATGTGTTAAAAAATAATAATAATCTAATTAACTTATTAAAAGGTAAAACTGATAATTATAATTTGTAGTTATCTATTAAATAATTTTGACATAACATAATTTACATAATAATGAAATTACAGATGACAATTTATAGAATAGATAAACTGTTTATAGACAATTCTAAAATATATATGAGAAAACATTCTTACCCTTCTGCTGTACAAACCCAGCAACCCCAATACATAAATAAATTGAAATAAAAAAATATTAAAATATACGAGCAAAGCAAAAATAAAATATACTAAAAAATCATTACACATAATTAACATAAAGATAATAACTTATAACACAATAAGTTTCAAAAAACTAAGTAATTAAAATTGACTTTATAGAGAACTATATGAAAGAAGTATGCTAAACAGTTAAAAAGAAAATATTTTTCCTGTTGAATTTTGTTCCATGTTATTGTTTGCATCACAATATTTGTGACACAATAAGGTTGAGCATTAATAAAATCAACCTCTAAAACTACACAGTTGCTTTGAGATAGTTTAGAAGTCCGAACCTCACCTTGGGCCTCATACTGAGGGGCCTATTACAATGGCGGGTAGAACGCCACTGCCGTTCAGATTTCCCATTTGTTGTTGGTGGTGACCGTGGCGGTGTGAAAATCCGTCCGCCGCTTTTCCACCAGTAGCAATCCGCTCGCTGGCCTGGCGGGCGCAGCTGGACCGCTAAAACGGTACGGGTGCCTAGATTTTTCTCCCGTCCGGGTTAGGATGCATGCGGAAGACAGCTTTTCCACGGCGGTCTCTCAGCAATGGACAGGCTGGCGGGGATTGTGTTTGGGGGCCCGTTGCGGGCCCCCCTCATGTTGGGGGGTGTAGGTGCACTGGGGAGGTTCCCATGGTACCCCCCTGCTTTTCACTGCACCAAGTGGCAGGTACAGTGCAGTGCCTGCCACGTAGTGCAATGAAATGCACAACATGCTCATTTTAACAACGCAGAGGTGCTGCTGCCAGCACTGCCCGCCACAATTTTAATGCTATGGAATACGACCTCTGCAGTGGCGGCCCCATCATAATTCAACAGGTGGGACCACTGGAAGCATGGCGGTCGGACCCAATCACCGCCATGCGTGCTGTGGTCACATCATAATACCATGGGCGGGACCGCCGCACGCATGACAGTCAAACCCAATCTCCGCTACGGTGGCAGCCGGAAAAAGTCTGACCACCATCCGAATAGGCCCCTGAGTGTCCTAGTATTTTGGTTGGGAAAATGTCGCAACTAATGCCAATATTGTGGGTGTGGTATTTACCAGGAGTTCTTCTGCAGGTTTAAAGAACACAGGATGCCAGAGTTTGCATATACTATCTCTGCATGTTTTTTTATCATTCAGCCCATTTTTCCTAAAAAAATAGAATTCCAGTTCGTGTGCTAAAACCTGTACAATCTTCTTGGATGGCCCAAACATTCATAGTACTGTAGACAGAAAAAAGTGAAAATGTTGCAAACACATAACTACAAATTTCAACTTTGTGGGTGTTCCGAGCATTTTTCATAAGATCACTCTCCACTGACATTCTCCAAACCTTCCTTTCCTCTTCCCAGAGCTATGCCTAAGTCTACAAACTTTGGGGAATTTGCCATACCTGTGGTATGGAGGTCTGACTTGACAGCACAGCTGTCGCTAACCTGATGTGGTGAATAGAAATAGAGCTTTCAAAAGTAATCTGAGTGCAGGGCTTAGGCTCTGCCTACATTTTGTTTCCCTTGAGTATAGCACTAAATTGGGTAGAAGGTGGGAGCTTCCATTGACAACAAGCATTGGCAAAGCTAGTAGTTTAGCCTCGGAGAGTTAGTGCGATGGCAAATTTAGTTTTTACTATAATTGAAAGCATATGCCACATAAATAAAATCGAAATAAAAGAATATATGATATCATCTAAATGTGTCTACCATACATGCTTTAAAAAAAACACATTCAATGGACATTCACTGCTGCAGAAATGTTACTAAGGATGTTTATTAAACAATAAGCCATTCAGTTGTGTCATACATTTTATTGTGATCTTTAATGAAAGAGTCTAGAAAAAAAAGTCACCTAACCAGGTACTGAAATCTTACAATGTCAGCGAAGCTCTATATAATATATTTTTAAAAGGAGTGCAAACAAAATAAATAACCTGTGTTTAAAGGTAAAGTAAAAATAAATAAATAAATAAAAGGCAAACTTTGAACCAGCTCTGCACTCAAAGAGAAAGGAACACTTTTTTGGCACATGTGAACAATGTGTACAGCTTTGTGAAGGCACTCAAAATGAGGGGAGCCAATGGGTAAAGTGTGCTGACCCATTGCACTAGGGTATATGATTTGATGGGTGGAAGCAAAATGTGAATGAAAGTTTAACAGATCAATGGGTGAAGCCCATGACCAAAAGCCCCTCTTTGTATGTATATAATGCATTTTTTTTAAAGAAATACTACAGTGTGCCAAAACACCTAAAGCTGTCTCAAAGGACAGACTTTAAAAATTCTTGCATTGCTCTTTTTGCTTTGTAGGATAGCTATGTTCAATACTGCGGGACTGAGGTGGTTATGGTGTCAAAGCAAGTGTGGTTCACTTAGCACTCAGTGCAGAAGTGTTAGGGGGAAAAAAATCGCAGAAAATAAATAAATAAATAAAACGATCAAGGCTAATAGCCTGGTTTGTTGATTAAAGTGTATGATAAAGACATTACGCCTGACATATTTATTACAGAAAGCATACTATTACTTTGCATTAATGTCAGCAGAAATGTATTTTGTTACATGCAATCTAGAGGACAGCACGCCAGGGAGTTCAATGACAGAGCCGAGTCAGAGCCAAACCAGAGCTCCTGCTTATGAGCCAAAATAAGACCTAAGCGCACCAATAAGTTGTCAGGATAATCCTAATTGTTGTATAAATCATAGACATTACGTAAAATGAGCTAATTAGATGTGCAAGTAAGCAAATTTGCAGTTGCATAAAGTCACATAGACAGCAGCAATCTAACATAACATAGCAGCTACACCATGCATAACATAAACAGCACCTACATGAACAGCATAATGTAGCAAGCCACTATTTAATAGACAGCAGCTTCATATTATATACCATAGCAGGCAGCTAGATACTGTGCCACAGATATCAACATTGCATACCAACAGCTGCATAACATATCATAATCAGCAAATTAGCATAACATAAACATCATCTATGTAACATTAGAGTCATTATATATTACATACTATGAAATAGAATAACAGACAGAAGTTACACACGTTATAGACTACAGCAATAAAATGTAACAATATAGACAGTAGCAATGTAGCATAGACTGCAGATACATACATAAACAGAACATGAGAGACAACCGGCAGAAGGTGAAAGGTCACTGGGTCCACTTTCCTTGCTGGTGTATGATACTGCTGTCCTGGTCAGGGGCATAGGTCTCAATGGTGCAGTGGGGACAGTGGTGCCAAGGACCAGGTTTTGTGTTTGAGGGCCCTTCTGCACCCCATTTGTGGATGCTTTTACTACTCAGCAACTCAATAGAGGGGTTTATTTCCCATTCTTGCACTAGGGCCCATGACATTCTTGCTACACCAAAGGTGCTCTCCTATGTCCTCACCTCTAACTTACATTTATTCCAGTCCTTCATCCCACCTCCATCCCACCTCTCTCACTCAAGATGGGCTATTAGTGTGTTAATCAAATGCAAAAAGCCAGCAGCAGTGAATGTGCTGGTGATGGTGGTGAGACAGTGAAACTGCTGGCTTGTTACACTCTGAGTTTCCTGTTGTCCTGTCTGCCAGTTCCTTTAGATAAAGCTAAACTGTCTTGCAAGGGCCCATCACCGAGTGGCCTGGCCTGCCTGCTGGGGTGGTGTGGATAGGACAATCAAAATACCTCCCCCAGAACACACAAAGAGAATGCATGAAAACAATTCTTTTTTAAAGCAAGCATTGGCAAAGACAATATGTCTGGCATTCACAGCCAGTCTTTCGGCAAAACTTATTTTGTTTAGTCATGGTTTTTGCAAAGGTTTATTGTTTGGAAAGATGATGGGTTCTCACCAATGTAAACAGAAACATTGGTTTAATAAAAAAAATTGTTTTGGTTTGAAAAATCACACATTGCCATAGTACTCCTTAGCACGGAAGGGAACTACTTTGAGTGTTGATGTGCTCCTTGTGACAGGGAAACAAGCCGTAACTCACAGTGAAGTCTGACTGGCGTGAGCTGACACATTGCCCATTGATGCAGGCTAGAGTTGGTAGAAGAAAAGTGGAATTGATAGAAAGACAGAGTAATGAATGTCTGTCTAAAACCATAAATAGGTAAATATGTCATACACATAACTTTAGTAAAATCGAAAGGGTCTTTGCTAGCACCGACTTAAAAAAGCCAATCTGTCTGGCATTGACTGCCAGCCTCTTGCCTTTGAGAAAGAAGGAAGGAAAGAAAGAAAAAACAAAGAGCGAAAGAAAGAAGTAAAGAACAAAGAAAGAAGGAAAGAAAGAGGAATGGAAGAAACAGAAAGAAAGAAGTACAGAAAGAAGGAATGACAGACAGGCAGTTAGGGTTGCAAAATTTGAGTACCCACGTGAGTTTATATCCTGTGTTCATGAGAGTTGCTGGTAGGGTGTGAAAAAGCAGCAGTCAGATAAACAAAAGCCACTTCAAAGTAATTTACAACAGTATTGGCAGGAACTGTTAAAACTAGAATTTCCCTATATGGTAGCAAAAGTATTGCTATCACATCAGATTTTACAAGCAAAGGCAACATTAACATACTGAAAAAGTAAAAACAAAAACACTGTCACTGAAGGGAACTACCTTGTGTGTGAAAGGGCTAAATGCAGTCACTCAAAGTGAAGCTAGTGGCTGAAGTAGGATGACCCATCACTCCATGCTGTATGCTGCAGTGGATGGAAACAAAATGTGAATCACACAAGAACAGACCAATGGATAGAGAGGGGTGGCTAAAAGCCCCTTTATGTACATATATTATACATATCAATTTAGTAAAATTATTAGCTAACATCAGACCTAAACATATCTTAAGTATTCATCTGCTCCTTTCATAGTGCAGCCCTAAACAAGCCTGCTTAAAATGTTAGTACTAAAAGATAGATGTGTAAGTTCACATAAAAAAGCATAAGTCGATTTGTAAGATCCATCCTAACGAGAGTAGCACAAAGGCACTTTTTTTGTTGTACTTAACTTGTGCTGTTGCAAAATAAATAAATAATAAGTATGTTGGTAGATACTTCTCACTATCTAGCCCATACAGCTATGCCATCATACCCCATAGGACATATGAATCATAGTTATTTTATTTTATTTTTTTGCAGTTTTATATGGCATGAATTCGACCCAAAGGCATTGGAGTGCTTTTACATGCTCACCAGTTATGTTACACATTTTATGGTAGGCACAGGGAGATTAAGTGATTTGCCCAGAATGACAGGATGTTGAGCCACTGTCGATATTCGAACCTGGTTCCCCAGTTTCAAAGTGGGCAGTTCTGACTGTTATTCCACATCCTTATGTGCATATCTTTCATTTATATAGCTCGACATTACACAGCAATCTCTTCGAAGCGCCGTAGTTCAGATATCAAAGTGGCTGCCCTTTAAGAGATATGTTTTCACAGATACTTAAGTACAGCCAGGTGACCTATTTCTTTTTGCAGAGATACAGTAAATACACGCTGTACACTCTACCCCGTAGAGCAGCCACAAGTTATTGTGAAACCAGAACAAAGCACGTCCCTCCTACAGTGTGCCACATATTTTTCCCTCTTAAGCATAAAATTGTCATACCTCATTCATGCATCGTGAAGTACAAAACCGTGCCAGGTTTCCAAACTTGTTGCTTTCTAGGTCAGCGGTTCTTCACATGTTGACTTCTGTGGACCCTCACTGAATCATTAGTGGAATCCAGGGACACCCACTGAGTCAATATTGGAAGTCGGGAATGCCTGGACTAGGCAATTTGATTTGATCCTCAGAACAAAACACAACAATATACAAAAAACAAGTATACACCAAACTAATGCTTAAAATATTGAAATATGTTGTTTAATTCACATTTTTGCTTCTTTGTTCGTATATACTTCATGATTTTTTATTTATTTATTTTAATATTATTAAATATTGCAAAACAGTTGAGGATTCCCTCAGTAGGCCCTCACAGAGCAGACCCTAGGAGTCGCCAGACCACAGATTAAGGACCACTGTCTAGGTTATTCATGTAGTGCTTACGGCTCCCTAAGGCCACTTCAACGTGCTGATGATTGTGTCAGCGGTGCGGATATGACAATGACGGGGCTTGAGTGGTCTGTTACTTTAAATATATAGTGTTTGTTGTGTCAGATTGGCACTGAGAGGGATACAAAGCATAGGAGGGAGCAACAGAGTGAGTCAGGACTGGGGATTATAGCAAGTGAGCGCTCCTTGCTTGACCCTTTTTCACCAACCATGCCCCATGTCAACCTACACTGGACTAGCGCCAGCTGTACCGGTGTTGTGACGTTACTATGGTCCGTGCATAAACACTCCCATTTTTACATGTTTATGTTTAAAGTTGACATCTTTTTAGACTATGACTTTTAGCACACTTTGTTTGCATACTTCCATGCGATAGAGTACTCAGAAAGTGTTTTGCTTACGAATACTGGGGCATATTACCAAGGACCTTATCGCCGCTTTAGCAGGAATTTTTCCCGCTAAAGCGGCGATAATTTTATCGCCCTATTACCTAGCTGTCGCTAACACCAGTTAGCGACAGCTAATAGGCGATAGCGGGCATTTAGGGGCCCACTATGCATGTCAGCGATAATTATCGCTAATGACATGCAAAGTGGGCGTGCCAAGATGTTAGAGACTGGAAACAGTCGCTAACATCGCTATCACCTATTACCAACTTTTGGAAATAATCGCGCTAAGCGCGATTATCTCCAAAAGCTAACACCTGCCCAGAGCAGTTCTTAGCCATGTTATCCAATGGAAGGTGGATAACATGACTAAGAGCATTGTCACGATAATGCATGAATATCGCTGATTTTACAGCGATATTCATGCATTTCCCACAATTTTTACCGCTTTTGAGATAAACCTTGATAATATCAAGGTATCTCAGCGGTAAAAATCGTCGAAGCACGGCTATATTTTAATACCTGCTAACCAAGCTTACCGATAATTATCGCTATAGCTTGGTAATATGCCCCACAATTCTTTGTAGCACTATTATCAAACCATCGTACATTTTGTCCAAGGACCAAGTACACTCGCTAACGTCCCTTGCATATTGTTGTCTGTTCTGAGACAGCTCTGCATTGGTAGAATCAACAATTACAGCTGGATCTGAACTCAGGCACAGTGCGAATGGGTACAGTTTCATGATATAAACTGTTCTAAGCCTTTATTCGGCAGAGAAGCATTTCCATTGATTGTCCTGGTCGCACTGTGCCTGAATTCTAGCCCAGATAAATCTCATCACTATCCTGAGAGGAACAATTGCCTGTGCTACACCAGACTGGCTTCCGGATGAAACACCACACAGGTAATTGGGGAGTTAGACCACTTCAAGGTATTTGCTGGAACCGCATTTACCCTATACTCAGGTAGTGCTAGGTAGTAGTACAATTATATGTATTCATGCAATCAATACAATTATTATAATGGTTGAATTATTCATCTTTTTCACCATTCTTGTAATGCTGGTTACAATGCTTTGTTTCTTTCTACTAAGCATTGCAGCACATGTATTTTACACAACAATCCACTTGTTCCAATAAATGTTTATAATGCCAATTTGTGTATTTCATGTGTCTCCATTTAAGCATGCCTCAGTTGACAACAAAATTGTAGATTTGTTTCCACAATTTCCTTGGCGGAATTAGGGTTGTCATGTTCTGAGGCTGCAGACACCATCAGGTACCCTGTGAGTTTTAGGGGTCCAGATGGTGCACTCTGAGCTAGCCAGGAACTGGGTCAACATATTCTGATGGTATGAGTGGACGTAGTCCCATAGTTTTGAAGTTTATGTTGCCCAAACGCACAGTCTTACTGAATTAGTAGGAATTGTATGACATAGCACCACCAACGTTATGGGTCAGGTACTTATTTAATGGGTCTCCTGAGTTGTTTTCTGACGTGCGTCAAAAGCCCTTAGTCACCATTTTAACAGATGTCTGTGGTGTTAGGGAAAAATCCTCCTCGGCTAAAATAGGGAACCCCTGTTTCTGTCTGAAGGTTGTTCAAGCTGGAACCTTTCAAAGGATAACCCCACTATAATTTAACTTCTTTAAATTCCATTAATCAAAATGGCTAATCTAGTGCCATTGATTATACCACTAAACTGAAGACATGTAACACAGATGTTACAACACCATGTGCTCGCTCTAGGGGGAGTGGATATTACTGTCGTATTAGAGGCTCATGCAGCATATAAACAGAGGTATGCTATTCATTGGTAACATTTCCAACAGAAGACTCCAACACTGGAACTTTTCATACATACACTCAAGCAGCAATTCCTAACAATTACAGAGATTATGAAGATTTAGAAATTGCACTTTCATTTTAGGAACTCACAAATTGGTTCCAAAGCACCCTAGCACATCCACTAGTAAACGTCAGACAGGGTCCTCTCAGCAATGATGTGGCAACATGGCCTGTCTTAGCTGGCTACACACCATATCCACAAATAAAAGCACTCACATCAGCAGAGCTGCACACACTTTACACAGGTCGATTTAAATTATACAAGCGTATGACACAGTTTATTATGCAAACAATATCAACATACCTTGTGAGGCTGCTCAAACTGCACAACCATACTTAGCAATGCCAGCAATTAGTCTAGTCACTATTAATGCAAATATGGGTAAGGCTCACACCAGACTGAAGGAGATGCCGTTCTGGAGTGCAAAAACTCAAATCAGCTTGAGGCAGTGTTTCTCCATATGGGGCCCCAAAATAAATATAACATTTTTGACAATATTCCTACCTTTAGGGATGGCTACCCCAGTAAAAGAATGTGCCACATGGGCACAGTTTTTGCTGCAATCTATACATCATGCATAGTACACCTCCAATAGCTGGTTTGCCTGATGTGCTTAAATAGATTCAAAATGGATCCCGGACAGCCTCAGACTTGGATGTGGGGATGAAATTAATTGTCAGTTTTGCTACTGACAATTCTATTAAGTATAAGTAAAGGGGAAGCAGAAGCATTGGCAGTACCCCAACACCTCGTGCAGGTCTCTTTGCCAATCCAAGAGCCCGAACTACCTAAAATTATTGCTGAAACCTACACTATAAGTCGAGTTAATTTGGGGGGTCAGACCTAATAAAACTAAATTAAATGGCAATTCTGAGAAGGATATACAGAAACAGGCACCAGAGTCTTCTAAAAAATGTTTGATTAATAAGAAAAAGTTAAATCACATGGTGAAATGATAAAACAGCGAGAAAAGTATGCTGATACACACCCTTCTCTTTCAGGAGTCACTCAAAAAACACTCAGAGGAAGGGGGACTTCCAGAGCACAGGAGTACAGGAAACCGAAGAAGGACTCACAATACTCTCCTGACATCACCATAAAAAAGGAAGAACAACCACAACAAAAACCTCAATTCAGGAAGAAGAAAGTGGCTGTATTGCACTCAAATATGGCACACATATTGAGCACTTTACTTCTGAACAAGGAGTAGGCTCTGACTCTGCTAGGTAGCGTGGCAGTTGTCACAGTAGTACATCCGAATTTTCAAGAGTTTCTGGTGGCGAGTTTGTTCAGATGGAAAAACCGGATCAGAGAATTAGTTCTTAGATTGCATAATTTACAACTCCAAATTGAGGGTGATATACCTCATAACATTATAGTTCTCTTTTGGGAGAACTTAACATTTGGCTATGCCATTCCCTTGACTGAAAAATATTGGCCACCTGAATTTGTACAAAAAGTCCCACTGGGAAAAATGTGATATTACCATCTTTCTCCGTCCTTGTTCAAGACACAGTTAAACATGGGTGTTTTGGTAGTGAAACCAGACCATTCATACCGCTTAGTCTTAGACTACAGACAATTGAACAGCATAAGTACATTTGCAGGACAAAATGCACACAGTGTAGCACTAATAAATATTATTTGCAAAAAATGCTAAACAACATTACCCATTTTGAAATGACTTTTTCTGTCAAAACATAGTGTCTGAAAGCAGGTATTTGACAGCATTTACCATTCCTAGGTTACAAAACAATTTTGTTGATTGCCTCAAGGGTATAAGAACAGCCCAGGTTTGTTCTTCGCACGTGTAACAGAACTGTTACAAAACTTTGACCAAGAAACATTGTCTTATGTCGATGACATATACCTTATGGATGATGACTTAGAAACACACCAAGCCAGATTAGATCGCATTGCAGCGGGATTTGCTCAAATAGGCTACAAATTTAATTTCCACAAATCAAACATTACCTTTCTCAGTGTCTTGTTCTTGGGATAAAGCTATCAAATGAAGGCGAAAGCTTAGCGCTTCATTTCCTAGAGAAATGTGCCCTCTTACAACCACCCAATACAACAAAAAAGCTACAATTGCTTTGGGGCATTCTAAATTTTGGTAGAGCCTACATACCTGATTATGTATAATGGGTAAAACCATTTACGAATTAATACATCCAGACTTTTCAAGCACACATTGGACACCAGAACAGGCACAGATCTAGTGTTCAGTACAAACTAACATGCTAGCTTCAAAACACTTACACACATGTGTTAACATCACAAACTTGTTGATCCGCATAATCACGGGGACCACAGGCTACACATATGTCACTTTCAATCAGGGTCACACTATACCAATTGCACATAAATTACATTTATATTCCAATGCAGAGCATTTTGCACCTACAGAAAAAAATACTGACTGCAGTTCAGAAGGCTGTTCTGAAGGAAAGATCATTGGCTAAAGAATATACTGTCAAAAACAAGTTGCTCTGGGTAAAGATAGTAAATCTTAAAGCAACTTTGCCATGGGCTCATGTTATCCACAAACTGAACCACCAACGTGTAGGAATACAAATGCCAGGAAGAGTGAGTGCACAAAAGGGATGGGCTCTATCAGAGAAGGACCAGGCTCTACTTGTTTTTAACTCGAGGGTCCTGAGCTCAGCTAGAGCTAGGAATCTGGGTTCAAGCAAGGCTTGAGCTTTCAGTGGCTCGCCTCCCTCTAATGGAATCTTCACAAACTATTGCAGTAGGTTAAATATTTGTTAGTGGTTCCACCTCTGACAAACAGTGGAGATAGAAAGTTTGCACTGTGATAATTCTTGTTAGGCCCTCCTAGGACAGATAGTATTTCTCTTTGACACCTGTAATTTTGTATACATTTGTAATTTCGTAGCTATATGTCTGATGATAGCTATATGTGTCATTGGTTCCCAGGGAAATGTTACGTCCAATGCCAAAGGTATTATCTGTTTATTATGAAAAGTTAAAACTAAGGCAGTAGGCCTGGTTGATTTATTGTAAAAGCATTTGTTAAAGACAATAGGCCTTTAAGGGTGGATTGTTAACTGCAGACATGCATTTTGCTAGGCAAGGATTTTGGTGTTGATCACCCATTTGATGAACCCATTGGGTCAGCCCTCTTCTGCCATTAGTCTGTATGAGAGTCTATTACACTCTGCTTCCATCCACGACAACATCCAGCATGAGGCAGTGGGTCAGACAAATTCAACCATTGGATCTCTTGCCCTGTGAGTAGCGGTATTTGTCTTGTCACATGTGCACATCTGCTTGGAAATGAGTGCACTTCAGTGCCAGGGCTGGTGGGCCAGTGTTTTAGTATTCTATTATCCTTTCATAAGTCCCCTTTAATTTCTTCCTTTCATGCTTTTTTCCCATTTCTTAGAGCATAGTGCAGCTCCGCAGACAGTGTTAATGGGCCGCTTGCTTGCCACTCATTCATCTGTAGTGCCGTGCATCCCACACAGCCACTCATCTAACCCAGGCAACCATCATGAATGGTATTATTCATAGTGTATGATTGTTTTACCATTTCAAGATGGATATCATATTGGTTCGGTATGTGGCAGCAATGCTAGAACCTTAACATCAGGATACACTATGTACAATACCAGCGCAAGACAGTCACGTGCTGCTTTGTTTAATTTTATTTGTTATTGCAGGCATATGCCAGCCATGTTTAGACTGCAGTGGCTTTTTATTTTCTACTTTAATTCTTTACATTTGTTTTGCAAATGTTGTTGAGTTTGTTTGTGTATTTTATTGTGATTGAGTCAGCATCTGAATGCAAGAATGAGTCAGTGGGTATAAGAAAGGATGCATGCGTGCAAGGATAAGCGAGAAAGGCATGCATGATGGCTTTTCAGTCCCTAAACCCATCAACTGAAAATACATTTTCATTTATACGCCAAACGTATTGGCAGCGTATGGCGTTCTCATGAAGAGTATGTGTTTCTGCAAAAAAATGTTTTTTTGCTCCTCTATCTATAGAGTTGAGGCAGCATTTCTGTGATTTATGCGCCTAATCATCAGTTGTCTGCATACCTCCTGTTGTGTTTAGCACATATGCTCATATTACAGTTTGTATTAGTTACTGTACAATATGAACTTGTTTTTCAGAAAACTAATAGCTCTTGCCTTTTTGAGCTATTGGCTTTTCAATGCTATTCACAGATCTATGCAGTGTCAGCACAAATACATGCTTTCTGCTAATGATATGCAGCTTTGGCAAAAAGAAAAAAAAAGTAAAGAAAAAAGGCAGTGTGAAGCAAATGTGCACATGACGCTGCTGGTGTTACCATGCATGTGGGCATATATTGTATTTTGTTTGCATTGATATAGCACTTACTCCCCCTGATGAGAAGTTGAAATCCTGTATGGTGGGTAGCATGCAACTCTGGAACCCAAGGATAGAGGTTAATACACTGGTTATTAGTTATTGTTGGTTAGGTCTGTTCTCTAAGGAAACTGATCAATGCATTTCCTACAGTTTATTTGTAGTAGCTCAATCAAAAGGAGTTAGATTGATCAATAGAGTGAATTCATGCAAATGGAAATAGTGAGATAAGGATTTGGTAAGAGGAGGTTAGATACTGTTAGATTGCAAGCAATGGTTACGGAGATGGAGAGTTTGTGATTAATAAAGAGAGAAATGGCCAGTCTGGAGAAATATAGTAGAGAGTTGGTCAGCCAGGCATGCAACAGAGGAGAGGGTACACTCAAAGTCAGCAAGGCCTTCAGTGGATGGAGGGCAAGGAAAGGATCATTCAACAGAATGGAAAGAGGAAGAACAATTGATAGACTTGATTTAAGGTAAATTTTCATGCAGGGTTTTAGGAATATGAGAGGTGTTTTTTTCAGACAGTGTGCAATCTGAGGATGTAGAAGCTGTAGAAACAAGTATTGGCTTAGCCAATGTCTTTTAGCCACGGTTAGCCTCAGAATGAAGTGGAGAGGAGTGGAATAGAGTGGTGTGGAGTAGGGTTGCATGGCATACAGTGGAGTAGAGTGGCGTGGAGTAGAGAGGCATAGAATGAAGTGGCGTAGAGTGCAGTGGTTTAGAGTAGAATGGCATTGAGTGGAGTGGCATAGAGTAGAGTGACATAGAGTGGAGTAGCATAGAGAAGAGTGGAGTGGCTTAGAGTACAGTGGCATAGCATGAAGTAGAGTGGCGTAGAGTGCAGGGGCATAGAGTAGAGTGGTGTGGAGTGGAGAGGGGTAAACTGTAGTGGAGTAAAGTGGAGTGAAGTAGAGTGAAGTGGTATGGAGTAGAGTAGCGCAGGGTAGAGTAAAGTGGCTTAGAGTGGAGTGGAGGGCTTTGAGTAGCGTAGGGTAGAGTGGTGAAGAGTAGACCTACATAGAGTGAAGTGATGGAAAGTGAAGTGGCATTGAGTGGAGCGGGCTGGAGTAGAGTGACAATGCCTTGACTGGAGTGATGTAGATCGTAGTGGTAAAGAGTATTGTACAGTGGCGTAGATTGGATTGGTGCAGAGTAGAGTGGAGTGGTCTAGAGTGAAGTGGTGTAGGGTGAAGTGGTGTAGAGTAGAGTGGTGGAGAGAAATAGAGTGGCTTAGAGTACAGTGGCATAAAGAGTAGTGACATAGAGTGTGCAGAGTAGAGTAGAGTGGCTCAGAGTTCAGTGGCATAGAGCAGAGTGATGTAGAGTGCAGCGGGTAGAGTGGAGTGGTGCAGAGTAGAGTGCAGTGGCACACCATTGGGTGGAGTGGTGGAGTGGAGTGGTGTAGAGTGCAGCTGCGTAGAGTGCAGTGGCATGGAGTAGAGATGTGAAAGTAGAGTGACGTGGCATAAAGTGGAGTGGTGCAGAGTAAAGTGCAGTGGCATAGATTGCAGAGTCGTAGAGTGGAGTGGCGTAGTGTGGTGTGGAGTGGTGTAGATTGGAGTTGCATAAAGAGGAGTAGTGTAGCATGGAGTAATTCAGAGTAGAGCAGAGAGGCATAGATTGGAGTTGCATAGGGTGCAGTGGCGTAGAGTGGAGTGGTTCAGCATAGAGTTCAGTGGCATAGAGAGCAGTGGCGCAGATTTCAGCAGCATATAATGCAGTAGAGTAGAGTGCAGCAGCATAGAGTGGAGTGGTGCAGAGTAGAGTTCAGTGGCTTAGAGTGCAGAGTTGAGTAGGGTGGCATAGAGTGCAGTAGCATAGAGTGGTGCAAACTGCAGGGGTGTAGAATAGGTGATGCAGAGTGGAGAAGAGTGGCGCAGAGTGGTATAGAGTGCAACAGCGCAGGGTGCAGTGGCATAGAGTGGAGTGGTGTAGAATGGAGTGGAGCAAAGTGGAGTAGAGTGGTGTGGAGTGGCACCGAGTGGAGTGAAGTGACATAGAGTGGAGTGGAGTGGAATGGCACAGAGTGCAGTGGTGCAGAGTAGCGTGGTGTAGAGTGCAATGGTGCAGAGTAAAGTAGCTTAGAGTGAAGTGGTGTAGAGTAGAGTAGAGTGCTGTGTCAACGAGAAGTAGAGTGATGCAGAGTAGAGTGCAGTGGTGTAGAGTGCAGCAGCCTTTAGTTGAGTGGCAGCTATCTAATGAGAAGAAAGCAAATGGGAGTGGCACTATATCCACTCAGTAGTAAGAAAAAGGCTGGCTCCAACTCTGCTGTAAGTTTTTCCTAAGGTCCACAAAGGGGCTTTCTACAACAGACACATTTTTGAGAGACCTAAAACATTTAGAATTAAAAACAACAGATGAAAAATGTAATCCATGCATCTAGGCTAATTGTAGTAGATGATAAGCGGCAAACATGATAAATGCGTTGGAGATCCTTTATTAGAAGCGCAGAGGGACAGACAAGAGCGGACTCTTCCAAGCAAGAGCCAAGCGAGTAACTGCCTAGGAACAGAACGCTAAGTCAAGAGCAAACATAGAACAGGAATGTGGGTACATTCTCATGAATAAGGAAATCAAAAAGGGGGGAGTGGAGAGGTGATGCCGGTGGGCACCGAGGTGGGCACGTCCTCCTCTTGTCAGGGTTTTAGGTTAATCAGAAAGGGCCACCTCACATTGGGTGGATGTGTATCCAGATGTCATTGGAATACAACATCTTTGTTAAAATACCCCTCACACACCAAAAGGGCCCTTGGTGTCATGCTTCATCATCGGGGTCTTCCCGTCCCTCTGCGGGGCGGGGCAGTGCTGCGACAAGCGGATACGCTGGAGCACCTTTTAGATGGAGGTGCTATGTGTTGGGAGTGAGTGTCAGTGGGGTCAGGTGTGATATCAGGTGTGAGTTAAAAAATACCTGGCCTAGTGGAAAAAAAGAATTTTATTAAACACTGGCTGGTATTATTAAAAGGAAAAAGTGAAGCGGAGAGATGGAGCAGGTTAATGGGCTCTCTCTCCTAAGTGGGTCAACATGTTTCGAGGCACGGGGCCTCTTCGTCAGGACCGAGGGGAGATCCCCCTGTCACTCACTAATGTTATCTCCACATGGGTAGAAAAAAACGTGTATGTACAAAAAAGTGAAAAAAGAACTATGTGAGTAACTACAAATTAATAATTACAGCACATATATGCTACCACACTAATAATGTAGTATGCCTGCAAAATAAGAGTAATAGATTAAAAATGCGCCGATCCCAAGGTGCGCTTAACTCTAAATTACCTGTAAGGAAAAATGAGAAACACACACAGAAATATATACAAGTAGGGGATCCAGTATAAACATTGAGGATTATTGAAGAGTTCCTTCAGCACACACACAGTCAGTCACACACAGAGTGGGTAACATACATAGGTTCTGTATAGCCAGAGGTTATAGATATGGAAATGCATACTTATCAATGGGGGGATCAATGCCTCATGAGCCAGCATAAGACTGAAGGGTATGGTGGGGTATCAGCTGCAAAGAAGGAAAAATGATATACTGTAATCCTGCCTTCGAAGTGGTGTAAGGTAACTCAACTAGGTTGGGTAGGAATACAGGCTTTATCTTCCTCGAGACGGCTATGCCGTACTTACTGTGCCCCTAGCACGATTGTGCTTCCTCCTTCGTCCGCGGCTTCCGTGGATGTGAAGGGGGTAGTGGGCGGCGTGTTTATATACTCAATGGTAATTGGATAATCGATCAATTAAGCTTGGCGGGAAATATGCCGGGTATACATGGCCAGGAAGGGAAATACGGGGGCGGCCATGTTGGATGGTTAGATATAGCCAATAGATATTGGTTCCTCGGCTGTGGTACCCGTTGAATAACGATTGTGGGCACTTTCCTTGAGTCTAGAGCAAGTTCAAGTTGAAAAAGTAACCAGACCGGGAGGAAACACCGCAGCGGCGCCCGGCGCTGTGTGGGTGGTCCCTGCGCATGCGCCGGAGTTAGCACACTACCGCGCATGCGCGTAGGGCAGTCACTGAAGGTGGTGCGCATGCGCACCGTGCTACCCTAATCGTGATCCTTGCTATCACCAGCGCTGCTCAGATTGGACACTCTCAAAAGAATTTCATGGAAAGTTTCGTGACTATAGGCGCTGGTATACATAAAACTATCCATATTGATAGGTAAACTGGAGCAAAAAAGTCCGTTTTTTATGCAGCCTCGAGGAGTTTGAGTTAGGAGGAGGTTTTGAGAAGCTGGAAGAGGGGATGTTTACCAGATATTATAATACGGTCCCATATATGCACACCTTTCAGGAACCAGGTTGGCTGGAAGGGGTGAGAATATACGGGGAACTCGTAATGTAGTATGTCTATGTTACAGGGGCCATCTTTACAAACAGAACAAAATTTTTATATTTTTATACAAAACAGAAAAGAGTCCATTTTGGAGACAGAGGTGTCTGCATTGTTATAAGGTACAACAAGCCCTACGTGTGCAGTTGAGACCATGGGATGTCATCGTTCAGGCCAGTGCGATGTGACCCCAAACGGAACACCCAACGTTGTTCTTTTGATAGAAGCTCTCTATCATTGGGGAAGATCTCAATAACAGTCCACATTAGATCATGGACACTGTGTCCCACAGTGGCAAAATGGGCAGACATTTTTGTAGATGTCCTGTTGCAGCGTACATTGCTGCGGTGTTCACCCATTCGAATTTTCACGGGTCTGCTGGTCATTCCAACATACTCCTTGTTACACGGACAGGTGATCAAGTACACCACATTGCGACTGTTGCAATTCGTGAAAGCACGCTGCTCCCATGTAGAGTGGTTAGAAAAGGTGATACTCTTACTCTTCTTTGTGTACTGGCAGGATACACAAGAACCACAGGGGTGGTGTCCACTAATCCCTGCGACTCTGGGGGGTTCAATTGCACCTGTTGATCTTGGTCTTGTGTGTACCAGGAGATCCTTTAGGTTCATTCCCCTCCTATGTGCAAACATTGGTTTGGGAAAATCCAGTTGGCCACATGATAACACCCTCCAATGTTTGTTCACGATTTTCGTGATCTGGTTGGAGTTGGTGTTGTAGGTGGTAACGCAAATAGGGCGTGGATCTGGTTCTTTTGCTTCTGTGTCGTCCAGGAGGGCTTCCCTGTTATTATTGCGAGCACGCTTCAGACCTTTACGAACAATGTTCGCCGGGTATTGTCTGTTCAGGAGTTTTCTCTCCAGGTCTGCTGCTTGAGTCTTAAAGTCATCTATGCTGCTACAGTTGCGCCGTAGGCGGAGAAATTGTCCGTACGGAAGGTTCTCACGCAAGTGGCGCGGATGGAAGCTACTGTACAGAAGTAGACTGTTCTTAGCTGTCGGCTTGAAGTGAGTGCTAGTTGCAAGTTTGCCTCCTTTAGGGAAGATGTTCAGATCTAGAAACACTAGATTTTCGTTGGAAGCAGTATGAGTAAATCTCAAGAACTGATCTTGCTGATTAAGCCAGTTCATGAAACAGGTAACCGAGTCTAGGTCGCTCTTCCAGATGACAAAAATGTCGTCTATGTATCTCTTCCAAGTGAGTACATGATGCCTATAGGGATTGCTCAGATCCAGGATCTTGGTGGATTCCAGGTGATGGACGTAAAGACCTGCCAGACTGGGGGCACAGGTGCTCCCCATACTGGTACCGTGTCTTTGGAGGTAGTAGGTATCTTCATATTGAAAAAAGTTCTTTGTGAGGGACAAAGAGATGCATTCGAGGACCACTTGTCTGGGGGTGTGGTAATCCCATGGTGTGGAGAATAATACTTCTTCTATTATCTCCAGGGTTTCTCTATGTGGAAGACTTGTGTATAGACTCTCCACGTCAAGTCCCACAAGAAGGTCGTGTTCCGGGTCAAAGGGAACATCCTTGATCAATTGAAGGACTGCTTTGGTATCCCTCAAATAGGTATCGGTGCTCTGCACAATTGGCCGGAGGAATGCGTCTGCGAACTTAGATAGTGGTTCCAAAATGGAGTTTATACCCGACACTATCGGACGCCCAGGTGGATAAGGGGCGTCCTTATGAATTTTAGGTATAGTGTAAAAGTACGGTACTTTTGGTTTGTCTTGGGTTAGGAACTCACTCTCCTTTCTGGTCAGCCAATCATGCGCTCTCGCTTCCTCAATCATTATCTGGATCGAGATCCTCACTTCCTCTGTGGGATCTTCTCTTAGTACCTGGTAATTCCGTGCATCATTCAGTAGTTTTTTGCATTCCCTATCGTAGTTACTGTAGGTCTGTACAACCGTTGCCCCGCCCTTGTCGGCTGGTTTTATCACAATAGTCTGGTTATTCGCAAGTTCCTGCAGTGCAGCCTGTTCCTGACGGGAGGTGTTCCTAAAGGGGATCTTGTCACTGTTCGGTAACCTCTCAAGATCTTCCATTACTGCTTTTTCAAAAGTCAGGAGTTCTACAGGTATGGTAGAGTCTAGTGGGGTGAAAGTTGACTTTTTCTTTAACCCTGTGTCGGACTCCTCAGTACCTACGTTAGTGGCATCCTGAAAGAACGCCCGGAGTTTGAGTTTCCTCATGAATTCTTTCATCTCTTGGCAAACTTTGAATTTATCCATTTTATTCGTGGGTACATAGCCTAGACCTTTTGACAGAACCTTCACTTGGTCTTCTGTAAGGTCTTGGTCCGACAGGTTAACTACTAAGTTCCCCTGCTGGTGGAGGCTGTTTGGCTCCGTGTTGATACACCCGGGGCGGTCTCTGGAGGTTGGTTCCAGTGAACCTGATTGCCTTTTCGATTTCTTTCCCTTCTGGGGCCTCGGCGCTGGCCTAAAAAAGGCTGCTGCCCATAGTAATTGTATTGGGGAGCTTGTGGGTCCCAAGGTTGGAAGGGGTGATTCATGAAGGGTGGAGCCGGTGGGTATTGCATATATCCTGGGGGTACCTGGTATGGTATCCACCCTCTTCCACCCCTTGGAAATTGCCCTCTGGAAGAGGGTTTCCCTCTGTTTGCACCCTGATTGCTATTTCTACTAGAGTTAGAGCTATTCGAGCTGGTGTCAGAAAAGTTGGTGTCTTGATCACTGCTTTGACTTCTTGATACATAATCTTTCTTAATGTACGGGTAAATCCGCTCATGTGTGAACTCCTCTGTGTCTTTCTTATGTTTTTTACTTTTACTTTTTTTCAGAGTGAGTTCGAAATCAGTCATTTCTTGGTTCAGTTCTTCGAGTCGTTTTTTCAGGGCAGTAGGGGATAGATAGCTTTTGATCTTAACTTCTAGTTTTGAAATCTCAATTTTCAGTTCTTGGGTCAGCTTTGTTGCTGTCTTCACGATGAGAACCAGCCAATCTCTGGTACATCTCCAGCTAATCAAGGACCAGTCTCGTTTAAATTCGAGGTCATGGGTAAAGATGAAAGGTTCATTTTTAACTATTAGTCCTGCGGGGGCTGTCTTGGATTTCAGATATTCCGACATAAATAGACCGTGGAGGGCCGTCTTGATCTGTGTTCTTCTAAGCACAGCCAATTCGTCCCAATCACTATCGTTCGTGCATGGTTCGGTGTTACTCAGCCCTTCAAAAGGGCGGAGCGTGGCTAGAATTCTGTCGACTTCCTCATCGTCAAATGTGAGGCCTCCTGCATCCTCCATGATGGATGGCTACTTAGAATGAGTGTGTGGTGACTATGTGTGGGTGTTTTAGCGGTGATGTGCATGAAAAAGGATATAAATATATAGACACAAGGCAGCCTAATTGGGTGCTATGTGTAGATCCAGAACTTCTGGTGTCTCGGTCGAACTCGAGAGAAAAAAGACTCCCACAGCTGCACGCTGTCTAAAGACTAAGGAAATCAAAAAGGGGGGAGTGAAGAGGTGATGCCGGTGGGCACCGAGGTGGGCACGTCCTCCTCTTGTCAGGGTTTTAGGTTAATCAGAAAGGGCCACCTCACATTGGGTGGATGTGTATCCAGATGTCATTGGAATACAACATCTTTGTTAAAATACCCCTCACACACCAAAAGGGCCCTTGGTGTCATGCTTCATCATCGGGGTCTTCCCGTCCCGCTGCGGGGCGGGGCAGTGCTGCGACAAGCGGATACGCTGGAGCACCTTTTAGATGGAGGTGCTATGTGTTGGGAGTGAGTGTCAGTGGGGTCAGGTGTGATATCAGGTGTGAGTTAAAAAATACCTGGCCTAGTGGAAAAAAAGAATTTTATTAAACACTGGCTGGTATTATTAAAAGGAAAAAGTGAAGCGGAGAGATGGAGCAGGTTAATGGGCTCTCTCTCCTAAGTGGGTCAACATGTTTCGAGGCACGGGGCCTCTTCGTCAGGACCGAGGGGAGATCCCCCTGTCACTCACTAATGTTTTCTCCACATGGGTAGAAAAAAACGTGTATGTACAAAAAAGTGAAAAAAGAACTATGTGAGTAACTACAAATTAATAATTACAGCACATATATGCTACCACACTAATAATGTAGTATGCCTGCAAAATAAGAGTAATAGATTACAAATGCGCCGATCCCAAGGTGCGCTTAACTCTAAATTACCTGTAAGGAAAAATGAGAAACACACACAGAAATATATACAAGTAGGGGATCCAGTATAAACATTGAGGATTATTGAAGAGTTCCTTCAGCACACACACAGTCAGTCACACACAGAGTGGGTAACATACATAGGTTCTGTATAGCCAGAGGTTATAGATATGGAAATGCATACTTATCAATGGGGGGATCAATGCCTCATGAGCCAGCATAAGACTGAAGGGTATGGTGGGGTATCAGCTGCAAAGAAGGAAAAAGGATATACTGTAATCCTGCCTTCGAAGTGGTGTAAGGTAACTCAACTAGGTTGGGTAGGAATACAGGCTTTATCTTCCTCGAGACGGCTATGCCGTACTTACTGTGCCCCTAGCACGATTGTGCTTCCTCCTTCGTCCGCGGCTTCCGTGGATGTGAAGGGGGTAGTGGGCGGCGTGTTTATATACTCAATGGTAATTGGATAATCGATCAATTAAGCTTGGCGGGAAATATGCCGGGTATACATGGCCAGGAAGGGAAATACGGGGGCGCTGTAATTATTAATTTGTAGTTACTCACATAGTTCTTTTTTCACTTTTTTGTACATACACGTTTTTTTCTACCCATGTGGAGAAAACATTAGTGAGTGACAGGGGGATCTCCCCTCGGTCCTGACGAAGAGGCCCCGTGCCTCGAAACATGTTGACCCACTTAGCAGAGAGAGCCCATTAACCTGCTCCATCTCTCCGCTTCACTTTTTCCTTTTAATAATACCAGCCAGTGTTTAATAAAATTCTTTTTTTCCACTAGGCCAGGTATTTTTTAACTCACACCTGATATCACACCTGACCCCACTGACACTCACTCCCAACACATAGCACCTCCATCTAAAAGGTGCTCCAGCGTATCCGCTTGTCGCAGCACTGCCCCGCCCCGCAGCGGGACGGGAAGACCCCGATGATGAAGCATGACACCAAGGGCCCTTTTGGTGTGTGAGGGGTATTTTAACAAAGATGTTGTATTCCAATGACATCTGGATACACATCTACATTCTCATGAAGACATTACATTCTGTGAAAGACTAGAACAGTAACATGTACTATAGTAATCTGTAGGCATATGACTAGTATATTTTGAAGGTGTTCCTATCTAAAAATATGTCCAAAGGTTTTTGCCATGTTTTAAATGTAAAATGAAAATATTATGAAATGTGCCCTAACTGAGGAAAAATGTAAGATGCATATCTGTGCTGATCACATGCGAGGAGTTGTGCAAACTGGTGACTAAGCATGTAAAGCACTGAAAGGTGCACGTGTGAAAACTGAGGAGCGCAATCCAATTTTTGCACTCTTCAGGATGAGGCCCTAGGTGCCCATGAAGTAAACTTGGCCCTAAATTCTCAAATTGCACTTTATCTAACAAGCACTTTCCATGAAGGACAGATTGCTTGCTTTGCTCAGGAACCCTCTCCCCACCTCCTCCTGGTTTAGCACTGCCTTAATCCTCCCCTGGCTCAGAGGCTTCCTTTTCATTTGCTCATAGCACGCCCACCGCATCCTCTTCTTCGCTCCTGCCAGCAATAACTTGAAGGAATTCCAGCAAGCTGATGAGGCTTGGGCTTCCCTTCTTAAAACAATAACCTCTCTGATCTTCTTAATGAAGTCATGCTTCTGTCCTCCACTTGCTCTTTCGGGCTAGTGTCTCATAGACTGCCTCCTCCCGGCAGAACAGTGGTTTGACTCTGCATCACATGTGAATAATCGCATTATGTGAGTTCACTCGGCTCCCCAGGGTGCTCTTCTGGCGGCATCTATTTCCTCTTGCTGGCTAAGGCGGCTGCCATTTTCTGCACATCAGCCAGGGCATTTAAATACCTGCTCAATGAGTTCTCATTGGCTGCTCTCCTAGCTGCTCTCTGAAAATTCTATTCAGATTGAGGCCAGCCACAGACTTCCTCCTTTCTGGTAAGGATGAATAAAATCGTAATCAACCTCAAATTACACACAAACCTTCTTAAACAGTGAAATCATATAATCTCTGACACATTTGTTCCTTTGGAAAAAAAGAGAACGTGTCTCACAGTAAACATTCAGATACTTTCTGATGTTTCATAGTATGGAATGGAAAAAGCTCCACGTTTCTTTTTGTTCCGAATGACAAATTCGTCAACACGTTTCTGAAAAATAGATTTTATGACTATTTCTTGTTTTTGTTTTTTGGGTGGATCCCCACCTTGCCCTTCCTGTGTGACACACCACAGTACCATCTTCCCGTATCTCAGTCACCCACGTTCTTTGCAATGCTTTTTTTCTCTTCCACCTCTTCTGATCGTGGAACCTATGGTGGTCTCCACAGTGCAAAAATACCTTACACTGCAAATACCCTTTCTAGCTGCACAAATTTAAATAGAAACAGGACTTATTACTACCTTTCTCTTAAAAAGTGCTGACTTTCCCCCTTGCAACAGTGCAGGAGAGTGATATATTGGTCGTATTTCTGATTCATCAGTTTGAGAAACCGGGTTACTGGCTGACTGGGGTGTGAGTTCTGGTCAAGCAGCAAACACAATTCTTGTCAGGGACAGGGACAGGGACAAGCAAACCCCAAGGTAACCTGTGCTCAACTCCCTGGTAGCTTGGCACAGAGCAGTCAGGCTTAATTTAGAGGCAATGTGGAAAATATTTGTGCAACACTTCAAACAGTGAAAACACCCCACAAAAAGATCCCACACCAATGTAGAAAAATAGAGCAAAATGTTAAAAATAAAAGAAGACAAAACGACAAAAATCCAATCAGTAGAATCAGACTTTTGAATGTTTAATGAATAAAGTGTAAAATAGCACCTGAAAGCATAAAGCGCCCCTAAGCCTCAGATTAGGAGGCGAACAGACTAGCCCTTGGAGTCACTTTGGGTTTCTGGATTCAAGATGAAGTTGCAGGTACAGTTCTTCTTCCCCAGGCAAGAGGGCAGCGGGCAGCAGGCAGCAGGTCAGCACAGCAAGGCAGCAGTTCTTTTAGAGCAGCAGTCCAGCAAAGCAGCAGTCTTTTCACAGCACTGCAGTCCTTCTTCTTGGCAGATTATCTACAGGTCCTGAAGAGTTGGTGTCTGAGGTTCTTCTTTCATACACAGTTGTGCCTTTAAAGTGGGAAGAAGCTTCTAGAGGCATTTCATTAAAGTTCAACAATGCCCTTCCTTCCTGGCCCTGGCTCCAGACTAACTACAGGGGGTATGCAGCCCATTGAGTGGAGATAGGACACAGCCTATTCAAGTGCAATTGGGGCTGGGCATGGCTTCTCCATCCCTTCCTACCATAGATGGCCCAATCAGTCACACAGAGGCTCCACATTGTATGTGGTTATGTAGGAGGAATATACAAAGCCTAACTGCAAATTACACACAGTCATGTGACTCAGAGACAGGCTCCAGGCACCAAAGGGCTAAGGCAAGAAAATGCCAAATTTCTAAAAGCTGCATTTTCAGAGTTGCAATTTAAAATCACCATAAGATTTAACCAAACATGAAAGACCTACCTGGTTACATTTGGGAATTACACTAATAAAATGTAATAAGGTAACTCCAATGTTATCCTGCGAGAGAGTTAGGCCTCGCAGTAGTGAAAACCAAATGTATTTGTTTTCCATTACCAGGGACTTTAAAACTTAAGGATACATGTCCTAATTTTTAAATACATTGCATACTGCCCTCTGGACTCTCCAGGTCCTGCTTTAAAGGTGATTTATATGTTTCCAAACTGAAGGTTTATTTTGCCAGGTGGACAATTGCACAGCTTTAAAACTGCACACAAAGGCTATGCAATGGCAAGTCTGAGGCGTGTTTAAAGAGCTACGTAAGTGGAATGACACAATCAGTTCTGTAGGCCTACTAGTGACATTTAATTTACAGGACCTGTGTACATGTAGTGCCACTTTACTAGGGACTTACAAGAGACTTAAATATGCCAATTAGGGATAATTCAATGTAACCATATGTAGAGAAGAGTCCACAGCACCTTAGTACCGGTTAGCAATGGTAAAGTGCACAGAGTCCCAAGGCCCCGAAAAAGTATTTCATCAAAAATGAGGAGTGAAGGCAAAAAGTCTGGGGATGACCTGCCAGCTCCAATATGACCCACCTCCAGCCAAAAGCCAGGATAGGCTAATCAATTCTTTGATGGGCTTCCCTGCCTAGGTAATAGAGCATGGACGAAGGCCATTTTATGCTGGGGGACCTGTCAATTCTACACTTCTCTGAACTTCATGTGGGTCCCTCTGTCTATGCTCTCCTGAGCCACTGAACTGGCCTTTGAAGGGCCCTTCTCCTCACCTGAGGACACCATCTGTGCAGCACCTAACCGTAAGTTGCTGACAGATGCATTCCAGTAGGCAGGCAGTAGCACCATGGTCAACAAATTGATGTGGCCCATTCCACCCCTTGGATAAGACTACTGCCTCCAACCCAAGGAAAACTCTTTCCAAAAGGACAGCAATCAACAGAGGCCACTGACGGCTGTCAGCATCCAGAGCCAGGGCATCTAGAGGTCTCTGTCCTCTGTGGATTCTCATAGTGGGGGGTAGTAGCTCTAGGGATTTTGCAACCCACTTGCACTTACCTTCCCACCAGTACAGGGGTGGTTTCCTGAGACTGGCCACTCAGCCCAGGATCTGCACCCTGAGGCTGAAGAGGTGTTTTGTGAGCCAGGACTTCTAAGGGAGAACTGTCAACCCCCTTAAATGTGATACACTCTGCCTGTGTCATGCAGATGTCTGCCTGGTGTAGGTCTAGCTCTGTCAATGTGACAGCACAGGGAGTCCCCCCCAGGCAGAAGTGGCTCACCAGGGTCAGTCTTGGGGTGCTCTGTTCTCGGAGCTGGCAACCCCATGATCGACTCTTCCTCCCACAGTAGACTAGTTCCACCTCCTTGCCCTCCATCTGGGTCTCTGTACCTTCTGCTATCAAGTGGTACCCGCAGAACTTGGATCTGGCAGTGCACCTTGGGTGGCCCCCCACCCTGCTGCCCTGGGACTGGGGCACTTACACCAGTGCATGGTCTCCTAGCACAGATGGGGTCCCCGGTCTGTGCCCCACCTGTGAGAAATCCAAGCACTGTGGTTGGAAATTGACACCCTGGTCCTACGCCCAGCAAACCCCCCCCCCTCCTATGCTTGGAAGGGACATGGGAACCCTTTACCCCTCACATGATATAGGGATGAGGTTTACCTTCCCACCACTCTGATGAGGGTAACCTGAACCACCCTCCTTAGGATCACTTCCAATGCCTTCTCAGACACTGTGGTACTAACTCAAAGGTCTGCCTCTTTTGCCACCTCCTTGGGGGCAGGAAGCTTGCAGAAAACCATGTTAAGCGTAGCTCTGGAAGACAGTGACAGAACATGTGCTCTCTGTCAATCAAATTTTACAGTTTCTCATAGATGTTTACCTTATTACCTTTCACCCCACAATTCAGTGCTTTACACAAGTAACCCACAAAATCCTCCCAGGACTGGTAAGACAGTTGCTGACTGTCCCTGAACCTCAACCTGCACTCTTTTGGGGCGAATCCATATCTCTTGACAAGAGTCTCCTTCATGGTGAGATACCTCATCCTGTCCCTCTTCACTAGGGCAAGTATGGCATCCCTCCCATCACTCACTAGGTTTATGCCTCCAAAGGCCAGCTCCATCATCCTCTCAGGGATCCTGTGCATCTTTAGAGCAACTTCATATGGCTCAAATCTCCTGTCTATGTCATCCCCCACATCAACGTCAGGCACCAATGCTCTGGGTATGGGGATCCTTCTTTCAGCACTGGTCACAGTGGTTGCACTGCCACCATTCCTGCTGGACTCTAACGCCTGTTTGCCTTCAAGTCCAGCTCTTTAGGACTAAGTTCATGAGTCAACAAGATCTTTCTCTCTTCCAAGACTCTCTCGGTCTCAGCTTCCTTTTGTTCCACATCCATGGTGTATTTTTCCTTAGCTGTGATCCTTTCAGACTCAGCCCTTTTCTCATCTGCCAGGGCTCTTTCAATCTCATCTTTTCTCTCTTCTGCAGTCAGTTTGGTAAACTGCAGCCTCAGTTCCCTCTCAGCCTGTCTGTCCTTCACCTCTTCAGGAGACAGGGTGTGGGATGATACACTGCTTCCTGCATTGGATCCAGCAGGGGAGTCTATCTCTGAGGCTTCTTCCCTTTCCTCTATAGCTATTGCCAAATCATTTTCCTCCTCATGCTCATTCTTCTCAGAGCCATCACCCTCTTGGGCCTTGTAGTTGGTCAGGAGTAAAAAGGGTTCCTCTCTCTCTCTAACCCTAGAGCTGCTAAGCAGTCCTCCTCAGCCTCTTTCTCAGAGTCATCACCCACTTAGTCCTCAGTTGAAGCCTCCAACCAGCGTACTTGTTCAAAAGCATTCAGGGCTGCCTGAAAGTCCTTGTTTGTGGACCCCTTCTTCACGACCAGCCCCCTCTCCTTGCAGAAATCCTTCAGCTCCCTTACAGTCTAGTATGCTAGGCAGTGGATATCCAGGATCATTCTGGCAAGGTATCTCAGTTACAACAACAAAAGAGCCCCAAGTCCATGAAGGTGAGACAGAAATCAAATTTGGAAAAATGATAAAATAAGAGAAAAAGTAGAAAATAAAAAACTTGCAATGGTCTCAAATAGGGGATGGCAGTGTAGACCAAATCAATTTCTGGCACTACACTAGTCTTATCCTCACAGCTGATCACCAATGTGAGAAATTGGGCTACTGGTTGACCGGAGTGTGAACCCTGGTCAAGCAGCAACCACAATCCTTGACAGGGCAAGGCACTAAGCAAACCCCAAATTAACCTGTGATCAACCCCCTGGTAGCTTGGCGCAGCCAGGATCAACTTAAAGGCAATGCGCAAATTATTTGTGCAACAATTCAAACAGTAAAACAACGAAAACACCACACAAAAAGATCCCACATCAAGTTAGAACAATACAGCAAAATGTAATTATTAAAAGAAGACAAAAATAACAAAAATCCAATCAGTAGAGCCAGAGTTTTGAATATTTAAAGAATAAAATGTAAAATAGCACCTAAAAGCACAGAGCACCAACTGCGGCCATCTGGTCATGCTAGACCAGGTCAAATTCAATAGTTCATGCTGACCACAATGGAGTAAAGGTTGGATACATTCTGCGGCTAATCCTGCTGAAGGTTCGTCAAGACCTGTCAAGATGTGTCAAGAGTCCTGTTCACATTGGAGAGGGCTGTCAGGAGAAATTTACAGGAGGCTGCTGGTGTGGCCGTAGAGCAGGTCGGGCGTTGCAGACCGGCCAGATAGTGCTTTGCGTTGGTGGTCCCTGTGGCAGTCTATGCTGCTATACACAGAGACAGGATGGCAGCAGCTTGCTCTGGTTTTCAGAACGAGCAGTGAGGTCTCGGTGCGAATGTGCCGATTCACGGATGTGAACAGCCCAAAAGCAGGTTTTTAGAGCCTGTGAGCCACATCAAGGGTCTTCCCCATGCAAGAAGGCAGCAGGTCAGCGCAGCAGGGCTGCAGTTCCTTCAGAGTAACAGTCCAGCAAAGTTGGAGTCCTTTCTGCAGCACAGCAGTCCTTCTTCCTGGCTGAGTGTCCACAGGTCCAGAAGTATACTGAAGAGTTGGAATCTGAGGTCCTTCTTTTATACACAGTTGTACCTTCGAAGTAGAGAGACGCTTCTAGAGGCATGCCTTTGAATTGCACCAATGTACCAATGCCCTTCCTTGCTGGCCCTGGCTCCAGACTAACTACCGGGGGATGCAGCCCTTTGTAAGGAGATAGGACACAGCCTATTCAAGTGTTAGCGGTGCTGGGCCCCGCTATTCGTTCCCATCCTGCCAGCAATGGCCCATTCAATCACACCTAACCTCTCAGTTGTGTGTGCCTATCTAGGAGGAATATACAATCTCCATCTGCCAACTATACCTTGTCATATGAATCAAAGACAGGTTGCAGGCACTAAACGGCTAAGGCAAGAAAATGCCAAATTTCACAAAGTGACATTTTCAGAATTGCAATTTAAAACCTGACTTAAATTTGGCTTTTATATTGTGATTCCAAAGACACCAAGAAGGAAAGGGTTGCCCGGTCCCATTTGTAAAGTACACTTATAAAATATAATAATGTAACTCCAATGTTATCCTATGGAAGAGGTAGCCTTTGCAGTAGTGGAAAACAAATGTAATAGTTTTTCACTAAAAGTGCATTAAAAACATAGGAGTGCATGGCCTACTTTTAAAAAAAATTGCACCCTGTCCTCTGGGGTATCCAGGGCCTACCTTGGGGGTGACACATGTATTAAAAAGGAAGGTTTGGGCCTGGCAAAGAGTTTATTTTGTCTGGTCGACATTTGCACAAGTTAAAAGGGCTATTTACGTGGGTGGCACAATCAGTACTGTGGTCCCACTGGTAGCATTTAATTTATAGGCATTAGGCTCATGAAGTGCGTCTTTACTAGGCACCTACGAGTGTATGAAATATGCCAATTAGATATATTAGCTAATTTAACCATGTTTAGATGAGAGAGCACAAGCACTTTAGCACATGCTAACAGTGGTGAAGTTCATAGAGTCCTAGAGCCAACAAAAAATCATTCAGCACAAATGGAGGAGTGAAGGCAAAAAGTCTGGGGATACCCCTGCAGAAAGTGCCATGTCCAACAATCAGAAAAGAGAGCCGTGATTCTGTGACTTGGTACACAATGGGGAATGACTCCCCCTGTGCCTGTCTCTGGACCTTTTGCTTCTACAAAGGAGCCCTTGCTACATCAATTTCGTGATCATTTCTTCAACACAAATTATTTTCTTCATTGCTAGTACTCGTCAATGACATTTTTCCTCGTTAACCCTTTAGTAACTTTCAGTTTGTGATATAATTTCTTTTCTTTTAAGCTCATAGTCCTACACTAGCAAAGTTGTGTCATATGCTAAAAAGGGCGAAGGGAGAACCTACAAAGGGTGAATTAGTCATATGCAATACTTTCACACCGACACTTAGATAGCTCAGACTCATACTATACATTTCATCCCTGGTGTCAGCTGGACTGCTTAACATGAACAAGTCTTATTTGAATTCACTAGAGAACAATAAAAGTACTTGCTTCTGACTTAGAGCTCACACATGTGGTGTGTGAGCCTGTTTCATTCCTTCAGCATGTTGAGGTAGCAGTCAAGAGATTATATCCAACAGAACTAGGCTGAACCACCAGGGAGGTAAGAAAATGTTTCCATAATAGGAAACCAAGCAATTGCATACAGCTATTTTTTGCCTTTTCAAGCAGCTTGCCATAAACATGATTCAATGTTCCTTTCATAAACGTGAAAATAATTTTGGGCCTTGGCAGTGGAGGCAGTTCTACCACAAATGGAGTGCTATCATGGAGTTATGCGTGTCTGTGGTTCTGTTAAAGAAGTGCGGGACCAAGTGTTTTGTTGAAAGAATTACATGTAACAGAGCTGCAAGTTTACTCGGAGTTATTTTTCAACCTAGAGCGCTCGGGAGTGGTCAGTTGGTCAGGATTCTAGTAGTGGAATTCATGCATTGGGCATTGATGGATGGAGTCGTGACGCATAAAAGCATTGAGTACTGCTCAGTACAGACAAGTTGGTAGAGCCAGTGTGCCTATAAAGCTTCTTGCTTGAAGAATGTACCAAAGGTCTGTTCAGCTACATGCATAGTAACAAAGGCCCTCATTACGTTGGTGGGCGGACCACCACCGACAGCCCATCAGTGATGGTCCCCTCGCCATCCAGGGCTTCGGCCCGACCACTGCATTACAATGCAGTCTGACTGCAGAGGTTGGGGGTAGGACCGCTGCCATCAAAAGGATCAAAGAACCTGTCAGGACGGCAGTCCGAATCCTAACCTTACAATGGAGGCGGTGCCTGTGCATGCGCTGCCATAGGGATTAATATAGCCCTTACCGCCTGCCTGTTCTTGGCGGTCCCTCTGCCATGAGAAGGCAGACGGAAAGGGAGTTTGGGGGCCCCAGGCAGGGACCCTGTCCCCTCTAGGCCACTTTTAAGTGGCCCTGGGGGCACAAGTAGTGCCCCGCCCAAACATCCATACACAGTGTGGCAGGCACCCCATATACTGCGGCTTGACTGTGGCCCTTTTCCTGGGCCTGTGGACCGGCACCGGACTAGACATCGAGGGACCGGGAGGTGGGGCGGCACGTAACTCTAGGTGGCACGTTCTCCCTAAAAGTAGTGGACCACTGATGATTGCTGTCCCATCTGGCCGGCGCATGGTGTCTCCGAGAGCTTAGACCTGGGTGTTGGCACTGGCTGCTTCCTGAGGCTGTCGTCCACGAATTCTCAAATACTAATAGCAGCTATGTCCAATCCTGCTGCCACTTAAGCACTTTTGCGCTATATTTATCATCATTCTCCCTTACACACAATCATGGATGCACATACACACATTCAAAGAATACATATGCATTCCTCTGTCATTTTTTGGTAGTCCCACACACACAGGACCCATAAGACCACTGTTTCTATATATATTTATTTGTGTATGGGTATTTTTAAAGTGCATCATTCACTCGTAAAGAGTATCCCGTAGCTATAGAGAGAAAATAGATTTGCTTAAATAAAATAAGAGATTCCTGATCTAGATGGTGAAAAGCCATGTTTTGAGCTGTTTTCTAAATTTCAAGTCATTTCCATGCATTGCTGTCATAAAGATTCAGCTTTCTTTTTGTAAGCACATGATGGTATTTCGACGAAATATTGGAAATAAAATATTATGATACAAAATATTGTGTCAAGAATAACGGGATGTCAACAATATCGTGAACAGTAATATTGAATGTAAAAATGCAATTTTAAGTGTTGTTTTTAATATCGTTGTAAAAAATATCAATTTAGAAAATATTGTTGTATGTAATTTCATTTGCAGGTGTTAATTAGTTTGTAGTTTATTGTACTGTGTTTTATTCTATGCATTTATTTATTTTTTATTTGTGTTTTAGTAGGATAATGTATCATTTATAAAATTGTTGACATTTTTATTCTTATTTTTAATAATGTTTATAGGTAATGGTTTTATATCTATTTTTTGTGATGGGATATTGGATTTTATGGGATAAGGGTGGGGAGATTTTTAAAAATGTATATTTTAAACAACATATTTTGTCACTTATTTTAGTGATATACAAATTCATATTTTAAATCTTTTAAATTTATTTCATATCATTAATGTTTTAATACACTTACATTTATAATTAATTCATATATGACCATCCTGAAAATCTTACCAACTGCCTCATAAACATCCACAACTGGATGAACGAATCATCATTGAAACTGAACGGGACTAAGACAGAGGTAATGTTACTCGGCAAACAATGGACAACCATCCCTCCCACGATATGGCCCGATGTATTCGGTGAAATCCCCCCCCCCAAATCGGAAATCAAGACACTCGGGGTATGGCTAGAGCCACAGCTTACAATGAAGACCCAGGCAACCAAAACTTCGGGCACATGCTTTGGGCTAATGCGTAAAACCCGTAAAATTCTGCCCTTACTCCCACCCATGTCCAGAAAGCTCCTCATCCAGGGCCTAGTGTTGTCCCGTCTGGACTACAGTAATCTGGTCTATTTGGGAGCCCCAGAAGCTACCTTCACGAAACTCCAGCGGACACAGAATGCAGCAGCACGCATGATTACCAACACCCCCTCCAGGTTATCCGCCAAGCCAGCCCTTAAAGCCCTGCATTGGCTGCCTGTGCGCCAAAGGGTGCACTTTAAAGCAATGTGTATCACACACAAGCTTTACAACGGATCTGGCCCTGCGATCCTTAGTGAAATGATCACTCCTTATACAGCAACCAGATCGCTACGATCTCAAAATGAGAATCTGGTCTGCATCCCCAGATTCAAAAAAGCCCGAACAGGAGGTCGTCAATTCTCAGTTCAGGCGGCCAAGGGCTGGAACGCACTCCCTCGCGCCCTCAGACTGGAATCCAACTTCCTTGCGTTCCGAAAAAAACTAAAGACCCATCTGTTCCCCAAATAATACCCCTCGGCTACCTACCCTCTCAATGGGATTCAAGTTACATAGCGCGGGGATGCCCTTGGGTCACCAGGCGCTTTAGAAATCGCTAAAATAAAATAAATAAAATATATATTAAACATATTGAAATATAAAAATACATTTACAAAATTATTCAAAAATTAAACCATATATGGAAAATCATTAAAAAATTAAATTAATGTAACATATTTTAGTTAAAATATTTAAAATGTGAGGAGGCAAGATGGCCGCGGATGAGTTGTGCTGAGAGGTCGCACATCTCCCTCTCTCCAGCATAAGTCGATTTACAGGACGTTATGCTGCAGAAGATCATTTGGCTAGATGGATGGCCTTAGTTGGTGTAAAACAACTATAAAAGAATATACCCACTGGATAAAACGGATTTTTTACAGCAACTGTCCCTGGTCTCGATATCGCCCAGCAGTGAGGTGGATACAGTGGATAACTGGGCTGGAGAACGGACGGCTGGCCTCATTCCCTGGGATGCCCCTCCGAAGTGTCAAACCCGACAAAAAGAAGGTAACGCCGGTTCAGATGAACACAGCGACGAAGGCCAAAACGGCCTTTCCAGACACCCCAAGTACAGACCCCGGTATGGGCAAAACCGGGAAAATGACCGGGACAGCAAGGAAGATCCCCGCACCCCCTCCTCCCGCTACTAGAAGAAAGACGGAGCTCCGGGAGAAAGCGGGAGCGTCAGTGGGAGGCATGGCCGCAAAGCCGGCTGAGACTCGCGCGCAGAAGGGGGCAAGAACTGACGCCAGGAAAGGAGGAGAGACCCTGAAAGTTAAGGATACGGCTATGCGACAGCCTACCTTAAACGAGGTCTTCACTGTCAGAGCCCCTGAGCGGAACGAAGATGCGAGGAATCAGCAGACACGGCAGGAAGGCAGCGAGAGCGTCCTTGAGGACGCAGCGGTGGAAGCCGACAGCCTGGTTGCTAGGCGACGCTCGAGTTTCGAGCAAGGCAAGCAGCGCGAGCAGGACGAGCAAGGCGAGGAGAGCAGTCAGAAGCCAAACCAACTGCTCGATGCAGGTAATGCTCAAGATACAGCCCCCGGGGGGGAACAACAACACGGGCTGAAGCTGCAGAGGAGGACAAAGAGGAGATGGGGGGCCCCAGAGCTGAAGTGACTGAATTGAGGGAGGGAGGAGTGAGCTGCCTGGCGCTAGAAGGCGAAAAACAGGGAAATAATGACATGTTGGAGGCAATACTTTTAGTGGAAGAAGAGATAAATCTGGGGAAATGTACATTACAGACAAATAGTACAGAGTTGGGCAGAGATAACCCCAGCAGTAAAGAAGGGGGTGAAAGTGTCTCACTGGAGGGCGAGTGCTTTTTTTCTGTTAATGAAGGCACAGAGACAGAATCAGAGCTGGAGTCACTAGTATCTGAGAGCCCTGAGGAGGAGGAGGAGGAGGAAGAAGGCTCTGGCTCAGGGTCAGACACTTCAGGAAAGAACTCTACTCAAAGAAAAAAAATCCCTAGACAGAGAAGACATGGTACAGGGTCCCCCACTCAAACTGAGAGACGTTTGGAATGGGATTATTCAGCTACCATGCAGGAGTATCAGGAGGACCAGGACAATGGCGGATCAGGAGCAGCAGGCGGGCTCGCCCAGAACGACTCCTTTGGAATTCTTTTTTCCACACTAAAGCAAATGCAAGCGGAGGCAAGAGCAGATAGCCGCAGAGCAAGACAGGACACCAAGAAAATCCAAGGGTCCCTCAGGAAAATTAATAAACAATATAAAGCAGTAGTAGACAGAGTAACGGAAGTAGAAGAACGCACTGGGAAGCTAGAGGACGACGTTGGGACATGGCACTCTTTTAAAACTGAGCATGAGAAAATGACAGAAGATCTACGTTGGAAAATGGAAGACTTTGAAAATAGTCAGAGACGGAGTAATGTTAGAATTTTGGGTGTGGCTGAAGGGATGGAAGGGCAGGATACTAGACAATTCGTAGTGGATCTGTTAAAGGGGGCTTTCCCAGAATCCCAGTGGCAGTGGGAGAGGGAGGTCCAGAGGGCACATCGGTTCCCCTTCACTATAAGGAAAGGGCATGCCAGTGAAGGAAGAGAGGTCCTACCCAGGGCAATACTCGTTAACGTTGGTAATTATCTGTTAAGACAGGAACTTATAGATAAAGCAAGGCCCAACAAAAAACGTACATTCAAAGATGTTACCTTCTTTACAAGACCTGATTTCTGCCATACGACGGTAGAGCGCTGATGGAAAATGAGGCAGTTGATAGCTCCATTCCAGGGCCTAGGGGCAGAAGCACACCTCCTCTACCCTTCTAGACTCAAGGTGGTGCTAAAAGGGAAGGTTTGGATGTTTGATTCGGAGATTAAAGCCCAGCACTTTCTGGAACAACTGAAGGATAAGAAAGTTGAGTAGAGAGGGGAACCAACTGTATGATAGACTTATTTCAATTTATAAGGGAATTTTACTCTTCCTTGGGCGGTGTTTCAAGAGGGGGGGAGAAAATTTAAGCTTGTACTTAAGTTAAAAAAGCAGCACAAGGATCGCAGGATCTAGCTGGAGGGGGAGGCGACGAGCAGAACTCAACACGGCCACACATAGGTCAGCAGACCTATTTGCCTGTAAAGGGGAGGGAGGGCGGGGTGGGAGAGGCAAAGGGGGGGAGGGAGGGAAAGGCTGGGGAGATTAAAGGGAGGGGGGGAAAAGAGGGTCGAAAGATGGAAGCTTCAAGTTTGATATATCACACTGGGATAGGAGGTGACATGAACAAATACTTGCACGACAATCAAGCTAGACATAATATATATAGTAAACAGTCATACCCAACTATCATAGATGTAGCACCCCCATGTGCAAGTAAATACATAGAGGTATTCACTGGGAACGGGAACGGCACTGAAACTAAATCTCAATGTCATGTAGGATAGGCTCCATAAATGTGTGTGGGCTGAATGATATAAATAAAAGACTCAGAGTAGCTGCATTATTAAATACCCTGAAGTTAGACTTGGTTTGTTTACAAGAAACACATATAGAGGGCAAACATGCTTCTCTTATGGAACAGTTGGGCTTTGCGGTGCTGGCAAAAACTAATCAGGGGACAAAAACTAGGGGGGTGGCAGTGATGGGCAGAAAGAAGGACACGGAGATAAAGAGGAAAAAGGAAGACCAATGGGGGAGATGGGTAATTTTGGAGCTAGCAATTAAAGGAGAGATAATAACGTTGCTCTCAGTGTACGGGTCTACTGATGATGACCCGGATATTTTCCAATACTTGGACGTAGAACTAGCACAATGGCAGGAACCAATCATATGCTGCGGCGACCTTAATTTACACGATCCAGGTAGTTCGTTTACACAACTAGGGTCTTATTATCAAGGTAGAAAGAAAAAAACTTTCAAAGCCCTGTCAGACATGGTAATAAATAATGCACTGATGGATCCATGGATAAAATGCCACCCGAATTTGGATGGAAGCACCTTTTATTCAGCCCCACACCAGATCTTAGTCAGGCTGGATTACTTCCTTATCTCAAACAGTTTGGCAATAGGGTCGGAAATAGAAAAACATCCACGGATAGTATCAGATCACAGTCCACTAGTACTCACAATTAAACTAGGGCAGTTCCAAAGGAAAGAGTCACATTGGACTTTTGAAAGAGCTTTGCTCCAGGACCTTGAATACAGAACGTTCATGTCAAGTTGGGTTACGAGCTTCTGGGGGATAAACCGAAATACCGCATCCCCAGGCATAGTTTGGGACACATTCAAGGCGGGAGTAAGGGGGGAGACAATGAGCTACGTCTTCTCGAGACAAAAAAGGGAAAAACTGAAGATAGAAGAGATAAATAGAAATATCTTGAGAGTAGAGGGGGAATTAGAGTTGGCTATTAAACACAAAACCCCATTAGACCAGATATTACTAAAGGGAATAGCACTTAAGGCAGAGGCTATTGAAGGGATTGCTAAAAGGACAGTGGAGAAATACCTGGCAAGAAAAGAGAGCGTTTATGAACTTAGTGAACGGGTTGGGCACATTTTGGCTGTTCGAACAAGGCAGAGAGGGGCTACATTAGATATCAGGGAGATCAAGGATGTACAAGGGAATACGGTCCATGAGCCAGGACAGATAAGAGAGGTATTTAGGCACTTCTATTCAGACCTTTATGATACGGGCATTGCAGCAGGGCCTGAGGAGGTAGAAAGATATCTGAGCGACATACTACCTCCAGTGTTATCCCTGGAGGATAAGGCCTTCTTAGAGGAGGTTATCCAACTTGAGGAATTTGGGGCAGCATTAGGGGAACTTCCGGCGGGGAAAGCAGCAGGCCCAGATCAGATACCACTGGAGTTCTACAAAATCTTTAAAGATACCTTGGAGGGAGACATGTTCAATATAATGTTACAGGCTCAGAAAGGAGAGTCGGTGCCGGAATCATGGGGAGGGGCAGCCATTATTGTAATTGCAATGAAAGGAAAACCTACGAATAACACAGGCTCGTATCGGCCAATCACCTTGATGAACTCAGACGTAAAGATTTATTCCAAAATACTGGCCAAAAGGTTATCAAGGGTGATAGAAAGCATGGTCTGCCCTTCCCAGCATGGTTTTATTCCGGGAAAAGGTTCAACTCAACATATAAGGCAGGTGATAACGATGCTGGATGCAGCTAACACCCTGGGAGACCCTATGGCCGTGTTATTTCTAGACGCTGAAAAGGCATTTGATAGGGTCTCCTGGGAGTTTCTATGGTCAGTCATGAGGTGGAGTGGAATAGGGGACAGATTTATTAAGGCTGTGCAAACTCTCTACATGAATCCATCAGCCAAGATAAATGTTAATAGAGGGTACTCTGAAGCTGTCATAATAAAGAGGGGAACAAGACAGGGCTGCCCCTCATCTCCACTGCTATTTGCCCTATATTTGGACCCCTACTTGCGCAGGCTAGAGCGTAATCTGGAAATTCCGGCAATGAGCCTAAACAGTAGCACCGTCAAAACACTGGCGTATGCAGACGACGTGGCTATATTGACACCTGATCCCGGAGCAGCTATCAATAAGGTGGAGGAGGAAGCACAATGCTTTGGGTTGGTTTCAGGGTATAGTTTGAACAAAAGCAAAACCCAGATAGTGGTGAATAGCAGTGCCACTTGTCACGATAACAGAGTTGTTGACTCCGCAGTATATCTGGGGGTCGCAATAACGGCAAATTTAGATTTGGTGGTGGGCAACAATATGACACCGTTAATTGCACAGGTAAAAGGGGACTTGGAAAGAATGAATAATTTACACTTGTCATTGGTGGGGTGCACAAATGTTATAAAAATGTTAATTTTACCTAAGTTTCTTTACTTCTTTAGATCAATCCCTTTATTTTTCGAGGCTACTTGGTTTAATACTCTGGAGGCAATATGTAACAAGTTTATCTGGGCCCACGGTAAGACACGTTGAGCCTATAGATTTATGACCCTACCTAGAGAACGGGGGGGTGGGAGGCCCCGGATTTTAGGCTATATTATATGGCTGCGGCACTCCAATATATACAGGGATTAATTGGTGGGAACAATATTGACCCAAGGATCAAATGTTTTTCTACAAAAATATATGCAACGGTAGTAGGGGAGGATGCGGGAAATTGTTTTTTAAATTGTGTAAACTATGGATATTATAAAAGAACGAGATTCAGGACATTACTGGCTGCTTTCAAAATATGGAATGCATTCTGTAAAAAGTGTAAATTGGGGAGATATAATCGATATATAAGAATGTATAAAAATAAGTCACTCCCTCCGGAGATATTTGGGGATCAAACTATGCTGAATTGGATGGCAAAAGGGATTGTACAAATAGGGGATGTAATGGGGCCGGAGGGAATGCTACAATTTGAGGACTTAAGAAGGAAATTCGAGTTATCTAATAGAGACTTTTTTAAGTACCTCAGATTAGAAGCTTTCTAGGTGGCAAACAAGGAGGAATAGGAGGCTTTAATACGAATGAAATCTTGGAAAAAATAAGATTAGCAGGGGATCGCTCGATTCGATCAATATATGCGAGCTTGGTAAAAGAGAAACCCGACGACCTAGGAAAATATAGTAATAAATGGGAGGTATTACTACAGGGAGAAAGTGGCTGGTTTCAGGAGTCACTGGATCTAGGTCGGTCAGTATTGTGTGCATCCTCCCTCCAATCCCAACACTATAAAACGATCTACTCACTGTATATTACACCTGCCAGGATTGCACAATGGGGAGGTACTAAGGGGACCTCCTGTTCGAGATGTAATGCTGCAGAGGCAGATAGTTTACACATATTTGCTACATGTCCGCAACTCCACACGCTCCTTAAAGATATAGAAAGGTTTATGGATAACACAATAGGGATCCCGATAAAACTTACCCCATCCTGGATCTTACTAGGAGTAGGCAGGGCCGACGATGGGACACAGCAGGAATTTATTTTTGTGGCGATGGCGGTGTACAGATTAATGATAGCTAGGGCCTGGTTAGATAAGAACCCACCAACGCTACAGTGTTGGCTGGCCAACTTATTAGCAGCCTACAATATAGAGAAAAATATCTATGCCCGTAAAGGAAAAAGAGGGAGACTGATGGGTTTGAGGATTTGGGACCCTATCCTAAGATGGAAGGAGGGAATAGGTTGATGTAATAATTTGTCTGATATGTTGGGTTAGTATACTTATGCTTTACATTTGATATAAGATATTATTTGATTGTGAAACAATGTATAATGTGCAACGTACAACGTATAAAGTGTGATTAACTTTTGAAAAATAAAAAAATTAAAAAAAAATTAAAATAAGGAAAGGCAACAGGTCATTCAAAAGCTTGTGCAATGGTTAAGTTTAACTATTTGTATTGCAAAAATATGCAACAAAATGTAAATGTGTGTGTAATAAACATTTTAGAAAAAAAAAAATAATAATATTTAAAATGTATAAATATTTTGAAAAATACATTTAAATAATGCAAATACAGTTAGGCCCTATTAGTATGTCGGTCGGTAATCCTCCGATCGCACGTCAGAGGCTTACCGATCGACATCCTTGGTTTGTATCCCGACCGCCATATTCTGATTACAGCGGGTGGAATTCAAACCGGCCGGTTAAGTCAGAATGCTTCCAATTGGCTCAAGGAACCCATCAGCCAGTCGGAAACACCAACATAATCCAATACAGACACCATTTCCGCGGTCGGGATTATGATGGTGGTTTCTGCCAGGCTTTACATGTCAGGCATTCCGACATGTAAAGCCTGTCGGAAAGTGACTTTGGGACCCCACTGTAAATCCTTGCACCGTGCAGGGATTTACTGTGACTTTACAGTGACTCCCATTTCTCTATGGGAGCTTCTGCTGCAGCTGGGTTCCAACTGCCGCACAAGTTCCCATAGGAAAATGGGAGTCTGCACTCACACCATGTATGGTCATATCGTATTTGTGGTTTCGGACTGTCGACCCGAGGTTGGTCGGTTTCGAAACCGCAGGGATGCCGGTCGGAGGAAACACCGACCGGCATCCTAATTACCGCCGTCATGGAAAGGTGATGTTCCGCCTACATCATAATATGGATGGCGGTGTCTTGCAGACACTGACACCATATTGTGTCCCTTTTCCGCCCGGCCGAGGATTCGACCGGCAGAAAAGCGGGGGACAGTCTTTCCGTCTGCCGCGGACTAATACTAATATGGTGGGGGAGAACCAAGGACATATGGCAGGCGGATCGCCACCGCTGGGCCAGCGATGAGCACCGGCGGCCTGCGGTGACGATCCACCTGCCATCATAATGGGGCCCTTAATGTTTTATTATGATTTTTGATTACAAATGTATTCTTTTATTTGAAAATGTTTCTAGTTGCAGATTTTAGATTATTTAATAATTGTATTGTTTAAAGTTTAGGAATAGTAATAAATATTTCAAATATATTCATTATTTATAGTTATATATATCTTTTATATGTTAATGTTTAAAGATGACTATATAGGTTTGAAGTTTTGGTTAGTGTGTTTTTAGATTACATTATAGTTTACTTGATAGTTATAAAATTGTGTGAGAGTATGGAGTATTTATTGTATATAGAAAATGTTTAATTTGTATTACCTTGCATAAAAACATTTAGATTGCAGTTGAAAAAGTAAATTTCCCCTTGTTAGTGTCCAACATCTTCTTCAAATAGGCTTGGATTGGAGTTAGAATAGTAAATGTCACCCGTTTATATCCAACAACTTCCCCCAAAATGGTTTAATTGGAGTGGGAATAGTGAATGTCACTACTTTAGTGTTCAACATGTTCTCCAAATTAGTATAAGTTGAGTAGGAGTAGTACATTTTATCTTTTTAAAGCTCAACACTTTTTCTGAATTGGTATAGATTGGAGTGGGAATAGTAGATGTTACCCTTTTAGTGTCCAACACCTTCCCAAACTTGCTACAGGTTGGAATTGGAATAGTAAATTACACCCTTTTAGTGTCCAACACTTTCCCCAAATTGGTTTACATAGAATGGGAACAGTATATTCACCCTTTTAGTGTCCAACACCTTCTTCAGGTTTGTTTAGATTGGAGTGGGAACAGTAATTGTTACCCTTTTAGTATAAACTACCTTTGCCAAATTGGCACAGGTTGGAGTGGGAATAGTAAATGGCACCCTTTTAGCATGCAGCATTTCTCCCAATTTGGTTTAGATTGGATAGGCAATAGTACCACCCGTTTAGCATCCAAAACGTTCTTCAAAATGGTTTATGTTGGAGTGTGATTATTTAATATTATATTTTTAGTCTGAAATCCTTTTTTTTTTTTTTTTTGTAAAATCTTTATTTTTAGTATGTAGTAGAAACAAGAAAGAAAAACAGCGGTAAACCCGCACATCATCCCTCACAGGGGGCACAATCAGAAGCCAACAGGATCGATAATTCGCACTATTAGAAGGCAGACAGGCAGGCGGTAGAGCGAAGCTCTACGACATCAGCGTGTAAAGCGGCAGAAGCCTAGTGCAGGAAGTCCATCTGCAAAAAGTGCAGTCATAGAGGAGTAGCTGTTGACGCCCAGAAGTTTAACCAGTCCAGATTGAAAGGCTTCGGCCCCCATGCTTGTACCGCAACAAACAAATAACAAATTCCATACACCCCCCCCAACCCTCCCCCCCCCACCCACCCCCAGTGGTGGTGAGCACAGCAGAACCAGTCATACAGAGGACCCTCAACTAAACCTGAAAGAGGTGAAGTGAGCGTATGAAGGACGGGCACACCGCAGATGGCAGGCCCTTAGAAAGGAAGCTAACCAAAGGACCCCAGCGGAAGTTGCCCAGGAAGATGTCCGCAACCCTCTCCATGCTAAGCAGTTTCCATAGCCTTGCGTGCCACAGGGAGATCGCCGGCGATTCTGGCTTTTTCCAGGCGGCGGCCAGCGTAAGCTTGGCAGCTCCAACACACAGCCACAAAATCTGCTTGTCCGCGCGTGTCTGATGTTCCAGGACTGGATCACGGAGACCCAACAGAATATGGTCTATAGAGTCCGCCACAGGGTAGCCAAGGAAATCCTTGAGATGGGAAAGGATCTCCTCCCAGTATGGCCGTATGACTGGGCAATCCCACCAAATATGGCGAAAGTCCCCAAGCAGGCCACAGCCCCTCCAGCACCTGTCAGAGGTAGCCGGGAATATGCGGTGGAGTCTGGATGGGTACAGATACCAGTCCATGAGCGTCTTAAGGTGGGCCTCTCTCAGGTCTAATGAGTGGTTGAATGCGGCAATATCACGCCACAGTGCTGACCATTCCTTGTCGGAGATATCCCGCCCCAGGATTTCCTCCCAATGTCCCATGTATCGGGGACGAGGCGACACTGCCGAGGTAAGTAGAAGCTGGTAAAGAAAGGAGATGGCTCCCTTCATGGTAGAGGTCCGGAGTATGAAGGCCTCAAAAGGCGAGGGAGGTCTCGTAGCCGCTGCAAGGACGTCAGGCGACGTGGCCCAATGAAGCAGCGGGGCATGGCGGTATCGCTCCGCTGGTGGGACACCATAGTCCCTCATGCAATTGTCAAAAGAGAGGGGAACATGGCCGTGAAATAGATGGGTCAAGGCTCTGCAGTCGCCTTCCCTCCACACCGTAAAGGGGCCCTCCTGCATCGCCGGCAAAAAAGCTGGATTAAAGTGCAGAGGCGTGAACAGGGAAGGAAATGTGGTCCATCGGTCCTCAGCAGCCAACGAGTCCCAGACCTTCAGAGTGGTACTAGTCGGAGTACTAATGTAGGCGTTCAGGGGCCTGTCCTTCTTGGGTTTCCAAGCAAGATCCCAAATTGACCTGCCCGCGACACTCCTGTCCATGTGCAGCCAGTGCTTCTCCGATGTTCGCTGCGACCACTCCACTAGCACCCTAAGCTGAGCCGCTTTGTAATAGAGATGTAGATCAGGAAGACCTACACCCCCCTCTCCCTGGGGCCGCCGCAAAACCGTGAAGGAGAGTCGGGCTCGGCCCCCCTGCCAGACAAACCGGAGCATCTGAGTCTTGAGGCGCCTAAAGAATTCCCCGTCCAGTGGAATAGGGAGTGCCTGAAAGAGGTACAGGAATTTGGGCAGGAGAACCATCTTGACGGCATGGATTCTGCCCATCCACGATAGATATTTAGGCTTCCATCGATCCAAGTCCGCTCGAGTCCGCGCCAGTAACAGTGGGAAGTTCGCCGAGAACAATTTTCCAACTGTTGCCGCCAGGTGGACCCCCAGGTAAACGATGGAGTTAGAGGCCCAGGCCAGCGGAGTCAAAGGTCGCACCCGCTCCACCTCCGTAGGCGAAAGCGTAAGGTTCAGGATATAGGATTTGTCAAAATTGACCCTGAAGCCAGCCACCTCCTCAAAGCGCTGCAGGACTTCCCGAACACACGGCAGAGACTTCGCCGGATCCTTAATGGAGAGCAGAACGTCATCTGCAAATAGCGTAATTTTATGCTGCTCCCCGGAAAAGGGAAGGCCCTGAATCCCCTCGTGCTCCCGTACCGCAATTGCAAGAGGCTCAATACTCAAAGCAAAGAGTAGGGGGGAGAGAGGGCAACCCTGCCTGGTGCCACGGGAGTGCGGAAAGAACGCCGACAGGTGGCCGTTCACCACAACCCGAGAGCAGGGACAACAGTAGTTCGCTTTCACCATGGAAATGAATTTGTCCGAGAAGCCGAATGCCGCTAGCGTAGTGAACAGGAAGCCCCAGTCCACTCGGTCGAAAGCTTTTTCAGCATCAAGGCCCACGAGGACCGCCGGGATCCGGAACCTATCAGCCTTCTCTATTAAGTGTACGACCCGACGAGTGTTGTCGTGCGTCTGAAGCCCTTTAATGAACCCAGATTGGTCCGGGTGTATGATTGCCTGCATTAAATCCTGCAACCGGCGTGCAATGATCGAGGAATAGAGCTTAGCGTCTATGTTGAGAAGGGCGATCGGCCTAAAAGAAGAGCAGAGAGAGGGGTCCCTCCCTGGTTTAGGCAGGATCGAGATCACGGCCTCCGCGAGGGAGCCGGAGGAGGAACCGGAGATAGCCATGTCATTAAATAGGGAGACTAGAAAGTCACTCACCTCCGTGGCAAATGTCTTGTAAAAAAGTGCGGTATAGCCATCTGGACCCGGCGCCTTGTGAGGTTTCAGTTCTTTAATGGCATCGAGCACCTCGCCGCTAGTAATCGGGGCTTCCAGCAGCTCGTTCCACTCCTTGGACACTTGTGGTAAAGGCAGATCCCGTAAATAGTCCCGCTGTGCACCGGTGTCAAGGGGCTCCCCCTTGTAGAGGTCCGCATAAAAGCGGCCAAAGATGGCTGCCTTAGTCTCATCACGGTACTGCAGATCACCCCCCGGGTCACGAATCCCTCCCACGTAGTCCCGTTCCCTCTTGTCCCGCAACTGACGAGCCAAGTGTCTCCCCACCTTATTCCCGTGGAAGTACGATAGGCGTCGCAGTCTCAGCAATGTGAATTCTGCCCTATTGTGGTAATGAGCTCGCAACTTCCCCCGAACCGCCGTCAAGGGGCGAAGGGTCAGCCGCGAAGGCTTAAGTTTGTGGGCCTGCTCAAGCGTCTCCAATTCTGTCTCCAATTTCTCCCTCTCCTGACGTCGCAACTTATTGATGCGAGAATTAAGAGCAAGGCAAGTGCCCCTGATTGACGCCTTGAAGGCGTCCCAGGTGGTGGAGACGGAGGTGTCAGATAACGGATTGAGAGCGAAAAATCCCTAATGGCCTTCCGCAACTCCTTAGCGGACAAATCATCCCTGACCACCGATGCCGGGAAATACCATTTCCGCTGTCCGCCACCGGTCGGCGACCACCGCAGAGTAAGCACGAGCAGGCTATGATCGGAAACTGACAGAGGGAGTATTCTAGAGTCGAGGACATCTCCACGCAGTGCCTGGCTCAGAAAGACATAGTCCAGGCGTGAGTAGGAATGGTGAACATGTGAGAAAAAGGTGTAGTCTCGGGACAGGGGGTGTATGGAACGCCAGCCATCGAGTAAGCCCATCTCCCCCACCAGTCGCTGAGTTTCAGCAGAGAACAAGCCTGTGTCAGCCCTATGGGCACCGGAGCTATCCAACTCTCTACACCACACCAGATTGAAGTCCCCTAGCAAGAACAGGTGCCCCTCAGCAAAGTCACCCACCTTTTGCAGCAAGCCCTGTACGAAGCTATTCTGACCAGCATTGGGGACATATACCACCACGAAGGTGCACAACTTCCCATGGACGAGACCCTTCACCATCAACCAGCGGCCCTCCTTATCATTGCGAATCTCCAGGGGCTGAAATTGCAAGTCTGCACGAAAGAGAAGAGCCACCCCCCTATGTTTCGTGGGTGCAGAAGAACGATATATGAGCGGATACAGTTTATGCTTAAGACGCAGCTCGTCCCTACGCGCCAAGTGAGTTTCCTGGAGACCCACAATATCTAGCTGGTGGTCCAACACATACTTCCATACCCTCTGACGCTTTTGCGGAGAGTTCAGCCCTTTAACATTCCATGTCCCTATACTAAGAGGCATCGGTAAACAACAGGTCTGTATGTGCTACTAACACCCCACCCTCCGCTCCACACGCAACCCTCCGTCCAACAACCAGAGAGAACACAGGAAGGCCTCCCAGGGGACCCACCCACCCCACCACTGCCAAACCGAACATCTGACCTCGAGGCCAAGCGCGCCTCCCGCAAACCCATAGCGACCGATCGCCCTCGTATCTGGATCTCACTCAAACACTCATCCCCGTCACCACCACTGCCCCCACCACCCCCTCCCCCCTCAACCCACCAACCAACCCCTTCAGCCCCACCACCTCCCCCAAAGGAGCACCAACGCAGCCCCCAAATCAACAGTACAAATTACAAAAAAGAACCATACCCGTAGAGACGGGCCAGGGAGTCGCCCCGGTATGATGGGGAAAGGGGGACCAGTGTGTGTGCCCCCTGAGGGCCGGACTGTGGTGTCTTCCCAAAAGTACAAGTTACCCACAGTACCTTAAGATGACGGGCCCCTCCGGCGCCATCAAAGTTCTCTGCAAGGCTCAAGCTGCCCCATAGCTATCCTGCGTCGAAGGCACCGTCACAGATGTAACGGAGGCAACCACTGCCCCACGCTCCTGCAAGCTGGTCGTGCGATCAGGCCGTCTCAGGCCCCTTTCTCGGCCCACTCTCTGCCAAGACGGCGATCGACGTCTCTGCCTCGAAGGGGAACCCCCGTCATCGGAGGCAGGGGACACGTCAGCAAGACCCAAGATGTCTCTGGCCGCCTGCAAAGACCGGACCTGCACCAGTCTGTTCTGCCACCTGAAGATGAGGCGAAAGGGGTGGCCCCAGGAGTAAGAGATGGATTGATCCCTGAGATAGGTGGCTATAGGGCGGAACTCCCTTCGCTTCTGGAGTGTGGAAGCCACCAGGTCCTGGTACAGCTGAGGGCGATGGTCTCGGAATTGCAAGGATGGGATATCCCGGGCTTTCCGGAGGATGCGCTCCTTCAATTGAAAGTTGTGGACACAAACCAAGATGTCGGGGGAGGACCCCCTCCGCGTCTAGGCAAGCCGACCCTGTGGACTCTGTCCATCTTGACTTCACACGTCCGCGTCATCAAGAATCTGTAGGAAGAGCGCCTCCACATAACCCCGCAAGTCACCAGCTTCTCCGTCCCACGGCACCGCTCGGATGCGGATGTTGTTCCGGCGGGAACGGTTCTCCAAGTCCTCCGCGTGTGCCTGGAGGTCCAGGTTCTGTTCTGTGAGTCGGATGACATCCTGCTGTAGTTGATGCACGTCGTTCGCCACGCTGAGGTCATGATCCTCCAGAGTGGCCACCCGTTCACCAATGCCGTCCACATCTCTCCGCACTTCGCGAAGGTCCGAGGCCAGCTGAGAGCGGAGCTCCGAGATGTCTTCCTTTATGGCGGCGAAAAGTTCCATCATGAAGGCCTTGGTAGCAGGAGCTTCATCGTCGTTCTGCCGGGGAGACGCGCTGGAGCCAGGAGACGCCGGAGGCTGGGCCCCTTTTTGTGGAGCGTCCTTACCAGGTTTCCCTTTACGCTGTGACGCGGACATTGTGGGGTTATTGGATCTCCCGACTATTAGAGGTGGAGGAGGGCTCCGATCCGCAGCGAGGACACATCAACGCCTCACCGTAGACAGCTCCTCCCGTCGCAAGACAGCCGGTTCCAGATCCGGGACCAGCCGAGACCCCACGTCAGCTCCGGGACCCCAAGAGGCGGACACTGCGTTGCTCCAAAGATGCCTCAAGCGACGATGCCGGGTTCAGGCGCCTCGTGGTCTGCTCGCACCACGTGCAGTAGGCCGCTCGTCGCCACGCACTCAGCCCGGACGCTAATACAGGACTCCGTCGCCGAGGCACCGCCAATGTAACTGTTCAATGCAGGGCGCCCTGCCAGAAAGGCCCCCCCGAGGTCCGGGCGTACTCCCCACCTCCGTCGTCCGCTGTCAGGACTCACGATTCAGCAGGCCCACGCTCTACCTCATCCGCTGTCACATCGCAGGCATGCGTCATGCAGGGCCACCCGCAGGACAGGTCTCCAGGGGTCCGTCTGAGGCCGCGGGGGCTCGTCGACGCTGTGCAACGCCAAGTAGCGGCTCCCTATGCTCCGTCAGCGCCACTGGCGCACACCGGTGAATGTGTCCAAGGGCGGCACCGCAGCTCCCCCAGGGAGGCACAGGGAGGGCGGCGCGGGGACCCACCGGGCGTTTCTCTCTTATGACTAGTGCACTTAGGCGGGTTGCCTCAGCCAAGCAACCCCACCCGCCAGATCAGATCAGGGACGGGGGGGCGGGGAGGGAGAGCAGCCGCGGCTCTCGCCGTTACCCGCAGGTCTCCGCCGCCGGTTCCCTCTCACCGGCTGCAGCGTGGTCTCCTCAGCGGGGCCGTGCTTTCCCGGGACCCGGTGCCGCACCCACCGGCAAGCAGCAATCCGAGGGTCGGATGCGCCGACGTCACCCCTGTGCGCGAGTCTCTGGTCGCATCCGCTCCTCTCTGCCGGGGTGCAGGGTGTCCGGCCTCTCTCAGCACCCGGGGCCGGGGATCACTGGGCCGCAGGTCGCGTTGTGCCGGAAACCGCTCCCGGACCTCCGCAGGACGAAATCTCAGCACCGGGTCCAGTCCCTCCGCTCCGGGGCTACAGCAGGCGGTGGGAGCGCCGAAGGTTCGCTATGCCAGGGGCTAAACAAAGCTAAGCGGGAAGTGGCGCCGGAGGGACTCTGGAAGACGTCTCACTCCGTCGCCATCTTGGCTATGCCCCCGAAATCCTTTGTTTTAATTTTATTTGTATGTAATAGAATTAGTATGTGTTGTTTTATTTGTATTGTTGGTGTTTGGAAACATAATAAAAAATAGTTGAATGTTCTTAGATTGTTTCACAAACATATTTTCAACATTATTTTAACATAAGTTTGTTTAGTATAAATTAAATAATCATATATATTTTATACTATTATTTAATTTATACATTACAATTTTTCTAAACATTTTCCTAACATTTTTATATATTCTTTACATGGTTCATAATTTTTCGACATTTTCACATCATTTTCCCTTCAGTTCTATGGTGAGATAGTCATTTTTTAGTTTCATTTGAAATGAAAGAGGCTTTTATATAGCTCATGGCTACCCGGAGACATCCCAGCGCTGCAGCGGAAGCTAGAGGAGAGATGCTTTAAGGGAATAGCCAAGTTTTCAGTTGTCTCCGGAAAGCGAGATGGCTAGATTCCATGCAGATGTGGAGAGGTAGGGTGTTCCAGAGCTTAACGGTGTTATATGAGAAACGGCGGCCACCTGTTCTGACCTTTTTGATTCTGGGTACTTCGGCCAGGTGGAGCTCATCCAAGCGAAGTCTTGTGGTGGCCTTGTACGGTCTGATCAAGGTTTTGGTAATAGGTGGCCCTTTTCCTTCAGAGGCTTGTGCGCGAAGCAGAGAGCTTTAAAATGTATTCTCTCCTGCACCGGCAGCCAGTGAAGGGAGCACAGGGCAAGCTTTGCTGAGCAGCGGGTGTTTGTGCCCGTGAGCAGTCTTGCGGCCTAATTTTGCACGGTTTGTAGTTTAGCAATCACTGAGTTTAGGGCACCTAAGTAGAGAGCATTACCATAATCCAACCTAGAGAGGATTCGGGCCTGGATCAGTAACTTTCTTGTGTGGCAAGGTAGTAGGGGTAGTACTTTGCGGGTTGGTCTAAGCAGACTGTAGCACGCGGCAGCGATCTTCCTCGCTTGGGCTCTGAAAGGGAGATCTTGATCTAACCAGATGCCCAAGCTTTTTATCTCCTTTTTATTAGTGACTGGGGCCCGGCCAATGCAGGCCAGCCACATGGCGCTCGAGTTGAAACTTGCCTGGTTGTCCAGCAGCATAAGCTCCATTTTATCACCATTGAGCTTCAGGTGAGATAAACTCATCCAGTTAGCCACTTCCTCAAGACATGAGCGCAAATCCTTGGGCGACTGTTCAGCCTGGTTCAGTGCCTCAACCAGCTGGGTATCTTCCGCATATGTGACTATGTGGATTCCAAAGGGGGATGCGATATCCACTAGAGGGGCCATATATACGTTTAAAAGAGTAGGGCTCAGGGACGAGCCCTGAGAACTCCACATTGCAGTGGGAAGGGGTTGAATGGGATGCTACCTTCGAATACCTGGAAGTGTCTTTCTTCCAGGAAGGATTGCAGCCATGATAGGGCCTGTCACTTCCACCTTTCTGAAACGGTGAACAAAGATTCGGTGGTTCACCGTGTTGAAGGCTGCACTTAGGTCGAGGAAGATTATGGCAGAGGATCTTCCAGAATCCAGGATCTTTCTTGATTCTTCCACTACCGCTATCAAGGCGGTTTCCATGCCTAGACAGGGGCAGAAGCCTGTTTGTGAGGGGTGGAGCAGTTTATGGGCCTTAAGGTGCATCGAGAGTGTGCGGCTGACATATTTTTCCGCAATTTTGCTGATTCCGGGGAGCAGCAAAATGGGGCAGTAGTTGCCTAGTTCAGCCGGGTCCAATTGTGTTTTTTTTTAATAATGCTTTCACCGTTGCTTTTTTCCAATTGCAGGGGACTGTGCCCGATGCTAATTAGGCATTGATCAGATTGGCGATGGGAGAGGCAACAGTAGGTGCTACCATCTTCAGAATGTTGAGAGGTGCCAGGTCGAGGGGTGACCCACTCTTAACAGAAGATAGAATGGGAAGGAGTAAGCAGAGTGTATGATTCTAAGAGGCGGTTGTACTCATGCTGTTCTGAGACGGAAAGCTTAGGTGTGGATTCGTTATCTATTTGGAGGAGGTGCCTGAGGATGTTTTGGATTTTGATGGAGAAAAATCCTGCAGTTTCGTTGCAGCGGCGTCCAGACGGATCAGGAGCCACCGGAGGGTCTGTGACTATAAGAACTTTTTTTTGCAATAAGGAATGTTTCTCTGGAGGAATTAGCGGATGCTAGAATCTTTTCCTCATAGTAGGAGGCCTGGGCTGTTTTTATTTCTGCTTTGTACGTGGCAATGGCTGACTTATATTCTAATTTCCTATGCATTAAGAAGTCCTTCCTCTATGTTCTTTCTAATTTTTTACACTGTTGTTTCAAAAGACGTAGTTTGGGGGTGAACCATGCAGACTCGTTGGGTCCGTCTTTCTTTAGCATTGTTGTCCTGGGAAGCACTGCATCGAGTGAGTTCTCAATCGATGAGGAGAACTTTCTGTTAGCTGTTGATGGTTCAGCATCTTGATTGGGTTTGGTTTTTTACAGTTCGCGGGTCCAGTCCTCTACGGACTGTTTGGACCAGGGACGAATTTGAGTGTGTGTCGCTGTCGAGTGTGAACCCATGATAGGAGCATACCAAGAAAAAGGGACTAGGAAGTGGTCCAACCAATGGAGGATTCCCCGTCCCTTGGTCGGACCTCTTCCTAGTGGCTTTCCCTTTTAGTTCACCTAGACTAGAGAAGATGGGTTCATGGACCTTTAATATGGGTTACTTGCGGTACCTATTGATACAGTTGGTATCCTGTAAGGTCATGGGCTAGGTCAGTGGCAGACCTGTCCAAAGGGTTGTCAAAGTGTAGGTTAAGGTCTCTGAGAAGGGTGAAGTTGGTCGAGATGCTGGCGAGGTTTATGACTGTTTCCAATACGGAGCTACAGAATTGTCCCTGTGCCCCAGGGGGGTGGTATATTAGAATACCTACAAGTGTGAGTGAGGGAGTAAATTCAATAGAAAATTGGCATTTTCGCAATCTAATAGGGGGCTGCCCAGGATGCGGCAGGTCATATGGTTTTTGTGAATAATTGTGATCGCACAACCCTTACCACTTGTTCTATCTAGCCTCTGGATCAGGTAGCCGGGGAGGGAGTCTTGTACATTGTGAGGTTCTGAGTTTGGAGATAGCCAGGTCGCCGTAAGAAACAGGACTTCTGGTTCTGTGTCTTTTAGTGACATTGCAATTTCCGTGGTGTGTTTAGGCAGGGATCTACAGTTAAGCATGAGAAGTTTGCAGCCAGATTTTCTTCACTGCTAACATCTATTATGTAGTCCATTTGTGGTATTTTTAGTCTATTTCCCCGGAACCAGGTCTCGGTAAGATGCTGCTGTGTTCGTCAGAAAACTCTGGCTACTTCACAAAACCTTCTGGACCCCAGACCGCTTACACACACTAGGCCTCAGGGAAAACTCCCTCTGCTAGAAGTACAACACAGAAGGAGGAGACTTAGCACACCTCATCATCCACTGCCCAACACTTAAGGTGTTCTGGGTAAGGGTATTTGATTTCATAGACAGTGTGTTCAAATGTAATGTAACAAGAGACTTTGTCTCCCTCACCACCGCTTTTATACGTACTGATCTATCCTCAGAAAGAGAGAGGGAACTAATGGACCTACTTCACTACTAACAGCTGAGTTCAAACTAGTATTGACCAACTGGAAAGACACTAGCAAAACTACCTACAAAGGGTTGCTCAACTGGGTCACTCACCTCAGAGGAGCGGACCACTTGGTGCTGCAATACTCCCCCTGGAAACCTTTAACAAGGGGGCTGTGGGAAACGCTGGACAGAGCTCTGGACCCCTTCGAACCCCCTTAGGAAACCTACCAGAACACCCACAGGAGCAATATGTGAAAAGCAATGCAAATAAGTTCCGGCGGCTCTCGGAATTTAGCCTGAATACCTCGATATGAGATTAAACGAACTACAGTGGACATACCGGACGCTAATGTTTAAACCAAGATTGTATACCTTTATTTTTGCCTGTCATATCCTATTTTCTCTCTCTCATTTCTAACTTTTCTATCCTTTCCTCCTACACCTGCTTCTATAGCAAAAAACTAGCAAGCAATGTGGTAACCGTATAAACAATAATGTACTAATAATGTACTAATATCTTCGACCAGTGGTGCTTAACCAGGCAACTACATTTGTGATTGTATTATCCTATAAAACTAAATAAAAACTAAATAAAAAGAAGAGCAGACAAGTCCTCTCCTCTCCAAGGATTTTCTTCAGGGTTTTATGGGGGGGGGCGTTAGGGCGAGGTATAGAAGGGAGTGATAGTTTGTGGGTTTGTTGTGTATTTAGATTTCTCAATAGTAGTGTTTTTCACAAGTTTGTAGTTTTGGGGTTTCGCACACTGTTTTAGTTATATATCATTATGCTATGGTAAAACGTGCTATGTAACTTATATTTTGATGATTAAATGTGATGTATATGTGTTTTTGGGATTGTACTGTGTTTCGTGGGTGGGCTTTTTGTTTATTTTACAGGTTTTTCTCAATGAACGTGTCCTATGGTCATTGTAAGTTTCAGGTTTTTTTTTTTAAGGAAATTAATGTGGTTTATATTAAACGAATGCTTTTTACATTGATTTCTATTTTGTTGTTGATCTCCTGGAGGATTTCTTGTTTTTGAATACTTTTTTTATGATTCCTACATATTTTGGATTGCTTTGAGGGATCTTTATTGAATTCATTTTATTATTGCATATTTTTGAGGGATTTTTGGATTACATTTTTCCCTTTTTTGGTGAATGACTACTTTTGACTGCATGGATACAGAAGAAGACATGCAGCTACCTAACAGTAAGGGCTGATTACGACTTTGGTGGTCCTCCTGAGTAGGGCTACGCCAGCGCTCCAAGGGAGTACCGCCAAAACTGTCCTCATACTTCCTCCTGAATTACGACTGTAATCCTTGGCGGGCGAATGTGCTAAGGTGGTCCTATGGCAGTGACTCTTCAAAGCTCATAGGAGAGCCTTAGAAAGCCACCTCTGTGTGGCTGCCGCAGTACAATCCTGCACGGTAAGGAATGCACCATGTTGTGCATTCTTTCCTGTGCAGGAGGTGGGAATGCACAAATATAGTGGGGCACGTCATGTGCCCCCCTGCATACACCCCCATGTGCAGTTCCCTGTTAGGGCCCTCTTTGAAACTCACTACCACATTTTTCATGGCGGTCTCACTGCCATAAAAAGTATGGCGGGGAGGCAACTTGGAATATGCTCAGCGGTGCTGAAGTGACACCCCCAGCATATTACTGCCTCTGACCACTGTGCAACTGCCGCGGGGTCACGGATCCCCTGTGGTTGCAGCAGCCCTGTGGCGAGCCAGCCGCCAATGGTGTAACACGGCCGGTGGACCACCACCTCAATTACTTCTGTCCAATAGACGCCATAGTAATCAGGCTGTAATTTTTTTTAAGGTTATTTCTTTTTGGTGGGAAATCTTACATTTTATGGCATGTGAAAATATTATGTGATTGTTAATTGAAATTGTGTGGTTTATGCATTGCAATTATTTATGTGATGGATTGAGTTTCTTTTTTACTTTTTTAGTTGGTGATGGTTACATTTTTTGTTTCAATAATTTATATATCAGCTTATTATTACAGTCTTCATTAACTTTGGACTTTTATTTAAATTTTAGACTGATATAATAAAATATTACAGTTATTATTTACAAAAAAAGTATTTTGTGATGGTACTTTGTTAGGTTACTATTAATGTTATAATTTTTTGGGGCTTTCATTTCTAAGTAATGTTTGTTATTTGTGATGAGTTTGACTTTAAATTGTAGCATGCTATCTATTCTTTTGTTTTGTTTGCTAAGTTTAGGGGCAATTTGGAGGACAGAGTTCTCCCCTCATAGTTGCTGTTAGCTTTGCTCTTTTTGCTTCTATATATTTCTACAGTGTAGGTAGGGTGGGCTCTGCCTGGTGTGGATTGAAAGGCATTGTGCCATCCTTCCACTGCATTGTTTGTTTTGCCATCCTGTGCCAAGGTGCTGTCGTAGACATTCCATCATGGTATTTGGAATCCAGGTTGGAGGCGTTGTCTAGAGCAATGCAGTCTTCCAACTCAAGAGTCTTCAAAATAATCTATTGGGGGCTTAGTTTGTCTTAATTTTGTTGGTAAAATGTGGTGGGTAGCGACCTCTTTAATAGGGACATAGGATATTGCTATCTCTTTGTTGATTTCAAATACAAATTGGCTGTTTATAGCATATTGTATACTCAGCGCCCCATTCTGATGCGGTTTGGAAAGCTTCCCAACCAAATGGGTTTGGGAATGGTTTCCAATCGAATCGGATCCCAAGAGTCCAACCAACCGAGTATGATGCATCTGGATGCTTCCAGATACGATTTGGTTGGACTCCCATTGACTTCAATGGGAGCCTTTGTTCCAACCGAATGTATAAACTCCCATTGAAGAAAGGGGTGGCTGGAGAAAATCAGGCAGCCTGTGGCGGACACCCCCTGGTGCCTGCCACACTGTGCATGGCTGGTAAGGGAAGACCCATGGGCCCGATTGGAAAGGCTACAGGTTCAGGGGGGCCCACTACAGGCCCCCAAAATCTGATTCCGACTGCTGAATCTTGTCAGATGGCATGATTCGGAAAGGCTGGCCAAATCCAGCATCGTACTCGGTCGGTTGGAAACACGGCCCCTAGAGATGTACCATTCTGCTCTGTACGGCTTGGTCATTCCAAATGCCGTCGGGTTTGGATTGGGATATTCCTAACACCTAACTCCATCATACACAGTCGGTTGAAATCCTTTCCGAGTCGGTTGGAAAGACACATTCCCAATTTGATTTGGACTGAGCAAATGCCATTAGGAGGCCTTCCTATATTAATGTTAACTGCAGTTGATTGCCCTCTATTAACCCTTATCTTAGCCACCGGGCTTATGTATAATGTCTGCAGCACCTTGATAAATCCTGCTCCTATGCCGTTCCACCTCAAGATTGCCCATAAGTACCTCCAGGAGACCCTGTCAAATGCTTTTTCGGCATCTAGAAACAAAGCTGCCATAGGGTCTCCTAGAGTACTTGCTGCATCAAATGCCGTAATTACCTGCCTAGTATGTTGAGTCGTTCCTCTACCTGGAATGAACCCATGCTGGGAGGGGGTTACCAATGATTCCACTACTCTTGATAACCTTTTGGCCAGGATTTTGGAGAATACCTTGACATCCGCATTCATCAGAGTGATAGGGCGATAGGACCCCGGGACATTTGGAGCTTTTCCTTTCTTAGGTATTACAATGATATCTGCTCCGCCCCATGATTCTGGGACGAACTCGCCCTTTTGTGCTAATAACATGACATTGAACATTTCTTTTAAGAGAATTGGTTGAAAAGCTTTGTAAAATTCAACAGGAATCTGGTCCGGGCCAGCTGCCTTCCCGGATGGTAAATCTCTCAGAGCCGTAACCAGTTCATTTAGCTGGAAAACCTCTTCCAATCCATTCCTGTCCTCCTCTATTAATTCTGGGGGCGCTATCTCTCTTAAATACCTACTTATGTCCTCCTGAGGTTCCGTGACAATTTTAAGTGATGTTTTTTGATTCGCACGAATATGGTCGAGTCTGGTATCTAAGAACCGCAAATGACGAGTTTAGTAAGTGTGCGCAGTTTCGCTGTGCTAACTTAAACCGTTCATTTGATATGTGGGTTTTTCATCTGTACCCACGGGTTCCATCTTAGATACGGCATCCATTTTGTCTCTTGCCCTCAAGTAGCCAGCGAACGGACACTGTCCGCTTCGTCACCCTGGGACTCTCAGGATATTTGTGGAAGACACATGTACTTTGTAAATATCTTTTACGATGAGGGGGATGATACTGTAAGGCAGATGGCCCCGCTCGAGGCTCATCTTGCCGTCCGGTTTATTGTCTCAGCCGTGCATCTCATTAGGCACGTCCCTTTGATGCCTGTATCTCGTGTTTCCCGATACCTCCCCTTTTACACCCTTTTCGATTTCCCCACTGTCTCCATCTCCCTCTGCACCTGTCTTTGTCCCTATTTCGATCTGTTTTACTGCCGATTGGAATTCACTAATGTTGGGAAGATGGGTTTTTACAGTTGGGAACCGCCAAATGTTTCCGCACTTATGTTCCGGACCTTATGTGTACCAAAGTGACCAAAGCGACCCCTCTGGGGGATAATTATGGGAACCAGGTTGTAAACTTTTGTGTACCATGTTGTCCTATGAGTTAATTTTGTATAAAAGGAGCGATCCACAGAACCAATTTGAAGCAGTCTCCCCAAGTTGCACGTGTTGTACTTGTCGTGACTTCTGTGTTCCCTGCAGCAATAAACCTTGAATCTTTGACGCCGAAGGAAGTGTCCCGTGTCTCTGTAGTTTGTGCGCCGAAACAGGTATCCCATGAAGGTTATAGGTGTTGTTCCCTGGCACCGCTGGTACTGTTAAAAAGTCCAGTCCTTCAGTTGGCGCCCAACGTGGGGCGACTTCAGCGGTACCGATCCGGTCCAAAGCCTGATGATCGTGAGGAACTTCGTGTGAAATCTCCGAGGGAAGGTGCACCCCGCTTCATCGATCCTGTTGTCGAAATAAGTGGCCCGAAGTTTTTCCCTGCGAAGATTCCCGCCTCCTGACGGCTGCGACGGACCGATGCCCTGACTGTCGACCTGTCTTCGACGCCCGGCGTAGACCTTATGTACAAGCGAGACGATAGACGGGCCTTCCTGGTGACGCCATTGAAGTTCTGAGTTAAGTATTTGTGGGTCGCTCCCAGTCCTTAGTGGTTGTTCTAGCTTTTTGAAAGCTTTGTGGTTAGCCTTTAAGGCTTTGTGGTAATAGCTCTCCGAGCTTTGTAATAGCTTTAAGGCTTTGTTGTATTGCATGGTTCCATTGCATTTGTGGTTCTTAGTATTGGTTCTTAGTATTATTTGACAGTTGCAATTGCCAAAAACCGAGGGTTTTGACTTACACGAGGTTTTATTGCTTCGGTAATCCTTGAAGTTTGATACTAGGTTAGTGTGCACGATGCCTAGCCATAGTGATTTGTTTCGTATTTTCAAATGTTGCGCAATGGATTCCCGGTTGGAGGACTCGTGTCCGATACCTCCAGTTGGAACTCCGATACATGATCTATATAGTCGACATGGGGTAGGTCCTATAATCTATAATGATTACTGGATCCGCTATACAAAGAAAGACGGTGACCTTAGATGGCCACCACACGGAACTTTTGAACTTTCGATTTTAGATAATCTTGAGGCTAAATTATTTTTAAAGAAAGCTAGGCCAGCTATGTTTGATTCCTTTCGGATATGGCGTAAAGAGGCCAAACAGAAAGAAATCAAACAACTTAAAAAGGATAAAAAGCAAGAGTTTGTTCCGATAATGCAAGCTATAAAAGAATGTAGACAAGACAAAGAAGAAAAAGATATGGAAATCGCTACTAGATTGCATCACATGAAAATAGATAAATGTTACCCAGTCTTACCGAATAATCTAGAAAAGAAAGAAGAAGATTTAAAGGAGGATTCCTTGTTATCATACTTGATGAAATCACCACCTCCTTATGTACAGGGTGCTACTGCTCCTGTAGCTCCTCCTATAGCTCCTCCTGTTGTTCCTCTTGTTGCTCCAGCGGCTGCGGGCCAGCCCGCTGTTAACCCTACGTTTGTTCCACCACCTGTCCTCGTTCCTACTGCTCTTGTACCTGTACCTTTGCAGACTGTTGTTTCTGCTACTCCGACTATCTTGTCCGTTCCTACTATGCCTTCCTTCACCTCTAGTGTTGTTGCTCCTGTTTTTCTTTCTCCTTCTGTTCGTAAGCGTGTTCCTAACTCTGTTGCTACCCTTTATTCACCTCTTTCTGGTCCGTTATTTTCGTCTGATTCATCTGAAACTCCTCAGAGACGGAGTCAGATCCCTAGTGGTAGGGAGAAAGAGACGTTAGTAACAATGGCACATAGGTGGATAAGACATCCTGCTAATTACACTCCGCGTGTAGTATTTGATACGTTTTCTCAGTTTAATGAGCCTACGCAGAGATTCGTATTTGAGGAAATGTGTAACTTTTTGAGAGAAGAATGGTACAATAATGATGTAGATGATGTACCGTCCGACATAATTGAACTCCAGAGTCACTTTTCGAACGGTATGATTATAGGAGACGATGTACGACGTGCCGTGGAACGCTTATTAGCATTCAGACCCACAGCACATTCTCGAGTGTCATTAGATGATACCACTGAGAACTGGAAAGCGGTTCCTGGTCAGTATCCCATGAGAGAAGTCCCGCCACTGTGGGTGCCTGGAGATCCGCAAGCTAACCCTGCGGTTTTACCACATTTTCGAAGGGTGTGGATACATCTTCCATGGAAACGATCGGAAGTTTTGCAAGTGAAGCAATCCTTACCCGATCCGCGTAAAAATCCGGCTGGTTATTATAAGGAGTTATCACAACTGATAGAAGCTTCTATTATGAATATTGCCGACATCGACATGTTGTTTGGCAATGTTGTACCGCAACCAGTTTGGGCTAAAATTCGTCAAGCCAATCACGCAGCTGAATTAGGGGGTGATTGGGCTGCACTGCTAGCAGCTGATACATTACAAGTTGGTGGGGCTAAACCTGAACAGTTGATCTTGGATTTGCCTCAGAAAATCATTACGCTCATGAAAACTCTCATGCCAGCGATGAAGGTGAACTGGGATAAGTTATCAGCTTGTAAACAAAAGAAAGACGAGAGTGTCTCGGATTTCTTTACAAGGTTTGAGGAAGCGTTTGTCGACCACAGCGGCCAGGACATGGGCGCTGAGGGAGGTCAGCGGTTATTCGTTGACAAATTTGTGTCAAATTTGCTGCCTGAGCTATGCAACAAATTAAAGAATTCAGAAAGTGCGTGGGCAGTTTCAACCCCATCGCAAATATTAGCAACGGCTCAGTATTATGAGAATAGGGAAAAGGAAGAAAGTGATCGTGTAGAAAAGAAAACGAAAGAACTCAAAACGAAGGTTTTGTTGCAGCAAGCATACCCTCCACGATCAAACCAAAATGATGCACAACAGCAGTATCGACCACGAGCACAGCTCGATAGAACACAGCCGCGCTCTGACAACTTTGATCCCAGATCTTCACTTGGGTATAATCAGTGCGCATATTGTAGGAAAGAGGGACACCTAAAATATGATTGTCTTGCTTTACGGGACCGTCTGAATGGTGTGTCGACACGAGGAAATCGTGGCGGTGGTCCTCAGCAGGCACCATGTGGTAGAGGTCGTGGTTCATCCCACAATCAGATTGATCGTCATCAAAATCAATCGGATGCAAATAATTATTTTGACCAGCGAAATGCGGGGTCAGTTCGATCTGCACAGTATAATGTTGATGATTATTATATAGACCACGAGACTGTTGTAAATGACCACTACTAGGACAGCCAACGACAAAGAGAGGGAGTAGTGTCAGTTCCGGTCGATCAGAGTGGGCCTTACGTTGCGGTGACTACATCGGGTGTAGTTGAGCCTTTTCTGTTAGACACTGGTGCGACGAAAAGTTCCATCATGCATTCAAAACTCCCTGGCGCACCTTTGTCTGGCTTAACGAATGTTTCCGTCGGATTCTAGATGTGATCTTAGCAGATCGAGGTGGGGTATGTAAGGTGATCCATTCGAGCTGCTGTATTTTCATTCCTGATAACGCTCCGACTGTCTATCAAGCCATCTCGAAGTTGCATAAGATCTCCGAATCCATACACGTGGATGTAGGGGATTGGACGCTACTTGGATGGTTTTGGGGCCTAATGTCGACTTGGGGTTGGAAAATTCTGACGATCATTGGAGTCGTTGTAGTGTTCCTGTTCACTTGTTGCCTTTGCATGCAGTGCGGTCCTGCCTTATGTGGCCTCTGTGCTACAACGTGTATGAGACAGCCACCTGTTACCAAAGGGTCTCGGTTGGACAGAGCTATGCTACAGCAACATCTCGAGGGTCTGATGAATATCGAATATGATTCCGACTAGTGCTTGCCTACATGAGGGCAAAAGGAGCGTCTGAGGTTCCGTGACAATTTTAAGTGATGTTTTTTGATTCGCACGAATATGGTCGAGTCTGGTATCTAAGAACCGCAAATGACGAGTTTAGTAAGTGTGCGCAGTTTCGCTGTGCTAACTTAAACCGTTCATTTGATATGTGGGTTTTTCATCTGTACCCACGGGTTCCATCTTAGATACGGCATCCATTTTGTCTCTTGCCCTCAAGTAGCCAGCGAACGGACACTGTCCGCTTCGTCACCCTGGGACTCTCAGGATATTTGTGGAAGACACATGTACTTTGTAAATATCTTTTACGATGAGGGGGATGATACTGTAAGGCAGATGGCCCCGCTCGAGGCTCATCTTGCCGTCCGGTTTATTGTCTCAGCCGTGCATCTCATTAGGCACGTCCCTTTGATGCCTGTATCTCGTGTTTCCCGATACCTCCCCTTTTACACCCTTTTCGATTTCCCCACTGTCTCCATCTCCCTCTGCACCTGTCTTTGTCCCTATTTCGATCTGTTTTACTGCCGATTGGAATTCACTAATGTTGGGAAGATGGGTTTTTACAGTTGGGAACCGCCAAATGTTTCCGCACTTATGTTCCGGACCTTATGTGTACCAAAGTGACCAAAGCGACCCCTCTGGGGGATAATTATGGGAACCAGGTTGTAAACTTTTGTGTACCATGTTGTCCTATGAGTTAATTTTGTATAAAAGGAGCGATCCACAGAACCAATTTGAAGCAGTCTCCCCAAGTTGCACGTGTTGTACTTGTCGTGACTTCTGTGTTCCCTGCAGCAATAAACCTTGAATCTTTGACGCCGAAGGAAGTGTCCCGTGTCTCTGTAGTTTGTGCGCCGAAACAGGTATCCCATGAAGGTTATAGGTGTTGTTCCCTGGCACCGCTGGTACTGTTAAAAAGTCCAGTCCTTCACTCCTCCCTCCCTGGGCCATCCGCTGTATACAGCTCTGTATAGAATTGTTTAAATACCTCTCTGATCTGCTCAGCTTCCGTTACCATAATACCCTGGGAATTTTTGATCTCCTTGATATCAGCCATCCCTTCCATTTGCCTAGCACGTATAGCCAATATATGGCCAACTCTCTCACTGAGTTCATATACTTTTTCTTTATTTACTAGATACCCCTCTACTGTCTTTTTAGCCATCCCGCCCACAGCTTCTGCTTTAAGAGCAATTATTTTCAATAATAGCTGGTCGATTGGAGAACGTAATTGTATAGCTGAAGCAAGTTCTTCCTCTGCTTCCATGATTAATCTCTTAGACTGTTCGGCTTTTACCTTCTCTATCTTTTGATCCTTGATTACATAGCTCAAGGTCTCCCCTCTTACTCCAGCTTTAAAGGCATCCCACACTACCCCTGATGTTGCTGTGCCTCTATTTATCTCCCAGAAATCCTTAATCCAATTTGTCATAGTTTCCCTATAGCTCTGATCCTGTAGGAGTATTCTTTCAAATGTCCATTGTCTTATCTCTTTTTTCCTCCCTTGCCCAATTCTTAATGTTAAAACTAACGGGCTATGGTCTGACATGATTCGGGGTTCCCTATCTATTCTTACCCTATCCATCAGCCCTCTTGAGATTAAAAAATAATCCAGCCTGACCAATACCTGATGGGGGGCTGAGAAAAAAGTGCTCCCATCCGAATTTGGATGAAACTTTATCCAGGGATCTTCGAGAGAATTATGAGTTGCCATATCTGCCAGTGCCCTATATGTCCTCTTCTTCCTTCCCGAATATTTTCTACCAGGGTCTAAAAAGCCGCTGTCACTGTCATGGAGGTTAAAATCACCGCAACAAATAATCGGTTCTGGCCACTGCGCCAATTCTGTATCTAGAAATTGAAATATATCCGATCATCCCCTGTGGAGCCGTAAACAGAGACAACGGTGATAGTTTCCTCCTTAAATCTTAATTCTACTATAACCCATCTCCCCCACTGATCCTCCTTTTTCCTCCTAACCACCGTATCCTGCCTCCTACCTAGGATCGCCACTCCTCTTGTCTTAGTGTCTTGATTAGTCTTTGCTAATACCTTAAAACCAAGCTGCTCCAACAGGTACGCCTTAGTGCCTTCAATGTGCGTTTCCTGAAGACACACTAGATCAAGGTGTAATGACTTTAACAGGGCAGCCACTTTAAGTCTTTTATTTAACTCATTTAGTCCGCAGATGTTTATCGAGGCTATCTTACATGCCATCACAGTTCATAATTTTTTTTCCCCCTCCCTGATTGTATCTGTGCCGATTAGTTTCTATAAGCTTCACTTCCTCCTCTCCTTCTCTTCTTCTTAATATAGTGCGTTGCATATCTTGCTTTGTATCCCCATGTGTGCTGTGTCCACAACCATATCCTAAGTGTAAATCCTTTCCCCCCCCGTTTCCCCCCTCCCCCCCCACCCCCCTCCCTTTTGGATCCCACCCCCCCAAGCTACAGGCAAATAGGTCAATCTTGACCTATGTGTAGCCCCTGTAGTCTGCAGTGTCGCTACTCCCTCCTACCCTGCTCTCCTATCAGTCAGTTACAGCTGTGTTTTACCTTTATGACATTTCCTCTACAGAGTTTTAGGTGGGCTTTATGGTGGGGTTTTTCCTCTGCTCTCCTTTCCCTTATCTTTCTCTGAGATCTCTGTCAAGAAATCCCCCGCTTTTATCTCAGAAAAGAACATCCTAGTGTGCCCCTTACTGATAACTTTCAATCTTGCCGGGAACAGTAAGTATGCTTCTGGACCCTGTTTCTGGAAGGGTCCTATCATCTGCTTTAGCTTCCACCTTCTTTCGACCGTAACATGGCAGAAATCAGGCCTGGCAAAAAATGTATTTCCATCAGCTGTCTTTCTGGACTCTGGTCTAGCCTTATCCATGATCTCTTGCCTCGCTAAGAAGTTCCCTAGAAAGACCAGCATTGCCCTTGGAAGCGCATTCTGCTGACCCCCACGGTTTTTCCTTACAAATAAAGGATATCTGTGGGCTCTTTGCACTTCTAGTTCCCACTGCCATTGTGATTCTGGAAAGGCCTTTTTAGCAATTTGATCACATATCCTCTCGGATCCTGTCCCTCCCGCCCTTCTTCAAGTCCCAAGAGTCTTACATTGTTTCGCCTTTGGCGATTTTCAAAGTCCTCGACTTTCCACTGCAGGTCTTCCACTACCTTTCCTTGCTCAGCTTTGAAGGTCTGCCAGTCCGTTACTTCATCTTCCACTCTACTAGTTCTTTCTTCAACCTGAGTTACTCTTTCCTCCACCTCTTCATACTTTCTATTTACCTTCCTCAGCGAGGCTTGTAATTTTTTTTTTGTGTCGCGTTTTGCTCTCCGACTTTCTGCCCTAGCTTCGGATTGCATCTGCTTCAGTGTACCAAACAGCATTTCCAAAGTTACGTTCTGTGATTTTGGTCGCCCGGCATTGTCTCCCTCCCCCTGACCACTTTCTTGGTAAGTTTCTGAAGTAGCAGAATAGTCCCACGATAGTTTTTTGTTCATGTTACTTCTGGACCCTCGCTCATCTCTTCTCATTCCGACTTTCCTTCTTTTTTGTGTTGCTAAATCTCTGGAATCCTTGCTAGTATCTGAGCCGGTAGTATGGTCAGTGTAACAAGGCAGGGGTGTCCATCCTCTCCCCTGCTCTTTGCACTGTACCTTGACCCATATCTACGCAAGTTGGAAAGTAATGATCAAATTCCACCGCTAGTATTAAATGGATGCCGGTTTAAAATGCTGGCATATGCAGACGATGTGGCCATCTTGACTTCAAATCCTACAGACGCTGTTAGGGCAATTGAAGAAGAAGCTACTCGATTTGGGCAGTTCTCAGGGTACAGTCTGAATAATACAAAAACCCAGATAGTTAAAAATCGTTGGGTAGTATGTAATGATGACAGAGTTGTGGGAGCGGCAACCTATTTAGGGGTGCAAATTACATCAGATGTAGATAAGATAGTAAAAAATAATATGTCACCTTTAATAGCCCAAGTCAAAACGGACCTTGAGAGGATGAATAACCTGCATCTATCACTGGTAGGCTGCACTAATATCATTAAGATGATGGTTCTACCTAAATTCTTGTACTTCTTTAGGGCTATACCTCTCCTGTTTGAAGCCAGCTGGTTTAATGGCCTAGAGGCCATATGTAATAGGTTTATCTGGGCGCACGGTAAGACCCGGAGGTTTATGACACTTCCTAGGGATAAAGGGGGATGGGGTGCACCAGATTTTCGTTTATATTATATGGCAACTGTTTTGCAATATATACAGGGATTAATTGGAGGGAATAATGATGATGAAAGAGTGCACAACATGTCTACTGGGGTCTATGCTGTTGTGCTTGGGACAAATGCTCATAATTGTTTTTTAAACTGTACAGATTTTGGTTATTTTAAGAGAACTCGGTTCAAGACGGTTTTGGCGGCTGTAAGTGTGTGGAACGCATTTCTAAAGAAAGCTAAGATGGGGAGGTATAATAGATATGTGTCTCTGATTAATAATAGATCATTCCCCACTGAAATCTTCGCTGATCAGACGATGGCAGAGTGGGCAGCAAGGGGGCTTACGCAATTAGGGGATTTGTTTTCTCATGATGGATTTAAACAATTTTCAGACCTACGGGATGCATATGGGCTGGACAATAGGGTTTTTTTTAAGTACCTACAGATTAGGAGCTTCCTTAAAAACAAAGTGGGAGGCCCCGCAGGCTTTGATAAAATTGAAATAATGGAGAAAATTAAGCTGATGGGGGATCGCACAATCAGGTCCTTCTATGCAATATTGATAAAGGGGAAGACGGACGATTTGGAGAAATTTAGTGCGAAATGGGCAGACAAACTGGGAGATGAAAGTACCCTGTTTCTTGAATCCCTGAATTTAGGACGCACAATCTTGAGTGCAGCCCCTCTGCAGTCTCAGCACTATAAGACACTATATTTTCTGTATTTTACTCCTGCGAGGATAGCAAAATGGGGCGGTAGTACAGGAATTAATTGCCCCCGATGTGATGCGATGGAGGCAGATAGCATACATATCTTTGCAACTTGCCCTCATCTACATTCACTGATTAAAGGGATAGAGGGGTTTTTAGCAAGATCCTTGGGAATATTGATTACTCTTACACCATCCTGGATTATGCTAGGAGTGGCTAAGGGGGAGCAGGAACAGCAGGCAGAATTCTTATTTGTTGCAATGGCTGTTTACAGACTGACAATAGCCAGGGCTTGGCTCGATAAAAATCCCCCAAAATTTCAAACCTGGTTGGCAAATATGCTATATTCATATAATATGGAGAAAAACATCTATGCTCGGAAGGGGAGGAGAGGAAGATGTTTGGGCAGAAGGATTTGGGAGCCCTTAAGTAAATGGAAGGAGACGCAAAGTAATGATGAATAGGAAGAAAAAAAACCCTCTCTGCTCTTTATTTCTTGTTTGTCTATTCTACCTTTATGGATTGAATGAAATGTTAAAAAACCCTGATTACCCCTTTTTATAAGTATTGGAATGATAACTTACTGAATGTTGTATTGTACATGTACCTAAGATTGAATCTGTGCAATAGAAATTAAGGAAAAAGTAACAGTTGTTAAAGTGTATTGTATACAGGATAAAGTGTGCTTAATGTGATGAATAATAAAATAAAAAAATAAAAATAAAAAAAGGAGGCCTTCCTAACCACATCAGAATCAGGCCCTAAGTTTACCTTTGTGAATGGGGCCCTATATCTTTAAAGATTTTGGTTGTGTGTTCTTCGGAGCTAGTGCTTGCCTCTCCTTTATTCTGCAATACCTCCCTTACTTCTGTTTCTGTTACATATGGGAGTAATGATGCTCTCTTACATGAATTACTACAGCATCTTTTGTACTTGCACTCCCATAGCATGCATTAGGATAATATTGTCTGTGATATAGTTCCTTGGCTGCTGGTGTGTGCAATGGTGTCAGCCCCCCTCAGTTATGTCACCCAGTTGAGCCAGCCCTTGAAGGTTGCCTTAGAGGTGTCTTTCCATTTGGTGAGAACAATTTTTACCATCGCTGTCAGTAGCAGGTCCAATAGGTCTCTGTCTTGTTGTGAGTCTTGATCTGCAGTTAGGAATGCAGTTGTGAGGGAGGCAAATTCTGGTTTGAGTGTAAATCCTAGTGTTTTATTTATGAAGGTGAAGATCCTATCCCAGAATTTTCTGACCTTGGGACAGTGGTATATTAGGTGTGCCAGGTCGCCCACCTCCTTGTCACCGTTCCATTAATGGTCTGGTAAGAGAATTCAACAATTTCCTCGTACGTTTTTAGTTGTTTAAATTAGTGTGCCTCTAATATTGTTGATTTAATTTATTGGTTGAAGTGTTGTTTATACTTTTAATTAATTAGTTGGATTAGTTTTAGTTTGATTTTTTTTACACTTACGTCCTTCTATGGTAGATACTAATTTAGGTTTTGTTTCAAATGTATTCTATATAATTTGAAAGTTTTGAATATAAATGTATTTTCATTACATATATAAATTCACTGAAAAAACCATAGGTTTTAGGGGTGTTATAGTTAGTTGGACATTTCACTCATACAAAATTATTGAAATTCCCCCGTTATAGTTAGTCGTACTAACTATAACTCGCGCGCCAGCAATCCACTGCTGATGATGTCACATATTACATCATTCATGACATGGTAAGTCTATATTAGTTATTAATTAGCTATGTGAGTATTTGTATGGGATAGTGAATGAATGTGTGTGTGGTTGGGTGGGAGGTGTGTGACTGTCCAAATATGTGTAAATAGTTGATTTAGTAGGTATATGAGGTTAAGACTGTATGTGGAAACAGTTGTTTGGGTGAGTGAATCTTTTTATGGCTGTGGTGATGAGTAAATATATTTCTCAATGATACATGTCCAACAAACTAGAAATGCAAAAAGCAGTGTATGTGACAGTTGTCGTATATAAATAAGTATACATAAGACTCAGTGAATTGTATGAGTGACGTATGGATAACTTTATACTTGTAATAGTGATTTTATAACACACTAAGTATGAGTTACTATCTATATAAATAAATAAAGTGGTGTTTGTGTAAGTGTGTAGCTAGAATGTTCAATAATAAATATGATCAATTATTTGCATAAGTGAGTAGGATTACTGCATAAGTGAATAGGATGTGTGCTGGTGTGTAATGTTGATGTAGGTGTATAAATATATTTAATAGTGTTCTATTGATCTTTGTTAGCATGTATGAGTGAATCTATAGGTAAGTGTTTAGATGTGGGCGTAGATGAAGGAATCACTGAGTGGGTTTTTAGAAACTTGTATTGGTATGTCAATGGTTTCAAATATGGTACTTCATATTTTATAACGAGTGTTGAAAAGTTATACTGGTGTTTGATAAGATGTATCAGATTGTCACGTGGATGATGTCATCAGTGATGTCATTTGAGATGCCATCAGTGATGTCATCAGTGATGTCACTGACCATATCATGAATTATGTAATATGTGACATCATCAGCAGTGGATTGCGAGCGAGCGAGTTATAGTTAGTACGACTAGCTATAACGGGGGAATTTCAATGGTTTTGTAGGAGTGAAATGTCCAACTAACTATAACACCCCTAAAACCTCTGTTTTTTTCAGTGAATTTCTAAGGTTTTTAAAATGCTAATTCCTAACTATAACATGTCTGAAACCTCTGTTTTTTTCAGTGAATTTCAAAGGTTTTTTAAATGTTAATTCCTAACTATAACATGTCTGAAACCTATGTTTTTTTCAGTGAATTTCAAAGGTTTTGTAAATGACAATTTTAAATGTATTGATTGTGATATATTTTTTTATACTGATTTACTAAATTTTTTAAGCTATTTATTTTTAGATATTTTACTTTTTAAATTACATTATAATTACATTATACATTAAATTCCAAAATATACTTTCTCAGAATGAATTACTTTAGTTTAAATACTTTGCAAATAGGCAATAGAGTTTTAAGTACAGTAGTTACAGTTTTGCAATTGGCAACACAATTTCAAACCCAATGCAACATTGAGCTGAATAGGAATTTCTAGTTAATTGCAATTAGTTACTATATGGATTACTTTTCTAGCCACAGGACTGGATCCTAGATTCAGTCCTGAGACATCTCATGTAAATAGTTGAGTAATAGCGTTTTGGTTACAGTAATGATTTTTAAGGAATATTATTGTATTTTAAAAGTTGACAGAAACTTTTTCACATACAATCACCAATGTTATCCTATGGGTGGAAATTCACTTAGCAAGTAAGTGGTGTTATCATTACTTTTTCTTACTCAGTGGTGGATCCTGGATCCAGCACTGGTGCATCTTCTGTAAACTGATGAAAGAATGTGTTTAAGTCATACAGGCGATTTTTTAGGAATATTTGTAGTTTGTGAAAATAGACACTTCGAAACTTTTCTGGTGAAAACCAGACAATGGATTCCTATGAAAGGAAATACAAGTTACTTGTAAGTATGGTTAGAATTACTTTTCAGGGTCAGTGCTGGGTTAAAAGATGTGGCACTGAGTTCTCTCCTGATAACAGGTGAGTAAATCGGAATTCGTTGTTCGGCTGATTTTAGGTGAATATTTAAAAGTTCCAAAACTCCACACTTAGAAGAATTTCCAAGTGAAACCAGTAAATGTTACCCTACGGAAGAAAATTCAAGTTACTGGTAAGTATTGTTATCGTTACTTTTTCTTACACAGTGGTGGATCCTGGATCCAGCATTTCCTGCAAACAATTGAAAGAATGCGTTTAAGTCATACAGGCGATTTTTTAGGAATATTTGTAATTTGTGAAAACAGACAGAAACTTTTCTGGTGAAAACCAGACAATGGATTCCTATGGAAGGAAATACAAGTTACTGGTAAGTATGGTTATAATAACTTTTCAGGGTCAGTGCTGGGCTAAAAGATGCAGCACTGGCTTCTCTCCTGTTAACAGGTGAGTAAATCAGAATTCATTGTTCGGATGATTTTAGGTGAATATTTAGAAGTTCCAAAACTCCACACTTAAAAGAATTTCCAAGGGAAACCAGTCAATGTTACCCTATGGAAGGAAATTCACTTAGCAGGTAAGTATTGTTATCGTAATTTTTCTTAGTCAGTGGTGAATCCTGAATCCAGCACTGGTGCATCTCCTGTAAACAGTTGAAAGAATGCGTTTAAGTCATACAGGCAATTTTTTAGGAATATTTGTAGTTTGTGAAAATAGACAGAAACTTTTCTGGGGAAAACCAGACAATGGATTCCTATGGAAGGAAATTCAAGTTACTGGTAAGTATGGTTAGAATTACTTTTCAGGATCAGTACTGGGGTCAAAGATGCCGCACTGAGGTCTCACCTGATAACAGATGAGTAAATCGGAATTCGTAGTACATCTAATAAGCGTCACAGAGCGAGTAGCAGAAAGATGTAAAAAGGGGCACGGCCTGCACCACCTCTCTACAACACAGCGTAGTGGGGCTTCCTGGAAGCACCTGGTGGGTACTTGGCCCCCATGGTCCCTCAGGATTGAAGGGGAATTTTGTTCCCAACTTAAAACGCACCACAGGGTGTGTTTGCACACATCACGCCAGACCCCTCCCCTCTCCTCACCACTATGTAAACGCGCCCTGTCACCGTTCTAAGTTAAGAGATTAAGTCCCCTTCAATCCTAAGGGTCCCTAGGGTCAAACTAGCCCACTAGGTACCTCCAGTAAGCGCCACAGAGCTGCGCTGCAAGGAGGTGTACAAAGGGGCGTTGCCTCTGAACACCTGTCTGCAATGCAGCTCACTGGCACATACTGGACATATCTGTTGGGCTATTTGGCCCTCAGGGACCCTCAGTATTGAAAGAGAATTAATTCCCCAACTTAAAACGCGCCACAGGGCGCGTTTGCACAGTGGTGAAAGAAGGAGGTGTGGCCTAAGGTGATAGGTCTGCAAGCACACCCTGCGGTGCGTTTTAAGTTAGAGAATTAATTCCTCCTCAATCCTGTGGGTCCCTGGGGGCCAACTAGCCCACCAGGTCCCTCCAGTATGCGCCAGGAGGCTGCGTTGCAGAGAGGTGTTAAGAGGCCACGCCCCTTTTTAAAAAAATGATTATTTTGGTGGGGGGGCTACCTTGCCCCCCTCCTGTTGCCAGTTGTGGCCCAGGCCATTTAATTCTTTTTACATATATATATTTTTTTTCGGAGAGGGGCCGCATAGCCCCCTCCCGGGCCACTACTTCCTCTTCCTTGGGGGCTGTGGGGGGTCCCCAATCCCCCCCCCATGGTCCCAGCAGGCTTCCCGCCTCCTGCGGGAGCCGGCATTGATTTTCCATATGGGGAGCAGCATAGGGAGCAGCAATCTGCTTCTCCTATTTGGAAGAGAGAGCAGGTTCCTGCTCTCTCTTCCAAATGGGAAAGCAGTTTGCAATGGCTCCCTGCCAGTGCAAACAGCAGTATCCCGGGGGTGGGCACCCCGGGAGACTGCAGGAGCTGGCCCTGGGGGGTGGCGGTCCCCAAGGCCCTCGAGAGCTCCAGGAGGGGGGTCACGCGGCCCCAATCCCATCATTTAAAAAGACCCGGGGGTGGTGGTCCCCGGGGTTTGGGGGTCCATAACGGACCCCCAAATTGAAAATGTAGTGCCCTGGGGAGGTGGCAGTCCCCGGGGCATGTGGGGGGGGAGCTCAAGCCCTCCCCACACAGGTTTTTTTATTTAAAAAAAGACCCGGGGGTGGCGGTCCCTGAGGCTGCGGGGGGTCTGTGAGCCCCCGCATACATTTAATTAGAGCCCCGGGGTGGCGGTCCCCGGGGCTGCGGGGGGCCCGTGAGCCCCCACATAGATTTAATTAGAGCCCCAGGGGAGGCAGTCCCCAGGGCTGGGGGGGCCTCAGAGCTCCCCCACCCATTTCAAAAAAGCCCCGGGGGTGGCGGTCCCCAGGGCTGCAGGGGGCCCTGTGAGCCCCTGCATACATTTAATTAGAGCCCCGGTGATGGCGGTCCCCGGGACTGGGGGCCCTCAGAGCCACCCTACCCATTTAAAAAAATCCCAGGGTGCGGTCCCCGGGGCTGCGGGGGGCCCCGTGAGCCCCCCCCATATATTAACTAAGAGCCCCGGGGGTGGTGGTCCCCAAGGCAGTGTGGGGGGGATTGGGACCCCCCACTATTTTTTTCTTAATAATGTCCCCGGGGGCAAATGACCATATTTACAGGGAGACCGCGTTTCTTTTCTTTTTTCTATTGCTAGGATGCGCGGTTCCTACGTGCATCCCGTGATTTTTTTTGGGACCCTGAGCAGGGCTAGGGGGACAGGGTGTGTCTACCCTGCCCCCTTTCGCGTTTTTCGGCATTTGTTTTTGGTTTCTTGTGCCTCGGTTCTACCGAGGCACAAGATGGCTGCCAACACTTCCTGATTTTGACAGTTGTCAGCCAATTAGCATTCAGCTTGTGCACGGCTGGGTGCTTGTAGGCTGCGCGTAGGGTACGCGGATAGATACGCGGATCCACCGCGCCCATAGATATATATGTGATTTAACTGTCATTTTCTCAGGAACTACTGAACGGATTTACACCAAATAAGCAAAGGCATGAGTCTGAACTGAGGACTACCTCTTTGCCACATTTGGTGTAATTCCGTTCAGCCGTTCGGGCTGTAGCCATGGCTAAAGGACCTATTGGAAATTGCATGGGAAAAACACGTTTTCGGGCCCTCCTTTTTTCTCGGCCCCCACTTGACCAATCACCCCCGAACTTTCAGGGAAGGAGCAGAAGTGAGCTGGCCGAAAGTTTGGAACGTTTCACGCACATTCATCAACTGGCGCCAAAGTTATTCCAAATAGAATGTTGCCGATTTCCTATGGATACTAGGTCCTAACTATAACTACCTACTGGCGACCGCGCAACTTCTTGGATTTGACATTTTTTGAACGGCTTTGGGTTCGGCGGTTCACGCACCACCTGACATTGGAAGCCGATCCCGGAAGGACCCTTGTGTTTGGTAATATATATATATATATATATATATTTAATCACCAAAATGCTCCGTTACCAGGGGCACACTTTTAGCCAGCCGGTGCAAGTTCAGGGACGGGCTTTCCCTGCAAATTCAATTCTTCACCAAAAGAAATACTCGCACTCCACGCGTTGGTGAAAGCTGAAAATTAAACCTGCATAATTATACTTCCGGTGGAGTGCGAGTATTTCTTTTGGTGAAGAAATATATATATATATATATATATATATATATATATATATATATATATATATATATATATATATATATATATACATATATACATATATACATATATATATATATATATATATATATATATATATATATATATATATATATATATATATATATATATATATATATATATATATATATATATATGGTTTTTTTAAATTAATATTTAGGTTGTTGAATTAGTATTTGTAGCTAATAATATTTTTGGGGCATTATAATGATTTTAGGTATAGAATTTTTGGGGGTGAATGGTAATAATTTTGGTGATATAATATATTTATATTTCATATAAAATGTGTAACACATGCTTTAGGTTTATTTATGATAATTTAACGATTTTGTGTGAATCAGTATTTTTGACATATATGTTTATTTAAAGACGACAATATTATTGTTTCCGATATTTGCACTTTCGATATGAGTAAAAATCTATATATTTAACAGCCATATTTGTGTTCTCAATATTTGTTGTATTTCTAGTTAAGTACAGGAAGTCAATATTTTTGTAATCAGGCCAATAGCCCTCACAACACTCCACCCCTTTTCATCATCAGCTGCTTAAATTGACAATCTTCACACCAGCCACAACTCAAGTAACCTGCGGGTAAAAGACACAAGAATAATAATACCTATACGAAAATACTGCATTTGTTTTTTAAAAACTTCCAACACGTATTTTTGAGGGAACACGTTGCAGAAGGATCACAAATAATGTAATTCACTCCATTCATAAAGCTGTCTGGTTTGTCGTGCCTCCCCTCAATGTAGATCCTGTCTTGTTGGGAGAACACTGCGGACGGCTAAGCGGCTGCCCCCGCACTCGCAGAGGAGAAAGGGAGAGAGAAGCACAGCTATAGGTGCACTTCATGTATGGGGCTAATCAACTAAACTGACAACGAGACTGGAAAATAAAGTAAAAATGTAATACGGAGAATATTACCGGCAGTATGAGGATCCGGTCCGTAGCGTAATCAGTGAGGTCGGCTGGCTCTGGGAGAGCGAATGATGAGGGTGTGTCCTGCCACAAATTCCTGCGAATCATCCTGGAGATGGATTGCTGGAGTAGGACGGCCCGGGGGAGTGGAGAGAACGCGTTAGCTCATCTCCAGAGTTGCCTGGGTAGGAGGAGGTGGTTACACAGGAAACTACCTTGCTGCCCAGATCGGATGGGAACAAGGAGGCAATAGTTGTGGTTCTGGGCAAAAGACGCAAAGAGAGGTTGAATATCCTGGCAGTAAAGACTGGAGGGCGATCACCAGAGGAAGCAGAATGCTCTACACCACTCTGAAAGAAGGTAGGGCAAAACTGTGGGGTTGCCTAATGAGGGGGAAAGCAGAGAGATCGAATAGGTACATGATGAGGGGTGCAGGTGGTGACATGAGGGAAGGTGGTTCCCCCAATGCACCCATTATAAACATCCCCCAAGAAGAAAAATTAGAGACAACTTTAACTAAAGTTAAGCTAAAGGAGAAAGTTATCAAAGAGAGGAAAAAACACCTTAGCTCTACAGGAAAAAAGTGAGCATCCTTTGGAGTCAACAAGGATACCAAGACACCCCCAGACCCAGAGTTCCATGAAGGTAAACACCAACTCTAAAGCTAAATCCTTAAATCTCTTAGGTCCTATTTTAAGATACGCGAAAAAGACCCGATGGCTGAGAAGAGCTGACTTTTGCCAGATACACCACAAGTTTTGCATATTAAGTTTGGCTCAAACATAGCAGCTTCAATGGATAAGAATATGTCGGAATCTCAATATCAAGAGAGTGTACAAGATTTATTGAAAGTGTCCCAAACTCCGATTAGTCCCCATCGGTTCCAATGTTTTGTGGAAGATGCCAGTACTAGAAAAGCAAGAACTGGGAAAGAGCCAAAAATTAATAAGGCTAGCGTGGCTGTGGGCGCTGAAGGAGTTGGATGTGAGCAAGAGCATGTTTCATCAGGGAGCCCCTTAGCCGAGCCGGCCTTCTAAAACCCGATAGGCCAAGAAGTACGGGACAACTCTCTGGAACAACTAATGAGGTTACTGGCAATAGAGGTTAAGAGTAGTTTAGTTAATCTTTAGCTAACTATGAGAGATCCAGGATGTCTGTGAGGGGCTTACGGAATTATTTTTATTGTTAGCTCAGAGAACTCCCACATTAGAGACTTCAGTGTTGGAACTAAAGGAAAGCTCAGCACAAGATCAGGAAGAACTACACAGGCTAAGGATAATGGTTAAAGGAAACCAAGTTAAGTTGGAAACCATGGAGAATAGGTCAAAGCGAAATAATATTAGACTACTGAAAGTGCCGGAAGGAGGATATAAAATCTTTTGTAGTTGACTTGCTGCAATCTAGTGGGGTGTGGGAAGGTTCAGCTGAGCCATTGGCTCAAGATATTCAGAGGGTACATCGGGATCCCTTTAGGAAAAATGTAAAAAAAATGAAACCATTGAGAATCTTGGTGAACTTCCTTACTTTTACAATCAAAGAAAAAAATTTGAATGCCACATTGAGAGCTGTAACACTAGTTAGAAAAGGTGCCTCCTTTGAGATCAGATCGGGCAGTTCACGCTGAATAAGCAGTGGGAGCTAGGAAATAAGATGGATGATTTTAAAAAGCTAGGTAGCTCTGTTCAGCTAAATTTCCCAGCCATGCTTTGAGTAATGTTAAACACCATGATGTACAATTTGAGAAGTTGTGAAGAAGCTGATGCATTGCTTGATCAGGTTAGGTGAAATAAAGAATAGGGCCTGGAGGAGGGTGGTTTGGAAAGAAAAGAAGGAAAAGGGTCGCTCTGAGCTTTTTGTGTTAGCAAGCCATGAAAATGTATGGTGGTATTTTGTTTTATAGTACACCTTTCAGCGGATCTTATATTTAAAGTGATAATTCTTACGAAAAAGCAGCGGACGTGTCCATATTGGATTGGAAAGTAGATAAGAAAGGTAGATGGGTTATAGCAACAACTAGAGTGTACAAGAGGATTTATATGTTGGTGGGTTATTTTGGCTCGAATATAGATGATAGTGGGGCATTGCAAAATGTATGTGTTGAGTTCACGTGTGGTCAATATCCGATTATTATGGCAGGGGACTTAAATGTGGTGATGGATTATGAATTAGATAGGTCTAACAAAAATAAATTGGTATTATGTCCCAAAATGCAAGCCTACATGAGATCCTTAATTAAACAAATTGGCCATGGTGATATTTGGAGAGACGAACAAGTCACAGAACATTGATATACATTTCACAACATAAGGTATAACAATCAGTCTAGGACAGACTACTTTTTGATAGATCAGTCCCTAAGAGTGAGTACAAAGAGGGTGCAATATCTACCCACTCACCTATCAGACCATAGTGCAATCGTTTTGGAAATAGAAGTGAAATTAGGAGCTATGGTGAGAAGATGAACTATGTGGCCTCAGTTATGCACAAACATGATCTGTCCCTCTCTCTGCCCTTATCATATTTAGGTAGATGCGAGGCTTGGTTCCAATTATTCTCAGCCATGTATAACCATTATGTGGAAAATCCAAAGCAATACTCAGAGAAGGATTATACCATGATTTTAGCTTATATCGAAACGCACCAGGGGTTTGATCCGGTAGGAAACGGGGGGGAGGGATTCACTTGATCCAGAAGCATGTATGAACCTATATACAGAAAGTGAGAACAGTACTTGGTTGAAGGATGAACTTTATGATTTTTCTAATTTTAACCATTCTCAGTATTTTCAGCAGTTCATCATCAGAAATGTTACCAGTGAACGTGTTTTGCCCATCCCTATTTTGAACACTTCATCACTCTTTTGCGTGCAGGGGATGGGGCATGTACCGGTTGGGAATAGCATCTGCAATTATACATATAGAATGAAGAATTTTAGTAGCCCACCATTACTAACTCCCCCAAATGTGTATTTTGTATGTGGGGAAAATGCCTATACCTGGTTGCCACGAGGGTGGGCAGGTCAATGTTATCTGTCTTTTCTATACCCTCCTGTATATATAGCACCGTCAGATTACCACAAAACGCATCAACTTCATAGCCCGAAGGAAAGCTCCAATAGGCAGCGAAGACAGCTTGGGATGACTGAAGTCGACCAGACTGATACTTCCCTACAACAATTTACAGATTTCACTAAGGGTTTGGTCCCATTCTGGGGACCGATCTTCAATAGTAGGGAGATAAGGCGATTCTCCAGAATAGTGGAAAATGTCATAAATATCACTACCGAGATTATGACCAATATGACTGAAGAGCTTCAGGCGACGAGGCTCGTTTCGCTTCAGAACCGGATGGTTCTTGACGTCATCTTGGCCGATCGAGGAGGAGCATGCTGGGGGATCGGCAGCTCCTGTTGTGTTTACATTCCAGACTCCGCCCCTACGGTCCACTTAGCTATCCAGAAGTTGCACCGTATTGCTGCCGAAATGCACACTGACAATGGGTCCTGGTCACTGTCTAGCTGGTTTTGGGGGCTTCTGTCTACCTGGGGTTGGAAGTTATTAATGATACATGCTGGAGCAGCCGGTGTCCTCTTTTCTTGCTGCCTTTGCATGCAATGTGGTCCGGCTTGTTGCTCTTATTGTGCTACCAAGTTGACAGCTATGGTCGTCCCTTCTTCCGAGCCTTCTAAATCTCAAATGCTCCAGCAGGAGATATGTGAACTGATGGCCATCGATGATGCCATCTTCGAAGATTAGTATTCCTTTAGTTAGCTTCATCACGCTAAAAAGAGGGTTTGAGGAACTGAAATCTGAATTAGGCCTAGTAAAGTGTAGTGATTCAATTAGATATTAGCGTGATGCATCTATTGCTTTAGTAAAGAAGTCCGAGTATTAGTTACCTCACACATATACAGGTCAAGGGATTAATGTATGCCTTATCCCTTTTGCTCTGCCTTATTTCTAACAATATAAAGTAACTCGACCAGCGCCATTTTGTGGCCTAGTCTGTTTGCATCAGTAATGGAAACCTACCATAGCATTTAGAACAGTCTTTCCCTCAAGAAATAGACTGACACATGTAGCTAACTGTTGCTTCTGCACGTTAGGCCTGTCAAGGTTGTAGGTGGGGGTAGAATGGATAAGCACATTCCAGGAGGTGCTGTGCGGACACTCGTAACTCTGGCAGAAGGGAGTCACCCTCCTCGACCTTTCTATAACGTCTTCCAAATATGGTCTTTCCTTTCCACCAACCTGTACCAACTTGTATTTTTCCTTCTTAGGTAACGGCTTCGAAATGTTACAGTATATATGTGATCTGTTGATAATGTGCCAACAGTCTTCTCGGCGGACCTCGAAGGGTTAGGTCACGAGAGGCTCCTCTGGCAGAGTTTGTTTGTTTAATAAACGATTGAACCTTCTACACTTCCAAATGACTGATTATTATTAATTGGTATTAGGGCTATTTGTAAGTATACTGGAGAAGATACCAACACCCTACAAGAACAAAAGATTCTCAGAACACAACAAAAGATGCTGGTGGCAGCATGGCATGCTCTAATCATGGATAGTTCAGAAAGGGGATAGTGTATCAAATTCTCTGTGGGGAGAGATACTGCAGAACACAAACCTTGACCATCTGTGGCAAGCATCCTTTCAAGTATTTTATAGTATGGTTAACCCAGCGTATTTAAGGCAGAATCATCTTTTCTCTTTCCACAGAGCTTACTGGTCACCAAAAAAGCTAGCAAAACTGGGAGACTCTGTCGAACCCTGTTGTAAGATATGTGCCAGGAGGCTGGCGGATGATGTCCATATGTTTATGTCATGTCATATTATTCACGGTTTCTGGAATGAGGTGTTTCATTTGTTGAATGATCTTCTGCATACTTGAATTCAGGTAAGCCTGGAACTGATTATTTTCAGCTGTCACCAGATGGGCGAGAGTATATGAACTATCGAAATAAATTCATTTTCTACTTTATTCTGTTGGGCAGAAGGCAGATTTGTAAAAGTTGGATTATATCAGCACCACCGTCAAAGGCAGAAAGGTTGGAATCAGTTCTCTATGTCTATAGGTTGGACACTAACCTTATGGTCTCAAAAAAAGTGTCTAAGCTGTGGGAACCCCTGACTGTATGGCTTGAGTGGGGAGAAAGAAAATAAGCACAATGCCTAACTATGAGGGAACAAAAGGTACATGGTTCGGTTGGGTCCAATGATTATTGCCATTTGGGGAGAGAACTAGATAGTCAAGATTCCCCTTTCCAGAAAACTGAGAACTCAAAGGCTTTCTGGTTGCATAGATAAGGTCTGGAGTTTTCAGTCAGAATAAGTATGGCAAATGAGGACAAAAAAAAAGATGTCTAGTTCGTCATAGCCAGGAGAGTAATAGCCTATGTCTACAAAGTACACAATGTGGAAAAGTCACTACACATATGGGGCTCAAACTTAGTCAGAATTAGAATTAGTCACCAAGTATGATAGCTTATGAATTAACACGTTCAAAGAGTTTTGGGTAAAGAGCAGGTTCAGTGGTACTGCAGCTGCCACCAACACTAAGGTATACCATCATTGCTTTGTATTATGGTACTTAACCCAGGCTTATTTTCCATCTTAAATTGGTGGTAACTGAACCTTTGTTAATGGATGGTCAATGTCTGGTAATTAACTCTTTTAGGCCATACTTGTAACTTCTTTAGGTAGGTGAAGATCAGGAATATTGAGGATGGAATATCAAGTGACCACAACATTGTGACAAAATATTGAGTACCAAAATATTGAAAGGTAAATATGTACAGATTTTCTGTAACTAGCTCCACATATGTACCTTCATCAAGGTATCTAGATGTGGAGTAAAGAATAGTAAAACCATACTAATCTTTTTTTTTCTTTTTTTTTTCTCCGAAAACCTTTATTAAAGTATGCAAAGTATTACATGCGCAGGCCCACAACCACAGGGGCCGGCCGCAAGCGGAGCGGATGAAGCCAGGAGTCATGCACATGAACACGACCAAGTAGAATCAGCAATATATGCACCACCTGTGAGCGTAGGCGCCCCACAGCAGAAAAATATACAAGGTTTTCAGTTTTGTAAGTTACATAGAAGTGGCGGCGGCTGCAATGTCAATGGCGTCACATCACCAATTAAAACGGAGAAGAAATGGGGGGACGTGTCCCGCAGGTCAACCGGAATCAGGTGACGAACCATACAGTCATCAGAACAATACGGTCGCCAAGGCGAACCCAGAACGACAGGCAATACAACAGCAAGCGATATAGTAGAGCACCATCCCAGAGACCCACCCCCAGGTAACAGAAAGACATAGGCAAATAGAGATGCCAAACAGAGAAAGGAGTGAGAGAAAAGAAGACAGCCAACCCCCTTGTAAAGGCAGAAAGCCCCCCCAAAAGACAGAGAGAAAAAAGAGAAAAGGGGCCATAGAACAAAACAAACTAAAATAACAAACCCCCCCCCCACACCCACCACCCTGCACACCCGTAATGGCTACAGCCTACCCCACTAACAGCGTGCCTGTCGCCCAGGAATTGCCCCAAAGAAGGGAAAAGAGAAAGAAAAATAGGAGGAGGAGAAGAACAAACACACTCCCGGCCACCTATACCCTCCACCATCTGCGACTTCCCCAAAGCATATTGTCAATCTATTAAAAGTAAGTATCAAGCGTCCAAGTGGGGAAGTCATCAACCAAGACCACCCGACTCCCTGGGAAGTGTATGGTAAATCCCAGCCTAAAGCCCTGAAAATAGCAACCCCAGAAGTCAAAATCAGCCCTGGCAAGGTCGGACATGAATCGAAATGCGTGTCGCCCAAGTGACAACAATCACTAGTAAGAGAAGCTGTCCGGTTCGGTCAAAGCGATGGTAATGGATGGTAATGAATCGAAGTCAAAATGAGGATGAAATCAGCCCTGGCCAGTGCGATTCCGTATCGAGCCCCATGCCCTTCGAACCACGGCAGTCCCGGGGCAGTGGCAGCGTCCGTGGAAGGTCGAGGCAACAAAACCAGAACAAAGGCCGGGCACAAAAGGCGACAACCAACCGGGATAGACGAAAGTGAAAAGCAGACCCTTCCAATGGTCATCGAAGAACTGTGCTGGGCGACAAGTACCTCCAGCCACGATGCTGCGCCGGGCAAGGATCGTACAGGGAAAGCTAAGAACCGTTCTGGGTGCGGCATGTGCGAGGCCAAAAGCATCCAAATGGGTTAAAGCAGGCTGACGTCCGGGAACCTCAGAGTGATGGGACAAATCATCCACCGATACCATAACATGCTGATCACATGTCGTAGCCGTGTCGTACGGTCGCGAACAAATATCATCCAGCTGTCCAGCGAGGTGGTTATACGTGGCGGTGAAGTGGAAACGGAGTGCCCCAATAGCGGCCATTATGGATCTCAATAACGGTGCGCCATCCGTCCCCTCCATCTCCCAGGCCGAGAGACGAGGCAGGACTCAAGCCCCGGACTCACCTCCGAGGTTCTAGGTACACACCGAGCCGATGATAGCAGCGGGCGCTCTCCGATTGGCAAACTCGAAACCTTTGCCGGTCACGGGGAACAGCCCCTCGACCCCGTCTCCCCCACCTGAGTCTCCGGGCAGGCGTTCCCGAACCGCGACTCAGGATAGTCGCCGTCCGACACGATCACACGTCTGTAGCGCCAGCTGGAGACTGGATTACAAGGCAGAGTTGCGAAAGACCAGGTTCGGGAGACCGGACGGAACTCTGGTCCCACAGCCGCTGTTGATCGATGGCAGCCCGGATGGGCCAAAAATCGAGGTCCCGGCGGCAGTCCCAGAATAGGCCCAGAATAGACCACGACAGAACTCCGTCACCCAAACAGGTACAAAAAGACCGGGATTGCACCAACGGCACCAGGCGATCGTCATACACACGGGAGTCCGGCGTAGGCAAAGGATGGTGAGCAGGATATACGAGCCGCCGGCGGAGGGCAATGGAGCCGGGAGCTCACGCGGCCATCTTGGTTCGTGGCGTAGCTCCTCCTCCAACCATACTAATCTAAGTGCACTTACCTCCTCGATATTTTGTTTTTCTACATTTGGTCATGATATAGTGGCCATTCGATATTTGATCTTGGATATTCCGGACTACAAACTTCTAGATAATGATGTTGCAGTAATCATTTGCTAATCTCTGTATTCTCTGCGTGAACTTTAAGTACATTGTTGGACTAGTGAAATTAGCAGCATAATACGGATACTCTTGCTTTTACACATGCTTACACTATGGTCAGGATAGCTTATTTTATGTATGCATCTCCATGGTCGTATGTGTGAGGTGCTAAATCCTACATCCTATGTTGAATGCATCGTCATTGTCATCTACTATAATATTAATCAAACAGTTTGTTGTAATGTTTGTTGCTCGTTAATATCAGGACTATAAGAATTATGCAATTTTCAGCCACAGCAGAACTTGGTTTCGGCAATGATACATTTGGTAAATTTCAGCATTGGCTGCATATCACAGCCAAAGATGTCCCTAGCTCAAAAAATGAAAAAGACATGAAAAAAGTTATTATTTTCTAACGTTTTGTCTGAAGTTTTGTGTAGGGCTGTCTTTTTAGCCTTTTGGCCAATAAAAATTACTTTCCCACAAGACATACCGCATAGGACATAACATAACTATACAGTGTCACTTATGAATATCAGAACTACTCAGACAGAGGGTCTAATTTAGATCTCGGCAGACGTGTTACTCTATCACCATGGTGACGGATATCCCGTCCATCAAAATATAAAACCATTATATCCTATGAGATTTATATTTCGGTGGAAAGTATATATGGCACCCTTGTTACAGAGTAACCAGTCCACCAATATCTAAATCAGGCCCAGAGACCAGAAAAGGTCTTCACTATAGAAATTTTGGATGAGGATACATGGATGAGGCATGTCAGCGGCTGGTAGAAGGAAGAACTTTTTCCAGCTTCCGTTTGCAATGGCAGTCTTCACAGAATCAAGGTGGAAGCCCAGCAGTTCAAATGTAAATGTATCCACCACTTAACCTTCATGATTAACAGACTCACTCGGAATAGTGATCTGATCTCACTTTAAACATAACTTTGTCTTCGGAACACGTGCATTTTCATTTTTCGGTGAGGTTCAGCCATCACAGGTCTGCCACCCTCTTAGGGCTTCTATTCTTGTGATGTAGCAGATATGAGTTGAGAGCAAAGAAGTTGCAGATGTGGCCAGTGCACAACTGTCTAATCGTTATTTGAATGATGCACACAAGGAAGGCAAGAGCCAACTTGAAATGAAGGTATCCATTGTGGTGATTCAGCCTCATCACCGTCAATATGAACTAAGAGGCACATGACAACACAGCCTGAAGACAAAATCAATTGCTTTACCATTGACTGCAATCTCTGCTTTACATACACTCTTCCAAGAAAATACAATCGCCTGACATCAACTCTCACTCCTACTGAGTATTAACTGCAGTGGACACCAACCTCATGGAACACTTCCTCATGAACCTCATGGAACACTTCCACTTCAAGATGCAAACAGAATACAATGCCACCCTTAAGGGAACCCTTGCCTACTGTACCCCGGACCCCGAGCGGAATTCTACAACTACATTTCAGACTTCATGGCTCCCCTCTCCATCAGCTCAACCAACTACAACCTCCTCTGGGACCTCAATTTCCACCTGGAAGGCACCACAGACCCTAACTCCCAGTCCCCCTAATAATAATGATAATAAGGTGATTTGAAAGTGCCTGGTTACTCCATGCGGAGTATCCTCGCCCTATGAATACAATCTCCAGTACTGACCCTTAAATGGGATGCTCAGCAAGCCCTAAGTTTGCCTACAAATCCAGCTCTTAAGTTCTTACGAAAGGCTGGTCAGACCCTTCCTGTCTCAGATCTAATAGATAGTGTTCCACAATTTAGGAGCCAAAGGAGCCAGTACGGGCATTTTTTCACCCTGGGAATATTGGTGAGCGAGGCCCCTGCAGAACTGAGGCTTGTGCTAGGTCGATACAACTTCATCAGAGGATGTAAATATCAGGGTACTTTCCCGTTTAAGATTTTGTGGCAGAGACACATAGCTTTAAAAGGACACGCTCTTCCTCACAGGAAGCCAATTTAGTTTAGCGAGAGCAGGCCCCATGGACGACCGCCTCTGGATATTAAGCAGCAACTGTGCTGCCAGATTCTGCCCTCTCTGGAGTTTTACCAATCTGCCTTGTGAGGCTCCAAGGTATAACACATTGCAATAGCCTGGACATAACCAGTGCCTGGACTACTGATCTACTGGCAGCCTCGAGAAGAAAGACCACGATTTTTCTCAGAATTTTCAAGATTCCAAAATACTTTCCCACCAGGCAGGATATCTGGCTGCCAAATGATAGATCAGCATCAAACCAGATGCCGAGGTTCTTCACTTTCGGCTTGGGAATCAGTACTGGTCCAAGTGCATCTGGCCACCAGGCAAAGGACCAAAAAGATGGCTGTTTCCCTACTAAGAGAACAGCATTTATCCTGATTCAACTGTGGTTAATCCACTCTGCTAAATAGGCCAGGAAAGATCTAAGGTGAGCTGCAGAGGCTTCTTCATCCTGAGACAGGTTTATAATAAGCTGAGTGTCCTCGAAGTATGGCATGATGTTGAAGCTGTGACGCTCGATGACATCTGCAAGGGGGCACATATAGAGATTCAAGAATTTAGGGCTCAAAGCAGAGCCCTGAGGCACCCCCTGTCATAATGAGAAGCTAGCCAGCAAAGAGCCATATCACCGACATCGCAGTTCCATAGGCATTCCACCAGGAGGCCGTGGGATACAGTGTCAAAGGCTTCACTTTGATCTAGCATAATCAGTGCAACGGTTTTGCCCCCAATACCTATCTGTCTAATCGATTTGGACACTAACAATAGCACCGACTCCATACAAAGCTGTGGGCGGAAACCTGATTGGGTCTCATTCAATAAATCCTCAGCCTCAACAAAAATCATCACTGTTTATGTATATGCTTCTCTGCAACTTTGTGAAAGAACAGAAGCAGAGAGATGGCTTGGAATGTTCTGGTTTTGCAGTGTCCCAATTAATATTTTTTTGGGGGTGGCACAAAAATAGTCTGTTTCCACCTCCGGGGAACCTGCCCCAATACAAAAGATGTATTGAGTAGGTCACACAACACAGATAAGATTGCTTCCTTCCATGGGGTAGGCAGTGTCGTTTGGGGAGCCTGAATTCACCCTAATCATGAGAGCACGCAGCTCATCTGTGGTTAGGGTATTAAAACTAGAGAGTCCTACCTTAGCATAACGTGGTGTAAACCAACCAAGCTTCAAGGCGTAGGGCATCTCCAGCAGCCTTCGGGAAGAAATCATAGATGTTATAAACCTTATACCGAAAGAAATGGGCAATCAAATGATTTTACGATGGTCAGTAGCTCCCAATCTTATTAGCATGAAAATGGCTGCACGTGATTCTAATCAGTTTGTGAAAAATTTTCAGTGCCTTACGATAGTTAGCTTTATCCAAGGCACAGAAGTTTCGACACCAGAGCCACTCAAGACATGTCTTTTTTTGCAACCCTCATTGAACAATTCAGCCGAGTGTTTGAGGTGTTTAGCTGTACAGTTCATCATTGGTTCAATTTAACCAAGTGCATCAGAAATCCAATTCTCCAGTTGTAGGTTCGCAGTGTTTACAAAATCACTTACATTTGGACAGTTTACAGCCAGAGCCTCCTTAAAGGCAGCGGGGGTAACCTTTAACTATTTTCTTGACCGACACTGCCTACCTCCACTAACAGGTACAGGAGTGGGAAAGAGGATTTGAAACTGGAAAAATAGGATCCAGTGTATGGCTTATACTGTGCATAGGAACATGTACCAGTTGGACAAACTGGAGAGCTTTTAAGTCCTCAACAAGAGTAAAAGATGGCTTGCAAGTTGCATCCTCAACATGAAGATTAAAGTAACCACCCCGAAAAAATCAAATAAATCAAAAAACCCTCTGTGGGAAAATTAACTTAATAGAGCCAGAGTTAAAGAGGCAGCCTCACAGTCTACAATATTTATCTCTGTGAAAGTACAAAGAATATTTTGTTATAGAAATAATAGCGATCCCTCCCCCTCTTTGCGTCTGTCTGTTGAGTCTCACAATCGCATAGTCATGTGGACTTGCAGCAAGAATATCTGGTGCCAAGTATTTGGTAAACCAAGTATTAGATAGATACAAAGCATCTGGCCGATGGTCTACCAGAAAGTCAAATACCTCTGCTTTAGGCCTATAAAGTGAGAGAAAATTCAACACATAACAGCGTGACATAGAGGAGGTAGGCTGACTCTTACTTCCCCTTAGGGTCACTGTTTGTGGGACCAACAATAGGAACTCGCACCTACCACAGCCCTCGGCTCCATGGGAGACATCCAGCACCTGCCAGCAGTCCCTGGGAATGGTAGGGGCAAGTTACATGATCTTGCTTGCCGAATAACGACTAATGTTTGTCTCCAAAAAGGCTGGGGTCCTTCCTCCTGACGCCCTTCAGGCGTTAACTGGTGCAGACGGGCTTGCCTTTGGCATGCTAGCGGCGCAGTCGCACCATTCCCTGACTTAAGTAGTAGCCAAATGAGAAAGACTAGACCGGAAACCACCAAAAATGGCAGCAGGCACTTGCTCTTTTGCTCTAAAAGGTGAGTCAAATGTGAGCAAACTGAAAGTGTTACTGCTAAGATAAAACAAATTTAAAATTCAAAGTGCTCCTACTGGTCTCCACAGGCAGCAATACAATGTCTTATTAGGTGCAGCACAGTCACGCCACCGCCCAACTTAAGTAGTGGTCAAATGAGAAAGACTAAACCGCCAACCACCGAAAATGGCAGCAGGCACTTCTCACTCGCTCTAGCAGGTGAGTCAAATGTGAGCAAACTATAAATGTTATGGCGAAGATAAAACAATTAAACAAATTCAAAGTGCCCCCAAAGGTTCCTACATGCAGCAATATAAGGTCTTACTAGATGACTTCCACAAACACAGCATCCTCGGACGCACTCAGCTCGTCCAAGGCCTAAACCACACAGCAGGCCACAGCCTCAACCCTATTTTCTCCTCCAACAACAGGATCACCATCACCCACACGATCCCCGCTAACACTGTCTGACCACTACATCATACGCTTCAAGATACCCGCCCACCAGGCCACCCCACCAGAAAAACCAAAAGCATCATCAAGACACTGGAGTAAAATATACGAAGAAAACTGAACCAAGACCATACAGGAGTGCCCACCCAACCATACTGCGAATATCAATGTTGACACAAAGCTCTAAAATAACAAGCTCGTTGACTACACAAACTGCACCGCTCCAACCAGAAACAAAGACCTACAAAAACAACAAATGACCCTGTTGGTACCTCAGGAAGTCCAAGAGCCACTGCAAACAACTTGAGAGAAGACAAAGACTCAACGAAAACACCACCGCAACATCCACTTACAAAACTGCCCTCAACCTCTACCACCAACTACGAGACGCAAAGAAATAGACACTAACTCTCAACTCAAAGCCAGCTCCAACAACAGCAAAGAACTCTTCACCATCATCAATTAGTTCTCCAATCCAGCAGCTGCCAAAAACAACATCATACCATCCCAAGCACTCTGCAATGACCTCTCCAACTTCTTCAAACAGAAGACTGCCAAGATTTAACAACAAATTTTACCCCCAGCATATTGATACGAACTCCCCTGACGAGCTGGACACCTCCTTTATTGTCAAACAGCAGCAACGCAAATGGAAGCCCCTATAAAACAAAGAAACCACAACCCTGATTAATACCATCCACTTGGGAGCCCATTCAGACCCATGACCCCACTTCATATACAACCTTTGAAGAACCTCCAGCTCCCCGAACTCACCTTTATCATCAAAACCTCCATAATCACCAACACATTCCTGTCTTGCTGAAAAAATGTAGAAGTCAATGCCAATTGAAGAAACCAACAGCTGGAGGCGCTAGGGGGCGCACGGCGGAATGGCTGGGTAGCTACACAGCTCCGCCAGACGACTCACGGACAAACATGTTAAGTGTCCGAGTTGGCCACCCCTAATGATAGCAGACGCAGAATCGGTGGTATGAAGATCCCGGGCACTGAATAGCGCGGACACCGGCTGCGAAGCGGTGCTTCCTCGCTTATAAAACGGTGAAGATCGCGGGAGCCCTGGACAGGATCCCGCAAGATGGCGGCGGGCGCCAAGTGAGCTGAACAATCAATGCACCGTTAGGACCCCCACAGCCCTGGCGACGGCATTTACCAACACCGCCAGGTGAGAAGTATCCGTGAAGGTGCGACCCGGATGACATTTGGGGACAATAGGGTAAAATAACTGTGCTCCGCTGACTAACATTTCGACACGGCCCCTTTAATTGAGACGGACCGGTCGCGCTCAAGATGGCGGCGCCCATGTACCAGACGGGGTGCGCGAAGCGGTAATAAGCAACGGAGTGTGATCGCACCTATCTGCCAGGGAGGAGAACTACCGCGCGCACATAGAGGCTGCCTACAACAGCGGAATGCAGTGAGAGGAGAGCGCGATACACCTGGCAGGCTGAGACACGCATGGAAGACGCGGGTAAATGACCTCGGCGGCCCCGCTCCCCCTGCTGGCGTGTTGAGGATTCCGACGGTCCTGGTCTGGACGTGTAGTGAGGTGTCTCCGCGGCCGCGGCGGGAGGAGAGGTCGGAAGGGACAGTGAGAACAGGGCGATCAACAGCCAGTACCCGAGGTCCAGAGAAATAGACGGGCGGTCGTTGCCCAGCCCACCATAGGAGATTTCAGCGCAGCCCTCTCAATCTCACGTGGTGAATCAAGTCATTGTGCCATGTGGAGGCGTTCCCTAACGTGGCCCAAGATCTCTGGCAAGTAAGATGCCCTCTAACACTTGGCAATAATCACACCCAGCACTACACGGAGGAGAGGTCCTTCCACACACATCAGTGGCCACAAGAGTACAATAGCCCTGCCGGGGTACATGATGGAGGTACTCCCATTTCACACACGGGCATGAGCAGCAGCCCTCAGGCGGGAAGTCACACATCTAAGAACGAGTGTGAGAGGCACAGGGAAGCTGGAAGCCCAAGGAACAACGAGGTCTTCCACAAGAATAAATACAAGGAGTACAGCCGCAGCAGCGTTCATCAAGCCCACAGCGCAAACGGCGACACCGCAGTATAAGAATCCCCCGACACCGCCAGTAATGGGGAAACCAGATAGGCAACAGCCGAAAATCTCCTTTGACAACAGGAAAATGTCGAAAGGCACGGAACAAGCGCCAGAAGGAGAGGGAGCAATGATGGCGGAAACTACGTCCACCATGGAAAAAATATTGCTGTCCATACAAGCTAATGTGCAGGACATTAACGGTAAATTAGACAATCTTACTTGTAGAATGGACGGGATGTCGAGCAAACTGGAAAAACATGATGAAAGACTGGATGAGGCCGAATCGAGAATATCAGCGGTGGAGGACGAATCACACGCCACGACTAACAAGTGCACGGGTATGGAGCGTATTCTGGAGGTGATCAAGGCACGGGAGGAGGATTTGGAAGCCCGCTCCAGACGTAATAATGTACGCATAGCTGGCCTGCCGGAGACGACCAACACAGGCAAAATGGAGACCTACATTGAGCAGCTATGCAGAGACATTTTCGGGGCAGAAGCCCTATCCCATATCTTCATAGTGGAAAGAGCCCACAGATCGTTGGCACCCAAACCTAAAGTTGGAGCGACACCAAGGCCAATTGTGGCGAGAATACTCAACTACCGCGATAGAGACACGATACTGCGTCTTGCGCGCGAAAAGGGCAAAATCACGCACCAAGGCAACACTCTAGAGTTCTACCCGGATCACACCATAGCGGTCCAACAGGCGAGGAAAGAATTTGCATCTGTAAAAACTAAACTCAGGGACCTGAACGTGAAGTACTCCATGCTGTATCCAGCGAGGCTCCGAGTGACATGGAAGGACAAGATAGTGATTCTACAGACACCGAAAGCAGCGCAAGACTTCGTCAAAAAAATCATACAACACAACAAACAACGTGTACGCGAGGAGCAACACGAGGACTCGGACGTGGCGGAGTGACTCGGCACGGACAATGCATATGATATTTGCAGACTTGTGCTCTGTTGGCGCAAGGGCAGGTGAACGGGACAAGCCTTGAGGAGGACGGGATAAACATCGCATGCGCCTGAAGGCTCTTCTCCTCTCAGGCCTGGCTAATGATATTTACTGCTATGAGCATGCAGGACACCTGAAAAGTTGGGGGTGAGACATTTAACCTCCTTATGTTGAGTCGCGCTGCGGAGGTGCAGCGATGGCACAAGACCAAGCACTACGGAGCGGGCTGAATAGACATTGTCGACCCGGCCAAGTGAGCGAGGACTGGCATCGAAGAAGGGTAACGAGTATGAAGTCGAATACTGCCAAGCATTGTATGTTGTTGTCCGGGGACAGCGGGGGGAGGATGAGAAGGACACGAATATTACACATGGTAATATAATCACAATGCGAGTCGTCTGCATCCACTACTGTGGGTGTAGAGTTGTGCCCCTGGCGGACCTCCAAAAGGGTATACCCCACCAAAGTTGTTCACAGAGTACGGTTAGTTGTTAAAGTTTATAAATGGGTCGATGGCTTCGGCAGAATTGGGTTGCTGGAGTGGGTGGGGGAGGGGGGAAGAGGGGGGTTGTTGAAGTTTTGAGACTGAGACAGATAACACGAGTGTATTTATGGTGTGATGATGGGCTGGGAACCGGGGTGGTACCCCTTGTTTGCGGATGGGTATTGTGGTGCCATGTGGTGCGAGATGTTCTTCCAATGTCAGGATTGACAATTCACTCTCACTCATGGCGCAGGTAACAGGAGGCCACAACAAGAATCACATTAACCTCTTGACATGGAATGTACGGGGGTTGACTCAACCAAAAAAAATTCGACAAGTCTTCGCTTACCTGAAGAGGTGGGAAATAGATATAGCGATAATACAAGAGACACATATTGCGCCACACACACGTGCTCAGATTGGAGGTAGGTGGGCGGAATCCTCATACATGGCTAACTACTCCACCTATGCGAGGGGGGTGATCACACTGATACGGAAAGGAGTGAACTTCACAGTAGATAAGGTGATCTGCGACGCATGTGGTAGATATGTCATTCTGACAGGCACACTTAGGGGTCAAAAGATAACACTTCTAAATGTATATGGCCCCAACACTGACACCCCGGGCTTTTATCAGGAACTATGGTCACACATTCAAACATTGCCAGATACTCACATAATCTGTGGTGGGGACTGGAACGTAACATTGATGGAAGGGGTAGACCGCTCCTCTAACTCCCTAGAACCACATAAACATGCCAGGGCTAAGCTGCTTCACATGATCTCAGATCTGTCACTGACAGACATATGGAGGCTCAAATACACAGCTGAGCCGGGCGCAACACACGTTTCTGCGGCTCATAACAGCTGGTCACGTTTGGACTACTGGCTGGGGTCGGATGCCATTGCATTGTGGACGACGGAGATTAAAGTCCTGCCAAGAACTCTGTCGGATCACAATCCTGTGAGACTGACACTGGCACTACCGAACTATATCGCTCCTCCCTTTCACTGGAGATTCAACTCACGCGCACTCACAGACACGGTCTATACAGACACTATCCACGAAGCGATCAAAGAGTATTTCCTAATCAACAAGCCTACAGTGGAAGACCCGGGTCTTTTGTGGGAAGCATTCAAGGCCACATTACGTGGGGTGTGCATGAGCACGACGATTGGCATCCTCAAAGATATCAGACGACAAATTGCACGATGTGAAACACGCATGAGGGAGCTAGAACAGGCTTATGAAACCACACACAATGTCGCACACCTGGGCGAATTAAGAACTCTACATTCCGAGCATCAGTCATTTGTAGAGGACGAAATCAAATACCTTGATAGGAAGATTTCAGCCAGATCGTATGGGGAAGGTGGCAGACCAGGCAATAGGTTGGCGGCCAAAATCTGTGAGGGTAAGGGCCATAAACCTGTTTTACGTGTTAAGGCAAAGGATGGGTCGACACACACACAGGCTACTGCCATTGTGGAGTGCTTCGCTGGAGAGTACGAGGAACTGTACAAATCAAGGCCGATCGCATCCAGAGAAGACACGTTTACCTATTTAGATGATGTGGCGATAGGATGGCTCTCGGATGGGCAGAGGGAAATGTTAGCATCACCAATAACAGTTGAGGAAGTGACGGACATAATCACTTCTCTTCCTAATGGTAAAGCACCGGGCCCAGACGGGTTTACTAATGAGTTCTACAAAAAGTATGCTGACCTCCTTGCTCCGCACATGGTGCGCATGTATGGTGCAGCGTTCGAGAACTCGGAACTCCCACCAACATTGCGTGAGGCAGCCATCATAGCGCTACTTAAACCCGGTAAGGACTCGGAGATATGTGAGTCTTACAGGCCACTCTCACTTATAAATACTGACTCTAAAATACTGGCGAAGTTATTAGCGACACGTCTGAAGCCAATTATGACGAACTTGGTCTTGCCAGATCAGGCGGGTTTTATACCTACACGATCCACTACCCACAACACTAGGTCGTTATTTGCATTGTCTCACTATCTCCAGCCATCAACCAAAGCTGTGGCGGTCATGTTAGATGCCGCCAAGGCTTTCGATTCCATCGAATGGGATTATTTACTCACTATCCTGCTCAGAATGGGGTTCCCCAAGCGCTTTGTACAATGGGTCACACTACTATACACTAATCCATGTGCAAGAGTGCGAGTTAATGGGTATGTCTCGGAAGTCTTTAAGATTCAACGGGGCACTAGACAAGGGTGCCCGCTCTCACCACTACTTTTTGCACTAGCACTAGAACCTCTAGCTTGCATAATACGGCAAAACTATAAGGCCTCGGCCTTGCAATTCCCATCCAGACCTTTGCATATCTCCTTGTATGCGGATGACATGCTTCTGTACATACGCGACCCTAACACCCACTTAAATCCAATTATGCGAGAATATATAAAATTCGGAGGACACTCTGGTTTGACGATCAACTGGGCCAAATCCTCTATTATTCCTTTAACAGACACGACGACCTCGCACGATACGGACTACCCATTGGAGTGGCAGTCAGAGCCGGTGAGGTATCTGGGCGTAATGTACCACAGAGATCCTGAGGTGGTGATTAGATCAAACTACGGCACGCTGTGTCCAAATTGGACGATAAAGTGTCGCGCTGGATACAACTGCCTCTGTCACTGGCGGATCGAATAGCAATCGTAAAAATGAATATCCTGCCGAAGTTACTGTACCTCTTCAATAATATCCCGATTGAACCGCCTACGGCAGTTTTTAACAACATCAAGTCCCTGGTTTTAAAACTGATCTGGGCGGGAAAACAAGCGCGCGTGCCCTTACAGACACTCACATTGCCATACAACAGAGGAGGGTTCGGAGTACCTGATTTTCTGTTGTATTATTTATGTGCTCAAGCACAATACGCAGCATACTGGTTCCACGAAGTACCATATTTAACACACACGGCCATTGAGCAGGGAGATGCGGCGCCCATCCCGCTGTCATCGATGCTCTCCCACACGCGCCCACCTCTGCACAATCGCGATATTAACACAATTGACACCACTGTTAAAGCTTGGAGGAAACTGGCAAGATTAGCGCACAAAGAGCCATTATACGCATCAATGATGCCACTGCCTTACCACCAGGAACTATCAGTCACGGGGGAGAGGGTGGGACTGTCGTTATTGCAACAGGTCGGAATTGGGACGATGGGAGACATGTTCCATGAGGGGCACTTTGTAGAAACAGACGACATGGAGTATATTCGGAATAAAACACCACTGTTCCTATTCACACATTACCGGTTAAAACGGGCCATGCAGACATACTTCCCCACTTTTCCGGAGGAACCGGAGAGCCTGGACTCCCTCCAAATGATCCTCACTTCTCAAGACACATCACACCTGGTGTCTAGATTATACACAACAGCGCAGGCTGAAATACCAGGGGCGGGGGACAGAGCAAAGGAAAGGTGGGACAAGGTACTGGAGACATCACTAACGGAGGAGGAATGGCAACAAACATGCGCGCTAACACAAATCCTAACACCAAACGGTAATTTACGTATTATTCATTATAAATTTATTCATCAGGCATACTACACGCCGGCGCGTATGTATAGATTTGGCCTTCAGGATAATGACAGATGTAAACGGTGTAATGTAGGGGAGGCAGGGTTCACACACCTGGCATGGGACTGTGCAGCGATACAAACCTACTGGGGGGAAGTCACTACTTTGCTGGCTGCCATGTTGGGAGTGGAAATGGAATGCACTGTTCGTGTTTGTTTACTGGGAATTATTCCACATTTGAGGGCCACAAAACGTAAATTTTGTGCAATAGCGCTGTTATTGGCCAAGAGACAGGTCGCACAATGCTGGCATAGCAAACACAAACCCACAACGAGCAGGTGGATACTGGATATGACCAGCTGTAGAGACAAACTACAGACTTATGAGGAAGAGTTACCGGCAAGATCTAGGCCCAAAGACTTCTGGTGCTATCTTACAGCATATTTACTGTCGCAGAACACAGACGAAGAGGGTTGATTGTGAGGTGTTTTAGATGGTGGGACTCAGTTCAGCAATGGGACCCCCAGGGTAGGGGCCAACATCACTCCACGACACGTTGGTACTAAATTGGCAGAAATGTAGACGTCTCAATGTTCTTTTGTTCCTATTGTGGATAGTTTTATGTCCACAACTGTCGGGTTTCTATTGTACTGAAAATTTATGACCTTAAGACCTGCGAACTAACTGATGAGTTTCTATGCACATGTATGAGTTGTTTTAGCAGCCGGCCCCAGGGTTGTAGGCACATGGCTGTGTATACCTGACTAAGTGTAATAAAGGTCTTTCAAAAAAAAAAAAAAAAAAAAAAAAAAAAGAAACCAACAGCTGACCCCATCCTCAGCAGCTACAGACCCATCTCACACCTGCCTTTTCCAGCTAAAGTCATTGAGAAAGCCATCAATACCCAACTCGCAGACCACCTAGAGCTCCATCAACTCCTAGACAGCTCTCAATCAGGCTTGCACACCAACCACAGCCCATAATCAGCCCTCATTGCGGCCACCGATTACATAAGAAGCATCCTTGACCAAGGATCTTGACCGAGGACAGCTACACTCATCCACCTCAACCTCCCCGCAACTTTCTATATGGTCTCTCACAAGTTACTCATCAGAATGCTTCAGCACTTGGTTTTCTGCGGACCAGTCCTCTAGTTGATATCCTCCTCCCTCACGGACAGAACTCAAAGAGTTAGACTTCCTCCCTGTACGTCAGAACCTTAAAAACTCATCTGCGGAGATTGTCAAGCATCATCGATCAGCCCAACACTCTTCAAAGTCTACATGCCACCCCGGGAAATATCATCAGAGCCCACAGCATCAACATAACATCCGACGACACACAGCTCATCCTCTCTCTTACCAATTCAACGAGCACCACCAAAGCTAACTTTGCCAGGTGCATAATCAACGTTGCTGTTTGGCTGAAAATCAACTGCTTCCAACTAAATAAAGACAAAACCAAAGTCCTAATCTTAGGCAACAACCACTACCCCAGTAAGCCTCTTGATGGCTCTCCAAACTTGGCCCCCCATCCACCGCTGCAGACCATGCCAAGAACCTTGGGATCATTCTGGACACCAATCTCTCCAAGAGCAAACAGAACAATGCCGTCTCCTCATTATGCTTCCACATGCTATGAATCTTCAAGTGGATCCCACTGAACACCAGACGAATAGTCACCCAAGCTCTTGATTAGGGAAACACTCTCTACATCGAAATCCCAGCCCATGTCCTACACCGACTTCAAACCAACCAGAACACCGCCGCCAGACTCATCCCAAAAAAACTCACGAAATAACCATATCTATCCACACCTCAACAATCTCCATTGGCTCTCAGTCCAGGAAAGATGTAAGTTCAAGCTACTCAGCCATGTCTACAAAGCTCTCCAAAACACCGGTCCAGCATACCTCAACCACCCCCTCAACTCTTACCAACCCACCAGACACCTTCGATCTGCATTCCAGGCAAGAGTACGCCTCCCTCAAGAAGACCAAAATAGAAAGAAACTCTTTCTCACACCTCGCAGTCAAGACCTGGAACAACCTCTGGAAACACCTCAGAACCTCCCCCTCCCTCCTGGACTTCCAAAGGATCCGCAAGACATGGTTCTTCCAGACAAAACTGGCATAATCTCCTCCTACCCCTCAGGCCCACCCTCCTCAGTGCCTGGATATCCTCACGGGTGATTATCCGTGCTCTACAACATAACATAAGATAACATAGCATACCCTAACATAACAGCGAATCACACACTTCTACCCTAAGCGTACTTTAAAATCACTGTTCAAGTTCTAGTACTCATAGGACTGGGTAGAGTGAACAGTCGTCTTACCAGTGTTCCTCATTTTACCTGACCCTACTGAAGCGTGTCCTCCACAGTGCTGCACCTGTTATTAAAGTACTACCATGTTTGATCACATCTCTTGAACAACAACTATTCTACATATGTTGCCCCTAAAACCCTGCACCAGTTTTAAGATATGCTGCGTTACTTATGAAGCAGCCTCAAACAACTTACCACCCTACCTGGTTGAACAACTACGCGATGAGCAGAACACAGGGAATCAGGACATCACAAGACTAGAAATAAAGATGTGCAAAAAAGGCAAAAATATGTAAAAAGTCTACCTGAGTCTAGCACTGTCAGCTTCATATCTAATGAAAGGAACAGCACTGCCTACAAAAATCAGGTTAGAACCCATGTGCCTAAAATTCAGAAAAAGAAGAGACGACAGATCTCTTCAAAGAAGGGGATTTCCACATCCCACTGCCCACTTAGATACACTGAGATGTGATTCACCCTTCCTTTTCTATCAGGCTTTGTCTAAATAATTATGCACTGCGTGCTGCTGCTCACTGGCCAGGTATGTGCTTTGTAAATGTTGATACAAAACAGGCACAGAAACATAAACGTGGGCCTATCAAATGAATTTAAATACGACTGAAAAAACCAACACCATTTTTTAGGATCTGCTGTTGCCCGTCTATCTGTGTCATTTGCCATGTGTTTGAATAGTTTCATTGGGAAACTAAAAATAGAATATTACATGAAAACAACACAAACTTGGGTCTGCTAAATTAATTTAAATCGCCAAGACCTTAAGAAACAGGATCATGTCTCCAATGCTAGTTTGAATGGTTGATCATACCAAAAATGTGATAAGGGTGCACCTCCTGGCCATATTAAACATGTTTGCATGGATCATAAAGCAGCACAACTTTTTTTTTTTAAATATTGTCCCGAAGGCTTTAGAAGAAATGACCTCGACTAGGTCTCTCAAGGCATGACTCATGTAAGGTTCTTCTCACTGGCTGCAAGATGACTCAGACTTAAAAAAAAATAATCATAACTTCAAATAACGTCTGATGGGCTAATTCTGACATCTGCGAGTCATCTTTTTGATACCATTTTCATAACATCTGCTTATCTATTAACGTTTTGCAATGTGATAATAGTATTTTACGTATAAGTCAGCGCCGCAAGACTACCAAGTTTTTGGTTACATTTGCCACTCAAGATGCAAGAAACCAAAATAAACAGCTGGTGGCATCACAATCTAAAGTATCATACCCTGGAATATAATGAAAAATAAACCTTACCCAGCTATGCACCTTCACTTGAAAGTAGACAAGCTTACACTCATGGGCACTGAAAACTAAGTGAAATGCTTACTCGATTTCACCCACCCACACATTAACAAAAAGGCCAGTACTGATAATGACAAAGAAGTGAGGAAAGAGAGAGGATAAAAAGAACAGAAGGCGAACACAGAGGGGGCTGAGGCTTGCTGCTTTCATGCATGCACATGTCTGAAAATCCTAATCTTCAGAATTTCATAAACAGTCAATTGTTGTTGGGGTGTATCCCCAGAAATAGGAATACACATCCCCATTTGACTACCCTAGTTTCTTCCCTCACTGGTTTCTCAGAAGAAATTGAAATTTTCCTCACCGAATTATTCGTAACAGTAATTTCAGTGCTTAATTTGAGCAGGTGATTTCAGTTGCTCAGCACCTGCACTGCTACAATTTCTGAACCTGCAGGTGGTGGTCTCAATATTAATTGTTCAATTCAAAATAACAAGAATAACATACATTGCATGGTGACTGGCTGGTAAATGTACATAGGCAGGCCGGTATATGCCTGTCCAGGCAGGCATGATTGTGTATCACCACGTTAATGATGATGCCCTCACGCTGATCACAAATCCAAGAAGTCATCCACAAACTATGGCTTACATTCTATTCCCCTAGTCTCTGCACCCTGCCACTGCCTGAGCCTTAACCTCCCATTGGATAATTGTAGCTGGGGGCTGGCTCATGATAGAGTTGAGGCAAGGAAGCTGCAAGAGCACATTTGGAACTTGGGAGTGCGGGCTCTTGAGGAAGAATAAATTAAAGTAAGTGTGGACTTTCCACTTGTTGCATAGCCAAAGTATCATATCCGGCATCCCTGCATTGCTGCTATCCTCAATGTGCTCGATGCGGCTGTTCCCCACTACAACTTTTGCGCGCCATTCCGTCACCAGTAGAATCTGTGCGCTGCACCCCAGCATGGGAATTGCTGAGCGTGAGTGAGTCCAGTAGGCAGGACAGCCATAATTATTACCGACATTTGCAGCATTACTTCTGGGGAGAATGCCTGTGCTGTAGCAAGCAGGATCACAGCAAGCTGAGCAGTGGATGCTGATGCCGTTGTCATCCCTGGACCTATTAATTACAGGCAGCACTAGCAGTGACATGGCCTGTTTTGCTCAAGCAGCCGCCTGTTCCGCAATAAACCCAGTCATACCACACTGGTTAATATATGCAAAAAAGCATTTTCATTTCGTGTACATTTGGTTTTGCACTCGGTGTAGGTACAAAAGTAAAACACGTCATCTTCCCCTTCTTTAGGAATGACAACAAGAAAACGCAGGGTTCAAAATAGCAGGGACATGTACAGGCTGATGACAGGGGTCACAGGCAGCAGCAGTGTTAGAGATGAGAGACAGCAAGAGTACAGAGGAGAGAGATAAAACGGAGGAAAGTAGCAGAAAAGGAGGAGAGCAAATCAGATACAAATAGAAGGCAGCCACGATGTGAAGAAGAGAGCATTAAGAAGAGAGAAGATAGAATGAAAGAATGTGGAGGACAGGACAGAGGGAAAAAAGCAGACAAATGATAAAATGGAGACACAGCTAATCACTGCTAGAGAGTGATAGTAAAGAGCCAAGATCGAGGGGAGAGAGAGCAGAGCATGGATAACAGTGAAGAGGAAAAAGGGCAGGGCTAAAATGAATAGAGGGCAAATCAGAAATACAGGGTGTGACAAAGGTGATAGAAAACAAGTAGAGCGGTGAAAGGTAGACTCTTAGAGCAAAGACTTAGGGGACAGATAACAGATCAAGGTTAGAAGATAGAGACTGAGGCAGTGAGAGTGTAGAAAGTGGGGTTCACCGGAGGAAGACGTGAGCGGTGGCCTCCTTGGCAAAATTCTCAGCACCTGCACTTCTTTTTTTACAAACTAACAGGTAGATGCATCAAGCATTTTTGCGAGCGCAAACGGTGCGAATCGCAACATTCGGCCGTTTGCGCCTGCAAAAATGGCATTTGAGATGCATCAAGGGTTCATGCACTCACAATTTAAGAATTCGCAAATAATTGCGATTTCTCAAATTGCGATTGCATTTAAGAAATCGCAGTTTGCGATTCCTTAAATGCAATGCATGAACCATTCCAAGATTGCAAATTCACAATCTGGAGCCGCTATTTACCGGGAAGTCATACTACGTGGTAAATAGCAAAAACTTAGAAATATGCACTTAAGTGCATTTTTCTAAGTTGTATGTTACACACACACATGTCTTTGGGACATGTGTGTGCGCAACACCCGTGACCATTACCATTTCAGGGGTGCAACAGGGTGTCCTTTGGACACCCTGGCACCCTTGAAATTGCGGCACATTTGCGATGCGCTAATTGCTAATCGCAAATTAGGAATGACTCCCCATTCATTCCTATTCATTCCCATTCATTCCTATGGGCCTTTAGGCCCATAGGAATGAATGGGAAAGCCATTCCTTATTTGCAATTAGCAATTAGCAATTAGCGAATCGCAAATAAGGATTCATTAGAAATTGCAAATAATATTGCGATTCCTACATGCATCCCGTTTTGCGAGTCTTTAATAGCGAATCCTTAAAATTCGCTATTAAGGACTCGCAAAACATAACTTTGATGCATCTGGGGGTAAGCACTGAGTAATTTCGAATAATATATCGACTTTTTAAGTCAAAACAATCCACAACCTACAGATCTCATCCTCTTGACGTGAAATGCATCCACATACCTCACTCTCACCTCCGAGATTGGGAATTCCAGCCTCCTATTGTAGTATCCCACACATTTTGCACTGAGTCGCTTTTGCAGCCCTCACAGGCATCTGAGGAAATTATTTACCATCTCCTAGCCCACAAATCATAGTAGTAGCAGTATGAAGACCTAGCCCAGGTCAGGCCTTTGGTTGTTTGCAGGAGGTTATCTTTAAATTAAATCTAATTCATATGACATTTTCATACAAGCTGGCAGTGTATTACTTTTATAATGGGCTGGAGAAAAACATCCTCCTGACCCCCAGCTTCCATGTTTTTTCTGCCAATATGCTGGGCTTGTCAGCATGAGGAGGCCTACAGGTCAGTGTACCAGATAATCTTGTTACAATCAAAACATACATGCGTGTCTACCGAGTGGTTTGTGGCTATGACATGTGAAAGGTACGAGTAACATTTGGCAAACCTAATGGGTTTGACGTTTTCCTAACACAATACTGTTTAAATCTTTATTTTCATAAAAGGTTCAAATATATTCAGGTCCATCAGTCAACAATCAAAACTTATGTGGAACGGCTATGACTTTCTGAAATTGTCGCATTAAAGGCACTCATATGTCACTGAACGACATTCGAAAAATCCCCGAAGATTTTCACACTGTCAGTTTCATCTTCCTGGGTTCATGGTATCCGGAATAGGTCCAAGCTAGTGTAGGGAACCCACTCTTGTCTCAGCATCACTGCTTATGTTCCCTATCAAGTACAGGGGTGAAAACAAAGGATATCTTACCTCATCCGAGCAACCATTTTAGAATTAGTTAAGCATTAGAGGTGTAGAAGCAAATATTGCACAACACTGATTAAGTAGCCTTTTAGCAAAAGCAAGTTCAGAAACAGCTTTACAATAAAATGTTCACCAAATGAATGCCCTCAGTAGTGCATAAGGTAGGCTCACATTTAGCAGTTCTGTGTTATGAAAATTGTCTAGGTCCTTAAAGCATGAAGAGAAAGCATTTTCATCCTTCTTCCATTGTCGTTGTTGGGATCAACTTTATTGCCAGCATTGGAGAAGATGCTTCACCAACTTACCCGTAAGTCATGTGGGGTTTTCTGGCAAACTGTTTTGCCTTGTTTTGAGGCTTCCACTAGGGTGGTGGTCTATGTGCCTTTGTAGGAATGGTGCACAAGGAGTTCAGAGAATCCAGAGACATGACTTATTTCAATACTTAAAAATAAATAAAGACTTGGAAATATATTGTTTTCTGATCATATTTACTGTATAAATGAACAAACATGGAATTGCTCCAAATAATTATTTTCCACTTTCCCCATATTGTTTGTCAGCCATTTCCTTGTAGGTAGTAGCTTATAAAAAATTCCCTTTTATTTACTTTTATTGGACCAAACATTCTTTATTCTTCTAACTGAAGTGCTACATCTCTGCGCCTCTCGGTGCTCTGCAGGTGTAGTTCTTGAGTTTACATTTGGGGAGTCCTTGGTTTCCTTTTTATATGATTCCCTCCTCCAGCGTTGTTGTAGGAAATCAGCTGTCCTATTTTTCCTCTTAAGTCTGCCAGAGGCATGTCATACACCTTCACTATCCCCCCCATACAAAAATTAAAACAAGGAAATGCTGCTTCACATTGTTCATACTAATATTCTTCAGATCCCAATAGCAAGGTTAGTCAAAGGAGAGCCTGGAAATCCAAAATCCCAGCAAGGCTGAGTTTCCTCTGGCATTGATTGGGTAAGAATTGCATGTAGGTCTCCGAATCACTCATATGTAAAGTCTATTGACTAGAGTCTAATTCATAGATAAGGAAGGGTTCCATTTTTACTATCTTTTACACTTAAAAATACCGACAGAACACAATCTATTTCCCTGGTCTAGTAATCTTTAATAAGCAATAGGCAGGGACCCTGGAATTATGTGGCAGGAGAGCTCCAATTCATACATTAGGGTCGAGTATATTATGCTGCAAGATAAGGCAAATTATGCAGCATAATACGGCACATTTTGAAATAGAATTATTTCGTCATTTTTACATTTGGTAACTAAGCATTGGTTGCACCTCATTAGTACCATTTTGACAACCAAATATAATAATAAGAATAGAAAGATGACCAGTCCAGCTTTGCAAAGAGCCTTCCACTGTGCAGCAACACGTGTCGCTGCAGTTTTAGTGACTTTTGAACCGTTGGAGCTCAAAACAATTTTTTACAATAAAATCTGCATATAATGCAGCAGACGATGGATTGTGTAGCAAATGCAGCAAATATATAACTATGCGAAAATCACTGCGGCCGCCCATCGCATATTTGCAGTGGCCCTGGCAATAGGTCTGCATTGTAATGTGCTAACACATGCAGCATTTGCATTGTAGTGCCAGGCACACATGAGGGTGCCATCAGGACTAGAGTTGTAAATACGTTTTGTATGCAGTTCCACTCATACACTGGAGAAAAGGTTGAAGCATACACCGAATAACAAAAAAAGACAATATTAGATGAGAAATGAATAGTCTATGGAACGGAGCCAAAACATGCCTCAAGCCAAATTCTCAAGCCTATGGCTGGAGCAGGTTGGCCAAAGAAAGCTTATATTGTAAGAAAAAGGTATGTTTGAGATGTTCACTGTCAAAACTCAGACCTTTAAAAATTGAAACATCCAGAAATGTGATATTCTTTTGAGTACCTGTCCATGCTGTCAGGCCAACCAGCAGCTGTGCATACCGACAGCATAGGGAGTTAAAGAAGAGTATAGCATTTCTTTATCAATCACAAATGGCTGCATATATGCGTATGTTAGTACTACAATGCTAATATTTTCAGGTGAATACTATTTCATGGTGCATGGCTACTTAGTGCACTAATGCTTTGCAGGCAATGAAGAGCATACATTTTTCAGTTAAATAAATATGGAAATATTTTATAAAATGAATAAATATATTAATTTGTTGTTTGCTTTTTACCAACTAAAAAAATGTATATGGCTAAAACCAATAATTAAGAAAAAACGACAAATAAATGTATAAAGATGGAATTGCCCAACAAATAAATAACGAAACTGGGAGCCATAATGATACATATCTTCGAATCCAAATATTGAAATAAGGAACATTTCAAGAGTGTTTATGAATTTTGAAGTGCATCACCTGCAATCATAAAGAAAATAATTACCCCAAAGTACACTCTTAGCAATGTAAAAGCAGAAACGTATTGAGCCATAATCACACTTAAGTTATAGTCCTTGTTAGAAATGGAGTCTCTAGTTGGCAAGGGTTTGCACCCTGTCCGAGTAGGGACCCTCACTGTTGTCAGGGTAAGGGAATCACACGGATAAGATAACCCCTGCTCACTCCCTTGGTAGCTTGGCACGAGCAGTCAGGGTTATCTCAGAGGGGATGTGTAAAGCATTTGTACACACACAGAGTAACACAGTGAAAACACTACAAAAGGAGTCCACACCAGCTTAAAAAAAAACAATATTTAACTGAATAAAAACAAGACCAAAACAACAAAAATCCAACATATACAAGCCAAAATATCACTTTTAAAAGATTAAGCAAGTTTAGTCCATAGAAATCACTGGATGCGTTTGTTTAGCACAAAGTACCTTAGATACGTAAAAACCAAAGATGGTGCAAGGCGCAGGGGAGGTGAGGCACCAGAAAAGCAAAGCGATGCATCAGTTCCTTACCATACAGGAGACATGATGCGTTAGTTCCTTACTGCATGGCTGGTAATGTGTCGGTTCCTTACTGCTGGTCGGGGGGGGAGGGGGTGCATCGGTTCCTTACTAGCAGGGGAGGTGATTCTTCGGTTCCTTACTGGCAAGGTAGGTGATGCGTCGGTTTCCAGGCTCACGGACTCAGTTCCTTACTATAACACAGTGCCGATGAACAATCGACGTCGAGGGACAATGCGTTGCAAATCCAGATGCGCTGTGTCAATGCAGTAGGTGATGCAGGTGCTGCATCGATTTCACAGCCGTGGGGCAGGTGCTGCGTCTATTCTTTAGCTGCAAGGATGTGTTGTGTTGAAGTCGGAGCGGGTGCCTAGGACGTGAGTGACATGGTGCTTGGGACTCAAACTGTGGTGATTTTTCTGATGCGCTGCGGCGGCGAGCTGGGGCATGCAGTGAAATCCATGGATGGTGCTTCAGGTGGGAGCTACGCTTTGGATGCAGGCAGCAGAGATGAGTTGATCTTTTTCAGAGATGAATCGAGAAAACAGGTCGATGCGTGGATTTTCTCCTTAAGATCACCAGGTTACACTTCAAAGGGCCCAGGAACTCGATTTGGCACCACTTGGCAAGTCAGGACTCTCAGCAGACGTCCCCAGGCACTGGTAGGTAAAGTCTTAATGGTCCTGACACTTTTTAACAGGAGGCAAGCATGCACAAGCCCTTGGAGAACTTTGTAAGCAGGATGTTGAAAGCAAAGTCTAGTCCTTTCACTCCCAGGACAGAAGCAGTAAGCAGCAGGCCAGCACAACAAACCAACAGGCAGAATGGCAGTCCCTCCTACAGCATCCAACTCTACTTCCTGGCAGAATGTCATCAATCCTGAAGTGTTTTGATTTTGGGGTGTCAGTGGTCCAATACTTATACCCCTTTCTGCTTTTGAAGTAGGCAAACTTCAAAGAAATTCTTTGTAGTGCACAAGACACTGCCTTTCCCTGGCCTGGCTCCAGACGCACTACTGGGGGGTGGAGATGACTTTGTGTGAGGACAGGCACAGCCCTATTCAGGTGTCATTGACAACTCCTCCCACTACTCTAGCTCAGGAAGGCCCAACGGCCTCTTGATGGCCCATCAGGATATGCAAGGCACACCTCAGCTCCCTTTATGCGACTTTCTAGAGTGAATGCACAAGATCCCAACTGCCTGCCAACCCAAACATGTATTCTACAGACAGGCAGAGGCACAGAATGGCTAAGCAAGAAAATGTCCACTTTCTAAAAGAGGCCTTTTTCAACCCTCAATTTAAAAACCAACTTCACCAAAACAGGTTTTTTTAAATTGTGAGTTCAGACAACTCAAACTCCAAATCTCTATCTGCTCCCAATAGGAAATTAAAAAATACTTCAAGCCAATCCCCATGTGACCCTTTTGGAAAGATATTGCTTACAATAGTGAAAAACAATATTAGCAGTATTTCACTATTAGGACATGTAAAACCCACCAGTACATGTACTACCGATTAAATATACTGCACCCTGCCCATGGGGCTGCCCAGGGCCTACCTTAGTGGTGACTTACACAGTGGCGGCTCCTCTGCTAAGGCGGAGGAGCGTCGCTTCACTTCTTTTTCAGTAGTGCAAATTATAGGGAAAATTAGGTCAAGCTACAGGACTTTACTTCTGGGCACAAACTGGAGACAATAGCCATAGTGGAGCAAGTCTAAAGCCAGGTGTATCTGACAGTGCAGAAAGAGAATGTGCATGCTACCCTCGACATAGCTTGAATCCATGGCTGCACCAGAGAAGGTGAGGTTCAAGGTATCCAAGAGCCCACATGTAGAGGGATAGTTTATCACACATATGCCTCCAATTATGCTGTATAGGCTGAATGTGGTATTTCACAGGAGTGTCAGTCATAAATTAGGGAAAATACCAATTAACATGGATAAGGAGGGACAGGGTCATGAAAACATCTTCGCCTACGGAAGTGTGTGGAGGGTGATAGTGGGCTGTGAAAGGCTGGATGTGAACATCCATTTAACCATTAGCCCAAAATGTAAGGATGCCAGAACTTGGCAAATATACCCTCGAAAAGGACTGAGAAAAGCATGGTAGACCAACTTATGACTCAGCCCTTTACAGTACAATCCACTGTCCCACAACACAGGTGAACAGTGTGAAAGGACATCCAGAAGGCGGTGCTTGTCTAACGTTTAGATGCAGAATGGGTTAGGAGCTTCCAGAAAACAGATGTTTGGTCGCAGGCATGTTCCAATATCACAACATGTATTGACAAAAACTTATCGGTTCCACAGTATAATTACGCAAAAAGACACTGGACACATAAAAGATTGCCAAAGGTGTTGTGAAAGGAAGATAATGGTTATAAAGGGGACCTAACATACAACTATAGTACAGCATGGAACTAGGCCATATGCAAATGTTCAAATGCCCTTTTTGAGGTACCTGAACCCAACACAGAAGTATGCACAATATGGCAAACAGACCTAGTATGGCAAACAGGCCATGGTGGGCATACTGAATATCTACCATTACATATGTGTTGGACAGTTAGCATGCCCTCCAAAGGGTGCCAATTGGAGGGGAGCATAAAGGGTGCCAGTGCCATACTGGTGACGGGAATCCTGCGCTCTTTCTAAAAGAGACTGGTGATAGAGAGGCAAACATGATGTCAGCATGGAGAAAGAGCAGGATGTTTGCATACATGGCTTCTGCCCAGCCCCTCAGTGGGGAGCAAGGTCTCCAGGATGGTGGCTTCTCTATTGCAACTGCATGCACAAGGATCATGGGGCTATTATACACGTTTGTGAAGCGTCAGGTTCCACTGCACACTTCTGTGACACAAGAGTAGATATTGCATATTTTTTTTATTATACTTATTGTTATAGTTATTTGTCACTTACAAATGAGCCAGTTATTACCGAGTATGCCTGACCCATGAGCATACTGTGTGCCACATGTGCTAAAACAGCCCAAATGCGTGCTTTTTTCACTGCTTTGCAGTTGCTAGACGTTTTGAGTTAATTGCATTCTCCATTTTACAGTGTTGCAAAGAGCTCCAAATCAGATGTAAAATAGCCTTGTAGTGCAAAACAACACGCTTACAGTAAAGAGAGTGCTCGTTGTGATCAGTCCAGTAAACCTGTCCTGTTCTTAAATCCTAATGAAGATCTATTAAAGCAATTCCATATGAGGCAATAAAGAGTCCTGTTTAGTTAGTCCAGGCTCCTTGCCCTGCACTGGGCAGCTCATTCAGGCACATGCATCAAAGGAAACAACGATCGCAAACGGGCAGATTCTCATAATCTGCCCCTTTGCAACCGGTACTTTTTCATTTGGGATGCATCATCCCAAATGCAAAAATTGCTTTTAAGGAATCCCAAATTGAGATTCCTTAAATGCAATGCATGAAGTAAAAAAATTAGCAATTTCGCTAATAGGAGTAGCAATTTACCATGAAGTAGAACTTTATGGTAATCTGCAAAAACTTTTAAAAATGCACTTTTGTGCATTTTTCAAAGTTTCATGGTGCGCACACACATGCCCTTAGGGCATGTGTGTGTGTAACATATGTGTACAGATCAATTTCAGGGGTGCAACAGGGTGTCATTTTGACACCCTTGCACCCTTGAAATTGCATGAGCAATTTGCTAGTACCTACTGGAACTCGCAAATTGCTCATGCAATCTCCAATTCATTCCTATGGGCCAGGCCCATAGGAATGAATGGGATTGCATTCCTTGATTGCAAGTAGAAATTTGCGAGTCGCAATTAAGGAATGTGTAGGAATCGCTATTTTTATAGCGATTCCTACATGCATAGGCTTTTGCTATTCCTTAATTGTGATTCCGTAATAATCGCAATTAAACAATCGCAAAAGCCTACGTTGATGCATGTGCCAGTTGGTCTCAAGCCACTAGCTCTGAAGCTCTTCTCCTTGAGGAGATGTGTGCATCCTGCTGGTTTCATCAATAAGATCCTCTTTTCTTGCGTAGAGGGCACTGCCCTCTGTGGTTGCAACTGCACCCCCTCCCTCCACAGCAGATGCATAGCACTTGCAAGGTTTGTCGCTCCGCTGTCCCGGGCGGTAACACTTTGGCCGCATCACATTTAGCACATGAGTCAGACCGCTGACAACTGTCATCTTCCTCTTTTTCAGGCTTTCTGAATGAAGGAACTGACAGCCATCCGGCGCGTGGAATGAATAGTTGTAAGGCAGTTCAGCCACCGCTGCTTCCTGCTCTAGAGAGAAACTGCTTCTCATGTGTGTGTCGTTTTCACAATGACTTGCTTTTAGCTTCTGCAGCTTTTTGTTCAAATAAAACGAGAGCTAATAAGATAATCTAGCTGTTTTACATCACTCCCCAGAATGCATACTTGGATGATTGACCGTCGGAGGATAGTAGTCCAAGCACTACTGTACTTGCCATTTGCAAATCTTTGCATCAGAAACATATACTAACCTCAATGTTCCTTTTATACCTATGCACAGATGTCCTATAGCAACTCCCTCTGACTTCCAGTATCCCAGAAAACCCATCTCCAGACTTCACAAGGCCCACTAGGGTGTAGCCAGGTCCATCAAAGGATGCCCCAAGCTCTTGAGCATCTCCGATGCACTGTGTGTCACTGACACAGATGTTAACCAGGTAGCAGTTTTGAAAATCTCATTATCTGTTCCTGATGACACCATTCACATTTTTTTTTGTCGCAAACGCTGCTATTTTGCGAATCGCAGCGTTTGCGACAAAAAAAACGGATGATACATCTGCCCCAATGTTCCTTCTCTTACCCTGAGAAGCAGCAGCCTCAAAGTTCCTGTTTTGGGTGTTTGCGTGCAGAGATTAATCATTTGACAATCTTACTCTGAAATTTGAACAAAATCTCTAGTTGTAATCAAAGCCTACAAATTGGACTGCTAGAAAGGGGAGGCCAAACATACACATCTGCCAACTTTCAAATTAAGCATCAGGTATCCTACCAGGTTTCAGATAAATAGTTCCCATCATTGTTCACACCACCACACTGTATCAAGAATCAATTTAAAAAATTTATAAGCCCCCATGAAAGCCATTCCTTAAAAGCCCCTCACATCAAAACCAAATGTTAATTCAAAATCACCTCCATTAGCAGCGCTATCTGAAATCCCTTAGATACCTTGCCAATTTGAAAAATTAACCCAAATACAAATAATAAAGAAGTATTTACATCCTCAGGTTGCACATCCCATACCTTGGGGATAGTCGAACTATTCATTTGTTCTTCCCTGGGGCAGCAAAATCATAGTCACACATCTCAGACACCAATAAAGAACCCATTTTACCTTTCTCCACCATTTCCTGCCCTTTCATTTGACCTCCCATACCCCAAACCCACTAACATCTTAAACTCCATGACTTGGCAGAATTGGGGTAACTAAATGGTAATTGAATGGTTTTCTGTGCCTCTTCTGCTTCCTGTTTTGTAGTAAAGTGTTCTGGGTAAATTCTGCACCTAGTAGGTACTATACTAAACTAAAAAGCTCAGTGATTTGAGCATTCAATCCTCATATCTGTATGTTACCTGAAGGTCACAGGTTTAAATCCCAGAAAGATTATTTCTGCTTTTAATCCTTCTGAGGATAGTTAACTGCCTACCATTAAGCTGCCTAATAATACAATCTGGTATTTGCAGCACTATAAAACAGCAAAACTGCAGTTTTTGGTACTATTATGTATTGCTTTTGTTATCACTAAGGTCATGAGTGGATGAGGTCGAACTTGAAAAATGTGCCCCAAGATTGGGGGATTTTCTGTCTGCCCTCCTCTTGTTTCCTGTGTCTCACTTAGAGGTTGGAGGTAATTTGGTTAGAATGAATGATGAGCTACTGGTTGGAAAAACACTTGTGGGGACCAAATGTTGGCAGCCCCTTCTACTCCATTCTCTCTGGCATCCATTACTGTCCACATCCACCGTGTCATCTACAGCGCAAACAGAGAACATGAGCCCTGACATGTTCCTATAAGCTGGGAAAAGCTCCCAGAATATGGGGAGTATCCATTTTTATTTCTGAAGATGGCCCCTTGCGTTTGGGTGGTATTCATGGGTGACAACAGATCGGCCATGCTGCCATGACAATTCCCCATCATGGACACAAGATCTTTGTCAGAGAAAAATGTCTGGAGAGACGGACAACTCTAGATTCAGCAGGCCCACCTTGGAGAGTGGGGACGACGGTGGTGCCACCCAACACTAAATGAAGCCCTTATGTGGAGTACATTCTGCCACTGGTTCAGCCTTGTAGCACTCTACGTCGTCTGAAGACTCTGGAAGTGGATCTACAGTTACCACCACAATCCAGAGGCCAGTTCTGCTACTGATGATATGTTACACACATTGCCAATTTAACTTATTCTCGTATTAGGTGACTTTTGTTTGAGATATGAGTGCTTGAATTTGATGTTTATGTGATAGGATACCTAATAATAATAATGATGCAAATTATAACAAATATTAATAAATACAGGAATAAATAAATAAGGAAACACTCATACACCATAGATAAATTTAGAAAATTAGAGTAAAGTCACAAGAATCAGACATAATTATCTATACCTACAGACTTTCCAATCTTCCTGCACTTTCTTTTTGTTAAGTTGAACATGCAGCATTCTTTTTCTTCCAAACATGAGCTGAAATGGAGAACTTTTGGAGAAGTGGACAGCACATGCTGACAACTGCACAGCACCTGTCAGGCCATATGAGAAAGCAAGCTTTGTCTGTCCTCCTTGGCATGAACTTCCTGCAAAACATTTTTCTGGAGGATTTTTTTCAGTTACAATTTTTTGTTGGAAAATGCTATTTGACAAAAGCGAGTCTTATGGGGGTTCTCTTGCAAAACCTTTCCATTTGTATATTTTGTTTTGGAAAGTTGGATTTGTGAAGTCCTATAGCATTGAGGAAACAACCTGGACCACTTAGAACTTGGTGTATTTATTCATTACCCCTAAAAAAACACCAGCAATTCTAGCTTCCTTGATTTGCTTGCACTTTGATATGTGTAGCATAGTATGATAACACCTCCAACAATGTTGGTGGAGTATGTAAAGGAATATGAACAATCGCTTTCAAATTAGTTTTCATTTGATTATTGTTCCAATGTGATGTTTGTGAGCAGTATTATTTATCTGTCTATTTTTATTCTCTGAGAACAATGTCTCCCATGGTGACTGACAGCAAAAAATGTGTTTGTCCCCTTCCCTGACCATTTGAGTTCTATTGACCATGAAGCCCTAACTCATAGGTGCATGCAAAACGTTGTTCATCGGACAAATAGTGCGGTCTTTGATATGACTGAAACCTGCATTGGTTTTCCAGACAAAAAGTGTAGAGACTTCAAAGCCAACTACAAACGGAGTTTTGGGTGCAGCCTACCTCGAGAAGCTTCTCAAAACATTTACTGCATAATGGCACCCACCACATTGGTCACTTGGGGATCTTCTTCCCCCAAAAATATATTTTTTAATTTACTAGAATATTTTGATATTTTAGGTTAAATCTCCAATCACAATGGTCCATAGTGGATAAGCAGCCCTGCTCCTAGAGGATCCCTTGTCCATGAGGTTTGATGTTGGTGTGCGTTTCACTGCGGTGGGTGCAAACAAGTCTGCTGATATAGGACCAGCCTGCTGAAAAGTGCAGAGCATGAAAGCCATATGCAGAGCAAGAAAGCCATAGTTGTGAGGGAAGGAAACTGTCTTTGTGGTGCCCTTGTAATCATACTTCCAAGCACTGGTGCATCTACTGTGCATGAGTCCCTGCACCCTCGAACAACCAGAAGCAACCCGCGCCTGTGCCATGGCCAGTGAGTTAATCCTGTATCGGCTCTCCAGGACCTGACACAACAGAAACATCTAACCCCCATCTCTGCAACCGGGAACCGCTCATCAACACCCTGAGAGTCTCCACGTTCCACCTGTTGCAAGAAGATGCCGGAACTGTTGCCAAGACCAGTACAAAGCAGACCGTCCTGTGGGACCTCCAACCTCGGATCTGGAACTGCATTCACTCTGGTCCTATATACGTGCACCAACTTCCAAGCAGTTTCTAGACACAGGGGCCCTGGAATCTGACATCAGCACCATTACACTGCACCCCACTGCCGCCACTGCAGCCTCTTTATACTGACTGAAGAGAGGCTATATTTTTTACGGAACATGGCCAGAAGCTGGGATCATGTACTGGCTCATAATACAATCCTGAGAGCTGTTTTTAGGGGCCGATTAGGATTGCGGACGGACTTGAGTCCGTCCGCGACCCCTGAGGAGGAGGGAACGTCCGCAGGGGCTGCGGCGTTCCCTCCGAGCAGATTAGGATGTGACCGCCAGGGGGGCGGTCACATCCTCTATCTTTAACATTGCGGCGGGTGCAGCTTCAAGCTGCACCCGCCGCAAGGTTAAAAATGCATGCATCGCATTTGCATGCACAAAGCGGCAGGCACCGCGCGGTGCCTGCTGCTGTGTGCACGCAAATGCAGGGGGGTACCATAGGTACCCCCCATGTGCACCACCCACCCCCCCTTCACCCAGGGGGCCCGCAACGGGCCCCCGAAGTGCAAGTCCGTATGCTTTTCCACGGCGGAAAAGCCGCCGCGGACAAGCATATCTTTACCACCATCCTAATATGGCTGGAGGTGTCTGATAGACACCGCCAGCCATGTTAGAGCTTTTCCGCCGTGGGCGGAAGGCGACCGCGGCGGAAAAGCTGCGGACGGAATTCCAGACCCACCAGCCATCCTAATATGGCGGTGGGTCTTTGGAGGCTCCGCAGCGGTTTTTCCGCATCCTCCGGGCTGGCGGTGGCTTCCGCCGGCCCGGAGGATGCGGAAAAACCGCAATCATAATCGGCCCCTAAGTGTCAGCAAAGAGTTCAATATTTGAATGGGTATGAAGTCTGGCCTTTTCTTTTACATAGCTGAGCAATATGCAGTTGTGATGGATTCTGGTATGAAAGATGCCAACCTTATCAAGTCTCATCAAGAGGTCAGTTTTCTATCAGTTTTCTAATGTTCTTGGAACCTGGCCAATCTTTGTATACTTATGAGCAGGTGATAACACATCGGAGCAGTCTCAAAAACCACAGGTATAGTAAACACAGCTGTGGTACAAGCACTGCTCAAACACGGAACAAGTATAACAAGCGGTGCAATCTTTATCCTCTAGCAGGGATTCTGCAACAGCGGTAGCAGCAGTGTAATCTTGATTCATGTGCAGAAAATCCACAGGACAGGGAACAGCAATGAACACACCACACACACACTTGCAGAACCTCGGCAGCAGCCAGTGCTGCTGGGATAATTTTCAGAGTGGGTATGCTGTTATCGATGTTGCATCACTGAAGTCATAGGGATTGTGAAAAATCCAAGTGCCACACAAAGGATAGGTCTGGCAAATGAGTCACGGCCATTGAGCAGGAGAGTGGGAAGGTGTGGAATGTTAGACAGTGGTGCATTTTGGAGCACACTGTAGCAAATATATAACTAAGGAATGCTGTGGTAGCGTACAGTCATTTACAAACAGCAGATTTTCCATTGAAATGGCCAAAGAATCACACTGGCATGTAGTTTTACGGGTAAAACTACACCGCACACAAACAATATTGTGCAATATTTATCATTTGTGCATCAGCAAGTAACATGTCTGGATTTCTTTTGATCCTATTAAACTCTTTGGTTCCATCACACTTCTGAATTACAAGACAAATGTGCTTAATTTGTGCTTTGTAACTATTGATATATTTTGAACTATTTGTACAGTTCATATAAATGTATTTAAATGTTGTTGTGTTAGAAACAATTGACATCCTACAGCCTTTCCATTCACATTCCCTGTACCCCAGCAAGATTGTCAGTTCACTTGACAACATTCTCTAACTTTGCAGTCAGAGAAAGACACGTAAACAATCTCCATGTTAAAAGAATAAACAGCAATATGTCAGAAGACATAGCCTGACATTTCACCTCTGTCTCTGAACAGACCGCAAATATGACAAGATAAAACCAAAACTGAAAAGCATCTTTATTTTTCATTCATCTTCTGGTACTGAACTCAAACGTGGTTATTTTGGGAGTGCTGCAGTGCCCTCCGAATCCCCTACCTACAGTGCCTACTAGATTACTCAGTGAGCTGTGATGTCGCCATTGACAAAATGGGACATGATGAAGGTCTCACGCTTCATTCTAGCATGGCAGAGTCAACCTTCCATCCCTCTGTAAGTCTTTTTGAGCACTTTTCATTTGCATTGCTTGGAATAGACAGAAATGTGGTAATAAGCACTGTAAAAAATGATTCCTTATCATTATATCCATAGCACACGGAACAGATTTAGCAAAGGCAGCAGAAAATAGGTGCACAGAAGGAAGCTACAATGGCAAACATGGAGGGCAGCAGGGCCGTCTTAATAGATTTATAGGGCCCCGGGAAAAGCAGTTCACTAGCCCCTGTCTACACAACAACTCACAGGAATAAAAATGTTTAACAGAAATTAGTGTTTAATTCTAGTCTGCATGGGGCCCCTATGCTCGTGGGACCCCAGGGACACTGCCCTGCGTGCCTTCTGTTAAGGCGGCACTGGAGGGCAGGTGAACCTGGCGCACCATGACCTCCCAGGTGACACATGTGCCAACACCAAAAGAGATGAGTAGTCTTAAAACATGAACTTAGCATTGTGCTCCTTTATCACAGGTGTGCCTCTGTATTTGTGTCCCTTCCATCTGTATGCAGGCAACTCTAGTTAAAATTAACCTTCTTGTGCTGGTCTGGGAAGTGAGCTAACTCCCCAAGAGGGTCAGCTTCTAGCCACATCTTGGGTACAGGCTGTGCTTTGGTGCATGTCCGACCCTCGTGAAGTATTAGTTGCTGAGAGGTGAGCATCTTGTTTCTTCAAATGTAAGACAGCTGCTGTCAGTCAGCATGACCTACAGCCCAACAAGAGCTACTGAGGAGCCAAGTGTTCATGTTTACCAGGGGGCCGGAAGTGCAAGGTCAGACTGGGACACAAAATAGGCGTGGGCTTCAAAATTAAATTGGCCACCATTAGCGTATCAGATAGCTAAAAACAGGTTGACCACATTCTGAACAAAGAACAGGTTTGAACTCGTAAAGAAATTCTATATTGGTGCTTTACAAGGTATGGGAGGCGGCCTGCAGCCGTGAATGCTGCAGGCAATATTTGTGGTAGTATCAGGGAAATCAACAGAAAAACTGGTCCACCAAACTATAACACAGGCCCACAAATTACCAAAAAAACGCTCATACGCTGGCCTTGCAGGCTGTCCTTCTGGAACTGCCTAATTGCCCCATAGACCAATCCGACCCGTTGAGTGTAAGTGGGCTGTAAGAAAAGGTCTCATGAGTTACTTGTGGGGTGCAAGCCGTGCTATGAATACCAGTGCCTTAGATGTACCTGCCAAAGTAACTGGCTCCATCCACAGAAGAGTGATGCAGCCTTACTTCATCTGCTGTAGGACCAGGCATGAGTAATGAGTTGGGCAAGATTGCAACTCCTCTGGCAAGGCTGTGTGTCATTCTTAACTTTTGCACTCTCCAAAGTTTTTGTATTTCACAGAACTTCATTTAGGAGGTAAAATGTTCCCACAAAAGTCTTCCTAAACCTTTTGTTTGCAAGAAAATACTTATGACAAAAAAGTTTTTGTTGGAAATTTTGCCCACTAAAATTAGATTTAGCCGGATTTTACTTCTGCTCTTAGCTGATTTATACATCCATATTTTGTAAAAGTGAATATTTCGAAGATATGAAATTCATAAAATTATTAAGATGGGGTATACAAAATCCCTTCGAAGAGTATGTGTGCCCACGGAATGTCAATGCATTTCAAGTCTGCATCTTCAAAGTATATGTCAAAGCATATTTAATTTTAGCACACATTGGGCACAGAGGATCAGGTTACTTGTCACAGGACACAGATAGATTCAACATGCTATGTACATTATCCAATGGAAATAATCGCAGTCATGCCCAGTAGGTCATCTGTGCACAACCAAAATATATCATTAAAAAAACAGAGGAATTAATTTAAAAATACGTTTTTTGGCGGCACCTTATGCTTGACCAACAAGATCATAAACTAATGTAAGATATTCCAAAACATCAAAATTCTCTTAGCAACCTTCAGTTGAAATATATTATTGTTACAATACAAAGCCTAAAAACTATCATTAATGTTGCCTAGAATATCATAAATCCCCTTCAATTTGTTGCTCATCACAGTTGACATAATATATGATGTGACCAAGAACATTATTGTCACTAACCTATTATACGCACTGGAATAAACGGTGTTCCATTGGTATAGTATATATATATAGCGACACCAGTAATTTCAATTATGATGCCATCAGTCACATCCTAGGTGGTATAATTTGTTTAAATATTTGTAATGTAATGTGTGATGTTATTGAAGATCTCACAAGCAGTGCTTAGGAAATGTTACGGTTGCGAAGCCAGCCACAACTGATGAGATACTGTGGTCTTTTAGATTTTCATTGTAACCAGTAAGTCCCTTTAATGAATTCGTATTACCTTTCTGTGTCATATCTTGCATTTCCTTCGGTAACCGGATACCCAGCTACTAGAAGGGGAAGTGGTCTAGAACCACAATCTCATGGACCAAGGGCCATATGTATCATCCTCACCATTTGCGATTTCTAAATAGCGATTTTTAAGGAATCGCTATTTAGAAATCGCAAAACGATATGTATGTAGGAAATCGCTTCTTTTCAGCGATTCCTTAACATTCCTAAATTGCGATTAGCAAATTGCTAATCGCAAATTTCCCATTCATCTCTATGGGCCAGGAGGCCCATAGGAATGAAGGGGAAATTTGCGATTTGCAATTTGCTAATCGCAAATTAGGAATTTTTTCAAGGGTGCAGGGGTGTCACAAGAACACCCTGCTGCACCCCTGAAAATGACATGTGTGGGCATATGGCGCACATACGTCATATGCCATCTTTGGATTTTAAATAAATTGCTTTTCCAAAAGAATTCGCAACTTACCACCAACTAGAAGTTGGTGGTAATCTGCGAATCCTTATGGGCATTTTTGCATTAATTTTTATTTGATACATTGCATTTAAGGAATCGCACAATTTGCGATTCCTTAAGTGCAATCGCAAAATAAGGAATGGCAAATTTTGCGATTCCTTATTTTGCTGCGAAAATGTTTCATACATTCCATTTAGCAAATTAGCATTCGCAAAGGCTGAAATTCAGCGAATTTCGGCCTTTGTGAATGCTAATTTGCTTGATACATATGGCCCCAAGGGTCTGATTAGGGGTAGGTCAGTTAATCCAACTCATGCAAAAACCCCACGTTTATGAATTGCTCTGAATTACGAGTTTGAAGGTATTTAATGCATTCGATAATCATGCAGGTCAAACTTGCCGCACTCTTACATGGAAAAAGGATACAGTATTTACCATATCATGCGGATTTTTGGGCATTAAACACATAAACACAACAATCACCAAGTTATTTCCCACAACCTTGGAATAGGTGTGATTTATTTAACCCAAGAAATTATGTAAGCTGTGGTATTATTGTTTATCACGTTTGTTGAATAATACCTAAATTATTCAGGCCTTAATTATCGTGTCACAAAAATATTGTGTCCCAAATTTTGTTTACAAATATATTGCCCCACTGGAGATATTTTTCAAAATGATATCTGGGACACAATATTGAAGCCATAAGATTTTTTTCAACGATATTCAGACAAGGAGTTGTTGCCAAACCGGCTGAGAAAGTGAAGAAGTGAGGAACCCACAGACTCCTCTTGGTGTGTGACTGAAAAAGGCACACAGATTTGTTGGCTATCACTGCTTGTGTCTTTGCTACCAGACTGCACTCGGCAGTGATCTTGTTTATATGTTAGCAGAGAGTTTGGAACTTCTGACGTGTCTAGACAAAGAGTAGACCCCAGAGATGCAGCAGCAGCTGTTGGGCCCTCGTTTGTGCCTTGAAAGCTTATACCGTCACATAAACGGCTCCCTTATCCATCTTCATCCATTTCATTGCTTTCATAACTACGTTGTGACCAAGGGGAAATCTGTAAATTCGATGCGAAAGCATTAAAAATTAAAACTGTTGACCCTGCCTGATGTTTAATAATTGATGCACGTAATCAAAACATAATTGACCACCTTTAAAAAACATATACCTTCTTTTCTTGAGAGAAATGTATCCTGGTTCTTTGATGGTTTACTAGGGTTGCGCAAAAATTCTGAACTGATAGCTTCATTTGTTTTTTGATCACCCTCTGTTCTTGTGTGGTTTTAGGTATCGACAGAGCCTTCGAGGTCACAGGCCATATGCTGCTGCTGATGAGAACGACCAGTCTGTATGCACGTGCACAAAGAAGTGATAAAAGCTGCGTTAGTTCCCTCTAACCACGGGGACCGTTCACAAAGTTATTTGCACGTGTAAGCTTAGTTTATAAGAGCAAATACCCTTTCTTTAAAAATGTAAATCCGATTCTCGATTTCACAATAGTTTGTTTTACTCTCGTAAAAGGATTTAACTACACTAAGGGCATGATTTAGATTTCGGCAGGGGGGGGTTACTCCATCACAACAGCGACAAATATATGGTCCGCTGAAATATATATCCCATGGGATATGAGATTTATATTTCGATGGACAGGATCTCCGTCACTGTTGCGACGGCGTAAGCCATCCGGTTGTATGTCAATACAACGCTGGCTTTTCCCCGCATGCCACTACAACGCGGGGATTACAACGAAAGTCGTTACAATGACTTTCGCTCGAGGGCGCTGGATAGTGGAATCGTTTAATTTTCTATTCCAACTCCAGCCCACGTTGACAGTAGGGAAGGTGTTGGATAGAAAATTAAACTATTCCCTATCCATCAATGCCCTCCAGCGAAAGTCGTTGTAACAACTTTCGTTGTAATCCCCGCGTTGTAATGGCAGTGCGGGGTAATCCCCGCGTTGTTATGGCTGTTCTCCAAGCCATCCGCCAAGATCTACATCAGGCCATAAGAGTCTACAGCCAGTGGGAGGAGAAGGATGGAAGAGATGTGTCCAGGTATGAAATGTGCTGAAAGTTTCTGCACAACCACAAACTTACAATTGTGAGAGTATTTACAGATTTACCGCTTGCCAATTCTCATCCTCAAAAGTCACATATTTACCCTTGCCCAGGGCAAGATTTCATCCATTTATAGGATAGAAAGGGGGGGGAGGGACATGCCCAAAAGTAGCAGGGGTGTAGGCAAAGAAACTTTTATAAAGGGAAGAAAAAGTTTTACCATTGTTGATATTTTTGTAAAAGAGTATAATTGCACCAATGGTATGATGTTTTCCTTATGTACAGCTGTAGACCATGTACAATAGTTCACAGGAAAATTACAAATTCAAAAAAGATACTGCCTACTTAATTTTCAGTTAGTCATATCGAAGGTCTCGGAGCCTGGTGAGTTTGAATGTGTCAGAAAAAGAGATAGTGTAGCATAATAGAGATCAGACAGGAAAGAAGTGAGTCATTGAACGCGGGTAAGTCCCAACCGAACTCTGCACACACACAGTTAAACCATAACTGTAGTTCTTAAATAGCTTCTGCTTTTAATGTTGCATCGGGGATTCTAACTTGCCATATTTATTGCATTGAAACGCTTCTATTTTAAGAAATTGCTTAATTTTTTGGCCGCAGGTTGGGAGTGGGGTGGGGGGAGGGGGTAACAGGGGAGTCAATGGGGGGCAGTGGGGGCAAGGAGGAGGAAAGTATTCCATGAGGGAGAGAGCAATCAGGGGTGGGTGGAGAAACAAACATAGGGAGAGAAAAATACAGAGCATAGTGGTACGGAGCGTGAAACACACCACCGTGATATAGTGCACAGGGGGCAGGAAGAAGTACGCAAGAGAGAAACTTAGGGGCAGATTTACAAACCCCTGGCACCACTTTTGCGTCATTTTCCCCATGTTAAAAATGACGCAAAAGTGGCGCAAGGGGCTTGTAAATCTGCCCCTTAGAGTGCAGGGGCCGGCATTTAGGGGCAGCACACATTGGGAGAGAAGGTGTGAGCTGGAAAACATGTGCACTTCCACGGAGTGCATAACCAAAATGAGAAAAATTCTCCTAAAACTGAGCCATGGAAGTATAGAAGCCAGACAATCAGAGAGATCATAAATAGACTTTGCTTCAGGGGAGGGACAAACACAAGATGGATAAGCTGGGACAAGGAAAGCATTTAAATAAGAAGCAAGCAAATGAAAGTGAGAAAAAAGCAATCAAAAAGCTGTAAGAACCTGTACGTTCTTGGTAAGCCCAAAATGGGTCTTCTGTAACCAGACAGCTTATGCTGTCTGGCAGGCTCGAGCTAAATACTGCATAGCGAGCATGTGGGAAAGGGAGCGCAATGAAGTCTGAGTTCTTGATATGCGCTTACATACTCATATATGGTGGAGTATCATAGTATCACAGTAGAGTGTCAAATGGAAAAGGCTGTCACAATCATACCAAGTGGTACTTCCTTTATGAATCTCAAGAAATCTTTTTGACGTCTTGATTTGAAGAGACTTCTAGATGGCCAAATTTTGGTATTTAAGAGGTTTTTGTTTCTTCCATGGCGCTAGCCACGACCTTTTGATTTTAATAATAGATAATTTCAGCCAGATCGCGGTTCAACTTTGGTCTGTCATTGTGTGTCATTCTCATTTTAATTCCATCCACTACAGCATACACAATGGGGCAATGCTTCAGCTCTCTTCAACCACTAGCTAACTTCACTGTGAGTAATGGCATCCTTCCTTTCATAAGGAGCATATCCACATATAAGTGTAGGTACTGTTAACACCACTACTGGTTGCAGGGGACACTTAGCATGCATAATCCTTTTCTTTTGCAGTTCTAAGACTTGTATCTAATCTGTCAAAGTATTGTGCATAGCAGTACAATTCCCAGGAAGAGTTCTCAGTGTGAAGGCTGTGATGGCCTTTTACTGGACCAACATAAAGAATGCAGAGATGTTATTTACATGACCTTTCAAGACCAGACAGGACACGTCAAGGGACACATCACTTTTGAAATATCATTATGGAAAGGTCTTTTTCTTTCGCTACAGCAGAAGAAAAAATGTTCAAATAAAGAGAGAAAGCTGAAAGTATTAACCTTCTGAAGCAGAGAGATATCCTTTAAAGGCAGAACAGAAATTTGGGCTCCAAGCCCAACGAACAGCAAACGCTAGTCAGGTTTTTCATATCCACAGTTATTAAGCATGATGAGATTTTAAAGTAAGTTAATTTCTGTATAGAGTACTTGCATATTGGTCACTCTAAAATGTTAACTGGATTTTACTGTCTAGGACATGCCAAGTAAGACAACATGGCTTCTTTATTGCCCCTGGGATCTCTAGCACAAAATCTTGGAACCTAAAAAATGGTTTTAAAGAGAAAATTTGGATTGTCTCCTTATCAACAGCAATTAGCAGATGGAATGATGCAGAGCCCGCAGTCGCTGGTAGGACAGGCTGAATATGGATCTAGAGAGTCTGAAACATGCTGTACTTCTGGGGGCATTAAGGCTGGCATACTAATTCATGACATATGGGGCACCCATGGGAAAACACTGGCATACTTGAAGAAATTCAGGGTAAGTGGCCACTAATGGCAAAATGCTGGTACTTGCACACTGGAGGCAATTCTTGACACAAAGGTGGACAACGTGGCATATGGGAGGGTGGCAAGCTCCCCGCATGGCCTTACTGAAATAGCATTTAAAGGCCAAAGCTTTGTGTGTTCTTGTGGTTTTCACTTTTGGCCTCTATCAACCAAAATACGCCAAATGATATATAAGAACTGGCATTTGTTGAATGTGCGCCTGAATGAAATGCCAAAACTACATTCCGTGTTTCGCCGTGCCTCTAACTTGAAAGATAGATTGGTGCATACTCACCCAAGAAATGAAGCGGCAAATACCGTCAAACTGCCTATAGGACATTTTCCATGTGAGGGATGTGATGTTTGTCGACTCAAGCACTCGTCTCAAAGTGTCAAATTAGGTAATGGCCGAACCTGGTTTCAGAAAAATTTAGTAATTGTAATACCAGCTTTGTTATCTATAGGTTTACATGTTTATGTGATCTACACTACATTGGCCTCATGACCCATAAAGTGAAGATCAGGATGCAGTAACATTGCAGTACTTTGAAGTTTGGCAAACTATTAACTTGACTGGTGCAACATTTAAATTAAGTTGGCCATGGTCCACAGGCTTTTAAGTGGACTGTCTTAGAATGTCTGGACCAGAGATCTGTGGTACCAGAGTAAGCACACTATAAAAAAGAGGCACGTTGGATATTCTCCAAACAGCCCGATAAAAGGGATTTTCAATGAGGTGGTGGATTGGCACATGATTCAGTGCTGAATTATTGCTACTGATGATTTAGGGTGGCCCGTAAAGTGGGGAAGGGGAAGTGAGTACATGGGTTTATTACTCTACCACTTTAGTTAATAATTTTGATGGTTTATTCGCCATGTGTATGGCCACTCTGTCAGCCCAGGTATCTGGCCCTTGATTATGAGGGTGTGGGTCTATTTGTTGGACATCCCAAGTAAACATTATCTTGGGTTAATGTCTCTTTAAGGTAGAAAAAATCCCACCTTCTGTCCCCATTGTACTCCCGTGACTCTTGAGTGGACATTTTGATTTTGACATACATCCAAAATGGTGTCGCATATAGGTGACGTTCTAGTAGTGCAGGTGGAGATTTTCAGTTTCTTCCTCCTTTCCTTCGCCCCTTCCCATATGGTGTTATGGAGGGTTGCGGGGCTAGCATTTTATCTGCCTTCCCCCATAACTTTTGAGCAGTCATTTTTGTAGTGGACATACCTCCAATACGGTGTGAGGGAGGTTTGCCGGTCAAATGTATGGTTGGCTTAGCACGTGGCCTACCCCCAGAATCTTGATTTACCAAACTGCTTTGCTGGAGAGGCTGTTTGGCTTATTCATAGTCTGCCAGCAATGTAGCTAAGTGTTCGGGTGTATTACTGTTGTATGTAATGGATAGTTCTATGTGTGAGTATAGGATCCAGGGGGGAGTGATTGGATTGTAACACTCTGTGTTTATAAATATGTAATGATTGTGGATATGCACTACTGACTTTGAGCTCAGGAGTTTGCTTGTGTTATTGATCTTCATTTGTGAGAATGGTCCCCATTGAAATGCAGGAGAAAGATTTCTTGTTTTTTTATTTTTGTTTATTATCCTTAATTTATTTTACTTGTAAGCGACTCATGGCCCTTCTTCTTGAGGGTACTCCCATTGTCCACTGTCAGACATTCACCTGGTGGCCATAAGGTAAATATATACTATTACCAACAGAGGGGGTCTGCCTAAGAGTGATTACACTTGTCTTATGATGATGTTGCTGTTTTTTCTCCTTCCCACCCCCTTTTGTTTGCTTCATTTTAGGAAGAGTGCACAGTTGGTCCTTATGAATTTGCCTGTATGTTGATCTTGGAAATGAAATACGTCTGCAATTTGCAACTTTCTTGTCTATACATGTTACAGTGTTTTTAACCATGAGCCTGGGCATATATAGTAAAGTATCTGAGACATGTCTTTTGGCCTCATTTTCGTAAATTTTCTGTTGTGAGAGGAAGTAACCATCTCTGGTATTTTGAGGACCCTTAGATCATTGGCTGCAATTTTGAGAAAGTGATGAGTCTTTACTTATATACTCAGCATAGGTGGAGTCACTCACTGTGTGTGGGTTCTCCTGCTAAAATAGAAAAGTGTCAATGAGGATGCAGCAAGCCAGTTCATCAGCATTAGCTAACAGGCTCATGGTGGTCAGTTACGTAAGGCACTTCCTATAATGTTTTATTTTGAAATTAATATCCCTTGATGTAGGTTCCACTGGCACCTTACCTTGTTGAATTAGGATTACACCCCACTGTATGACGTGACTTTGCTCCAGAGTTTCACAGTCTCCTAAAGCTGATGTGTGTCTTACGGACCTTGTTCGAAGTGGTTATTAGAAAGACTACTGGGTGACTGACATTGGAATTTTGTTGTCTTTGATAGGGTGGCAAGCATGACAAAATGCTGGCCCTGACATACTGAGGTACTTTTTGACATGGGGTCACCTATGGTATACGCACTACATACAATGCAAAATTCTGGCACTTGCATATTTTATGTCACTTTTGATACAAGGGCGCTCACACTGGGAATGGTGGTTCACGCCGGCATGATTTCAGCTCAGCTGTTTCCACCATGTTTGATATACCGTCAAACAGAATACCTGTGAAAAAAACGGAGTTTAGTGAAGCCCCTGATGAAGGGCCATAGCCCGAAATGCATTGGTCATACGAATATTTGTTAAACGAAATGTGTGATACTAAGTGAGGATCACTGTCATGTTTGTATCACGTTTGTTATTATCCAAATGAACATTTATGAACTCAATGAAGTGAATTGAGAAGGAATTCGTTGAGAAGTGGAAACTACTTTTTTGTTTGAGTGCAAGTTGGATATGCCCCTCAGTCCGTGACGATAGCACTTTCAGAAAATGCTGGCACTGACATACTGAGGTACTTTTTGACATAGGGTCACCTATGGTATATGCACTACATAAAATGCAAAATTCTTGCACTTGCATATTTTATGTCACTTTTGATCCAAGGGAAACCCATTCCGAATGGGTGCATCCATGTTAAAGTAGTGACCCTGGTACAATGAAGATAATTTTTGACATAAGGGGACACCCATAGCACATTTTGAAAAAAATGCGGTCAACATTTGGGAAACGTCAGGTTTCTTTGGCTTGCACACCATGAATGCATTTGAATATTTAATGAGTGGCCTTTCCATGCTAATAGCGTTTTAGCAAATTTAAGTGAAAATTGTGATTTAAGATGTACTATTTCATCCTATTCTTCTCCATTTTTTTTCCGGGGGGAAACCACCTAATAGAGGTCTGGCAAACTCACTTCACTTGTTCGCTACAATTCAGGACAAGTATAATGCCCCTAAACTGTCAAAGAATAACTCATCACCATTGTTAGACCTGTCAGCCTTAGGGTGGTCTTTCCCTATTTTTTTCACCTTTGCCTCATTTTTCCCACCTTCTTTTTGGTTGGCCTTAGGTCTCTGGGCACCTTCCCATTGCTAAACAATGCTAAGGTGCAGGTGCTCTCTTCCCCCAACATGGCTGCCACTGACCCCTGCTACCGCAGCATGGTCTTGTTAGACGCACTCTAGTAGCCAAGAGCTGGCTGGAACCCCTAAACATTGTAGCAACATGCCTGCCTGCCTGCCCATAGCTAGAGTGAGGAAGCTCCTGGAACCTTCCAGAATAGGGGAGTGGTCACCAACTGCCCACTGCCAACTGCCACTATAAAAGAAAAGGGAGGGAAACTTTCTAGGCAGTTGGGGCATCACTGACCTGGGGGACCCTACGCAGGAGACTTAGTCGATAGGGCCTAGTCAGGAACCTATACCACTGGGGCTGACAGGGTTTAGGCGCTGCCCACCAAGCTGTGTGAGTAACACTGAACTAGCCCACTGATCTGGCCCGGCGGGAGGGGAGCCCAGGGACCTCCTGAAGAGATCTGCTGAAGAAACTTGACAAGCCTTCAACTCAAACCCCCCCCCTCTCTTCAAGTAACTTCAACCAAAGGGCACCAGAACCAACAAGCGCCAAGAAGGAACTCCCCTGCGCTAACCAGGACTACTGGGGATCAGCCAGGTACTGTGCTGTGCCAATTCTGCCCCTCTGTCTGTCCTGTGGCCCCAGCGCTGTCCTGCCCATCTCCTCTGCTGTCTTGCCTGGACTGTCTACTACTCGCTCTCATTCTCTAGCGCTAGCATCCTGAACTGCCTAGCCAGCTGGACTGCTTGTCCTGCGCAACCGAATTGTGCCCCCCTCCAGCGGTCCCCTCTGTGCCTTGGAGAAGCGCTGGACCCCTGCAGCCTGCTGCCTGCTGAAGCGCTATTGCCTGCTGAAGCGCTATTGCCTATTGGAGCGCTGTGTCCCCCGAGGCGCTGTAAATTGGCCTCAAGCGTTCACCTGCTGGGTCCTGTGGAGCGCTGGTAGGGACGAACCCGTGAGGAACTTTCTAGCGCTCCTCTTTCCCGCGAGGCGCTGTAAAGATCGAGCGCTGTGGGCACGCGAAACCCCCCTCCCGACTGGCATCTGCTCCGGCAGCCCCCGATGCCAGGAGAGGGCCGCCGCCATGCTGTTGTGGGCCATGCCCGGCCCGAGCGTGAAGAGTCCCCGCGGCGGCCCCGGAGCCTTGGGGAAGGCCGCCGCGAACTGCAAGCCGGCCGCCGTGAATTTCAGTCAGGCCGCCGCTACTCCAGAGCGGGCCGCGCTAGGCCTGACGAAGCCAACAACCAGCCCCACATGACGGGGGCTCAGACCACGCCCCTATCAGGCGCCGCGCAGCCATAGGCTGAAGCTGCTTCGCCCTCCTGTACTGCCTGCTCATTGGCCGCTGTGGCAGAGCCTCCTTTCGCGCCTCGCACCTCATCACGGACCCAGGAACAGGTCACCACCTCACCAGAAGGCTCGGGGAAGACCGAGGGCCCTCCCCACTATGAGACACCATCGCAAGGGGCCCGGAGAGGCCCGAAGACCAAGGTAACCCCCCAGGGAAGAGGGCGGAAGGCCGGAGGACGTCCGAGTTCACCCCTCCCCTGTGGAAGACTGTTGCTGGGCCCCGTTGACCCTAATTGGCCTTTTAATGTACTGGACCCGAGCCAGAGCCCTGCAGGGCTCCCTTGAGGCCTGCGTTGTTTGGAAATAGCCCCTGTTGGGGAACGGATTGTTCACGCTTGCCTTGTGCTGGCCCAGAGGGTTATGATTATTTCTGGCCTGATGAAATGTTCATTCCTGATTAATTTTACCTAAGGCAATGGTTCACTTCTACTTATTGGAAGGTTATTCATCCCTGATGCAATGTTTATAATTACTTGGTGAAATGTTTCCTCTTGTCTAACAAGATGTGGCCTGGTATGTAGAGATCCGACTATTCCTAACTCATGGAATGTTATTTAAATGTCTTTCTAAGGAAATTTCTTGCAGGTGCTGACTAGGAGCAGGGCTGTTGCCAGGTCTACCGTTATTTAATATTTAATATTTATTTATTTAAGTATTTATGGACGGATAACGTAAAACATGTGCTTCTAAGGGACGGAAATAAGTCAATACTGCTGTGATTTTTGATTGCCCTGATTTTGGTCTTAGATAAAATTTATTGATTTGAATCAAAAGTTACCGGTGTGGTCTCAGTCTTTGCGTGCATTTATTGTCTCAGTGGACGCGTGTGCTGTGTAGTCACTTAACACCTGAGCTTTCGGGTGCCTTCCTGCTCGTGCCAGGCTACCCCTGGGGAACTGGTGACCCCAGTTCCTACAACCATTATATAGGTGGTATCTAAAAAAGACATTTGTTCTGTTGATTTACCAATCATGCAGTCATTATAGAAGTTAGTGATATCAACTGTTGTGATGTTAGGTTAAGGTAACATGCGTTTCAGGACAAAATAAGGGTCAAGGATTATATAATGTCACTTCCTGTGATACCATCAACGTCAAGGGTATGTTATGTCACTTAAGCTACGCCTGGGTGACTCAGCACCCATAACTAGCTATACTAGAAGTTCACACTTTTGCCCTTAGTTATTTGTCGGCCACAATAGTACAAGTCACAAAACCTGCATTAAAGAGGGTGCCTACTTAAAGGGTCACAAGCAGCCTTGGACTTTTATTATATTTAAGTTCCACTGAAATAGCTCTTCTTATAGCCCTCTCCCATTTTACTTTGTAGATAATGCTTGGTTGTAAGGGTGTAGCTTTGTAGTATTCTACAATATGACACTGTATAAGACTGCCTACCCACATATGGAGGTGTGCACAAGGATTTTGCAGTTAGAATAGTGCCACCTTTTCATGTTTGTGGAATATCCAACATATGTTTTACATCACAGTCAAAACACCACGGGATTCCCCTTGAAATTGGGAGATTTCACAGTCTTGGGCAACTTTTGTTACTTTGCTAGTCTTCGAAAGTAATAATCATTTTTCATCTTTGCCCTGCGCTCTATAGAGGTTTTTGATTACGTAACATAACATTTATAAGCATGAAAGATTCAAAAGGTTTCGGTCCTCATAACCAACGAAGTTGCAGGCAGATGCAGGGCAATATTCCATAAAGCAAAATTGGTGCAAGGAAAATTTGCATCAATCCATCAGTACAAAAACCACTGCACCGATTGGCTGATGCAAAAACGTAATTGTTTCATCTATCAATTGAGGCGCATGTTCGTGCAGTGTACAGTCGCTTGGTGCAAACGTGTACCTCACTAATGTGGCACTATGTAATTTGGTCCTCATTGTTGGAATTCCAGCGAGTGCTGCTGCTGTGAAATGGCCGCCAGGTGCTGGAGTGAGGTCTGGTTTAAAACCCCATAGCAGATATCTTAACCTTGCATGCCTTTCGATGCTTCCATCTCACTTGTCCATGCAGGGCCCTGGGATGTGGCTCTGGGCGGGCCTGAACACCTCGGTGCCACACTCTCCTGACCCCACACTGTTGTCAGTCTGCCACGCAGGTATGGCAGGCCTGAAAGGGGAGGTCATAGGTTAACTACCGGTGCACTCTGATGCTGATACCATCTGGGGCTTATCTAAATTCTGGGAAGGGCCGGCGGGGAAGAGAAGCAAAGAGAGTAGATGTAGAGATTTCTGACCACAAATACAATAGTAACACCTGTAATTTCGAAAATTCTTTTGTTCATTACCTCCTTTTTCATAACCTAATAGGCTGGCCTAGGTAGGGGACAGATACATAATGGGAAATGTGCCTTCGGACAGCTAATTTCTTAGATTAGGGCTGGGCGGGACTGGGGGAAGTGTTTCTAATTTTCACACACAGGCTTTATTTTAGAAGAGACTTGTGTTTTGTTTATTTTATGCTTCCCTTCGCCCCTATACTGAGAACCGCGCGGTCTCACCCATGACTTTCTTAATGGCACCCTGACAGACAAATTGCAGTGGTCGAGGGGGTCCTGCCATCACGTCACAACAAGACCTCCTGTGCAAACACCGAAGCAAACCCCCTGTCCACAAACAAATAAATAAACATTTTCCTCTAGAGGCAAAGCCGCAATTGGGGGTGCTTCCCGGGAGTCGATCCCCGCCCTCACCACACAGGAGTAATGCGAATACCAGATCACGGTGTCAGCTTGTCATACATGTAAACATCACAAAGGCCCGTGTGTCGTGACAAGAAAAGGCAGATGTTTGCGAAGGGGGCTTTTTACGGCTCTCGGCCTGTCCATTCCCACCTGTTGCCTAGAAGTGCCACCTCAGTGAAGAATTTCGTGAGGCGCCGCCAGACTCTCCTGAGGGGTAACTTTAGACTGGGCCTGGGTTCGGCGCAGGCGCAGGAGTGCGCTTCACGTGGGCCCCACACGCGCGCGGGCCTGGCTGGGCCTGCGGCTTTGATTGCTCCGGTGCAGAGGCGCGTGGAATGTGATGGCCGCACGGGAAGGAGGCTCGCGAGCCTCTGCAAGCCGGCCGTCTGTGGGCTGCGAGGGGGTCTCAGGGGGTTATTACAAATGTCAGATTCAGAAAATTGTGACGCCAGGTCTCGAAAAGCTTGCAAGAGGATATTTATGCGTAAACGTGTTTAACGATGATTTCTGTGCGATTAACGTGTGGTCGATGCCTTTTTATAAATATTTACCTCATTTCTTTTCGATCTTTCAACAGTACCCTCAGTACGCTGACCTAGGAATGTTTAGAGTCCTAATATGGGGAGGGGTGAGTCTTACCTCTGCCGCCCTGCCCTTTTGGCTAGTTTCACGCTACACAGACAGGGCCGGACTGACAATGCCAACCAGCCTAGGAATTAAGTCGGACAGGTGGGGGGTGGAGGGTGGTGTGCTAGTGGGAGACACTGCTGCTGCTTTTGTTACAGGGGCCGATATTGCAGCACTGCGGCAAAACCGTCCCCCAGTAGACCAAAAACAGCACCCATAGGTCCAAAACCAGCGGACCCACCGGGAAAATGTGTGGTGCCCGCTACGCCAGTCCGGCCCTGTATGCAAATACCAAATACATAACCACTTTGCCTCTTCCCTTAGTCATGTTTTGGCATTGCTATTTCCTACAAGATAGTGTAGTAACTAGTACTTCTGCCTCCCCTGCCCTAGGCGCCTATCTTATGTCACTCTTCCTTCTTCTCAAAAAAGTCAGAGCCAGCACCCCAACCAGTGCCATACTCTGACTCACTCACCAGTGTCACTAGTGTTTTCCTGATGGCGACAGGCGATGTGGAAATTAAACTTCTAGCTGTTGTCCCAAAGGTTGCCCCATTTCTGGCCTTTGTCTGCTCCTGTAGTAGGCATGAGACTCAAAACATTGGGGCCTATACACAACCAGGGCCAGACTGACCGTAGCGGGCACCAGGGGTTTCCTGGTGATCCGCCTGGGTGAGGGCCGGTTTTGGACCCCTGGGGGGCCATTTTTGTTATCGGGTACTGGCAATATCGGCCTCGGTAACAAAATCGGCCGAAACCGGCCCTAGAAAACTACCTCTTTTCCCCCATGGTGGGCCGGCCAATCTGTTTTCCAAGGCCGGTTTTGGTACCCAGTCCGACCCTGTTCTAACCTATATTTTGTAGTACATTTTGGTAGTACTATAATAGTACTACTAATGCAGGGAGAGGATGCGAGGTAACTTGGGGAACCAGGTTCAAGTCCTGGTGTAGAGGCAAAAGAAGGGGGTTCCCCAATGGGCTTCTTATTGGATGTTGGCGGGTTGAGGGGGGAAGAAAGACTGAACAAAGACCAAAGAACAAACCCCGCCAGTGGATAGTGTGGTCCCAAGTCTGGGATCCTAGTGTACATGGGGCGATAAACCTAGAAGTTGGTACTGCACATTACAAAATTATCATAAATCAATTATTCGTAAGAGACAGATTTTAGCAAATATATAAGTATTTTTATTTTAGTGTAGAAAGCATTTATGTACATCCATAACACATAATTATTTTATAAATATAATACACATGATCAATTTGAAAGCAAATAAAAATTTACAAAATTACATACTCATTTCGAACCTACCCAGTAACATTTTCATACTTCAATCATACTATCATTCTTTCAATTTTTCAAACCTAATCCTACCTAAAGATCAAACATTCCACTCTCATTCTTCAATCAATACAGGTTATTCTGTTGTATGCCACACAAAGATGGTCAATATGTGGCATAGAGCAGAGTATTGTTCCAGACAATTAATCTTATCGCGGCATCTAATCGATACTCTCTAATGTGTCGTATATCTGGAACCACAGGCCGACGCGCGTTTCGGTGAATGGCCGGATGGGCCACACCTTCATCGGGGCTGGGAAATGTTGACTGGGCGAGAAACAGGATAATAATCTAAAAATAAAACACAATGCCTTAATATGTATCTACATCAAAGTCAAATCTGTCAAGGACTTTTTCATTCTAATAACTTTCACTTTACCAACATTGATAAAATTTGAGCACATAAGTGTCTTTCTTCTACTCATGTTTTATATATTTGTCACAATGACAGCGTGCAGTACCAAACAGAACTAGGGACACTCCCTAAGTTAGTCTCCCACAAGGTGAGATCTAAAAGAGGCAATTTGGATAACCTCGGCTGAGCAACCAAAAAGAGAGCATTTAAACAATTTTAACATCTTTCATAACCTCCATTTACTCCCAAAGTATACCATACTCATTCTCGAACACATGTTGACCAGACACAAGAGTATTATAGTTACGTAGTTCAGAAAAGCGACGTTTAAGGGCTAGACTTTTACTCTCTCTAGGACCTGACGTGTCTAGGACATAACACAAAGTGAGCTAGATGGCAACAACTAACAATGGTATAGGATCGAAACTAATCAGTTTAGCTGCATATCAATGCCCAAATGGGCATAATTTGCCTATTAGTGGTTTTTGCTTTTTTTAAAAAAAACACAATACAAAGGCTAATGGCATGGTCTAGGTTTCAAATTTACCTGCAGTAGTCCGCAACAGATTCCTTAGTGCAAAGGGCGCATAGAGTGTTTTTTTCACCCCTATTTTCGCAAAGCAGGACACTGTTAGATGACAAAAATGCTTTCCGTTTATAAATTATCCTCATTGATTAATTCCTATCAGGCTGTCAGTAGGTTTTCAGTTTCATTACCTGAGTCTTTAGATTTATTTTATCGAGGATAGGATTCCAATACCCTCGAATTTATGGATGGGAAAGTGGCCTGACGATTGCTGCACAGTGCAAGTTTTTTCCTTTTCCCCCCCGGACATCAGGCATGAATCCCTAAGATAGAGGGATATTATGATGAATATACATACTAGCCATTATTAATCTAATGCGGAGATGCCATTATTTAATGATTTATACACACCGTGAATATTGAATCAGAGGCGGCTAGTCAGGACAAATCTGCGTCACCCAACACAGCTGGCATATATCCGCCTAGTGAAACAACAGTGATTCAATGAATCAAGCGTGCTAACGCATTTTGTTTAGGTAGCCCATAACATCAAATAGCCACACTTACTTAACTGGGAGGACACACTGTCCGTAGATTAAATTCTGTTGATGTTCAAATATCACTAATCGCCTTGAGTAGCTCGTCCTTGCACGAAGCTGCCTAATATGTAGAAGCAAAAAGTAGAGGCAGAGTGAGGAAAAGCCTCTGCGCGCATTTTACTTATTAAAAACCGGCGACTAGGGCAACGAGCACTTACTTAGGATTCCTGATCAAGCGTCCTACGTTGGGGGTCTGTTGCAGGCGCGCTTAGTCCGGAAGTCTTTAGGGGGAGACGCCTGGGGTTTAAAGATTAAAGATGAAGAAAGTGAGGAAAAGCCTCTGCGCGCATTTTACTTATTAAAAACCGGCGACTAGGGCAACGAGCACTTACTTAGGATTCCTGGTCAAGCGTCCTACGTTGGGGGTCTGTTGCAGGCGCGCTTAGTCCGGAAGTCTTTAGGGGGAGACGCCTGGGGTTTAAAGATGAAGAAAGTGAGGAAAAGCCTCTGCGCGCATTTTACTTATTAAAAACCGGCGACTAGGGCAACGAGCACTTACTTAGGATTCCTGATCAAGCGTCCTACGTTGGGGGTCTGTTGCAGGCGCGCTTAGTCCGGAGGTCTTTAGGGGGAGACGCCTGGGGTTTAAAAATGAAGAAAGGCAGAAAGTAAGACACTACTTTGCGCATTCAAATTTGGCGTCCACGGGGATCCTAAACAAAGCGTACTTACTCGGTGTTCTTGGCAGGAAGTCCATAGATGGGGTTCCGTCAGTAGACCTACGTGGCTTATCCTCGAACGGGGCAGGACTCGCTAGGGCACTAAGCCTACTCGGGTTTAAATAGCCCAAGTTCCCGCGCCGAACAGGCTATCGATCAGCTGCTTGGTGGTAGAGCAGTCAAAGACGGACTCGGTGATTACATGCAGATAGAGCGGTCAAAGACGGACTAAGGCACTTGTCAGTGGTTCCGGTGGCGGCCATCTTTTAGTGGGAATCAAAGACTGATATTATATTGCTGTAATCCCCGATTTTAGGTGTAATTTCATTTATATTCATTATAAGCAGTTTTATTTTGATCGTATTTAGCTTGTCTTAACGGTCTTAACGGTCTAGTTTTAAACCCATTATTTCAATTTTAGTCCGCCCTCCAGATTATGATAGAAGTTGGTTGCTCAGCCGAGGTTATCCAAATTGCCTCTTTTAGATCTCACCTTGTGGGAGACTAACTTAGGGAGTGTCCCTAGTTCTGTTTGGTACTGCACGCTGTCATTGTGACAAATATATAAAACATGAGTAGAAGAAAGACACTTATGTGCTCAAATTTTATCAATGTTGGTAAAGTGAAAGTTATTAGAATGAAAAAGTCCTTGACAGATTTGACTTTGATGTAGATACATATTAAGGCATTGTGTTTTATTTTTAGATTATTATCCTGTTTCTCGCCCAGTCAACATTTCCCAGCCCCGATGAAGGTGTGGCCCATCCGGCCATTCACCGAAACGCGCGTCGGCCTGTGGTTCCAGATATACGACACATTAGAGAGTATCGATTAGATGCCGCGATAAGATTAATTGTCTGGAACAATACTCTGCTCTATGCCACATATTGACCATCTTTGTGTGGCATACAACAGAATAACCTGTATTGATTGAAGAATGAGAGTGGAATGTTTGATCTTTAGGTAGGATTAGGTTTGAAAAATTGAAAGAATGATAGTATGATTGAAGTATGAAAATGTTACTGGGTAGGTTCGAAATGAGTATGTAATTTTGTAAATTTTTATTTGCTTTCAAATTGATCATGTGTATTATATTTATAAAATAATTATGTGTTATGGATGTACATAAATGCTTTCTACACTAAAATAAAAATACTTATATATTTGCTAAAATCTGTCTCTTACGAATAATTGATTTATGATAATTTTGTAATGTGCAGTACCAACTTCTAGGTTTATCGCCCCATGTACACTAGGATCCCAGACTTGGGACCACACTATCCACTGGCGGGGTTTGTTCTTTGGTCTTTGTTCAGTCAAGTCCTGGTGTAGGATCAACATCTTCTGATTCTGGGGCAATCACGTAATCTTCCCGTGCCTAAAAAAAAAGTAATGTGACCTGCTGCAATGTAACTGGTGCTCATCTAAAGGGTTCCAATGTATTTTGTGTTGAGTTGGTGCTATATAGAAACTGCCCAAAAAAAAATACTACAAAATATTAATAAACGCCCAAATTGCACTACCCTTTTTTCTGCTGATTATCTAATCCTAGCAAATAGCCATAAATTCAGGCTGCAAGATGTAGTCATGAGAGGTGAATCAATAAATGTTATCTCATAATGGGTTGCTTCCATGATAGTCAACTTACGCATTAAATATTTATTTTTAGGTTTTTCTACAGGATGCCCCAAAAGGAAATTGGCAACAAGAAAAATAGGATAGAGAAGGTATTCTGGATTAACACACTGACTATATGTTAAACTAGCACAGGGGGCTCAGGCACCAGCTGCAAAAACCTGTGTGAATCCAACATCAAGTTTCATGGTATAAGGCTGGTAGGACAATTTAAGTGGTTTCGCATTTTGTGTAGAGATCTGCAAGCACTTTCTGGTAACAAGCTTGAATCATCATTACATAATTTAGGGAGTTATTGATCCTAATGCAGAGCCTGCCATGTCAATTTTATAATATAGCTCAGTGCTTTTGTTGGTAAAATATCTTATTGAAAAATAGGCATCTACCTAAAACAACTCTAAATACTGTTGGAGCATAACTTTGAAACCTTAAATGTTTTAATTCAAACATTTAGTATTCTAAGGTTGGATAAAATGGGATCTGGTGGATAGTAATAAACACTTATTATTAGCATACCTAAACTTTACTTGATACCTAGGGCCTCATTTATGAGCTTTTGCCGTAGGGCGGCGCAGCAAAGGCCTGCTGCGCTGCCCTACGGCAAAAGAAAAGGGCAGGAATGCGCCGTATCTACAAGATATGGCGCATTCCTGTACTTTTCCCCTGTGCCGGCTCACAGTGGCCTGCCGTGCGCCAACGCAGGCACCTTTGCACTATGGTGCAAGGGTGCCCGCTTTACGGGGATGATTATTATTGTACAGGAAGGGAAACCTTTCTGTACAATAATAATCACAAGAGGGTTTTCAAAAGAAAAAACGAGTAGAAATAAAGACATTTCTCCTCGTTGCGCCTCCCTTACGCCTCCCTCTGGGGAGGCGTAAGCTTTTGGCACTGCCTCAGATTTACGATTTTTTGTAAATCTGGGGCAGTGTCAAAAAGCCAAGGATGTTGCTGGGAACGCCCCCAGCAACACCCATTGCACGCCCCTTTAATGCAGAACACTGCGTTTAAGGGACTGATATTTATGAGGCAGCATTAAGCCAAAAAAAGTGGCTGAGTGCTGCCTGATAAATATCACGCAGGGTTCTGTGCCACGGAACGTCACAAAAAGTGACGTTCCGGAGGCGCAAGGGGCTCATAAATGTTAATGTTAATGTTAATGTTAAAAGAACTTGTATAGCGCGCAGCTGCCCCAGCCAAGGGGCGTCCCGGCGCTTACTGTCAGAGGAATGGGCAGGAAATGGGATCGGAAGAAAGGGGGGGGAGAAGAATTTTAGCAGAAGAGGTGAGTTTTTATAGCTTTCCTAAAGGACTGCAAGTCCTGTATCTCTCTGATAGGGTCAGGGAGGTTGTTCCAGAGTTTTGCGGCCAAGTATTTGAAGGAGCGGCCGCCCATCCTGGATAGTTTGATACGAGGTACTATTGCCAGATTTTGACCTTCTGAGCGTAGAGTACGTCGAGGGACGTAATTGGACAGAAGGGGGCTGAGCATGGGTGGGGAAGCCATTTTCAGAATTTTAAAAGCTAGGCAGAGTGTTTTGAACTGAATTCGTTTCTCCATTGGGAGCCAGTGGAGTTTGGTGAGAGTACTGGTTACAGACGCATAGCGGGGGATGCCTACCAGCGCCCTGACGGCAGCGTTCTGTACTCGTTGAAGTCTGGCTTTTTCAGCTACGTTAGTCCCTAGGAAAAGGGAATTGGCATAGTCCAACCTGGAGAGGATGGCTGCCTGTACTATTGTCTGACGGGTTTGGTTGTCAAAGAAACCAAGGATGGGTCTGAGATTTCTTAAAATACCGAAGCAGGTTGCTGCCACTTTTTTTGTATGTTGAGTGAATTTAAGGGCAGAGTCTACCCAGACTCCCAAATTTTTGACACAGTCCTTGGGTTCCGGTGGTTGACCTAGATCTACTGGCCACCAGTTATCCCCCCAGGCTGTAGTGTTTTTTCCTACCACCAGCACCTCGGTTTTACCGGCATTGAGCTGAAGGTAGTTCTTTGTCATCCAATCTGTGATGTCCACTAGGGTGCGTTGGAATTTTTGGTTACTAAGTCTACTTTCATCATTCAGTGCCACCACCAGCTGAGTGTCGTCAGCGTAGGAAACGAGCGACAGTCCGTGTCTTCTAGCCACCTCCACCAGGGGCTGAACATACACATTGAACAGGGTGGGGCTAAGAGCAGAGCCCTGGGGTACACCCTGTTCAATGGGACATTCCCTGGAGAGGTGGGGGGGGGGGTGGAGACTCGGAAGGACCGGCCCAAAAGGAAGTCTCTGAACCATTCAAGTGCTAGCCCTGTTATCCCGGCCTCTTTTAGCCTGAGCAACAAAACCTCGTGTGACACCGTGTCGAAGGCAGCACTGAGATCGAGGAGGATCAGTGCTGCCGTTCCACCAGAATCTAGAATGGTGCGGAGATGTTCAGTCACACTTAGTAGAGCTGTCTCAGTGCTATGGCCAGCCCGGAAGCCATGTTGGGACCAGTCTAAGATGTTATTAGATGTCAGATGATTGGTCAGGATGTTGTTCACATGAGCTTCTGCTACCTTGGCTGGCCAAGGGAGGAGGGATATTGGCCTAAAGTTTTCTGGTTTATTGGGGTCAAGTGTGGGCTTTTTGATAATAGGTGATAGCCCCCTAGTATTTTCGCAGTGTGTATCTAGAACAGCATATGTAGACCCTAAGATTGAGGAAGTCAAAAACACTCTAAAAACCTAACTTATCTAATGACTGCTTGTGAAGCGACACTCCATGGGGTGTATCTTTGTTTTCCATGCTGGGATATACAATTGTGAGTTGCAGCTTAATTTGACATCTTCCACCCTCCACTTGGACTCAAAAAAAATTAAGTGGTTAGTGAAATGAGGTATTACGTAGTAGGTTGTGCAGGAATAGAAAATGAGAAACCTCTGAACCTACCCCTAGTGAAGCACTTTAAATGTGTGCAGGCAGTACTGTTTTTGTCCCAGTAGCTACACACATCACCTGCTAAGAGTTGGGAAGATTCGCTGTGGCCGAAGCGGAACAGTCTGCTGTCCAGCACCGTATCCGATGGTGGAGGGACAGAGGAGCTGCTACCATAGGAGGAGGAAGGGACAAGGGTTCAAAGGTGCTAAATAGTTCAAAGGACAGAAGGGCTGAGGGTAGCAGATGGACAAAGCTGCACAAGCATGGAGGGTAAAAGGACATGAGGAAGGAGACAGAGAAGGGTCATTGGCATCAGCCAGAAAGCGAATGGGCACAGTGCTGCAGCTGCAGGAGGAAGCTGATGGGGCTATCCCAGATGGAGCATGACCAGGCACTTCGGGCTGAATTGTTACTGTTACTGTCTGCTTAGGTCCCTGACTGCAGTGGAACAGAGAGCAAAAACGATGGAAAGGAATACAAGCCAAAGTAATTACCAGTGGTTGAGATTAAATGAGCATTCCATTGACCACTTCGTGTTTTCGTCAGTGAGGCACCCTAAGTGTGACAGGTATACCCAGATATAGTCATTGTGTTTGCTGTCCCATAGGGTTCTAGTGCACTTCACTGATGAGGCACACCGAGGCTGTAAACAGTCTAGGATTGCTTTTCCTTCTGTTCAGAGTGGACCTGGCTGGTCAATTCAGGATGGAATTCTATTGGGGGAGGGCCAAGGCAGATTTGGAAAAGGTAGGTCCCTGTCTATAGTGGCATCGTGAACAAAAAAACGATGGATTGGGATGTGGCGCAGGTCAATTACCAGTGGCTGAGATTAATTTAAGCTCTCAGCCTATCACATTTCTGTTTCTTCAAGTTCATAAATAGAAGGCAAAGAGGAATCAAGCTGTCCATTTTAGGCACTAAGGCACAATTGATTAATGTAAATTAAGAATAATTCCTTGTGTGCACCTGGTGTCAGGGTTGTCAGCCCATGCAGTTAGAAAGGGCCTGAATAATGAGATAGTGTCTCATGAAAAAATAGCATAAGGGGCGATGTGCACTAGAGATTAAGCTGATTAACTTTAAACTTGGGGGCGTGGGGCCATATTTCACCTCATGCTACTGCCCAGGTGTGCACCAGTGTGCATCTTCATTGGGTGGAACAGATGCATCAAGAGGGTTGTGTGGCAGATTATCAGACAGTAGCATTGTTGTCAGGGTAGGCATAAATGGTCCCACCCGCATACATGAAAGCACACAGCTGACACAAATAGACCCACCCCGAAAGCACACCACAGGTGCACAAATATTTAATATCACTGTCACCACACATAAAGTCTATGTACCCAGGGGTCTTGTTAACCGCTTATTACCATCAAAAAGTACCCTTATATGATAATGACAGGGGGCCCCATTCACAGAACTAATCTGAGACAAAAACCTAACTCTACGCCTTTCGGTATTCACAAAAGGCATTTAGTAGTAGTAAAGTTAGGATTCCTAACTTTACTACTACTAAATCCCTTTTGTGAATACCCAAAGTTGTAAAGGTAGGATTTTGTCTCAGTTTAGTAGTAGTAAAGTTAGGAATCCTAACTTTACCATAGTAGTAGTAAAGTTAGGAATCATAACTTTACTACTACTAAATGCCTTTTGTGAATACCGGAAGGCGTAGAGTTAGGATTTTTTCTCAGTTTAGTAGTAGTAAAGTACTACTAAATGCCTTTTGTGAATACCGAAAGTCGTAACGTTAGGATTTTTATCTCAGTTTAGTAATGGTAAAGTTAGAAATCCTAACTTTACTACTACTAAATGCCTTTTGTGAATACTGAAAGTCATAAAGTTAGGATTTTGCTTACTTTTGTGAATCGGCTCCAGGATGCTCAAATGTAGCATGGAGGTCATTAACATCAATTTGAAAAATGTTCCTTACTGACATCTGAGTTACATGAGTATTTTACCTTGTCATTTGTCACCAGTGCTCTTGTTTGTAACTAGAGCAGCTCCTGACGAGGGACAATTAGAGAATCATCCTGTGGATGTGGCTGCCTTTAGAAATGTCCTCCTTACCTGTTTTGCCCTCCCTTTCTGTACATCCACATGGTCTTAGCTGCCTGGAATACTGTCCAAGCAGTATTCCCAAGGCTGCAGCAAAAATTATAAGCAGGGATAAACTGGGAGTGCTTGTAACTTTAATGTAACTTTAATAGTAGTTTGCAGTGTTGAAATGTACCAATATGATGAAGTAGTGGTTAGGTGTAGATGTATTTTTATTATGCCACTGCTGTTAGGATAAATCCAGAAATGTCAGTAATTGTGAAATTTGCCAAACGTTCCCGAATTTTGCCACTGAGTTACCATTTCCTGCTCCAGTATCACAGGGGCATAACGCAGGAACCCCTGCAGCCCCGCAGCTCCTGCAGTGCAGGGGGGCCCAAACCATCTAGAGGACTATCAACCATCAGTGGACCGCCCATTAAGCCTAAGTCTAATGAATATCTGATACTCTGTGCTCCTCATCACATTCTGCAGGAGGGCCCCATCATTTTGTGTTATCTGTTTCAGTATCCCCCATGGATGACACATCCTGGAGCAATACATGTGAGCTTGCAGATGCATCCTCCCACGATGAGCGGTAGGAGGTGTTTGCAGAGTGACAGTAGAAGATGGGGTGGGCTAGACCATATATGAATTGTATGCTGGGTTGGGTGCAGGAGGGCTGGACAGGTGGGAAAACTAGAAGGGCTTTGAAGGGAAGCAGGAATGCCAGCCTTGACCCCGCTCCAATAGCAACAGTCCAGCCCGAACTGCCAGGCCAGGTTTTCCCTCAACCGGAAATAATCATCCCAGGATGGATATCAGCCTAGTTAGGGCTCATCAGCCAGGTGCAGCTTGGCTCCAATGACACAGTGTGTATGGGACCCGCATCTGGGCATACCCGTCGCCCGTAGGGTGGCACGCGGGTCAAGACTGATTCGCATGTGATTGGGTCCAAACTGAGCCAGCCTGGTGCGCAAAATAACGATGGACTGGGATGCTGCCCGAATAATTACCAGTGGCTGAGATTAATTCAAACATTCCATCCATCACCTTCGTGTGCACGTACATATTTTCACATTTCACTGCACATATTTTTAATAAATCAGGCTTAACAACCTTAATATACTTTACTGAGGTGAGTACTGTTGATTCTATTCCCCTGCGTGCAAGCTGTTATAGTGTTTCCACCTATCTGCAACTGTTACTGTCTTTGGCAGCAAGGCCTCCCTGAATTTGGGAATGCCTATCTGTTTATCCTGCAGGATAACTGTGGCATAAGGTGGAAAATCTAACGGAACGTAGAAAAAGATTATAAATATCCTTCCCTCTCTGCTGTTAGAGCCCTTCTCCGGGGAAGATGTGTTGCTTGTTGACAGCATCACCAGCCGCTGATTTCAAGGCAGGACGAGCCACTAGGTTCACAACACTTGAAGGCAACCACACTGGGCCCAGAGTCCAGGGCTGGACCTGAAGGGGCCCACGTGCTATCTTCTGAGAGTGGCTGACTGGCTCCCCTGGACAGCTGCTGACAGCCCAGGCCCTGATAGACAGCGGTGACAGCAGGTAGGTGAAGTCACATTTTTCTGGGAACGAATTGCACAGCTCTGCTGAGCGCTTCACCACGACCACACTCCTTGTGGTGGTTACGATTCCCACGTGAAACGCTAAAACTATGAATCATGGTGACATGTGCTGAAACAAAACCCACGAGGGCACTGCCCCCAGAGAAAACGAATCTCCTTGATCTGCATTACTGTATTATTAGCCCAGGGAGAAATTCCACCCGACTTCCTCCTGTTTACAGCATCATACTTAAGACAAAGGCGTAGTAATTGGTGTTAATCATTATAAAAACCTAAAATAACTTTTAGCACACGCAGCAAACACAGAATCGTGAAGGTTGATAAAAATCAGTAAGTCGATGACTCAATGTTCCACCTGAGGAACCCTTTATGTGTGCTGGGCTCTCAGTCCTTTCTTCATCTCCAGCACCTGTTGGACACAGCTTTCACTAAATGGAAGTTTTTCTGGGTTTTTTTTCCTTAAAAGAGAAAATCATGTTTGTTAAATAATAATTGCATTAAAAACCATTCGTTGAAAGGAGGATAATAGTTATGGAACGACAATTTAAACCACTGAAATTAACCAGTTTCGGCACGCAAAGCAATAATAAACTCCTCCACCAACTCACTGCACACCATCTCACAAATGGTGTCACCGAATACATCACAAATGTTAACACTGGAGTCATCAGAGATGATATCAGATATTACATCACCCTAGACTTCAATGTGAGAAGTTGCTAAGTCCAGAGCTTTCTTCATCAGTGACCAGCAGTCTCTGATAGGGTGGTTCTCCATCAGGCATTGCCATAACATCTTGACCCATGGAGGTCACTAGCAGTGGCTTCCCAACTACTCCTGCATCCACCTTTTTCTCCCAGTACACGTTTCTCACAACCCTCGACCAAGCACGGTGGGATCTGGGTGCACAGCTTGAATTCTCACCACAGCCTTTTCCCATCCCCTTTGCCACCGTCAGACCCTGCTGCACTCAGAATATGACTATGCGCAGTAGGCTCTGGGCACAGAGCATGGCTCCAAGACTACTGTGGATACAACCACCTGGCTGTGTGAACCCAATGTCTGTGGAATTTGGTCATCCGCACTATGCTGATGGATTTCGGCCAGGTTTCTGCCCACAACCTGCATCCAACGTACCTGCCCCCTACTTTCCAGTTACAGCTCTGTAGTCTACCTATTGTGTTTTTTCTCTCAATGTTTTGTTAAATCCACATATCTCTAAAGAACTCTATTGATCTAAGGTGGCGCCCATTGTAAAGTCTTGGATCCACATGGCTAACGTATCTCCATTGAAATAGTTTGTCTCCATGTGGATATGTGGATGCTGTAATGCTAAATATTTGCTCTTGAGAGCAGGTTTCCTCTCTGTGAAACTCCATGGTGAAGGCCAAGCTCTGCACAGTGTCAGCTGGGGAAGGTGTAGCTAAAATCAGGCTGTACGCTGTAGCCTCTATTGTCAGGGGACGGAATTCCAGGTCTAACCAAAGATTAAGTTCAGCATCCGTGGTTCACCAAAGGCTATACCTTATTGGCTCAGGCTGCAGAAGAACTTGACACACACTCACATTGGGCAAAGGCAATAGGCAATGGGTGTGTCCATTGGGCTCTCGCAGTAGGAGTTCTGATCAGGGCATGTCAGACTCCACGGTGCTCTTGTTACACCTCCTGTGGTTCTAATCTTGAGAAAAATATATTCTTGTTGCATGGCTTAGTGAGTTGAACAACCCCTGTGCAGAAAGGGAGTGATCTGAAGGTCACATGTTTAAATCCTGGAATTTACTCTATTATAACCAAAATTAGGGAAAGTGTTGCATGTTGAAAGCTTAGATTTACTATTTCCACTCCAATGCAAGGAAACGCAGGGAAATTGCTGGGCTTTTTAGGGTTAGATTTACCATTCCCCTGCCCGCAGAGAAAGGGTTCTACTTTGGAGGAGTTATACTTGCAATTCCCACTCCAACAAAAGTAATACTGGGGAAGGGTTAGACTTCAGAGCGGTTAGATTGACTGCTCCTACTCCAATCTAAGCAACAGTCAAATAAAGTTGGACTTAACTCTGGGGCCAGAGGGATCCCACAGGTGATAGTTTTACTGCCTGCAAAGTAAGGAAGCCGAAAAACAATTTTCCTCCAAAGATGCTTCAGAGGTTTTTGGGTTAGACCACATGAAACTTGGTAATAGGTCCAAAACGTCATAGAGGGATAGTGCTAGGTGGCCATTTTTTCTAGTATAGCTCTGATGTCAGCAAGGACATAGCCAAGGTCCACCTTTGTTCCAGATTTAAGGCCAGCACGACACTCTCTCAATGAAAGCCAAGACTTACATGTTTGCAATTCTCTCTGGAACCTCGGATGGCTAGGGCAGAAGAGAGGGAGGCCTTAAATTGGTCACAATACCAAGATATGACTTGGAATATTCAATAATCAGCTCTTTACAGCCAATCACATTTTCAGTTCAAGTATAAATTCTGGTTCCAATTGATAACTGCAAACCCAAACGCCGAGATAACATTTTACATCTTTTACTTCACTCTTGGGGGCACTTGTTAAAACACGTCTAACAATTTTACATCATATAACAAAAACAATACCAAAAGCAATAGCTTCTGTATTTGTGCCAAGTTTTGTATTGATCTCTACAGGGTTTTCTATGTGTACCTTTGCTCATGCACTTCAAAGTCAATGCACATAATTTGTGAATGTGAATTGTAGGACACACTTAACTCCTTCACCCTTTGATCAAATTGCTTGAAAAGTTCTGGTAGAAACCAAGTATTTTTTGGGTATGTTTCATTCAGATTTGTGACTTTATGAGGAAAAGGTTTTTCCTATGAGGAAACCGCTCAACCAGAACTACAGCTAAGGCCACCCCCGTGACATCAATATAGAAATAAAACAAAACAACAGATATGGTTATAAAGCACTGGCTGCACGTCACACTTTTCTGAGCCCTCATCCTAATATACAGTATAACGCGTGCACAGTAAACCACAAGCTAATAGTTATATAGAATAATTCAGAAGGATCTTTATAAAGATGTATGTGAGGCCCTGACCAGACACTTCTTAACTTGAGGAATCCTGTCCCACCCGCCTAGTGCCACATGCGAAAAAAACATTTAAAGAGTACAGCTGTCATTACCTCTGAAAAAGAAACCCAAAATTGAGCAAGAGCCAGGGAATAAAAGGTGACCTCTTTTGACCTTGTTCTGCACGGGTCAAAGGGGTGGAAACATGCCTTTGTGTTTGGGTACAGTGTCTGGCTCGAGGGCAGACTTGCAGCTCCTGCTGTCAATCAGCCCTGAAAGCAGCAGGGACAAGGCCTTGCTGTGGGGAGTTAGAGGCTCAAAAACAATGCCTTACTGTGCGGTAGTTTGCTGCTACTGTGTGCCCTGGGTGGCTAATTACCTGCATGTGGCCAGTGTGTTAAGTACATATTAGGGACCATAGGAATACATATATTAATGGGATCACACTTGCAGCAGAGACAGATTAGGAATTCAAAGGTGTTCATCTGCTGCTGGCCAAGCCCTTCAAGAGAAGGCAAACCCACAGACGGGATGGTCTGTAGGCCTTGCTTCACCGGTTGTAGTGACAGAAAGCCGAAAATCCATCAGTATCAGAATTCAACATGTCACGTGGCAACCAAAGGGCAGTACACACAGTAGAAGAGCAAAGAAAGAGCTGCAGACACAGCACAGCACCCGGTGTAGATCTGAGCAGTGATGTAAAATCCACTAATTTGGTGGTGGGGGGGGTTGGGGGGGTGGTGAGTGAGGAGTGGTAAACATTATTATAATTGTATGATATATATTAGTCAGTATTATAATTATTGGGATGATTATTATTATTATCACAATCTATTATAATTATTATTAATAATATCATAATACTCACCGTCACTTCTAATATTCTTATTATTCTTCTTCTTATTATTATTATTATTATTATTATTAATAATTATATTATGCCTATTATCATCCTCGTCCTCATCACTGTTATTGTTATTATTATTAATATTATGATGATTTTTATTATTCCACTCTTATACATCTAACAAGCCAGAGCTACGACAACCATTTGGAAGGCATGACTTACAGTGGACTGATTTCACTGCCTGCTGGGCAAAATAGGTGAGTCTTTGAAAAAAATTCTCCATTTGCAAAGTCTTCCTCATGCTTCTGAAGTAGTGTTATGGAGTTCCTTGGGGAGAAGCCAAGAACCTGAGAGGTCACCAACAAATCTCTTGTAGCTAGTAGGTAGGGTAGCCAGGAGACATTTGTCGATGATCCTGTGGCTTCTGGTGGATAGGTAAAGACAATCAACCATGGAGCACCTTATGAACTAAGCAGACAGTTTTAAAGAGCTCCATATAAACCCCAAAATTAATACATGAAATACATTAATTGGGATAGCATGGCAGTAGTAATGCACTGTCATTCTACACAGGCAGCAGAAGGTTCAATGGAGAGCTGGCCAATTCTGTTACTATGATGTTGCTGCAGGCAGGGAAAATATCAGCCAAGTGGCATTTGGCTGCAGTTATCTGCCATAGGTAGCCGTACATCTAAACAAAACATATGTTCAATTTGAAGTCTTAATTTTTAGAGACTGTGTATCAAGCTATTTAAGTGCATTTATAAAGTTATGGTCCCCTATAAAGTGTTACTTGATTTCCTTACATATATAAGGCAAAAGTAACAAAGAAAGAAAAGTTGATAATTAGTTGCACCCAAAATCTTGGGCTCCATCTTGAATTGTAAAGCATACTGTTGTTTCACCTTAAATTACAGGGATGGCCCTTTTACACCCATTCATCATGCTTACTCTCATTTTGAGCCAAAATTGTTAACCTTTTCAGTCTTTGCCAGGTTCTCACTCTAGACCTGTAACTTTTGCTCTCTCTCAGTAATGCCATGCTCCTCCTAGACATCGCTAGGACCACTGAAGACCACTGACAGGGATCATTGCCGGACAAGACTTTTATTTTACTGTTACCGAATTGAGGATAAGTGGGATCAACTAATATACCAGGAATATCCACCACTGCTTTTAAAAGTTGACCAAGACCTCCAATATTAAAAATCACTATTGGTGGTAGGAGTTCCTGAGCCAATTTTAACATCACCATTCACCATCACACGCACCATCACAATCACAAGAAAAGCCAGCTCCACTGTAATCAGGCGTAGTAGCACACCCTGGAAGCATTCGGCGACCAGGTGGGGACCCAAATATAAAGCATCTGTAAATTTCCCTGTAGTATGGACCCTTTGGTGGCCGGTTTAAAAACCCAGGTCCCCTCCTGGTCCCTCTGGCACTTTCTCCAGCAACCTTAAATGAACTGTAGAATGCACGGGGAGGCTTCAAGAGAGAGGGAGAGAGGGAAAAAAAGAGAGAGGGAAGGCGAAGTTAGAGAAAAAGCAATCACATAGGTTGAAAGGAGACCTCTGGAGTTGGAATAGTAACTTTAACCCCTGCGCTATCCAACACTTTCCCTACTGTTGCACCCTCTGGAGTTGGGATATTAATTTTTACCCCTACGCTATCCAACACTTTCCCTACTGTTGCACTCTCTGGAGTTGGAAAAGTAATTCTAACCCCTACGCTATCCAACACTGTACCTACTGTTGCACCCTCAGGAGTTGGAATAGTAATTTAAAAACCTACGGTATCCAACACTTTCCCTACTGTTGCACCCTCTGGAGTTGGAATAGTAATTTTAACCCTGCGCTATCCAACACTTTCCCTACTGTTGCACCCTCTGGAGTTGGAATAGTAATTTTAACCCTGCGCTATCCAACACTTTCCCTACTGTTGCACCCTCTGGAGTTGGAATAGTAATTTGTACCCCTAATCTATCCAACACTTTCCCTACTGTTGCACTCTCTTGAGTTGGTATAGTAATTTTAACCCCTACGCTATCCAACACTTTCCCTACTGTTGCACCCTCTGGAGTTGCAATAGTAATTTTAACCCCTACGCTATCCACCGCTTTCCCTACTGTTGCACCCTCTGGAGTTGGAATAGTAATTTTTACCCCTACGCTATCCAACACTTTCCATACTGTTGCACTCACTGGAGTTGGAATAGTAATTCTAACCCCTACGCTATCCAACACTTTCCCTACTGTTGCACCCTCAGGAGTTGGAATAGTAATTTTAAAACCCACGACATCCAACACTTTCCCTACTGTTGCACCCTCTGGAGTTGGAATAGTAATTTTAACCCTACGCTATCCAGCACTTTCCCTACTGTTGCTCCCTTTGAAGTTGGAATATTAATTTTTACCCCTAGGCTATCCAACACTTTCCCTACTGTTGCACTCTCTGGAGTTGGAATAGTAATTTTAACCCCTACGCTATCCAACACTTTCCCTACTGTTGCACCCTCTGGAGTTGCAATAGTAATGTTATCCCCTACGCTATCCAACTCTTTCCCTACTGTTGCACCCTCTGGAGTTGGAATAGTCATTTTTACCCCTACGCTATCCAACACTTTCCCTACTGTTGCACTCTCTGGAGTTGGAATAGTCATTTTAACCCCTACACTATCCAACACTTTACCTACTGTTGCACACTCTGGAGTTGGAATAGTAATTTTTACCCCTAGCTATCCAATATTTACTGTTTTAGTTAATGTAGTGTATAATTTTTTTTTTTTTTTTAAATGTGTTATATAGAGTTTTGATATTTGTATTTCTATTATTGTTGTATGTGTATGTATGTATTTATAATTTATAAAATGTTTTAACAATTTATAAGTTAATATAATAATTAATTGTAAATATTATTAAGTAAGTATATATTATATTTAATATGTATATGTTTATTTTTTTTACATTATATGTATTACTTATCATTTTAAACATATGTTTAACTATGTTTATTTTAAATATATGTACAATTTTTTTTATTTTACATTATTTTTAAACATGAAAAAATTGATATTTTTACCCAACGATATTTTTTACAATATTTTTTTCTCGATATTTTTGTACTTACCATGATGTAGATAGGATTTCGATATTCTTGACATCGATATTCTGCCTCCGATATTTTTGACGTCGATATTTCTGACGTTGATATTCTGTCAGTAATTCCTAGCCCTCAGGTAAAGCAACATTGATTGTTCAACACAGTTTCACTTGAAAATCTCATGGAGGACGTGCTATCACACTTCTAAGACTGCAGAGGCCCTTTAGGAAACAGCTAACAACTAGCTTCTTCAAATGTCTAAACACCTTAGAGGGACCACTCATCACTCTACCTGGAGTACAGTGCCCCATTTCATCTATATTACATGCCAGCTTATACATCAAGTTCTTCTAAGAATTTCTGGTGTTTCATTTCCAAGCCACCATCTGACACTCACAAGAATCCCACATGATGATGAAAGCTGTAGCACTGCAGTGATAACTTGAGACAAGCCAGCGCTTTACAAATCAGTAAGATGATAAAAGTAACTCAAGAAGGATCCCACACTTCAATTCATCACTTTTCACAGCATTCTCTATTTTACTGTAAAACAATCCTAGAAAGCACTATTCTGGGAATATACGAAATAACAGAACCTCAATTCCATGGGAGTCTTGCTACCAGCATGAAACAACTCCAATGGTTCTGTGCCCAGGCCACCTCCTTGGCTTGCTATGGGGAAAATCTATTTCAAAGGCAAGCTCACATCACCTGTTTGCTTTAAACATTTTACTATCTGGGTTCCTGCCTGCCATTTGTAAGATGTGTGCTTTCTCCTCCCTCACATTCCTATAACATAAATGGGGATATTACTATAGTTAGCCTCCCGCTGTCCTCCTGCCAGGGATACGCCAGCAGGCCACTGCTCCCAAAGATAATTTGTTCTTTGCTGGAAGCCATGTTATTCCTTTCAGCAGAGCTGGAGAAATCTAATCAGTGTCACTGTAAGGGAGTGGGCCTGTTCGAGCCTTTTGGGAACTGAATAAGATGAAAAACACTCATAATAATCATATTTGCGGCAGTTTCACCAAAGAAAGGCGCAATAAAAATGTAGATCTTTGATAAATCTCTCTTATATGAAAATGACACTTTTTCCATAATCTCCCCGTTATTTTAACTTTAACTGATTTTTTTTTACTTTGTGCACTGAGACCTTGCTAACCAGGCCCTAGTGCATGTGCTTTGACCCCTCAATGTTTCAAAATTGGATATACTCCGAATTGGCATATTTATCTTACCTATATGTCATAGTACATGGTACAAAGTGTGCCTAGGGCCTGTAAGTTAAATGTTACTAGTAAACTACATGACAAATTGTGCCTAGCTAAAGTGACAATGCAAAGTGTGTCTCCAGGCCAGCCCCTGCAGCCTGGGTGCGCAGTTTTGAAACTGCCTATTCAACCTTCTTTATAGTATTTATTAATACTTACATCTCACTCCAAGGCAGGTCCTAAATACACTGTATTTAAAATGCATGTTTGAGTTCCTACATGTCCAGGCAGTGAAAAACTTCCAAAGTCAAAGTCTTTTTTTCACTGTGACAAGGCAGTCAAAGCACTGGGTTACATTATAAACCTTGTAATGCTTAACATCAGTTTGGTAGTAGAATGATTCAAGGACTCGTTTTAATAGTAATCTAAAATCCATCTTAATGGTCAAGTCTGAGTTTATATTACTATTGTGAAAGTTGTGATTTTCCTGCCTAAGCCAAGTGTGCCTTTCTGCCAGGCTTCAGTGTCACCTGACTGTTGATATCTCTTATGTGGTGAGATGAAGATTGCTGCCAGACAGGAAAAAAAGGGTTTGGGTGAAAACAGCTGTTTTTCCTCCATGAGCAGGATGTGCTCAGCCCCTTCTTGAGTTTCAAAAGGTGCCTGCCTTTTCATTGACAGATGTAGCTCACACCTAGGCCTCCCTCCCATTTGTCTACATAGTCAGATTGTCTCCACACCCAGTGGGAGGGAAAGCTGCCGTAGACCTTGTTGGTGGCTTCTACAGGAGTGAGTCCTGATCGGTAAGTGGTGCCTCTCAGGTCCCGGGGCTCTTAAATAAGTGTCAGAGTGTACTGCTCCTACCTAAACCTAAACCCTCTAAGCTGGGACTTAGAAACTTTTTCAAGGATGTTTGCCTAGAAACTGACAGAAGATCGGGACCAAGCCGACCCGCCCAGGGTGCATCACCGGGGGGCCTGACATTGCTGCAGCTCCCGCTAAATTTATGTCTGCAACAGCAAATATGATTCAGTAGCCCAGGTCCTAACCAGCATCTGATGATGAATACTAAACACAACAGAATTCTGTGGTACCATAATGGAGCTGGCTAACTCGGAGTTGCCCGGTAGCCAGTCCATGTTCACCTTTGGACCGCTGTTCACTTGCAGTAATCGTAAATGGCAAGAACAGTTTAGAGACAATCTGTTTGTAAAGGTATGTCTGCACCTTTACTATAATGCACCCTGCCTCCTGGGCTGTAGGAGGCCTACTTTAGGGGTGACTTATTTATATTAAGGGCAATGAGGAGATCCTGTCACACCTGGTATGTGCAGAGTCGATCTCGAGGAGTGAAGCTGCTTATGCAGACCGCGCTGGCAGACCTGCAGACTTTACTTTTACTCGGTTCATTGAGTGTTGCAACCCTGGTGACCCCTCTAACACTCTTGCCCTGGATACAAATGGTATCAAATACTAAGGACTTACAAGTTGGGTTAAAGCATCTTGCCAACTGGGAGTACCAATTCACAATACCTTTGAGGGAAAGAGCACTGGCACTGGGGCCTGGTTAGCAGGTTCCAGTACACTTTCAGATCAATTACTACACCATCTAGAGTAAAAAGTGGTGAGGGGGTTGGGGGGGGGGGGTTTGACCATCCAAACGGGCACTTTCCTAAAAATGAATAAAAATTAGAACTTGACATGTGAATACCTTTGTTCCTGCACCATTTGCTTTCAGAGACACTTAGTTTTCATGAAATCACAGACAGACTGGCCTCTAAGGACAATGGATGACTTCCAAATTCTTCCTATTTAAAGGTAACACCTTAAACGCTAAACAATTTTTACCACAAAACTTTTTCCCCGCAGGGAATCACAACGCGGTCGTTACAACAACCGCGTTGTGATTCCGCATAACATTACTCCTCAAGTCGGACAACGACTTGCGAGGGGGGGGGGAGGTGTTGGATTTAAAATCCAACACCTTCCCTAGTGTCCACACAGACTGGAGGTGGAATTGTAAATTATACTATTCCAACATCCAGCGCCCCCCCTCCCAAGTCGTTGTTCCGACTTGCGGAGTAATGGTATGCGGAATCACAACGCGGTCGTTGTAACGACCCGACCGCGTTGTGATTCCCTGCAGGGGAAAAGACTACGGGATAATGACATACATTCCCTTAAACACTTCAGAAGAACGAAAGCTAAAGTCACTCCATCTCCTTTAAACCTCTGAGCTCCAGGTTCCATACAGATCTCTATGGGGACTGTGTGTCAGCCGATCATTAACAAACATATCATCTGACAAAATTACTCAAATACGGTTTCCAATATATCATCCGATTGGTTAGAGATTTTCACTTATTAACTCAAATTGGTGATATTTTGTGATTATGTTGCGTACACAGTATTCTAGTACCGCACGCTCTATGGAAGGAGCATTAACCCACCCACCTATTCAATCGTAGTATTAAGTATGCTGTGTTTGATTACTTGCTCCTGTGCTCTGAGAAGTCACAGGTTGGACAGTGAGGACATTCAGGATCACAGCCTTTTGCAGCCAGAGTCCTTATGGAGAAATTAACTGTCTGACGTTTCTGGAAGGAAAGAATTTAGTGACTCAGGCCCTGACTCAGTAACCCTATCTGTGGTCATTTTAGAGGTACCTCCAAGCTATACATTCGTCTTCCATTTCCAGGCGGAACTGGATAGAGAGAAACTGTCAACGCTTGATCATCAGTGCACAGAATAAACCACAAAGGAACAGAACCTGTTCTGCTTGTCTTCCTGTGTGACCTCAGCAATAGTTCTCAGGTACCAAGAAAAGGTATTTGTTCTGCATATAACCCCCAGCGTTTTCCACTGAGATTTACTTCATCTCCTAGGCAGATTTGGCCACTGTGGAGTTTCCACGGTGGGCCACTGCCTTCCACATACAGTCCTGCCAGAAATGACTTACCTTCATAATTCATCTTAGTGGGTATGCCGTGTTCAACGTATGTGACGGGGATCTCAGCCTTAGGGGCCCATTAGGATGACGGCGGACTTTGTCCGCCCGTCATCCTGTCATGTGTAGGGGCTGCCCGCCATAACGGCGGGGGTCCCATTGGGGGTATTAGGATGCGCCCGCCACAGTGGCGGGCGCAACCTGTATCTTTAGCATTGCGGCGGGCGGTGCTGGATGCACCGCCCGCCGCAATGCTAAAGATACATGTTGTGCATTACAAAGCACAACGTAACAGGCACGGCGCGGTGCCTGCCACGTTGTACTTTGCAATGCTGGGGGGTACCATAGGCACCCCCCATGTGCACCCCAGGAGTCCCTGGGGGCCCGCAACGGACCCCCGCAGGGTGTCTCCGCATGCCTTTCCGAAAGGCTTTGGAAAAGGCCCATGCTAATATGGCTGGCGGTGTCTCATAGACACCGCCACCATATTAAACCTTTTCCGCCCCGGCCACAAGGCGACCGGGGCGGATAAGCGGCGGGCGGTATTTCCGTCCGCTGCAGTCCCCAGCCATACTAATATGGCAGGTGGTCATTCCGGGTAGGAAGGCAGGCGGATCCGCCCGCCATCCTAATGGGCCCCTTAAATTGGGGAGCCCTATCCTTGTTCACACATCACGTCCAGCCACCCTATTGCTTGCTAGTATATAAATACATCCACCGAATACTACATCTAAAAATTTTCACCTCTGGTTTTGGCGCCATTATATTTCTGAAGTAGAATTGTTAGAAATTAAAAGCGGAAATGTCCTCTGAAGTCCCAGAGGTTTAAGTGTTAACCGCAGGCGTTAAAAAGAAAAACTACTCCCAAGAAGCAGTGATGAGCAAAGTCACACCTACTGAACCAATCACCATCTGATATGATTGAAAGCGTTGTGCAAACTGCACTTCTGCTTACTTCCCTTGTTTGTTACCTGCTGATCACCGTCTTAAGATAGAAAACCTGGCTAAATATTATCTTCTTTCACCTTTGTTCGGAACTGTTTTAAGCGTTCTTCTCACCCTAGTTAGTCTTTCCAGCCACATGAAAAAATAAAAAATTCAGACTATGAATTCGTGGAGTCTTAACTCAAGGTCCAGGTCGTAAACTTGGATGTCAAAGGTCATTGCCTTCTTGTCATTGTTATTGCTTGGATTGCAATAACTGTCTGGGATAATGTAACAGGGATGTGTCAGGCTCTGTGACATAATAGTCTGTTCTATTTACGTTCTATTTACAATATTACAATTAGAGCTTATCCATTTTATTTCTTTAGCAAAATTAATCAGTCAGCAAATAAGTTCACCCCACCCCCCACTGGATAACCTGGAGATTTTCAGAACTTTTCACAAAATCCTATTTGTTATTCTTTCTTTGTATTCTAAATATTTCTTCTAGAAATGGCATCTTCTGCTCCCAGTATCCTTTCAGTTTTTTTTATTTTAGAAGACTACCTCTGAAAGTGAGATTATTTTAATTTCTCTTTTGTTGCACGGTGTTGTGTTACACTTGTTGATCGTTGTCAAATTGTATGATTTATTAAAAATGTATTATACAAGGATTACAAAAATTAAAAGGAGCCCCTCTGATATTGTTTACTGTCTCATGGTTGTGTACTGTTAGAACACCCTAGTGGCGCACGAATATTAGAATACAGTTTCTAAAAGGATTAGTGCTTTATTTAAATTCACTAGAATTATGCGACAGGGAAAGACCAAATTATGGGTCAGGTTTGATTAAATTATGAAGTAATGATACGACATAATGTGGCACCTTTGTGACAATATACCTAGAATTGTGTTGCCTTTTTCACACGTTAACATTGTTTGGACAAAGATTCCACTTCATTAGTAAAAGTTTAACACTCAAATGCAGAAAAAATGTCGACTTTTGCACAGGGCTTTCCATGTGTCGCTGCGTTTTTCTAAACATTTTATCCCTTTGAGTTAGAAACAAACATTTATGTGTTAAACTCTGCAAATGATGCAGTATATGATGGATTATGTGGTAAAAGCAATACATGCACCAAATCCATAATTATGAAGAAAACACTCTGGCGGCAGAATTGCATACTTCCAGTGGCCCTGACTTTAAGTTGGCTAGCAATACAGAGGAGGAGGCAGTTGAAGACTTTCCCATCTTAATTAGAAGCTTTGCAAATGCAGCATGGCACCTGCCAATCTGGGATATCTAGGGGCATATTACCAACGATTAGCGATATTTATCGCTAACTAGGCTTAGCAACGAATTTTTTATCGCTAAGCATCGCCGGAAAATATCGCTGAGATAACGTGCTATTAGCAACGTTTATCTCCAAAGCGATACATTTTCCGGCGATAGCGTGAATATCGCTGAGAATACAGCGATATTCATGCATTAGCGTCAAAATGCTCTTAGCCATGTTATCCACCTCCCATTGGATAACATGGCTAAGAACTGGTCTGAGCAGGCGTTAGTATTTGGAGATATTCGCACTTAGCGCGAATATTTCCAACGCTACGCCTGCCTTGTTAATAGGCGATAGCGACGTTATCGACTGCTTACAGTCGCTAACGGGTTGCGTACGCCCACTTTGCATGTCATTAGCGATAAACATCGCTGACATGCAAAGCGGGCTCCAAACCGCTCGCGATCGCCTAGAAGCTGATGCTAACATCAGTTAGCGACAGCTTGCTAATAGGGCGATAGAATTATCGCCGCTTAGAGGCCTAAAACGGCCGCTAAATCGGCGATATTTGCCTATCGCCCCCCTTTGCTTTACAAACACTTTAGAGATGGACCTTCAGGTTCCACTAAGAAATCAGAAATGACTGTGTAAATTGAACATTTCTGGTCTAATTTCCTAGTAATTCTTCACTTTTTCCCAGACCTTCGCAGAGAGTGTTCATCTGCCTTCGCCAGCTCAACTGGTTGTGTGAAAGTAAAGACATATGCCGTTTTCCACAATTCTCAAAATTACATTTGGGCTGGTAACTGTTGTTACTGGCCCCATTGATATCAGGTTAGGGCCAAATTATGGGGCAGGGTTGTTTAAATTATGCAGTAAGAAAAGCTTGTTTATACTGCGTAATGCGGCACATTTTATAATAGTATGTCTTTATTATTTTGTACTTTTTAGGTCTTGCCTAGCCAGTGCATGCACTGTCTCTCGAGACATGCTGTATCTACTATATGGGCTTTCAGCACACCGATCAATTTTCATTCATTCATTCATGTGCCTTTTGAAATTCCTTTGTTTTCGTTTATATTTGTCCCTCCTTTTGATGTTTTGGTAATGCCCTGGAGACTGGCCCTGTTTCATGGATCACTTCACTATCAGCCATATATAAGGGTTCTGGCCCGCTAATATTTCTTTTACCTGGTCGTGTTTGGCTTTCCGAACGCGCTCTTTTTTCTTTAGTCAGAGGCTATGTTGTTTTTCATCCTATAACATTTTTGGTTTCATTAGCTCAAATTTTCAAACCTTAAATAACATACTTACTTAATGGAAGTATAGTTTAAGAAGACGGCCAACAGAAGGATTAACCTATTACATTGTGCCCTTAACAGCTTGATTGTTTGGATACAATTAAAGAGGTAAACAAGCTGTTATTGCTCCGTTTCTGTAAATGGAAGCAGCTGTAACCTGCGCACTTTCAACTTCTGATGCTTTCTTTTAGATTTCAATCTTTGGTGAAATAAAGTAAATATCAAGGGATGCCTCCTTGTGCTCTCCAAACGCAGCATGTAAGGTAAGGTTACTTAAGATTATATCCTGCAAGAAGCCAGTGCAACACCATCTCAGCACCATTTCAGCATCAGCAGACCATCACTTCAGCACCAGTCAGTGGCACTCAGCACCACTTCAGTAGCACCACCGCAACACCACCTGAGCATCACTCAGCAGCACCTGAGCACCACCACAACACCAGCACAGCACCACCTCAGCATCACTCAGCCCCAGCATACTACCCCCTCAGCACCAGTACACCATCTCAGCACCAGCACACTATGTCAGGACCAGCACAGCACCACGTCTGCACCAGTACAGCATCACATCACTACCAGTGCAGCACTACCTCGGCATCAGTTCAGCATCACCACCTCAGCATCAGCGCACCACCAGGACAGCATCAGGGCAGCATCTCCCTAGTATCACTCAACACCAGTCCAGCAAAACCTCATCATCAACACAGCACCACCTTCACATTAGTGCACTACCATCATCACATAACCATCTCAGCACCAACACAGCACCAACTCGGCACCAGTGCAGCACCACCTTAGTGCCAGCACAGCATGAGCTCTGCACCAGTAGAGCACCACCTCATACCAGTGCAGCACTACCTCAGCATCAGTGCAGCACCACCACCTCAGCATCAGTGCACAACCAGCACAGCATCACTCTGCACTAACACAGCATCACTCAGCACCACCTTAGCATCAGCACAGCACCACCTCAGCACCAGCGCAGCACCACCTGAGCACCAGCGCACAACCTCAGCACCATTGCACCACTTCATCACCAGCACAGCACGACCTCTGCACCAGTACAGGACCACCTCACTACCGCTGCAGCACTACCTCAGCATCAGTGCAGCACCACCACCTCAGCATCAGCGCACTACTGGCACAGTATCACTTAGCACTACATCAGCATGGCACCACTTCCACATCTGTGCACCACCACTAGCTCAGCACCAGAACAGCACCACTTCAGCACCAGCACAGCACCACCTCAGTACCAATGCAGCACCACCTCATTATTTAACACAGCACCACCCCAGTACCAGTGCAGCATCACTTAGCACCACTTGAGCGCAGCACACCATCACTTAAGCATCACCAACGCATCATTTAGCACCTGCTCAGCATGACTCAGCACCAGCTCGGTATCACTCAAAACCACCTGAGCACCGCCTCAGCATCAGTGCAGCAACTCCTCAGCATCAGTGCACCACCAACAGGATAGCACCAACTCAGCATTATCACAAAACTACTTCAGCAACAGCACAGCACCACCTTAGCAGCACCTCAGCACCATTTCAGCATTAGCACAGGACCACCTCAGCACCAGTGAAGCATCAACTCAGCACCAGCACAGCACCAACGAGCATCAATCAGCACCACCTCAGCGCCAGCCCACCATCAACTGGGCACCACCAAAGCATCACTCAGCACCACCTCAACATCACCCAGTGCCACCTCAGTATCACCTGAGGACCACCTCCGCACAAGCACTCCACCACAGCAGAATCACCTCAGTATCACTCAGCAACCGCACCAGTGCAGCACCACCTGAGCACCAGCACATCATCATCGCAGCACCCCCTCAGCATCAGTGCCGCAGAACCTCAGCATCAGCAGTGCACTACCTAAGCGCCACCACATCACCACCTCAGCTTCAGCACAGCACCACCTCAGCATCAGTGCATCACAGCCTCCTCTTCAATGCACCACCAGTGCAGCACCAACTCAGCATCAGCACAGCATCATCTCAGCACCAGCGAAGCACCACCTCAACATCAATGCACCACCACCAGTGCAACTCCTCCTCAGTACCAGTGCAACCCCTCCTCAGCAGCAACTCACTGCTAATGCAGAACCACTTCAGCATCAGTGTAGCACCACCTCAGCATCAGTGCAGCATCACCTCAGCACAAAACCAACTCAGCATCACTCAGCCCCACCTGAGGACCAGCTCTGCACCACCTGAGCACCAGCAGAGAACCACCACCTCAGCATGATTCAGCACCACCACAGCATGACTCAGCACCACCTCAGCATCTTTCAGCACCACCGTAGCATCAGCACAGCACCCCCTCAGCAGCACCACCTGAGCATCAGCAGGGCACCTCTCAGCATCACCACAGCACCTACTCCTCATCGCTGCACCACCAGCGCAGCACCAACTCAGCAGCAGCACATCACCACATCAGCATCAGCATCACCTCAATATCAGCAGAGAACCATCTCAACATCCACATCAGTACACCACCACCAGCGCAGACCCACCTCAGCACCATGGCAGCCTCACTTCAGCACCAATGCAGCACAACTGCAGCATAAGCGCAGCAACACCTCAGCATCAGCACATCATTACCTCAGCAGAACACCACAACAGCATTGCTCAGCACCAGCATAACATCACACAGTGCCACCACAGCATCACTTGGCATCACCTCAGCACCAGCGCAGCATCTACACAGCATCACTCAACAAAACTACAGCACCACCTCCACATCAGTGCACCACCAGCGGTGCAGCACCAGCACAGTCCCACCACACCAACAGTGCAGCACCATCTCAGCACTAGCACAGCACCACCTCAGCACCAATGCAGCACCACTTCAGCATTAGCACAGCACAACCTCAGCAACAGTGCAGCATCACCTCAGCACCAACGCTGCACCAACTCAGCATCACTCAGTACCACCTGAGTACCAGTACAGCACCTACTGAGCACCACCAAAGCATCACTTAGAACCACCTCAGCATCACTCCGCACCACATCACCATCACCTCTGTATCACTTAGCACCACCTGAGCACCAGCACCACCTGCGGCCAAGCACACCACCACCTCAGTATCACTCAGAACAACCTCAGCACCTGTGCAGCACCACCTCAGCACTTGCGCAGCATCAGCACAGCACCATCTCAGCATCAGTGCAGCACCACCTCAGCATTAGCATAGCACCACCTCGGCATCATCAAAGCACTACCATAGCACAACGTCAGCATCAACACAGCACCATCTCAGCATCAGCACAGAGCCACCTCCTCATCAGTGCACCACCACCAGTGCAGCACCAACTCAGAATCAGGGCAGCACAACCTCAGCACCAGTGCAGCACTACCTCAGCACCAGCACAACACCACCTCAACACCAGCACAGAACCATCTCAGCATCAGCACAGCACCACCTCCGCATCAGTGCACCACCACCAATGCAGCCTCACCTCAGCACCAGAGAAGGCCCACTTCAGCATCAGCAGAACCCCACCTCAGCAGCAATACAACACCAACGTATCACCACTTCAGCATCAGCATGGCACCACATCAGCATCAGCACAGTACCACCTCAGCACCAGCCCAGCACCAGCCCAGCACCAGCCCAGCACCACCTCAACATCAGCAAAGCATCATCTCAGCATCAGCACCAACTCCGCATCAGTGCACCACCGCCAATGTATCTCCACCTCAGCACTGTAGAATCCCCACTTCAGCACCAGCACAACCCCACCTCAGCAGCAATTCAACAGCAACATAGAACCACTTCAGCATCAGCGTAGCACCCCCTCAGCATCAGCACAAACCTGCTCAGCACCAGCGGAGCACCACCTTAACATCAGCACAGCAGCATCTCAGCATCAGCACAGCACCACCTCCACATCAGTGCTCTACCAACAGCGCAGTCCCATCTCACCACCAGTGTTGCACCATCTCAGAACCAGCGAAGCCCCATCTCAGCAGCAATTCAACACCAACGTAGCATCACTTCAGCATCAGCGTAGACCCACATCAGCATCAGCACAGCACCACCTCAGCACCAGTGCAGCACTACCTCAGCACCAGCACAGCACCACCTCAACACCAGCACAGTACCACCTCAGCACCAGCCCAGCACCACATCAGCACCACCTCAACATCAGCAAAGCATTATCTCAGCATCAGCACCGCCTCTGCATCAGTGCACCACCGCCAATGTATCTCCACCTCAGCACAGTAGAATCCTCACTTCAGCACCAGCACAACCCCGCCTCAGCATCAATTCAACACCAACATAGCACCCCCTCAGCATCACCTCAGTATCACTTAGCACCACCTCCGCACAAGCACACCACCACCTCAGTATCACTCAGAACTACCTCAGCACCCGTGCAGTACAACCTCAGCACTAGCACAGCATCAGCACAGCACCAGCTCAGCATCAGCGCTGCACCACCTCAGCATCAGCATAGCACCACCTCAGCATCATCAAAGCACTATCACAGCACTACCTCAGCATCAGCACAGCACCAGCTCAGCATCAGCACAGAACCAACCCTCATCAGTGCACCACCACCAGTGCAGCACCAACTAAGCATCAGCACAGTAACTCCTGAGCACCAGCACAGCACTAGCTCAGCACCAGCACAGTACCTCCTCAACACCAGCACAGAACCATTTAAGCATTAGCACAGCACCACCTCCGCATCAGAGCACCACCACCACTGCAGACTCAGCTCAGCACCAGAGAAGGCCCACTTCAGCACCAGCACAACGCCACCTCAGCAGCAATTCAACACCAATGTAGCACCACTTGAGCATCAGCATAGCACCACATCAGCATCAGCACAGCACCACATCAGCAGCAGCGTAGCACCACACCAGCACCATCACAGCACCACCTCAACATCAGCACAGCACCATCTCAGCATCAGCACCGCCTTCCGCATCAGTGCACCACCACCAAGGCAGCCCAACCTCAGCAATATAGAATCCCCACTTCAGCACCAGCACAACCCCACCTCAGCAACAATTCAACACCAACATAGCACCACTTCAGCATCAGCGTAGCACCACTTTAGCATCAGCACAGCACCACATAAGCACCAGCGCAGCACCACCTCAACATCAGCTCAGCAGCATCTCAGCATCAGCTCAGCACCACCTCCACATCAGTGTTCTACTAACAGAACAGTCCTCTCTCAGCACCAGCATTGCACCATCTCAGCACCAGCAAAGCCCCATCTCAGCAGCATTTCAGCACCAATGTAGCACCACTCCAGCATCAGCACAGAGCGACCGCAGCATCAGATAGCATCACCTATGAACAGCACCAACTCAGCATCATTCAGGACCACCTGAGCACCAGCTCAGTACCACCTTTGCAACAGTGCAGCACCACCACCTCAGCATGGCTCAGCACCACCTCAGCATCAATCAGCATTACCTCAGTATCACTCATCATCACCTTAGCATCACATCTGCACCAGAACACCAACACCTCACTACCACTACAGCATCACTCAACACCACCTAAGCATCATTCAGCATCACCTGAGCATCACCTCTGCACCAACACACCACCACCTTAGCACTACCTCAGCATCACTCAGCCACCACCTCAGAATCTGGTATCTGTTGATTCTTCCCTAGCGTCTGTCCACTGCTTGTATTGTAATTCAGGTACCACCTCCCCACGTTCCCCATAACAAAAAAAAGCTATAACAAACAAGCATTAGAACAGGCAGGTAGAAGAATTTGCCAGCATTGTAAGAACACAAAACTAGAAGTCATTTATTTTTTAATGGGGTAATAGAGTTGTAAATGATGTCTTTTGGGTAAAATATAGGGTAACAAAGATGTTTTTTATTATAACTTTTCAACATGCTGCACAGCAGCCATACTGCTCTACAACATAGCTTAAAGACATTGGCAAAGCTAAAAGCTCTGGCTAAACACTTATAAGGTCCCAAAGGTGAGACAAGGCTAGTGCTTGTCGAATTTGTTAACACTATCAGGGCACTGATTGCACATTATTAGTATCAGTTTAACATAATAATATAGCAAAAAACAACACAGATGTCTCCATTGAGCTTTGCAAAGGGCCTTCCACTGCGCAGCAACAGATGTTTTAAGTAACTTTTGATGCGTTTAAGATAGAAACACCATTTTTCGTTAAACCCTGCAGATCATGCAGCAATGATGGCATGTGTGGCAAATGTGGCAAATCCATATTTATGTAAAAAAAAAAGCCATGGTCGTCAATCACATACTTCCAGTGGCCCTGCTATTAACGCACCACTCGTAATGAGGTCCTTAGGAGATTTGATAATATATGAAGGTGCTGAGAGGTTTGCTTATGATGCCAGCTGAATCCTTTAGACCAGTGGCTCTTAACCTGTGGGCCCATAGGGGTCCGCGAAGCCTACTCAGGGGGTCAACGACTGCTTAGAAAATGAAATAATATTTACATATTAATAAAGTGTATATGAATGAAGAAGCACCTTTTAAAGTTGCAAATTTTAAAAAGTTCAGTTAATGTGCAGGAATTTGAAAATGAAGACAAAAAATTAAGTTAGTATTCTTAGATTGAGGCGTGGGAGTATTTCAAGTGAATCAAATAGAATATAGAATGGGCGATGATTGACCGAAATTGAATCTAGAAAGGCTCTAGCCCTCTCATTACATTAAAATTCAGTTTTTTTTTTAATCCGTTTGTAAATCAAACTAAATATTTCATCTTATATGAATTTGTGTGATGAATGCATGTTTCTGTATCTTTTCAGTATTGTTTTGCGTTTCAACCATCGAAAAAGCTTATGCAGGGGCACGGGCGCCCAGTAATGACTCAGTAGAGGATCTTCGATTACCAATAATGATTCAGTGGGTCCACGTGTTCCAGTAATGATTAAGTGGGGCTCCACAGAAGTCAAATGTTTAAGAACCACTGCTTTAGATCATTGGACTCCTGCTATGAGCTGCTGAGGCTAGTAATCTCACCTAAATGAATATCCTAATTGTTCTTTTATCAATTTTAATAATTGATAGTGCTCTGCCATAGCATTATAAGATTATTTAAAATGGCCTAAGGAACTGCTTATTTGATGAGCTAAGTCTGAAATAATCATTAATTGCTCATTTACATTAAAATCATCTGCAGATCACAGCCGTTGAAGAAGAATTAATCAGAAAGAACCCTTCTTATCTTTCTGATTGGGGGAAATGTGCTAAGGGCATGCACTACTCAAAGAAATGTAGTATCATTGTTGAACTACTTAGCCAAACCACACAGTTTCCGGGTGGTTAACCCTACAGTAAAAGCGATACTACAAAATTGACTCAATATGCCGCTTAGAGTGGTAATGGAGCATTTTATATGGTTGGTCCACTGCTTGGTTGATCATACACTTGTGAGGCAGGGTTTTCAATTTTTCATTTTTCCTCTTTACTTATATAAAGTTTATTAATCTGTTAATATTATTTAATATTCTAAGCAGTCAAACACCCTGAGTAGGCTTCACGGACCCCCAGGGATCATAGGACCACAAGTTAAGAACCACTGCTCCATGTAAATTTTAAAACGTTCTGTAATTGTGAAGGAATTTGAAATAGAAGGCTCAAAGTTAAGTTACTATCCTCAGATTGATTTGTGTAGCAGTGCAAGTGCATTAAACAGACTAAAGAATGGACAATGAGTCGCCTCGATTGAGTGTATGAAACCTACAACATTCCCAATATAATTTAAAAATGTATTTTTATGTTTGTAAATTAAATAACAATTTTCACTGTTTGAGTTTTTTGTTTGATGAATGCTTGTTTCTGTATTTTATGCGTTTTATTTTGCCTTTCTAATCATCAAAAATGCTTAGGCTGGCGTCTCTAGCTTCAAGTAATAACTCAGTGAGAGTCCCTGGATTCCAGGAATGACCCAATAGGAGTCCCTGAATTCCAATAATGATTCAGTGGGGTTACCTGGGTAACAGTAATTGTAATTGGATTTCTGTAGGTCTTACTACCTCTGACGAGGCATTGAAGCCCTTTACGGCAAGTAGCACGCTACTCCGGAACCCAAGGTTAGTGGTTAATACAGTGGCATTTTTGGTTTTTGTTACTGGGCATGTGTTCTCAAGAGATAAAAACCAAATACATTTACTCTAGTTTCTTTGGGGTAGATTAAAATCAGGTTTGGTCATTAGTGAGGGCTTTGCGGTTTCAGACAAATGGTTGGTTAGATGAATAGGCTAGCGGAGGGTAGGTGGCATTGTTAGGTTGCAGGGATAGGGATTTAAAAAGGAGAGGTTGTGAACTATGAAAAGAAGTGTGAGTCGTGTGAAGAATTACCGTTTGAGATATGAAGGTAGACGGGCATGAAAATAAAAGGAGGCTATACTCACAAATAAAAGGCATGCAGAGGACAGAAGGTAAGAAGAGGGTCACTCTGAACAAGGAAAGGAGGGAATTAATCAGGAGTAAGTCATGGTCAATTTTTCATGTAAGGCTTTAGAAGTATAGTGGGAGAAGGCTTTCTGATATGGCCAGCAATCTGAGGATGTAAACTGTAGAAAGAAACAATGTTAGATACAGTGCTCCATGTCTGGAGATAGCTTAAACATGTGAGTCTGAGTGTGCCGAAAATTCGAACATTAAGAGCCTGAGCCTGTGGTGTGCAAGCCTATGGCAGCCTTTTTAAACATAAACTGGAGTCTCGATAAGCCTGAAACATTGAATTTCAGATCCCATGAGCATACGTCTTGGGCGGACTCCTGAGATTGGTCTCCTGGAAGCTCTGCTCCGATGACACCACATGACGCTGATACATCGTGCAAATTTGAACACCGCCGCAAAAAATGTTGCGTGGTGCAAGAGCGATGTAAACCAGCTCATAAATAGGCCCCTAAGTATTTTTCTGTCACCGTAATGCCATGGGTAACCACATTATATCAGTAATTACCATATTTACACCAGGTTCAGCCATAATTTGGGATGGCACCATGATACCATGAATGCCTACAATATTGTAAGAATTGAAACCATTATGCAACAACAAGCATTATGCCAGAGGGGGGTACCATGCTGCCATGAATGCCAAAAATGGAGTAAGAATCTTTATAATTATGCAAAGGCTAGCCTTATAGCAGGGATAGTGCCAAATACCAGGGATTGCACTAGTTTCCCAGAGAGGCATTATAGTAGGGGTGAGCCTCACCATGCCACTGATACCCACAATATGCAAGAATTACCACTCAAGAGATTTCCTTGCTACCTGTCCCAGCTATAATCCTGGAGAAGCATATTAACCTGGAATTTGCTCAATTTTTCATCGATTATGAACTCATGGACCTCTCCCAAAATGGGTTTAGGAGGAACCGCAGTGCTGAATCTGCACAGAAAGCGGTGGCTGATTCTATTTTCCATCAAGTTGATCAGGAAGGTGTGGTTATTTTGGTTGTGCTCAATCTGTCCGCAGCCTTTGACAACATATTTCCATCTTGTTTTGGGCAAAGGCTGCGACAGGCAGGGCTGAGTGATGTTGCCTTAAACCTGACGGAGTCCTTCTTAGTAAATAGGATTCTTTGAGGCAACTACTGGGACTTTAGGCTAAATTGTTTCAGCTTCCTGTGGAGTGCCAAGGGGGTTCCTCCCTAGGTCCTACCTTAATTGACATGTGTGTTGCCCCTCTGGTGAAAATGGTGTGCTCCTTCGGTTTTCAGGTGTCTTCCTATGCTGATGGCACCCACATCTTCGTTGCCATCTCTGATGATTGGAAAGGGGTGGCAGACAAGTTTAGGTCCTGTATGGCCTAAATCAGTATTTGGATGAGGGAGAACTGGCTCAAAATGAATGGGGGAAGACAAAGATTGTGGTCTATGGCGCAGAGAATTCGATATGGACTGACTGTTGGTGGCCGGAAACCTGCTGTTCGCTACCCGTACCGGTGGGCGGACAAAAAATCTGGGGGTGATCTTTGACAATACGTTGACATTTGACACCAAGGTCGATAGAATGGCGAGTTCTTGATTTTGAATCATTAAAACCCTAAATAAAAGTATTCCCTTTCTTCCTGGGGAGTTAAAGGGGCCATTGGCCACTAAGCTACGGTTCATTCGAAATGGGGCTGCTCGGTTGATCCTGGGTCCACCTAAACCCATCTCTGTAATGGAGGGCTTGAGGATTCTCCGTTGGCTTCCAGTGAGGGAGCGGGTGTCATTAAAACCCTTTGCCTCATATATAAGGATCCCCATCACCAGCGCTCATGTTATCTTCGGGCTGCTTTCAACTGGTATGCTCCCAGCAGACTTCTGAGATTGGCATGATGGAAAAAGGTGATAGGTCCCAGGTTCTTGAAAGCTAGATAGGGGGAAACAAACTTGCTCGGTGGCAGCTGGCAGGTTGAGGAATACACGCCCAGAAATTATTAGGAACTTGAACTCTTATTCGATTTTTCACAGACAGGTGAAAACCTGGTTATTTTCATAATTACATTGCACTGGGTGATTTCCTGTCTACTTCTGCATCTATTCTGCTAGGTATGATCCCCTTTCCCTTTTGTGTCTTATTCGATGACAGTGTTTTGACGCGTATCGGTTTTATGCGCTTTATAAATTCAAATTCCAACACAACCATCAGCAACATTAATCAAGACTTCTATATATTCCTGGTACTGCCCATCTCCATGCATTCGCACCCTGGTCATTCGCTACTCTTACACACTACACCACCTCTGTCATCTCTCAGTTTGACACATGCGGCTGGCCTTTCATCAATCATATAGTGTGATTGACAACGTAAGGTCTGATTAAAACTTACATTGTCAAACACACTGTCATTATGACTCAGGGCCTACTATTGGTTTCTTGGTGCTGATGCATATCACTCTGCTAGAGAGCTGTCTGGCATGAATTTAAGCCCTACCTGTAACAGAATACTGCAATTGATACTAAAAACTTGGTGCAAGGGTGCCTGCGTTGGAGCATGGCAGCCAATTGTGCCCCAGCGCAGGGGAAAGCACAGGAAAGCAACATATCCTTGTAAATATGACGCATCCCTGTGCTTTGAAAGTGACTGCGGCGCAGGCAAATGTGTTGCAGTGCCGCGCTGAATCGCTTTCCTATAGATAAGGCCCTTTGTGTTTTATTTCCTCAATCAGAGGATCTAGAGTTGTGCCCTATGCACCTTCAGATCCTCAGAATGATTGTTGAAAGAGATGGGGCAGTCAATTAAGACCCTAGTTGGTGATTTGCCCATCCATGAGTATACAGAGTACAACATCATTTTAGTGACATGAATTTACTGGTACGCTCAATAGCTAATATACTCAATCCTGGAAATCAGGGCTGAGGTACATTGTAAGGGCTGGGCAGAGTCTCATTGCTAGAATAGTTTGATGCCTTATGGATCAGGATTGAGATGCATTGGCTTGTATGGTTACCGCAACCAATTCTGGGCCCTGGCACTTTGGTTCTCTGCCAAGTAATCACTGGGCAGGACACTTGCAACAAAGAGACGGGATCAATCGTGGAAATACACTGTGAACAGTACTTGTTATGCAGTTGATAAACATAAGCCATATACTTTTAGGTGCACCATTGCATTCACTAGATGCAATAAATAACTATTATGTCCACAGTCATTGTTGGGCCCAGTATATGCAGTCCTGCAGCAAAGGCCACTCCCACCCAGAACGAGTAAGTCTATTAGCAGGCAGTAGGGGTTTAAAGAAGAATATGCTGCCCTTTAAGCTGACCTGTTTTGTAGCGCTTGAAACCCTTGTATTGGCAACAGTCATGAAAGAAAGATTGCACAGTGGTAGTAGGCGATGATAAAGTACCCTAGGTTCTGGCCACGCTTGAAGGCAGCCTGGAGACGATGCATTGAAGGGATATACAGGATGTCAACCACAAACATATCGGGAGCAGCTCCACACAGAAGTCTGATATCAGAAAGAAATCCTAGGATGGAGAAAAAGTACAACAGTCTTAGATGCTAGGAGCCCTCACAGTAATGCTTTGGGTGAAAGCAGTAAATGTCAGTCTATGCAGTTTTGGTGGTCTCAGGGTTGATGGCTCTTTCCCAACAATTGAGAAGGGTCTGGGTCATCAACGGTGAAAAAAAAACCAGACACATCTTACAATCTACAATTACTCTACACTGGATGTATTGTACAGTAGCGGCCCATGGGGAGAGGGCCCCAGGGCTGTGGGGCGGGGGAGGGGCAGGGGGTAGTAAACTCCGGCTCACGACCTACCAGAGTGATGTAAAAAAATAAATAGATAAAACGAATTTCATTGCCTGCGATGAAACGCATTTGGCGTTTCAGCGCACGCATCGAAATTCGTTTTATTTTTTTATTTGTTTACATTACTCCGGTTGTCCATGAGCCGGAGTTTACTACCCCCCGCCCTGCCTCACCGCCTCACGGCACTCCATCCACGGGCCGCTACTATTGCAGTTCACATAGCAGTATGCACAGGAGCACAGCCTGAATGGAGGCAAATGGAACATTAGAGGTTTCCTGCCTGGATCAACTGCCATTCCACTGCAGTCTAAGGGAGATCCAGTACTCCACAAGCAGCATCGACAAGCCAATCACCAGACTGACAACATGTTGTAGGACTATAGGGAAACAGCTGAGCAGGATATGTTCACCGACCTACCGATGCACAGGACCAGAGCAGCAGCCCCTGCCTGCAGGCTCTATATAGCATTCTCCTCCCAAGGGGACTGCCACTGGCGGCAGCCAGTTGACAGAAAAAACATTTTTCTTTTAAATGAGATTGATCATAAGTATACAAAGCTGATGTTCCCTCACCATAGTGTTCGCCATGCTCCTTGTGACGTCAGGTAACCCCCTAACATTAGGGTTTAGTCAGGGCTGGCTGCCCCGTAACCTTTCCATTAGCACAGTTTCTTTGTGATGTCCTTTGAGCCTCTCCCACACCTAGGACACCAGTAAACCACCCATAGAGCTACATAGGAAGTTGATGGGTTGCATACTCCATGAATGACAAAAAAGGACTTTGTTCAAGTGAGTAGACTTACCTCCAGGATACTTCTGGCATTGTCTGAACAGGCAAGAATGGTGATCCAGTAGAAAGCATCAGACAAAGGTTCCTCTGACCCATTAAGGACCAATCAGCATCCTGGATGACACATGCTTGGGTCCCTCCATCCAGGTAAGAGCCCAGAGCATTGTGCGTGAGGTACAGGTGGATGGAGCTGACAGAGGATTCCCATTCATGGGGTAAGCACCTCCATCAGTCCTAGTGGCCCCTCATATGAGGTACACTCCTATATATGTCTTAAAGGGTAAGACGTGTTCGTGATTGCACACAGAGAGGGCTCAAATTGGCCAGAAAGAGACTGATTCATGTACATGCTTTTTTTTAAAGTTGCTCATTTGCTTATTGTAGGCTTGTTCCTAATTTTGGAGTAGGTTTCAAATTTTCAGAGGATTCACAAAAATCCCATGGAGTGTTCATGCACATCTGAGAAAATGGCACATTTCAATGAGTACATCTATTTGTGTCCAAACTTACTATTGGAGATTTTCAAACTGGGGGGCTTATTTACAAGCCCGATGTGTCACTGGAATGCCACTTTTTGATGTTCCCGTGGCACATTGGGCTTACCCATATCTACGAGGCTACGTAAAGCCACCTGGCATGGCTTTTCATGGCCTCATAGATATGGTGAGAGGCAACATATCGCAAGTCACTGCGTTGCCTCACATGGCGACGGGGAAGTGTGCCATGGGCATTACGGTGGGTGTTCCCACGTAACACCCATGGCATTTGACACCTTCACAGATTTACAACATGCTGTAAACCTAAGGAAGTGCCTAAAGCCTACGCCTCCCAGGGGTGGTGTAAGGGTTATTTTTGTGAAGGAAGGCGGCTCTTCACCACAAAAAACACATGATTTCAACACAAAGACCCTTGTATAAGGATGAATTGGTGCCTGCGTTGGTGCATGGCAGCCATTTGTGCGCCAGCACTGTGAAATGGGAAAGGAATGCGCCACATCTCTTAGACACAGCGCATTCCTGCCCTTTTCTTTTGATGTAGGGCAGTGCAGCATGAAGGCTTGCGGTGCTGCCCTATGCCAAAATATTGTAAATGAGGGCCTAGTCATGTATTCAGCATGAGCAAGTAGGGCGGCAATATGCATTTAGCGTGTAATATTTTACTTACATTGCCACAGGGATTCATCTTAGTGGAGAACCATCGCCAAGCCTCATTAAATATGCATATACATTATTGTCTTCTGCGTGCTTCCATTGTGGGGCCGCATGGAAAACATTTGTGAATAGGCATAACATTCTGGTTTCGTGTGGTTTCACCCCACAATTTGTACAGTCACCCTCTGTAACAGCCATTCCCCTGCCTTCGAGGGAGGTGTACTTTTCTGCATGGGTATGTGGATTCACGTGTGTGAAAATCCACAAATATTAGCATAGCATAGCATAGCCAGTTTGTCACGAGCAGTAGCGCAAGGAAGGAAATGGACCCCCTGGTTGATGTTTTAAGTGTAAAGATAAAATTTCTTTAGGAAAATAACAGCAATAACATAATATACTATAAGCCAACTGAGTAACATAAAATGTGGTATAGCCATTGATTAACAAATTACTATAAAGCAATAAGAGGAAATTAAAGAGGCAAAGAGAACTAGAACAAAGCTAAATGAAACAACAGTGTAGAGTAAATCAGTGAGTAATACAACAAAGTGGCATGAACCGTATTATGAGAGAAACAGTAAATATAATGGAGTCAAGGTGGTTGGAAGACATCTTCAATCAAAGAGCGATGAAGATGAGCTGTTATTACACAAGTCTAGAAAAACAGTCATCGGTGACCAGATAATATTTTGTTTATTGGTGAGAGACAATGGAGATGTATATGCTCTGTTTAATCTGTGATTATAACATAAACCATGCCAACATGCTTGAAAAGAAAAATTTAGAGACTATTTTACATTTTTAGATATTTCTTGAAAGGCGACTACTATTAAAAGATCTAAAATGTGTACATTTAGAGCACAACAATTCCATCCATTTGAAAGACTCCCTAAAAAGAGGTTTGCATAAGTAAAAGGTACAGTGTGTGAACCGCTGGTTGATATTTGAATTTTAAAACACAGCATAAATTAGGATTCAGTTGGTCCCTCAGGCCTCTGGGCCCGGTGTCACTGCACCTGTTGCATCAGTCAAAACTAGGCCCCCGTACCTTTGGAGTACTGAATACTAGCCAAATTGCTTAAGGGAACTCCTGCAGTTTGTGGTCCAATAGTGAAACTATTAACACAGGATTGCTGAAAACATGACTAGTAGAACTGGGCATTAAAGCTATTCTTTTATAAACAAAATATAGTTAAAATATCTGACATATCAGAGGTACCTCAGCTGTGTTATTTAAATTAAGCCCCCAACAGTATCAGAATGGGACACAAAATAGGCCAGGCATCAAAATACACGTAGCCCTCTTAAGTGAAATAAAAGTGGCCCATGATTGCAAATCAAGGCCGTTTTGGACTTGTTAAGAAGACACACTATATACATGTTTTGCAAGGTATGGAACACTGCATGCATTTGAGCTTGCTGCAAGCAATGTTTGTTTTAATATCTAGGAAGTCAACATTAAAAACCGTACCAGCAGACTGTAAAACAGGCCCACACACAGCCCAAAAAATGGCCCACACACTGACATTTCAAACCAGCCCATCGGTCACTGCCAGATTTCTCTACAGGCCAGTCCGGCCGTGGAACCTAGAAACTGGAATGTTCTTAGATAAGGAGTTTTTAAATTCTGTGCAGGAAGCTACAGAGTCATTGCTTTCACTATAATGGCTTCATGATTTATGCTCCTGCCCACCAGAAGAAACAACTTGGTTGATGTGTTTGACGCTTCATTAATCTTTAATGTGCAGACTTGTAATCTGGGGCTGTATCACATATATGGCGCACTTTCCCTGTTTGCGCTAGGGCGCACCTTCAAACCCCCCTACACTTTAAGAGGGGAGAGACATCTATTTGCAGGCGGGTGAAGTGAGTGACTGCACCCGCCAGTAAGGGACTGTATGGGGGAGCCCCGCATCCTCTTTCTCCCCTCCAGAGGGCTACATTTAGGAGGCGCACTGAAGGTCCATAATGCAGGAGCAGAGGCAAAGTGATTCCCTCATTTGCATGAGGTCATGCCCCCATGCAAATGAGGGAAGGCCTTCTTGAGATAGGGCTGGTGCTACATCTGCAGGTACTGGTGCTATCTGTAAAACATATGGGCCTCCGCAAGCGTCTGCAGCCCCTTCTGTAATACCAAAGTATCCCGGTGGTGCACAAAACAGGCGCACATGCCTGTTGGGACTCTGAGGCACTTTCTATAAAACGGCCCTTGATAGGCAGAACTGTTTGTAAATGAAATGATATTGTCACAGCAGCTGTTTGTTGTGTTCAGTCGTCACCAGCCTTTTTGTGAGGTGTTCACAGCTTCTTGTTGACGCTTTTTTTTTTGCTTGACTCCTGTTCAGAATCAGAATCAGAAAGTACTTTATTCGGTTAAAAACATTAACCATGAAAGTATTAACATGAAATTTACACTTTATACAAATCTAGTTAAAAACACACAGTATCATTATATTTCATTTACACCAATAGTTTTCCGTAGTTTAAGAACCTGTTTAAAATAACTTAAAAGTACCACAACAGTTAAAACTGTGTCCATTCTCTGACATTCTAGGAAAGCTAAATGACATCTGTTTAAATTCATGTCTTTAAGGAAGGGGATTAAGACTTTTTTGCGAGGTATAGTATAAAATTTACAAAAGAATAAAATGTGAATATCAGATTGGGACGAGGAATCATCACAGGGGCAGGTGGGTAAATGTCGCGACCATAAATTCATTTCTGGGAAGGACAGAAGTCTAAAAACATGATTTAATCTAAAGCGGGTTAAAAGAAATCGATCATAATTCGACATCAACAGGGTCAAATAGGGCTGTACTTTTACATCAGTCAATATTAAATTGTGCGAGGCAACTGTCTTTTTACTGGCTTCTGCTCGTCTTCTTTTATCCTCAAGGTATTCCAAACTCAGTTTTTTCAGAAATTTTCTGGGCATGGTTTCCATGGAGGGTGGGTCATCATAATATTCGCGATGTCCGATATCAATCATAAATTGTTTAATATATACTAGCCATTCAACGGTACCCATATTTTCCATATTCAATATATCCTGTATCACAGCCCTATTAACTACACATTCATTAGTAGTCCATACCCTGTGCCACAAGAGAATGGGCTGTATTCTAATTAAGTCTGATATGTGGGGTTGACCCAGCTCCATGTGACAAATATAAGTTGAAGCGCTCTGCGGTACAGCTAAGACATCCCGCAGGAATTTGTTTTCAACAATTTGTAATGGATCAATGTTAGAAAAGCCCCATAATCCCGCACCATAGAGAGTTACGCATGTACATGTGGCATTGTATATAGTCAAGATTTCTTTTATTGGTTTATTGCCCAGCTTTTTAAAAAAAGTCTTGATGGCCATTATAGTTTTTTGGAACAAAAGAGTTCTGGCCTTTATAGCACTTGACCATCCCCCCAGTTCATGAAACAAAATACCCAAATAGGGGAAAAAAGTAATATTTTCCAAGGGAACGTTATTTAGGAACATATTTTTCAACTTTTTCCCAAATTTTGTACCACAGTTCATGGAGTATGTTTTACCACAATTAATTTCAGGTCTAAAAAATATGGAACGCTTCACGAATTTGCGTGTCATCCTTGCGCAGGGGCCATGCTAATCTTCTCTGTATCGTTCCAATTTTAGTATATGTGTTGACTCCTGTTATATGTAGAATTAATTCTCTGGCTAATGGACAAATAAGGATAAAAACTCCTGGCGTCAAATTGGAGATCAGGCTACCTATCAGTGCCCTGTCAGTACATTATGGCAGCAGGACAATACCTGCCTCAGTATCCTCTCTAAGGAGGCAAAAATCTGCTACAACTTGACTGGTTTTATTTTCAAATATACATATGCACTTTCACTGGCTGACAGTGGGCTGATGCTTAGCTGACAAGGACAGGGCATATAGCCTGGACACCAGGTCCAGCAACTGGAAGATCTACATCTACTCAGAGCTGTGTGGTCACAGCTCCAGGGCTTCCTGAAACTGGAGCTATTTGCAGACTACGGCTGGAGCTCTGCTCTTCTGGCTTGCTGTGTACCTTGTTTGTGTGGAAGCTCCTAGCAAACCCAGAGGGATTCAACCATCAAAAATGTTCAATCATAAAACAATTGAACATTCACAACCATCAACCATTTTTTACCCCTCATCAAAGATTGTAAAAGAGCTGCCCATGACCAAGTAACCAAATTGCAAAAGAGCTATGTGGTGACTCTGCATGTTGATAAACCGTTTGTTCTTTGTTATATGAGGGACCCTCCCACTTGCCCTTTCCCACTACTCACTAGTCTCAGCCTGGTGTGGCATGTGCACAGGCCTATGATTGCCCTCTCTGCCTAGCGGCAAGAAGAAGAGTCCATTGCCGAGCTCCAGCAACCGGCTGGCTTGGCAGAAGCTCAATGCGTTCCTGCAAGGTCTTTCTGTGTCATTTCCTGTCCCTATATGTAAATGTAAATGTGGGATTCTTGTAAAGCGCACTGTTACTCTACCTGAGTGTCCTGGCGCTGTAGACCGCTGGGGAACCCGTCCTGGTTTTCCCTGTGAGATGGTCCCTTTCTGGGTATCTCCAGGGTGAAACCAGGCATCCCCGGCGTCTGTGGGGGGCCGTTGTAGAGATGAGGCAAGCTTAATGCCCAGAGTTGCCGAGTGTGTTCCCTGGGTAGAGTAGGCACTGAGGCGAGAATTATCGAGTCCGTTGACCCTGGTCCCAGACCCTGCCACATCGGGAATTGAACCCTGGTCCCGGGCCGTTCTCTGCTTACAGGTCTGCCGCCTCTAACCAGTGAGCCACACCACTCCACCACTCTATATGTCCTTCTAAGTTCAGACCCTAACCATGTAACCAAACAAGAGGGACAAAGGGGCAAGTTTAAAGAGGTCCAGCATACATGCCCCACAGTTACAGTGAGAAAAATAGGGTATGGCGTTCCTCAGAATCAGAATGAATGAAGGTAGTAATCGGGTATACCGACCTGACGAGGGACAGGCTCATATGATGAAGCATGACACCTAGCTTGCTAGGTGTGTGAGAGCCCGAGTTCCAAAAAGGGAAACCCCCTTGTTTCCACTCCAGGTGGGACAACCAATCATTGGTGTAACTCTCACTCTACGTTCATTCACTCTGATTCTGAAGAACTCCATACCCTAACCATGCCATAAATCACGAGACATATTTTTTCTCATGCTATAGCTCTTAACCACGAACATCGAGGCGCTTGATTTTACTGTGCTGAAGGTAGTTTTAATTTCCGACTGATTGTCACACTTAACCTATGTGTATGTATGTGTATGTTGTAACATTACTAGTGATCCGTTATTGTATTGGCAGCGGGATCAGGTCCTTTGCATTCCTGAAATAATGAGAACAGCCCAGCATCTGCGATCAGGTACTGACCGCAAATACTTTGAGGCCAATTCACAAAGGCATGTCAAAGTATGTAAGAGTGCTTCAACAGTACTCTTAAGCTTACTCTGGCATATCTTTGTAAATCATCCCCTAAATATCCAACTCCCCATTATAAAAAGTGCAAGGAGGGCACAGTCCTTGCTACTGGTATTAAGTGTTTATGAATAGTCCCATAGTCTTTTGTACCCATTTCACAAAAGTATGTAAAAGTTCATAAAAGAGTACTACAGGGTTACTACTTTACGTACTCCAAAATACAGGTGTAAATAGGCCCCTACATATTGCGTACAACGTGGTTGCCCTGTGTTGCAACTGTATTTCTTGAGTGATAGTTTTACAAATCGTGCTATTATGGATGTATTGTTTGGTTACTATCTTTAATCACATGCTTACTACATGTTTATTTTACCCATGACAACTGTTGTTCTGCCTAGTGACACCCTTTTTGAGGTGGAATATCCAATGTCCTGGGGCAAGCCTGACAATAATTATAAGACCTTCTTAAATAATTGATGTACTTTTGAAGTTTGTATACTTTTTAGGAACTCCCACTCAATCGGTGATCATTTCCAAGAATAGTTGACATCTTCAAACAATTGCTAGAAAGAAGGGAATTGAACCACAAAAGGAAATATAAGGCTTCTTTATTTTAATAGCTGTGGAGTAAGAAAAAAAATTATTCAAATTAAAAAAGGTACATGAGAAAATATAGATAAAAACTTTATGAATGGGCGCCAAACTGCTGACCAAGGATTGATAGTTTGATGACGTACTTTGGCCCAGATTTTCTAACAGTTTGCGTTAGGTTTGCGTTATTTTTGTAAGTCATGCACTGCACTGCCTAGAATCACTTTGCGTCAAAGGGGCATTTTAATGGGGTTTGACACGAATCTGTATCTTCTTAGTAAATCTGGCCCTATTTGTTTAGCAGCTGATGCTATGGTTTGAGCTAAGGAGGAGATGACAAGACAAATCCACTACATTATTTGAACTTTAGAAACTAGTACCCCGCCCTGAAAAGAGTCCAATCACAAATGAAGAGACTACAGTGGCAGGTCAAAGGTGCCATTGGCCCAAATACAAGTCAGGAAATTAAGTCAACATGTGCCCCGGCTGGCTGCTGCACCAATGAGAGTTTGTTGAAACTTTTATGGCATCTTTCAGACTCAAAAGTGGGGAAGAGGTTACATCTCCCACCCAGGGTTCTGCAATGAAAAACGAAAGGGCTGTATTCTCCAAAATGTAAGCCACAAGCATGTTGCTAAAGAGGCAGGCAGATATAGACCTATTAGGTGTTGAAAATACATACATACTTCTGTTTTTGTCATTCAAAACCATAGAGACGTTGTAGTAACACCCATGTGTCCATGAAGACTAACTAACTACAAGTGGTTTTGAAAGCTTTCTTTATTAAGTGCACCGACACCCCCTTTTTGAAGCGTTGAACAAAATAACCATATTTTCTCTTATGGCATTTTCTATGGACTCTGGTGAGGGGTAGAAAACATTTTATGGCACTCTGATTACCTCTTGGCTTGATGGTAGCTTCCACACAGGCAAGGTCAGTAGAAGGGCAGGCCAGCAGGGCGTTGGTGGGGAATTATCCTCAGTACTTGAAGAAAGAAGGAACTCCAGCAAGGTATTATATAGAACGATACAAAGAGGTTCATTTGTGGCATGCACATAAATGTTTGCAGAGGAAAGACATCCATGCTCGAGGGCCAGGAGTATAGAAGGCTTATCCTCTCCGATTTTTTATCCAAACTCTACTGCCTGGGTGAACGAGGGATTCTCTGGTCCTTTTCACAGTTCTGAGGCAGCGAAATGACAGACCAGGGCCCGGTTTACAGAAAGTGACCCCGGGGGCACAACTGGCTTATCCACCCACTTTATGCGCCACCTGGGTACTTTGGTTTTCCAGAAAGGGTCGAAAATACTTATGTGGCTCCTTCAGTAATACAGATAACGCTAGTGCGCATGTAGCACCAGGACTATTTCAAGAGAGCATTCCCTCATTTGCATGGAGGCGTGGCACCATGCAAATAAGGGATATCTGTACCTCTGTACCTGCGCCGTATTATTGATGCAGGCGCAAAGGCAAAGAAGCTGTCAGGAGGCGCACTGAAAGGGTGCCACAAAAAGTTGGCACACTGATGGCATCAATTTGAAGGGGAATAAGGGGTCCCATGGACCCTCCAGGCATCCCCAGGGAATGACTGCATCCACCTGTAAAACAATCTCTAATCTCTCTTTAAAGTGCAAGCGTTAGGCACCTGCACAGTGAAACAAGGAGCAGCTTTGAAGCAGCGGCTCCTATTTCACTGGGATGTACTGCCCCCAGCGCAGAATGAGTTTGCTTGAGAGAGAATGGGTTTGAGTTGAGAGAGCAGGAAGCAGTGGCGCTCTAAGCAGTGTGATCTTGCTGCTGAAAAGTTTGTGCAGTAGGCACGCGGTGCAAAACAAGACAGGGGAACACAAACCCAATAGGAAAAACAACCCCTGCGATGGTGTAGAGAGGCCTAAACCAAAAGGAAGAAGAACAGATCCTGTGCGCATGCTAGTGAGGTACGTAGTCCTATTGTAAGGACTTGGATTAACGGGCTGAGCGAAATTGGCGTAAAGTTCAAAAACGCCAAACACAAAGGTTCATGTGGGTGAAAGTTGTTTATAAGTCAATTGGTGGTCAGTACAGAAAATAGTAGCCAGCCGACACGTGTTTCGTCACACCGTGAAGGAGATGTGACTCATCAGGGCTGAAGGCCTACGGTAGTATCAGGATCGTGGTGGCAGTAACCGGTAGAATGCCAGCCACGTTTGTATGGACTGCAAGTAAAATATCGCCAATTCTCCCGCTTATCAAGAAGGAGATGAAGTCAAAGATGTATGCGTCCCGAGCTTCATGGAGGTGCCTGAGGCAGGGAGAGCGCACCCGATCCGTGCGTCCGTAGGGCGAGCGAGGTCCAGGTAGTGGATCCAGAATGAATTTGCGGCTTCCATGGGGCAAGCGCAGTCACCATAATATGGCACACTTTCCCTGATTGTGCACCACATACCTACTCAAAGGTGCATCATGGAACAAACTGAAAAAGTGTACCCTATGCATAATAAAGGCTCAGGTTTACAAAGTGCACAATGAGGCGTCTGGACTCTGTACAAGAGACACTGTAGGAAGATTCTTGATTGTTTTCTATGGATTTATTAAAGCATTAAAAACAAAAGAGTCAATTTAAAGCTTTATTTGTTTAAAATGTTTAACCAGGCCTCCCAACTCACAGTATGCTACTGTGTGTCCTAGTATTTCAGTTCTCTTCAGTTACCCAGAGAAGCACCAGTATCACACAGTAAGCACAGTGTGAGCTGAAAACTCTATCACAAGCCTTCAGATCAAAATGGCCAGTGCTTTACTGTGCCTTCCTAGGTGAAATTCCAGTAGACTGGAGAATGACTAGATGGATACTCCCCATGCCACAGAAAGTAGATTACATTGAGTACTTGACTCTCCAAACTTACAACCTTAAGGACCGTATTTCTTTTAAAGCTACTTTTTTGGAATGTCTTGTTTGTGTAACCACAGACCATGAAAGACCTTAAAGTCCAATACCACCAATGGCGAAACATTTGCCAGCAAAGATTAGAATGCCCATTCCATTTTAAACATCTGTTTCTTTCAAAAACAGAAATTCAATTTGTTTGTATTGTAATGATGTGTTATGATTCCAGTAAATACTCACAGGAACTTACGTGGGCAGTGAAAAATCTCAAGAATTCTATTTACCCTATACATTAAATAAAAGTCCACTCCAAAATTTTGATGCAAAAATAAACATTTCCCATATCTGAAGTCTGAGTTGACCAATTGCAAATCTTTTCCAATAAGCCCAATGGCAACAATTGGGGTTTGCACACTGGACTTTATATATGCCCAAATGAAGAAATAGAGGCAAAAACTTTTGGATGGATTGAAGCAAATTGACACCGCAATGCACCAATAATCTGTCCCAAGGTGCAAGTGGACTCTACAGTAAACCTTCCCCATTGAACTTAACAGGTGTCCAGAAATCCCTATGGTAGCAACTACATACAGTCAAAACCATTTTTAATTGATTGGTTGGAAATGTCCCAGATTACTATGCGTAGTTTCGAGGTTTGGTATTTATGAGACCGCAGACACTGTTATTTTTATTGTTATTTGACATTGGTATAGCGAACATTCTGCTATTAGTATGGCATCACACTGCTTGTCAGGAAGTGATTTTTCTAAAACAATGACAATGTTTCCCGCGCAGACCGGAACCTAATTCAATTTGCGTGCTGTTTGATCTGCAGAGTGGCATATAGTCTGCCTCTTTTGGGTGAGTGTGTCAGCATTGGTCAGACCAGAGGGCAAGGCTGAAATCATGGATAAAATTCTTGGCTGGTATGCATGCCCATTGCAGCTGTAGTGGTTAGTTGATGGAAGCCAGACAGTGCTGTGGAGTGTTTGATGGATGTACATGCAGAGTTCTGTATTACTGAGTTTGCATGCATGATAATGTATGATCTATCTCGGTTGACTGTGGTTTTGTGAACACTTAAGATCCATCCATATGGTGACTCTGTCCGTTGTTGCATTGTGTATAGTGTACTGTCATATGTAAGCTGCAGGCGGATGTGTGTGAGGTGTGTCACTACAGATGCATACTTTGTGGAGTTACAGGCAGCCATGCCGCACATGGGATGCTTGATCTCACTTTAAAGAAGCCTCACACAGGCGAAGGCTGCCATTGTGCTGGGCATAAGGAATTGAAAACATAGTGTGGGAACCTACAGCCCAGGCATACAATTTAGCTCAGCTACTTATCCCAGGAAGTTTGAGTTGGCCTGACCCTGTTAATCCACTAAGTCAGTCAGCAAAGGTTGGACAGTTCCATTTAACAGAAAATCATGTATATCTAATGCATGTTTTATTTGCCTCTGTGGAAGCAAAATGTATGCAGCAGGCAAACTAAATAAAGCCGTTTCTCTCGCACTTAACGCCAAGTCACTCCTCGATTTGTCATTCCATGAAAAGTAAATAGCATCAGGGAACTGTGCATTGTACGGCCTTTGAATCTTCAAGGTTAGGTTAGTCGCTGTGGTAAGCTAGCCTCAAACCCGCGCGGTCTGAATGGGGCAAGCGCTGCAGCATTCTTGGGCAAGAATGACTTTTATCCGCAGAGTATCTCTCACTGTCTGGGGCATCTCAATGGTCCATTCAGTGAAAATGTTATATGGGCCTTGCGCAGTCAAAGGGCGCAGAAGGCAACAGAGATCCTTTTTGTACCCGACAACCTCTTCCACGGGGAGTCAGTCGGCGAGCTCCCTGCCTCTCTCTGAAGCACTGAAGGCGGGTGGGGCCTTCAATAGATGCACACAGCGCTTGATTCACAAAGGACGGGGTCAAACAGTCAGGCATTTGCTACTGTAGGAATACTGCGAGGTTTGAAGCACATTTTCTGCTTTTATGAAACTCTCAAAGAATTTAAAAAATACTTCTGGAATACTGTCCCAGGAGAACTCACAGGACAAACATTGTTTTTTTTGGGGGGGGGGACCCCCCATTTCCTATACTGGAAATGCATTAATTCCCGCCATTTACTGCAGTACATTTGCAAATCTATCTAGAGTATGTCAACATCCACAATCTTACAGATTTGTAGGGATTCTTCTAGTTTTTTCACATAGTACTTCCCTGGTATGTGCACAAATGTCCTCGTAACTGGAAATTTGTGAATGTGAAAATACAAATACCTTCAAATATTTTTGTACATGAGATTTTGCCCTGATAAAGGCATTTTATTAAAGGCATATGAATCCTTTTGTGAATCATAACCGCTGCATCCAAAGTATGATATAGCATTTTATATTGTTTTGTTACATAGTTAATGCGCAGTACAAAATTCGCAGATGAAATAACTTTTCGACTCTTTATTTTTGATTCGACATAGGACCGCCCTGCTCCCTCCTTATTTCTATGATTTCACCTGAAAAGGATATCTGTGTGAGATGTTTATCACAATAAACTACAAGGGTCTGGAATCACTAAGGGTTGCGTACGCGCTTACGCAGCACTATTCAATGTTGCGCTGCATCTGAGGACCTTTAAATGATAAGTAGATTAAAGCAATATGTGGTGTGAGCAACTAAGTGAATCTTTAGATTTGTTTTGAAATTCAGTCGAATTGTAATGAATAAAGCACACAAACCAACATTTTCCGTTCAACAGCACTAGTCACTTTCAGAGTTTTTTAAATTTTTCAAAGAAGCAGTCTTATTCTTCACTTTCATGTCTCCCTGTCCTTGAGATTGAAGATAACGTTTTGGGAAACTGATAACGTTCGTCCCCGAACACCAACCTGCACCAAACGTTCCAGAATAAATTGGGGCAAATATAATTGCTTTTCAAAATTAGGCACAGCATGCCCTGGGAGGAACAATAGTATTCAATAAGGGGCAAAACTAGTATGAAATAAGTTTAGAAAATTATTTAAAAATATGCTTGGGAAATGCATGGATAAGGAACCCACTCATGCATTATGCACATGGGTCCAGTCAGCGGCACTAAATATGTACAAATTGTGGACAGCAGGGAACAAGACTGTGTGTGGCGATTTGTATGGGTTGTTGAATTATGAATGAACCTTAGTAAGAATAGAAACTGACTGATCTTGAATATTTCATTTCCCTTCATTCAGCTGAGAGACAGGTGGCATTTGTGGTATGATGTAAAATGCTCCTGTGTATCATTATTTCTGCAGGAGTGGCACATAGATGAAATGTAGCCATCAGCGAATACTATCAATTTCAAAGGCGTAAAGAAATATGAATAAGAAATGGCCGCCAGATGACATGCTTGCTGCCCATCCCAGGTATATTTCATGTTAACCGGTGGAGTAATGGTAGCACTATGTCACTTGTGTTCTGTAAGAGCCATCAGGAAAGTGCATTGAAGAAGAAGCAAGAAGAGGTTCCCAGCCATTTCTGCTAGAGCTTTAACCCTGACCTCTAGAAGGCACCTGGTGCTGCATTATAGAAGTTCGCTTAGGGTGCAAGATGTGTTTAAGCCCACTATGGCATTACAGAAGGGGCCACAGATGCTTGCGTGACCCCATATGTAATGCAGATAGTGCTGGTATACACTTAGAGCCAGTGCTATCGATAGAGGGTTTCCACTCATTTGCATGGGGTGTGGCCCCATCCAAATGAGGGAATCTCTTTGTCTCCGTACCCGCACAGTATGACCGACGTGGGCTCAGAGGCAAACATGCCTTTAGGAGGCCACAAAAAGGTGACACCTCCTAAAGGCTGTCCTCTGGACGGGAGGAAGGGGCTCTCATGGACTCCCAGAATTTCCGTTGCAGGTGGGTGAAGTCACTTACTGCACCCGCCTGCAAGAGGATCTCCCTCCCCTCTTGAAAGTGCAGGCGGGTTTATTTATTTATTTATAACGTTTTATATAGCGCAAACATGACCCACTGGGGTATCAGAGCGCTTTACAGTACACTGTAATCACACATTTATACAAACAATCGGAAATCGCATACAATACAAAAGAGGTTGGCATTGGTATTTGGATATAATCGGGGGCAAATAGTCATCAGAGAGTTAAAGTTTTAGGATGTTAATTTGTTCATTAGAAACGTTTTCGGTAAAGGAGGAGATTCTGCATACATCTGGGGGAAGGGTGTTCCAAATCTTCAGTGCGATACCTGAGAAAGCTCTGCACCCCGTTCTCTTTTTGTGGAAGGATTGAGGTTTTAGTAGTGGGTTGCCTTTTAAAACCACTTCCATGCTAATGACAAGGGTAACTCGTCATGGAGTGCCCATTCATTTCAATGGAAATATACAGTAAATTGCTCCACATACCCTAGCAGCTGCTCCGTATTTCTCTTGAATGCACTGGTGCACTGTTTCCTGTTTGTACCCGGCGCACCTGCTTTAAGGTGCACTGTGGGGCAAACAATGGGAAAGTTCACCCTAGCTGTAATAGTGTCCCTAGGTCTGTTGAGGACAGTATACCTAGAGCGGTATGGTAATTTCCTCTCAGTGTGTTTCAACAAAGTGCCATTTCGGAGAAACCTTTTATTTGGAAGTTATTAGAATGAAAACTCATAGTTTGCTTTATCTTTCAATGAATTAGACTTTTACAAGAAAAGTAGTTGAATGAAAAAACCTTGAATTAAAAAAACATTTGTTCTTAATCAGGCACCCCTTCTCTTAAATGTTTGTAAATGTTCTAACATATTTTTAGAAATAACTAAAAACCTTTTATACTCCATGATCAACCTGTACCCTTATTTTTCAGACTACTTCAAGTACCAACCTTGTCCCTACCTCATGCCTAGCCATACCTAGTGCCTCTACCCATTACCCAAAACCTAACTTTGTTCCTAGTCCTACCCATGAGACATAAACTCAACCCTAACCCTGGCCCTAACCTTCCCTCTAATTGTTGTCCTGACTGTAGCACAAAACTTGACATTCACCAGTATCTTAGCACTGCCCCGAAGGCAAATACCACAAATATTTATCTTTATCATAACCCTCACCTTAATCGTAGTCTGGATTCTAATCATTACTATTTATTTATTTATTTATTATTTTTATTTAGAAGTTTTCTATAGCGCTAACAAGACCCGAAGGTAGCAGAGCGCTTTACAGTAAAAGGAATGAAAAGGTGAACAACAAGACACGTAACAAGTAAAGGCGATCAACAAAAGACAATTTGGAAGGAGGAAAAAGTTCGTATGGGCTCGCACCTTGCTGGCAACAGCGGCTCCTCTGCTATGGGAGAGGAGCATCACCCTCCTGCGGAAAAAACAGGAAAAATAAAATAATAAAACCAATTTATTATAAAAAAATATTTTCATGCTAGAGCCAGCCACGTCTGGGTGGAGCGTGGCCATAATCACAGCTGGGAGGAGTAGTGCAGCACTGTAAGTGCCCGTGACAGTTCGGCCCGCCATCTTAGGCCGGCCAAATTGTCATGAGCACTTAGGTTTCTCCAACCCAGCTGTATTGCACAGCCGGGATGGTGAAACAGCACAGTCTCCCAGGCACTGTCTGAGCAGCAAACCGAGCCGCTGAGACCTATCCCGTGCTGTCCTCATGTTATTGAGAGCAGCGCTAGGATTGGGTGGGGAGCCTGGGCTGGTGTCCCAGGGACTGCTAGGACACCATCAGAAGAAAAGAGGAGCACCGAGGCAGACGGGAGCTTCGGCGGCAGAACAGGTACTTTTTTTCATTCTTAATATTTCCCTAATCCCTCGTCACGTCCTTTTCCCCACCCTCTACACTTGAGTTTTACGGCTGCCACTAAACCGTGGCCCATAGCCCTTACTATAATATTTGCTCTTCCACTAGCCTGACTGTGACCCTAAACCAAACCTTATCTCTTACCCTCACTCTAATTTTAAATATAGCCTTCACCCTAGCCATGAACTTTACCGTACGTATATTCTCGACCCTCTTACGTTTGACCCTGTCCTTAACTTTAATCTTTAACCTGTTTCTCACCTTATTAGCCCAATTTTTATTAAATTCTGTTTTTTTATTAGATTTATTTTAATTAAGCATTTTTTGTGACTTGGTTTTATCTGAGATAGACTGGGATGGGCTAAGAGGATACACAATGGTGTAGCCAGTAAAGATGGCTTCAGACAGCATTTTCCTAAAACATAGTATATGTAGGCATACCTGTTGAGCATCAGTGTTGTTTGGTAGGGTCTTTTTTCTGACCACTTTCCTCATCCTCAATGATTGAGCCACAGTCGTCTTGCGACAAATCCCCCCCTTCGTAATTAATGATTTCAATAAAAAATACTGTATATAAAGGAGGTTATTTAGGTTTTTAGTATTCAGCCTGTATATGAAACACTATAAATGTATAAATAAACGGAACCTTGCACAATGTTATGGAAGCAATCCATGGCATTCTTTGGTGGAGTTGTGGTGTTCAGGTCAATGCCTAGTGCCACAATGCCCCCTGGAGTAGCAGTGCACTTAAGAAATGCCATTCATTCATTCCTTCATACTGTAAAAGGTAACATTTGCATTGTGGGAAAGGTGCCCCGTGATTTACAACATTGCCAGTAGCCAACTTCTTCAGCTGTGGAAGTAAGTGGAGGAGGCGATACGTCTACACTTCTGTGCCAGCTGTTTACTGGAGTACAATCGTGCTTTGCCCACTTTCGTTGGTGAGCCATTTAGCGGGTATGGCCAGCTTTTTTTCTTTAGAATCAGCATCAATGACAGCTCTTGTGAGGTAATCAATAATAGTACAGTTAGAGACACATGTATTTGATTCCATTGCTCCTTGTGCAACATTTTGCTCATCTAGAAGTGCTGGCACACAAACAAGACTCTGTGCATGGGAAAGACTGGAGGGACAACCAGCTGTTTGAACTAGCATCTGATAATAGTGAAACGAATGCAACAGGGCTTCATAAAGGAAGAAATCAAAAAATGAAACTCTAGGATTAGGAATTGGGAACCAAAGGGATTTTGTTTTGTTTGAAACAAAGGAAGGTATAAATGGCTTTAAGTGAACTCTGCACAGCCTGTCCAGTAGAGGTGAGCAGGCACAAGGAAGACTTGCCAAGGCAGTAAGATAGATATATGGAGAAAGGTATATCTGACTTAGAAAATAAGGCCTGTACTTGAAGCATATAATTGCTGAGGTTGAAGATTAATTTAAGGGCTCCGCAGACTAAGATTAGCAGTTACACAGGACCATTCACAATATTTCTTCCAAGTGGCTTGACGTAACTGCCTTTTTATGGAACATTCGGCTAAAGAAATATTGTAATGGTAATCTGGGTATGTGGCATGATATGTTTTGTGAAAATATGCTTACCTATTACAGGATGATCAATGAACATTTAAAGTGGTGAACTTTCGATACCCTAATGCATCATTGATGGAGGAGTCACTATGACGCTCACATGGGCTCTATTGGAATTATGCTAATGAGCGGTTTGAAAACACAGCCTGCAAATATTGTCAACAATTTGACCCGTGATCAAGAACTGTAAGGTTTGAAACGTGTTGGACCTTTGCAAATGTTTCATATCAGATTTGCCAATAAATTGCCTAATATAGGAGCCTGGAATGGGAGTGGGTCTCTGTGGTAGAGGTGTGGATTTTAATATATATATATATATATATGTATCCAGACATACACACATCTATAAATTATATGAGTGAGCGTGTGTGTGTAGATCGATTTATTTAACCATGTGACAAAAACTTTTTTCTTTTTCTAGTCATGGAAATGAAAGTAACTGAATACATTTCCATCCGATAAAACTACAGTGGGAAGTTTGTGAACTCCTTATGGTGAACGTTGCTGATCTATATGGACAGCAGGTATGATCCAATGATATCTAGCAGTCAAGGTCATAATTTCGTAAATTGAAAAGAAGATTTCTGACTATTAATAAATACATTACCATTATAGGGATTATACTCATAGTGGGCTGAAGATTGCGAGAGAAATAATGGAGCATAGCCAGCCCACTGAGGAGGGATCATATATACGGGTGAAATTCTCTGCATAATTATATACATAAACAGGTATGCCTTCGCATAATGGATATTTTGGTGAAAATGGGCTTAATTTGATGTCCTTTTCCTGTTTATGTTATCTCTGATATATACATACATATACTTTTGATGTACAGGTTAATCTTCACTTAGCATCAAGTTTATTGTACTGAGGAAAGGCGTCTCATCGAGAGTCATTCACTGGTGAGTTGGTGTTGTTTGGGTCAGTGAACCCTCTCAGATGTGTGGCTGTGGTTATGTTGAGTTTATAATTTGAAGAAAGGAATGAATGGTGGAAGTGTGTAATACTTGACGAAATATAAGCGTTGCGGATGAGGAGTGCATATCAGTAGTATAAATGGTGTGGTGACGCCCATAATTTCGGGGAGGCACATGGAAGTTTGGATACAGAAACACTTACTGTGATTATGGTTTGAATTTAGATGAAATAATGTATGGCATTAGTATATGCATTAGTATAGTATGTCACTAAAAGAAAACATGAATTATAGAAGTTTTTTTTTCTTAAATAGGACCTATGAGAAACACATAGGAGAGGAGAAGATATAGTTTTATGGTCCTGAAGAAGGTGGTCTTCATTCGTTTGAACCCACCGAAACGTGTAGATGCTTTTACCGTTTTGTCAAATTTGTGTATTACACAACTACTTTTTGACAAATAAATTTTATTTTTTGTGTGCTGTTTTTATGTATGTTCATGAATTAACATCTTGATGACAAATGTGATTGTCTTTTCAAAGTCTTCTTCCGTCTTTGCTATTTTTAAATTTGGTTTGATCTATGTTTTTATGAAAATATTTTTTCTTTTAAGATATAACATGATGCATATTTGATTCAATGTTTTTATTTACTTGATTTAATAAGTGTTTAGATATCCTGCGAATCTGTGCTCCTGTTTTTATGCATGTGAATGAATGTGGAATGGTTGCATGATTTACGTACCCCAAGGGAATCCTTATTTTGACATTTAAGATATATATACACACACACACGCACACACACACATATATATATATATATATATATATATATATATATATATCAATCGCTTAGAGACCCCTGGGTGATAAGCCGCATTACAAATCTATATAAAAAAATCAAATATATACGCACACACATTTACATAGTTATATCTTTATTCGAGACAGGGCCATATTTCATTGGAAAGCCGTCTTCTGTTGGAGAAGGCCTTCCCTTTGACCCTGCACTCAGCACTTTTACCACTGGACTGCTGCAATAGCATGTGAAGGTATTTCGCAGTGCACGTCAGCCATATTTTTATCTCTTGGTTTTGGCGACATAAACGCTCCCTAAAATGTCTTCCGATTAGCCGATAACATTGTCGTGTGTTTGCACGGCTGGAAAGCCGCAGTCTATAACTGAGGGGGATTAGTGGGGATAATAAGTGAACAAACACCTGCCGGAGAGCTACTACAAAGGTGGCAGGCATTAAAAAAAAAGGTTAAGTGCACAGTGCAAGGTCTTGGACACATAATGCAGGTTCCTCCACTCCCCTGGCTATCCATCTCCAATCCATCGACATCTGTCAGGTATTCCACGGCCCTGATAATGTGTGGAATGTTTGCTTGTGGAGTGGGTGGCTTGGACTCATGGCCTGTTTGCTAAAGCAACAAAAGGCGCCATTTTGTACCTGCCATAACATTCCTGTCAGGCTCTGGTCTTAAGCAAATAGCCGAAAAGGAGCAAATAATATAAAAAAAAGTTCTACTGATGTTTTACTGAATCAGAGATTTTTTTTTGCTTTGTCACTGGTTTGCAGGCGCCTGTAATGCTTCACTTTGAAGGCCCCGACTAAAACGTTAGTGCATGCCTTTTGCACCCGAGGTTGCTAGGGTCAAGCCTTTCGAAATAGCAAAACGATTCGTTGTCTGTCTGTCTCTAAGCCTGCTTGTCTGTCTGGATGTGTTTCTGTCTGCTTGAATACTTTCAGACCCGAGATTTCTTAAATACGGTGAAAGCTTAAGGGTTTTGTCGGAAAAAATCAAATCTGAATTTCTTTCTTTATTTTTTGCATCTAATGACCTCTTTGTATGCATATCTGTATGCGTCCATTGTTTCTTGGCATGCTTTTCTTGCTACTTGTCTGTCTTCTGGCACGTCTTTCTGTCTCATTGTCTTTCTGTCTGTAAGCACGTACTTATATCTGTCTACCTGTCAGCATGTCTTTCTTTTTGTATGTCTCTCTCCTTCGTTAACATTCACACAACCTCGTCATAATTTGCCTCACAATTGCTCACACTTAACCACCCTCCCAGCCAATTGTACTATCTGCCTATTACCTTTGCGTACAACGTTTCTAGGAAATGATAACCTTGTAACATATGTCAGGTAAATTGGAATTGTAGGGCAGGGGATAAGCAAATTATGCAGCAGTGTTGACTAAATTATGCAGCAAGACAAGGCAAATTGCGGGGTGTAATGTGGTACATTTTGTGATACTATTACAGCATTACATTGTCATTTTTACACATAGTAGCACTGTTCAAAGATTTCCCCTCATGAGTACCTATAAGCAACTGAAAGATGACCATTCAACCTTTGCGAAAGGACACCACTGCACAGGAACATACCTGTCCCCATAAATCTAGTTACATTTGATCCGTTTTAGCTAGAAACAATTTTTTTGTGAAAATCTGCAGATTTTTCTGTCGATTTTGAGTATGTGGCATATAAATCAAATACATAAACGTGCAAATAAAAAAAACAATGCGGCCACAGAATTGCATAATTCCATTGGCAGCAATACATCTGAAGAAGGAAAAATAAAGCACTCATGTGATACACACGGTACAAGATGCACCTGGTGTCTGGTGGGGATGTTCTCTCCCCACCTGCTCTCCAGCTGCAACAAACACAGGTATGATGCTTGTGTTATCTCAGCTTAGCTGCTTATCAGTCGTCCACGAGTCTCACCTGCCATTGAGAACAGCATAAAATGCACATAGGAACTCATCTGAACAAAAATAATATATTTTTTTCTGGATTAGGACTGGCTGGTCAAGGACGGGCAGCAGACCTGTATTATTATTTATTTCTACTTTTTAACTCTAGACAGATTTTTTTTATATGTAATGTGTTCTTTTCAGATTGTTCTCCATGAAAAAAAAACTCCTTCAGAATGCATGCTCCCTATAGCAAAAAAAGCTCTACCCAACATCTGAGTGGGAAAAACCTGCGTCCAACCCGACAGGCTGCATTTTCAATCTCCACAAATGAACGTGAACTGATTGGCAAGGGGCTGCTAAACAGTTCCTAATGACTGGGAATTTAAGGAGAAACCCAGCTCTGGCAAATGGAAAAGATACATTGCCTCAGAGGTTTGTACGCCTTACTAAGGTACCTACAACTAGCCCATGGAGTCAACAGATCACTGGTTTCTCTAGGGTAATGGGGGGGCGGGGGGGCAGATGGGGCCTCTGCCACAGCTCTATTTGTCTTTGTCTCCCTTTCTGTCCCCCCACCACAGCTGCAGAATGCACCAAGGGGTGACACAGAAAAAACACAACTAAAAAACAGCAACACTGAACCTTGCCAGTCAAATTCATTTGCCCTTTTACCTTTTATTGCAAAGTAGTGTGTGTGCTTTAAATGTTTACATCTGTGTGTGTATGTATCTATACCTAAATATGAATATATGCATACAAAGCCATATTATAACATTTGCATACACATATATCATCCTTTGGAGACGGTGCCACCAGTTTTATCAGTGGCCCGACGTAGGTCCCTTCCCTATAATTCACCGAAGAGACACCACTGCAACAGATGGGGACAAATAGACCAAATAACCGGTTCAGTCCTTACATAAGCCCAGTAGAGGACTACCCAACAATGGCGGCCAGCAATTTAAACAAGCTGGGGAGGTAGGCGGGCGAGCCACACTTGCACACACAAACATACTCATCTTTACCCACTTACATGGTCACTCACTCACACCCATACATTTAAAAGCATGAGCACATTCACCCACCGTTCCCCAACACATACAGACGCACACACACATTCAAAGCATGCACACACTAACACATATACCTTCATACATGCACGCACTAAACATTAAACAAACAAGAAATTCTTATCGGGATGCAGCAGTGGTCTCATGGGTGGTAAGGAAGCCTCTGAGGTTGTGGGAGGGTTGGGACTGCCGCCTCCTGTCATTGGCTCAGGAGGCGGCAGTCCCTTATTCGTCACAGAGTGTGATAGGGTCAGTGAGAGCTGCTAGCCCCACCCCACTCTATGATGAGCATCACTGATGAAAAGTTGGATCTGGGCAGTTCAGGGCTTAAAACTAATGCGCCCAGGTATGAGTCTGTCACTGATGAGGTCCTCATAGTACAGGGCTGAGGAGATCATGCCCACAGGACTGTGAAAGCCTCAGCCCAGCAAAGTTCAGCTCAGGAAGTCAGCCCCTGAACATTTAGCGCAAAGAGCACCCATTTAAGCCCCTGGATAGAGTAGTGCATAAACGCCACTGGAAGAAACTCAATCTGGAGGATTTTCATCATCTTCTGGAGGTCAACCCACTAGGCCCTTTTTTCAATGTAGAATCTGGGTATGACCTTTTCTGTGATTGGGTCTCTCGGGCCTTGGATGCATTGATCCCTGCTGTCTGGACTAAATGTCGTTCCAGAGAACCCAGCCCATGGTACGACAGTTCCCTGGTGCCATTAAAAAAAGCTTGTAAACAGGCAGAAAGGGACTGGCGGAAATCCTATGAGGCTGGAAAAAAAACTCTGTATTTCTCTAAAATTAAAACATATCATAGAGCTGTGTGTAGAGCCCGTGCAGCCTATTATTCCCAGGAATTTAGAAATAGCCTCAATCCGTCCAAGTTAATTTTTAAGGTCCTTAAGGACCTGACAGCCGAAAGAGCTCCTGCGGCGGAAATCTGTTCAGTGGCTCATTGCGAAGATCTGGCCGCTTTTTTCACTGAAAATGTCCAAGCTATTTATCGCGCCATTCCCATCACTGAGCCGGTAGCTGAGCCCATTAGCCCTACACTGGCCTTATGTGAGGCCTTAGCCTCACTCCCTAGTCTGTCGTTGGAGACATTTCATAAGCTGGCCTATAAGATAAAATCTGGCTCGCCAGCGGATCCCTTGAGACCAGCTCACTTCAGAGACTCTGCTGCTATTTGTCTTCCTCCAGTGCGCCACCTTATAAATCTTTCTCTCGCCTCGGGTGTTGTTCTATCTAAATGGAAACAGGCTGTTGTGACACCCATATTGAAAAAGGCTACAATGGACCCCCTTAAACTTGAGAGCTATCGCTGATTTCTCTCCTCCCCTGGGCCGCTAAAATTGCTGAGGCCTATGTGAATGGGGTGCTGTCTGAACATTTTGTGAGGGCAGGTATTCTGGATCCCTCCCAGAATGGTTTTCGTGCTGGTCACAGCACAGAGACAGCCTTGCTCTCAATGACGGAACATCTTCGTTCTGGGCTTGACTCTGGTCAGACTGTGGCCCTAGTACTACTTGATCTTAGTGCCGCGTTTGATACGGTCTCGCACAGGATCTTACTCCAACATCTTGGAGAGGCGGGTGTTACGGGCACTGCACTCAACTGGTTTAGCTCCTTCCTTGCTGATCGGACCTTCAAGGTAGCTACCCCGCCTTTTGAGTCCAAGTCCTACCTGCTGGAGCTGGGTGTGCCTCAGGGTTCGTCGATGAGTCCCACATTATTCAACCTTTATGTGAGACCGCTGGCAGCTGTCGTCAAGCATTGGGGCATGACTATGGTCTCTTATGCTGACGACACGCAGCTGGCGGTCGCCCTGAGTGGGGACTCCGACCTTGACGCCCCCAGATTCCGGGATGGACTCTTGGCGGTAGCTAGCTGGATGAATGCCAACTGTCACCAGCTTAATGCTAAAAAACTGAGGTCATGATTGTGGGCAAGCGGACGGATCTCTGGGGTGACATATGGTGGCCCCCTGAGCTGGGTGTAACTCCTATTTCAGTCTCAGAGGTAAAAAACCTGGGGGGTTTGGTTAGATCCTGCCCTCAGTTTTTGTGGCCACACAAAAAAGTGGCGGCCACCTGTTTTGGCATCTTACGAGGGTTGAGACCTATTTTGAGGTTCTTTGATGCTCCTGCCAGGCAGTTGGTCATACAGGCATCCATACTATCCCGGCTTGATTACGCCAGTTCGCTCCTGTTGGGGGCCAACCAGGCTGAAATCGCCCGGATGCAACGTGTTCAGAACGCCGCAGCTAGAGCCCTGGTAGGTTTACCGAGGTTCTGCTCTGCGGAAAGTACCATCCATTCTCTGCACTGGCTGCCTATGGCACAGAGGATCCACTTTAAGACCCTGTGCCTTTCTTTCAAGATCCTCAAGTTGTCCTCTCCCCAGATCCTTGATAATCTTTTGATGCCTTACGTGCCCTCGCGTTCCTTGAGATCTTTGGGTCAAAACTTGGTGGTGGTCCCACGGTTCAGGTTGTGCAGGGCTGGAGGTCGGTCCTTCCGGGTTTTGGCTGCAAAATTGTGGAATTCTCTTCCGTCCCACATTCGTGAAATGAATGAGATTCTGAAGTTTAGGAGGGCTATTAAAACGAACGCACCTGTTCCCACATACATCTTAGTACTCTGATCTGTGCACTTCTGCCCTTGTACTGCTGTGTTGTGTTTGGGTACTCTCTCTGAAGCGCCGGGACGCCCCTTGGCTGGGGCAGCTGTGCGCTATAGAAGTGTTATTAACATAACATAACATAACATGTACAGCACCTGGCTGCCTAACCTGAAGATGAAGAGTGTCTGTCAGGCTGACTTTTGCTCAGCCTGACAGACACTCTTCATATTTGTAAAACACAAAAAAAGAGGGAGGTTGGGGCCCTCCACCGTGAAGACAGGTGGCACCTTCTGGCCAAGATTATCCTTTCAGTGCAGATGAGTCGGGTGGGACTCAGTCTGGCAAACACCCCCACCCCCACCTTTTCCAGCATATTTCTTTCTTTTATCCTTTGAGGATTAACCCACCTTGGCGCTTTTATAGTATGCACACTAGTCTCTCTCCACTGTGAAATTGAGCACAGGCCCATCACCACCATTAGTCGCCTGGTCCCTGGAATTAGTTTCCATGAGGTACTCTTGGGGGTCACCGGCTTTTGTAGATTACTGTTATATGAAAGATTAACAATAAATGCTGCAAAAACGAAGCATATGATTTTTGGGCAGAATTCGCCCCATAATGTAGTCCTATCAATCAATCAATCAGGGGTTTATAAAGCGCGCTACTCACCCTTGAGGTTCTCAAGGCGCTGGGGGAGGGAAATGGGGTGCAGCTCTGATTCAGTCGAAGAGCCAGGTTTTAAGGTTCTTCCTGAAGGTGTGTAGGCTGGGGTAGCATCTTGTTCCAAGCCTTGGCTGCGACATAGGAGAAACCTCTTCCACCTGCTCTGGTTCTGCGGATACAGAGGGTTTCTGCGAGGGCGAGGTCTGCGGAACAAAGGTTCCTCTTAGGTACATGGAAGGATATTCTCTCGTTGAGGTATTTGGGTCCGATGTTGTGGAGTAATTTGTAGGCATGCGTGAGCAGTTTGAAGGTTACTCTCTTCTCGATGGGGAGCCAGTGGAGGTCACATAGGTGTTGGGCCATGTGTTCGTGCGGAGGTGTTCCAAGGACGAGTCTGGCTGCAGCGTTCTGGATAGTTTGGAGCTTGTGGAGGAGGGTTTTGTTGATTCCAGCGTAGAGGGTGTTGCCGTAGTCCAATCTGCTGGTTATGAGAGCAAGGGCGATGGTTTTTCTGCATTATGGGGGTATCCATTTAAAGATCTTGCGGAGGATCCAAAGGCAATTGAAGCTGGTGAAGGCGATGGAGTTGATCTGGCGGGTCATGATGAGGGAGGAGTTGAGGATGATGCAGAGGTTCCGTGCGTGTTCTGTCGAGTGGGTGGACTCCCGTGGGTGGAGGGCCACCAGGTGTTGTTCCAGGTGGAGGTGGAGGGTCTGAGGATGAGGACCTTGGTCTTCTCCGAGGTGAGCTTCAGGCAGCTGCTTTTCATCCAGGCAGCTACGTCCCTCATTCCTTCCTGGAAGCAGTGTCTGGTGTCTTCTGGGTTTAATGCGAGGGAGAGGATGAGCTGGGTGTCGTTGGCGTATGAAACTATGCTGAGCCGTGTTGTCTGAAGATGGCAGGGAGGAGGGCCATGTAAATGTTGAGGAGCGTGGGGCTGAGCGATGATCTTTGGTGTACTCCGCAGTTGTTCTGTGTGGGTTTGGAGATGAATGAAGGGAGTCTGATCCTCTGGGTTCTGCCAGAGAAAAAGGATTGGATCCAGGAGAGGGTGGTGCCTCGTATCCTAGCGGTGTGGAGTCTGGCTGCGAAGGTGTGATGTGAAATGGTGTTGAAGGCTGCGGAGAGGTCTATGACAAGACAAAGTTCAAAACCGTTGCTTACTTGGCTATCCGCCAGCTGTCAAATCCCATCTAGTCTTTCTAGATAATAAACAACTTTAGGAGAATGATCTTTATATGAGCATTTTGGTGACCTTCATTTGTTATTAAATTAAGCACACATAATCGAAACTTGCAAGTCCAGCATTAGCCTTATGCCCCCAATTATAGGGTCCAGCCAACATTAAACCAATACTTATTGAAGAAAATATTTTAGAAAGCAGCCGCGGTCGGTAGTAGGAGTTCCTACAGGGCGGTGACGTGGTGAGGGGCAGGGTGGGGGTAGTAATGAATGGATTACGGAGTTTAACAGGTATGTAAACATATAAATAAATAAAACTAATTTCGTTGCGTGCACTGCATCGCGAGCAAGGGAGAGGACTCCCGAAACGCGTTGATCTGTGTTTGCTTTGCTTTGCCAAAACATCTATCTGAAGGCTAAAATTTAAATAAAAAGAGTAAAATCGTTGGTGCACGAGAGTTCGTCCTATTTATTCACTCTGAGAAGGGTGAATTGGGTTTGCATTGGAAGTGGCGTAGTTCTGCCGCAAGGATCACGAACCGAACGCTGAGAGCGCTGCATGTCCCGGGCGTGAGAGGAACCGAGAGAAGGAATGTTTACTTACCTGATAAACTCCGTAATCCATACATTACTACCCCCCCACCCTGCCCCTCCCCCTCCCCACGTCACCGCCCTGCAGGAACTCCTACTACCGACCGTGGCTGTTAGAAAGACAGGTGTGGGTGTCAGTAGGACAACACCACTAATTCCCTTTGGAGCAGAGCAGGAATAATTTTAGAATGCTGCCCTTTCCACCCTCACCCGGTTGAAAGAAGGGTTGCATTTTGCCTGAGCCTGGCTGCTTGATCTGATTGGAAGACCCAGAGAGCGCCAGGTACCATGGTTGGAACACGTTAAAACGTTGCCCTGTATGTTGCAAATGGACTATTGATAAATGGATCGTCGGCCTATTGAAAAGAAAGACTTGAATATGATTAAGTCTTTTTTATTGAAGTCATGCCAAAGAGGCAGTGTGGCACATGTGTCCAGTAGCTGCCTGGCTGCCAAACAGTTTGTGATAAATTTAGCACATGGCCTAGGAAATTTCTCTTCGGTTAATGCAGGAATAGAAGATGATGTCTCTGCAAATGCGCTTGGTGACTCTACCACTGGAAACATGAGTTGCTGTGTGGTTAGAGACCCAGGACTGTTCCTCACACCTACCTGAGACCATGGCTCACTTCTTCTTCTTTGCTTCACAACGTATGTCAATAACAGATTTCAGGGGTTAAAACCCCATGCTGAGACCCGAATAGTAAAAATAGTCTTGCATCTGTGCATGGACATGGAAGAGTGGAAGAGTTTTACCCTTTTTATGTGCAATAAAATATGCATGGAGAGCCTGACATACTATACTGATTTGGTAAAATAAGAGTTAAAGGTGAAACCAGAAGATTTAGGATAACTAAAGTGAATTATTATCCTACTTCTGGCAATGGTATCTTATCACATAGCAACACGCTCACAAGACCTGAAAATGAACCACTGATTTTAATTTAGTTTTTACTTTTATTGGATTCCATACCTGTTAAGTTTGGTTAAAACATTGTACTTTTTTAGGATTCAATTTGTACATTTTATATTGTATGTATATGAATGTATTTATCACTGTAAAAGTTATCTTGCAATGACGAATTTGGGCTGCGTTAAAGAGACAACTTAAATGTCCTGGACCTCAAAGTAGAGTCAATGATGAGTGTGTCTATTCCATAGAAAGTTACACTAATTCCACAGAGTAATCTTTTATATCTGAATTATTTCTCCCATCGTGTCTATTTCGTCCGTTTTGTGAGGTCACATTCACGGGTGGGCTTAGCATATACCTTCTAAACATCTAAAAATGTAGGGAATAATCTGCTGTTAAAGTTTTGTAAAATGCACTGGGTTTTTCCACTCTCCCTGCAGCATGTCCATGGTGGGACTCATGCACAGCCAAGACTCAATCACAAAGAACTTTACCAGTGGAAAGTATCACACTTTTATTTACAAATGACACCAAATATGACCTCTGATCAGGTCGCATTGTCAACTGTTTTAATGTTCATAATGTATGGGACTTCCTCACAATTAATATGGCTAGCTGATGAGAAGTCTGATTTCGAACATGAGGACAAAAAGAAATAATTTCTACAAAATTAAGGGTTGATTCCTCCTTTTGCACCGCCCTTCCTACAGAGCACTGATCAGGAGGCAACGCCCAGCAGCACGATTGATGATGCAGGAAACAGGCTTATTCCATAGGCGTATCCGGAGAATGTAGAGGGTGAAGGCAGATCATGTGTTTTTTCTTTCTTGCACATTTTTGTCTCCATTCTTGCCACATCCTAGCTCCTGGTATGGTGCTGTTTGCCTGAAGCAGTTAGTTTCTCATGAAACTCACAAAAGGTGATGGGAGGAATGCTTGTAATTTGACTAAATACTGACAGTCACTTAGGGTATCATCCCAACCCATCATTATTTTGTTCACCATGTCACCTCAGTATGGACCCAGCCCTATGCAAATCAGACTTGGCCTTGCTCGTCATGGGAACAGTCCAGCCCGAACTGCAAAGCCAGGTTCCTTCCTGGACCGGAACACAAGTAACCCAGGACCGGTCTCACTCTAGCTATGGGCTCATCAAGCGGGTACAGCTTGGATCCAGTGACACAGTAGTTAGTTTCTCAACTATGTATGAAGGATGCTATTTCTGATGGAATTGTGGCAGATGTAGCTGGCCCTGAAGAAGATGTGGGCCTGGAGGAGGAAACACAGCTATGACTTTACTATAGAGATGATATGGCTGAATTTCTTCAAGTTCTTAATGAGATGTGCAGCAGCAAGTAGGATGAGTTTGAAGGATGCCAGACTGAACACAGCAAGCCACTGAACAAAGCATTTCCTCCTTCCAGGAGTGGAAGGAGCAGGGTTTGCACTGTTTCTCTGAAATCAGTTTCTTGAAGATAGGGTGTCAATTTCTTTGAAAACCTTTGTAAATGATGTCTTGGTTTTCCTTGCCATGTGTTTTTTGAAGGTGAGGCGTGTTGAAGGCTAATTCAAGTGACTTTGAGAGCTGAGAGGAGAAATCTAGATTCGTGTCAGACAGCTAGGCTTGGATCTGTGATTGTTAGGAGCTGCTTGGCAAAATGGAGGAATTATGTCTTTGTAGGGTTGAGAATTCGGAAAGTACTTATGATGGAGTACCCTCTCTACCAAACTCTAAACCATCCTCTCAGTTCTTTAAATGTGTGCTCCTTGAAGAAATAGTTGAAAGATTATGACATACGCTGTTCATACATAGTAGTTACTCCTTGCAGCATAAATCAGATTCACAGTGTGAAGCTACTTTCAACATAGGGTTTAGATTTGCAGAACAAGTCTCAATCTGTCTTAGTCATAGGATGTTGTTTTTGACTATGATTTAACTTAAAACATTGAGATCCTTACATGTTCTAGGACTGCAATAACTTGCAGAAGATTTCCAAGGATCAGGCCATGAGAGCTCCAACATCGACATATTTGAGCGCACTTCCTATTGTTGGAGTGAAGAATGATGTGAGAGGCCAAGAATATTTCTCTTTCACTCGATTGTATGCTTCTGCAATGACCTCTCCAAGTCTAGCAATTCATGGCCTCTATATGTTGCCAGTGATCCATTTGATGGTAATCTATGCGACCTAAGACAGTCTGTTGTTAGGATAGGGATACTGGGCATCTGTAACGAGTCAACATACTTTTCTGTTTGCCTACTTTTGCATTTCCTGTTTCCATTTATTTTTATGGAGTACATTCTTTTTTCTGTTTTTAGGTCTTGCATGTGAGTCAGCGCATGAGCTGTCTGTTGTGAGGCATATTGTGGGCTTATCAAGAAAATACAGGGGCTTGCAGCTCACCCATTACTTGCCATTGGTTGGCTTTCAAAAGATGGGAAAGAAACTATGCTCCATTGGAGAAACAAAGAAAAGACCAAGCAGCTGGGACACAAATAAAATGCAGGCAAATGAGAGTGATATGAAATCCAGCCAATGACAAGCAATGGCTTACCCAGAGATAACATTCCGGCAGAACATTACTGGGGTTAAGTCAGAAGGAGGCACAGTGATAACATGACTATGTCCCAATGTGCACTAGTGCTGAAGCTACCAAACCTGCCCAGTTCCCCATGGAGGTCTCCCACATACCTAATGAGCGTTGAATTCTAAGTTGAAGAATGATTGGATTTAAGGGATGTGAAGGAGTGCCTGCTCTGTTCAGAAGCCCATGGCCGGTGCAATGAAATGTTGGTGCGCTGAATAGGCTGCGTAGTCTTAATTCCACCTTACACCGCTTTAATCCAGACACTTCCAGCCCTTTTATCTCACTCTTGCAGGTTCTTACTTTCTCCCTTAGTGGCAGTTTTATCGTCTTTCTCCGTCTTCGAGGTTTATTTGTTTATCCCTTGCTTGCTCTCGGTAAATGTCTGATACAAACAAATGAAGTGCCAGTGCCCAGAAATGAGTGCCAGTTGCCCCCACTGTCAACCACTGGCTCAAATTAAGCCCTGGCATCAGGAGACAAGCGGTTTGTCAGGAGATACTTTTTTCCAGTTGCTGTTATCGTGTTTATATATGGTAAGTGGGAGAGGTGTAGCGCAGCGGCCTAGAGAGGCTGACTCCGGAGCGCGGGGCTGCTCAACTCAGCACCATGTGACTCTGGGCAGTAGCTGACTTAATCTCCCCGGTGGGACCCAGCACCTTGAAACCCTTAAGGGGGTGGAATGTTTACGTTTTACAAACAGGAATTATTGATATTTATTACAAATGGGAAGCCCATCCAGAGCAACGAGGACCCTGTGCCCTGGATTCAAACACTAGCTAAACCTAAAAGAGCAGACTTAGAGAACATTTAGACCATCACCACATCACCAAACCCAGAATAGGACATTTACCCTCCTTGGTTGTCACTTAACCATCAGAAGTTTCCTATCATCATCAAATAAGATTGTGCTGTTTACAAATCAATTCCTCTTACACAATTTTGCAGCTCTTGGACACCAAAATCAATACATTGCTACGTTTATTTCTGGACATCAGGCAACATGCTGCAACAAATATCAGAACTCATCAAAAAGAGCATTCAATTCATCTCTGAAGCGTGCTCAGACCTTTGCACTCTGGCTTGTCAGTGGAAGATTTTGAACACGCTCAATAGCCCCAAATATGCCCTAAACAGTTGTTGGTGCTGTTGCTCTTTCGCATCTGACACATGGGCTTATGTCAATTGCAACACATATGCAGGTCGTGCCCTCACTGTTCCCATAAACCCAGTGGCAAACGCGTTGTCACAAATATTTTAGGACTTGAGAAAAAGTATTGTCTGCTCAGCCTCAGAATAACTTCAGCAAAAGCATTTGTAAATATGCTTGGGCTGACAGTTGTTTGCCAATTCAAGGGAGATGGGCACACACAGGAGACAGAAAAAATTGTAAAACACATGGCTATCAAGATTTCAGTATAGAGTCGACATCTAAAAAGGTGCCTAAATATATATCTCGGAAGGGGTCCCAGAGTCAAAGAAACAATTACGTACAATTCATTTGAGTTAATCAGAAACAATTCTTTTGATCCACACAGGTTTATTCACAGCGGGATCAAGTATCTTGAATATACATTTGCATTAAATAATCAACTGTATTAAAGTCATACAGTGCCCCAAGAAGGGAGGGGGGAAGTGATAGTGAGTAGGTAGGGGAAAGTGATGGGATTAAGTGACAGTAAAATCAATACTTCAATGATATTATTTTAAGCTATAATAGGTATAGCAACAACTGCCATCAAAGATGGCGACATTATTTGAAAAAAGGCATCCAACACAAAGTACAATGAATATACAGAATATTGGCGTGAGGTTGCCGAAATTGAGACAATGGTCGACGTTTCGACCCCCTGAGGTTGCAGGATAGATTAACCTTGCTGTGGGGTCTTCATCAGGACAAGTGGGTGGGGCAGAGGACCTAATGAAAATATAATGACAAGAATTAGAGGGTTGTAAATACTGCCTCTGATTATCACATAGGTAGTCATGGCATGAGTCCCAAGTCAGAATTAAATAGGTTGCTGAATTAAAAAAGGAAGGTGAATAGATTCTAATATCGTGGCAAATCCGATATATAGAACAGGGTATGACCCATTAAGTAATTAGAATATGGCGCTTGGGTGAAAAACCGGAGCCGCACCGGGCAGACCGCCACTCACAGTAGGCAATCTTGAGAGAGAGGTAGAGGAGTGGATATAATCAATTTTAGAATATCTCGGCAATTTCCGATATATAAAACACAGGGAGTGTCCTATTAAATAAACCGGAATAAGGCGCCTGAGTAGGTAACCAGAGCAGTACATGGCAGCCAGTCAAAAACAATAGACAATCTTAAAGGCAGCTGGGAGACCGCTAATGTTGAGCCCGAGTCCAAAACCCTAAAGGATAATTAATTGGCGAAATTAATTAAACATACCACTGGGTCGTAAGTCCACCGCGTGGTCTCAGTTAGGAATTGTGCTGCATTAATGCGATTTCTGAAAAAATGAGCAGTGCAAATTCAGATACCCGTATACAATCGGATTGGAGTTTAATAGTAAAATAAAAAATCTAAATGAAAGGACATACCACACGGTCAATTATTCCTCCGTGATGTCTTTCCTTCAGAATAGCGATGTAATACTGCAGTTTCTGAAAGAATCGGCGTGCATAAGTCACACATGAATACTGATGGGATTTGAATGATCAGGCAAGTTACACGGAGGTCCAGTTGGTTACTATGACTCCCTATCCAACCAGGAAACGCGGCATTGCCCGTCCAGCCCTCGTACGGAGCACCAAGATTCTTCGCAATTTAGTGAGTACGAGACTCCCAGTCTTCCCGTCCGCCGCCTTTAATTACCTGACAACAGTCTGTTTCCTGACAGTTCTCTTGTCATTGCCCCCACAGACTCGATTTAATCGCAACGATGTTCAAGTTTACTGCATCCTGATTTTTACAGGACGCAATACACGGTAAGCTCATTGTCCCCAACTGGACCTCCGTGTAACTTGCCTGATCATTCAAATCCCATCAGTATTCATGTGTGACTTATGCACGCCGATTCTTTCAGAAACTGCAGTATTACATCGCTATTCTGAAGGAAAGACATCACGGAGGATTAATTGACCGTGTGGTATGTCCTTTCATTTAGATTTTTTATTTTACTATTAAACTCCAATCCGATTGTATACGGGTATCTGAATTTGCACTGCTCATTTTTTCAGAAATCGCATTAATGCAGCACAATTCCTAACTGAGACCACGCGGTGGACTTACGACCCAGTGGTATGTTTAATTAATTTCGCCAATTAATTATCCTTTAGGGTTTTGGACTCGGGCTCAACATTAGCGGTCTCCCAGCTGCCTTTAAGATTGTCTATTGTTTTTGACTGGCTGCCATGTGCTGCTCTGGTTACCTACTCAGGCGCCTTATTCCGGTTTATTTAATAGGACACTCCCTGTGTTTTATATATCGGAAATTGCCGAGATATTCTAAAATTGATTATATCCACTCCTCTACCTCTCTCTCAAGATTGCCTACTGTGAGTGGCGGTCTGCCCGGTGCGGCTCCGGTTTTTCACCCAAGCGCCATATTCTAATTACTTAATGGGTCATACCCTGTTCTATATATCGGATTTGCCACGATATTAGAATCTATTCACCTTCCTTTTTTAATTCAGCAACCTATTTAATTCTGACTTGGGACTCATGCCATGACTACCTATGTGATAATCAGAGGCAGTATTTACAACCCTCTAATTCTTGTCATTATATTTTCATTAGGTCCTCTGCCCCACCCACTTGTCCTGATGAAGACCCCACAGCAAGGTTAATCTATCCTGCAACCTCAGGGGGTCGAAACGTCGACCATTGTCTCAATTTCGGCAACCTCACGCCAATATTCTGTATATTCATTGTACTTTGTGTTGGATGCCTTTTTTCAAATAATGTCGCCATCTTTGATGGCAGTTGTTGCTATACCTATTATAGCTTAAAATAATATCATTGAAGTATTGATTTTACTGTCACTTAATCCCATCACTTTCCCCTACCTACTCACTATCACTTCCCCCCTCCCTTCTTGGGGCACTGTATGACTTTAATACAGTTGATTATTTAATGCAAATGTATATTCAAGATACTTGATCCCGCTGTGAATAAACCTGTGTGGATCAAAAGAATTGTTTCTGATTAACTCAAATGAATTGTACGTAATTGTTTCTTTGACTCTGGGACCCCTTCCTATCAGTACATTGCTAACCCAGGTCCCAGGGACTTTCTTCTGGGTTGAACCCCCTTTATAAACATAAATATATATCTCAGCGCTTAAAGGCAGAGGCAGAACTGGACCTTGCTGTGCTGAACGCGTTATCTCCTGAGGCATCAAGTGCTGTGTGCAGAGGATTTTAATTCTGCTGCCAATGACCTCACTGCCTGTGCCTTCCAGCAGTTGGGACCTCAGGTCACAGAGCAGGGAAGATCAGTCAGTATGAATGCATCAGTGATTATAAAACCCACACAATGCCATACATAAACTTCCTCATTCAATCTGTTCTGTGTAAACCATGTTCAGTTTTTACAGGGCCTGCTGTTTACAAAGTTCACATCTAAGGCTGGGCTTTCATGTCAAATTCCTGTTCATTGAATGCCCTACTCATTGCGCCATAGCTGCTTTACTCTGCAGCAGAGCCTACAATTTAATAGATGGATGCCCACTTCCATGCTCCCACAGCCTCCTACTTTTTTCACTAGCCCATTTCTCAAGCCTTCTGCTTTGTCCCGCTTCTCTTTCGATCATGTTTTTCTTTCTGCAGTCAACTCATCATTCTTCTAATCTGTGGTTGTACCCTAGCCCGGTGAAGAAGAACGTTGCCTACCCTTCCTCCTCCTCCAAAGTCCTTTTTCTCATCTTCCTTTTTAAAAACAAAGTTCTTGAATGTCTTGTGTTCATTTGACTTATCCAACAGCTCTCCTCCTTCAGCCTGCTAAATCTAGCTTTGGTAAGTTACACTCCATTACAGCGTCTCTTTACCATAGGTCTCTCTACCTCACCTCTGCCTAAGTGGATATGGATACTTACTTACCTACTTCCTGAACTGTCAGGTCCATGGAGTTACATGGAAGGCAATAGAGTGGTTCTCCAATTATATTTGCCACCACTACTTCTTTGTGTTGTTGAGCTCTTTGTCCTCGTCACCGCTCATCACCTTCCCAGTCGAGGTACCCCAAATGTCATCCCTGGAACCTCTCTGCACTGTTGCTATCAGTGAAATCACCACCTCCTTTTGGTTCTCTTATTATCTAAATGGTGAAGGTTCTAAAAACTTCTTCTTCTATAACAACCTTCCTCCAAACCGAATGCTGGGTTGCTTATGGCCATAAGGCTACCCATGTTTCTCCGCTCTCTTATAAGGAACTCCAACAAGGCAAACTCTCCAGATCCCTGCTTCAACAACCATACCTCTCTTCTCTCCCATGTCTTTATCCCTGACAACAGCAGCACACCACCACCATCCCCCACAGCTAGGAACCAAGAGGTGCAAATTAGGTCTACCATGCAGTAGAAGTCCTTCACCAAATCCACAATAATAGTGGTTAGGTACCATCTAATCAATATAAGTTTGCTTGTTCTCCGAAAACAGGGTACAGTACCCAATGCACACCTCAGCTTTCAAAGTCAGACACTGAACATACCTTCTCTACCTCTTCCACTGGTCACACGTTTCTCCATTCTGGCTCTGACGACACTCTCTCCTTGCTGGTCCAGGGTAGTCTTACATCTCTCCAGGATTCAATAGCTCTTAGAACAATCCCCAGTCTGAACCAGTTCAAACATGACCTCAAATTCCACCTACTCTACCAGAAAACACCAAGAAAGCGAAAATCTGCCCATCCTCCAAAAACACCTCAAAATTGTAGATAAGCATATACATTGAAACTGGCTTCTACATCTCAAGTGCTTGCATAAGAGTTGTGCATTGCCTCATTCATGAAATACCTTATTTCAAGCAATTTCCCTGCATGACCACGCGATTGTGCTAGAAGATACGAATTTACATGGCTTGTTTCAAATCTGTATGGTCTCTATCTAGAACCAGGACTGAAATGTAATAAGGTGACAGTCTTAAAGACTTTTTTGAACACACTAACAGTCAACACATCGGCTGCTCAATCGATAGCTGCGGTGGTTTCACCGCTGTTTTAGCTTGAATTCTTAAATACATGTCCATATTTTGCCCATTGATCTTACAGAATTCCATTTACATTCACTTCAAATGTTAAGTATGTAAACTGATTCATCTTAGCATTTAATTGACTCACACCAATGCCGCAGTCATAGAGCAGCCACAGCATCTCCAACACTGACGTCATAGGTATGGGACCATAGCCAGATGCTGATTGCCTCAGATACACAGCCACAACATCAATGTCTATTGTGCAGAAGGGCCCAGCACTTAGATTATCTTCCCAAAAGTAAAACAAATCCAATTTTCACATTAAAGAAAAATAAGAGTATAACTTGACTTTTTTACAACTAGTATCATTGTTTTACTTTTTCTCATTTTCCTCATAAATGTAGACCCTAAAATACCCCTATTATAGATTTGATAGGCAGGTGCATTGCACATTTGCTGTCACTCTCTATACACATTACAGTCATATTGGTATTCACTTCAGTAGACAGAATGTCGCAAAATTCAGACACTAGGGTGTGTATTAACAAGCCCCTAGCGCAGCCAGTGCGTCAGTTTAATATGGGAAAAAGTGACGCAATGGCGGCGAAAGGGCTTGTAAATAAGCCCCTAGGTCCGAAGAATTCCCTATGCCAAGAGGAGAGGAGCAGACCACTGGATCATTCATTGGTACTTCCTGGTCTGCAGCTACTTCATCAGAAAGTTCCAATGACTACAAGCTTTGACTGTGGAAGCCCAACCACCAGATATTTTTGAAAGGTGGAATTCACAATACGGTAACATGCAACATGCAACATGCATTTGTCTTACATAAAGGACGGTCCTTGGCCATAGATGGTTCAGAACTTGATGCACAGTGGCTTAATCTGAACTTCTTGGCCTCCCCGAGTCAGTCAGAAGTTCCAAGATGAGCATCTTCTTTCATCAGTATTTGCATCCTTGGACAACTTGAGCTTTGCAGTTTTTTGGGTCCTGCTTAGAAGCGTTGGACATCATGCAGAGGCAAGAAAGGCTGGAGAGAGCTCCTGAGATCACTGTTCATGGTCTGGGGACTTTCTTTTGGTTTAAGGCTCATGCAGACAATTTTTTGTCTCTCTTTTTTATCTGCACCGACAGGCATTTCACATGCTCCCTTTGCTTCAAACTTCTTAAGTATGAAAAATACTTATGGCATGGGAATGGGCCCTATGTGGATTACTTATTTGTTCTCTTTTTGATAGATAGAAAAGCAAATTAATTATTCGAAGGTGTTTTAACTTACTTCATTAACACATTCAGTAGTTGTGACATTGTCCGAACCTCTCTCCAAAACCCAAGCTCCAGCAAAGGCTTATCCATATTAGAATTCAGTGTTTGCTAAGGTTATCTTCTTCGAGTCTCCTCTTAGATGAATTTGAAGGATTGCCTGAATGATGAATAAGTAGCATGTGTCCATGGCTTCAAAAGTTAATGAGCATCCATTTTCCCAATCAGTAATGTGGCTATGCTTCTTAATAGTAACATAAATCAATGGTCCAGGTAATAACATACATCACTGGGACCAGACAGTAGATGCATCACGGATTGTAAACAATATGTTCATCAACTTCCACAGTTATAATATGCCTCCATGGCCCCAGATCGGTGAGCCCCCTGACCCACCTCCAGCTGCAATAAACACTCTCATGAATATATGCATACACCATACACTATACACTCTTACACAGATTCATGACACTCATGCACACACATTAAAACATTCTTCTCTCAGCGCACAACCCGCTTCCCAATCTTCACTACCTACCTCTTGGGCAAAAAAAAGATCCCAGCACTGCAGCCCCTCCCCTTCCAACAGTTCCTTCCAATACTTCATCCTTCATGAAGAACTGAGTTGGTGCAGGAGCTATAGGCCCTGGTGCTAAGCTACTCCTTGGAATTGCCTGGACACAGGTCCGAAGGAGTTTTGGCTCGTGCAGTTGGATGCACAGCCCGATTCCCCGCTTTGCACTGGCTCTTGTTTGCTTGCTCTTGCTGGCATTGGACACAAATTCTTTGTTAAAAACTGAGCTTAAGGTCAATATACAAATTTAGTTTGTAATGGGGGTAGACTTTTGGGTAGTGATGTCATTTGTAAATGAGGCCTTCAAGCAGAAAGGAGTGATTGCCCACACATTACTGAATCATGATAGCCAAGTGAACTTTGGGTGTCCCCTATACAGGTTGAAGACACTGGCTGCAGGATAATAGCTTAGGGGACAACACAGTCTATGCCAAATTTCTCAAAATTCAAGTCGCTTAGCCTGTAAAGCTGTTATCTATTCTTCAGGCAAATGAGAATGACAGCAGGACAATGCTTTGGAATTCCATTCTCTAAAAGAACCTGTTGATCATGCTTTCATTTTCTAGGGCATCTGAAAAGTCAAAAGGCATGAAAAGTCATAGATTGTTGTCTTGATTTGGGGCATCTCATTGACTGCCAGAGTGTTAGCTGTTTATGTGCTGCATTGCAGTCTGAAGCTAAATTGGTAGACATAGAAGAGGGAACTGCTTTTGATTGGTGGCACTCCCCTCCCCCCCCCAATTATGTTTTCCAGAAATGGAAGGTGCTTGATTAGCTAGTAAGGTGATCAGGATCTAGACGGATTTCTTTCAAAAGGTGCAAGATCTGCTATGTCTTAAGATGGTTAGGAATGATACCTTAGGTAAGAAAAATTTTGACTTTGTTGAGTAACCATTGCAGAGTTTCATTCGAGATACCTTTCAGTATTGATGCAAGAATAGTGCAGTCCTCCAGGGATGTGGCTATTAGAGAGCTGAGAAGTCCTGAGAGATCAATGGAAATAGTGTTGGTGTGAGTCCACTTGGGTATGTTGTGGGATCATACTAGAGGTGATAGCACATTTGTTAGATATTGACATTGGGTACTGATGATAATGATACAGTTTCATTTTGAGTGTTCATGGTGCATGGCAGGTGTGGGGTTGACATAGTATTTAATATTCTTGAAGAGTACCTAATTGGAAGTTTTATTTGTGATGGTAATGTAGGCTGCATTGGCTTACGTGATTAGGTTCCTTTGGGGTGTGAGTAGATTCTATTTGGTCATTGTGTCTTCGTACAGCTACAGTCAGCTCAATTCCCTCCATCTTCTGCTGGTGCACTTACTGCCTGTGGCTCCTAATTGCACCATGTTACTTCAGTTGTATGCAGCATGGTACTTCAATCAAAGCAGCATGACTTAAAAGGGACCTGGGTGTCTACCTGCATTTAACAGGACTGGTTTGAAAGAGTATTAAGTTGATACTGGTGTAGGGGCTGCTGCTGCTGCTAGGAAGTACATATTCTTTTGGAGTGCTTTGATGAGCATGTTCTTGAATAAGCAGGTATTATGTTTGGATGGCTTTATTTTTCCTCAGTGGATCAATATGAAGTGAAGGAGACAGAAGGTGATGGATGAGTGGTAGGTCAGTCGCAATGTTGTGAGGTATTGCTTTTGTGATTGCTTTGGGAGGAGCAGACAAGGATGTTTGTTATCAGTTTGCAGCTTGACAAGAATGGTGTCATACCTTCCAGCATTTCATGGAAGGTTTCCTACATAGGCATGGTAGATACATCGCTTCAGAGGCCAAAATCACAGATGAAGATGTTGTTTGCATATGTTATGTAATGTTTATTTGTAAAGCGTGTTGTCACTCACAAGGGTATCCTGGCGCTGAGCAGGTGTGTGCCTAGCACTATCTATGGTAGAATGCTTAATTGAAAAGCTAGGTCTTCAGCTTCTTGCAGAATTCAAAAAGAGAGGAGGCTCTGATGTGGAGAGTGACGTTGTGCCACGCTATAGGAGTGATGTAAGAGAATGCTCATCCTCCTGATCTGGTTCTGTGTATGAGTGGGATGTTGGTGAGTAGGAGTCCTGCAGAGCAGAGTTGTCTGGCTGGTTGGTGGAAGGAAATGTAACTGGTCAGGTAGGTGGGGCCTGAGTTGTGAAGTGCCTTGAATGTGTGTAGGAGGAGTTTGAATTGAGCACGTTTGTGTTTTGGATGCCAGTGTAGTTCCCTGAGGTGCAGTGTAATTTTATTTATTGATCTATTTATTTATTTTTGACATTTATAAAGCGCACAACTGCCCTAGGGTGTCTCGGCGCTATGGACAGCGGACAGGTCTGCAAGGGAAGCTATTGATTAAACAACCAAGTCTTTATCATCTGAATTGATGAGTGGGAGGTTGAAGCTGAATCTGGCAGCCGAGTTCTGGATGGTCTGTAGTCTTCTAGTGAGTTGCTTGGTGATGCAATGTGGAGGGTTTTCCCATAGTTCAGCATGTTAGTGACTAGGAGTGTGAGGGACAATTTTTCTTGTATTTCTTCGTGGCCATTTGAAGATTTTCCTCAGCGTCTTCAGGGTGTGGAAGCAGTGCCAGCATTGACTTATGCAGTCAAGCCCTGTTTGCTGTTGATGCTTATTCTGAGGTTCATGGAGTGAGTTCTGGGTCTGGGCCCAAGTTGAGCCAGCCATCAGTCGGGGTCCCATGGTGAGGCCTTCTTGTTGAAGATCACTATTTCTGTATTCAGCTTCAGAAGTTTGTCTTTTATCCAGTTAGCGACTTCGGTCTTGCAGGCGGTGAATTTATTTCTTGTGTTGGGGTTATTGTCTGAGAGGGAGAGTATAAGTTGCATGGCGTCTTCGTAGACAAGGATGTTAATGTTGTGTGCATGGATGACACTGGGCATAGTAAGCATGTATGCTTTGAAGAGGGTGGGGCTTAGTGATGAACCTTGATAAACTCGCAGTTTACGGGCTTCAAGGAGTAAGTAGTCAGGTGCCAGGCTGACTGCTTGTGTGCTATCGGTCAAGATGGAACAGATCCAGCGCAGAGCTGGTCGAGGCTGAGATGAAGAAGTTGAGTAGTTGAAGTATGGTTTTATTCTGGATTGACAGCAAATCCAGTGGAAGGTGATTTCTATGTTATTGAAAAAAGAGAAGTGTCAGGTTAGGAGCTTAACATTGCTGAAGGACGGTTGTTGCTTAAGTGTGCAGGTTTGCTGATCAGTGGGCGACCTCGCCTCCTCCTAATCTGTAAAATTGATGAAAATGTTAAATGCTGTAGTTTTGTGGGTCCAGGACATTAGATCTATAAGAACAAATACATTCATAAAATCACAAATGCTTTTTTAAGACTAATCTTGTATCCAAAATACTAAACTGTAATCTGGACAATTGGATTACACGCATTAAATTCCTTACTTCCACTTCCACCAGTTGTGTTTTCTTTCATTACCGTTTTTGTGTCTCCTATTGCTTTTCTTATCTTTTTCATCACCTTCCTACCGCTTCTTATCAACAATTATACCTCACTGCTAACAAATATTTTTGTTTCGTCTACATCCTACTCATTTATTGCAACACCCTTCTTAGTTCATAGTGAGGTGGGGTACTGTGTATTTATCATCAGTAAGCGTGTTTTGTAATATTACTAATTTGTTCTTATTCTTCTTTTACATTATTTTGTTTTCTATGAATATCACAGGCATCATTATAACTGATTATTCTACTTCAGAGTAAGTCTTGTTCTTGCCTACTACCAAAAACAAAGCAGTTTAGCAACATAGGTAGGTAATCCACTAGATTGTGTCACTGTAAAGAAACATCCTCACTGTCATCTTTCTGATTTCTAATCTGAATGAGTGGAAGATCTGCCCAGCTAAAAGGAACCAACATAAAATACTATAGCATAATATAATAGAACTCATCACAACGTAATACATGCCTGAGAAAACAATTCAGTATCCTATAATCATTTCAGGGAAAATTTCATAGACAGCATGGCAGTTATTTTCAAGACTTTTCATTGTCTTTCCCAATATTTAGTATGTTTGCAGTGATTACCCCTTAACTTCAGCCTTTAAATGCCAATCATAAAACACGGTGTGCTTATGTCTACATCGCAAAACATAGATAAATTAAACGCAAAACCAAAAAATTCAATGTCCAGTATTTTGTGAACGCTAGTGCGAATGTATTCTTTCACCAAAATGTAAAGAAAGCTGTAGAGAAAGGCTGGGCATAAAATATACCTTACAACTTGCTAAATTATCACTCACAGGTTTGTAAGACATGCAGTGACAAATCTGCCCACAAATAATCCGTATCTCACGCACTCAAGGGAGCAGGCACAAATCCAAAGATTTGCTTCACCTTAAACCCTGGGAACACATCCAACGATATGTGTTACTTCAAAGGGTTGCAACTCAAAAATGGCTTATCAGGTTTGTGAAAGTTAATATTAAAAGACAGGGAAAGGGGACAAAAAGTCAGGTGGCATTGGATGCTCTGCAGACTTGCTTTCTGTTTTTAACCTCTGTGTGGTGAGGAAATGCCACTGACTAATGTATGATAATATGATTCATTATTTGCTAAGTTACGACCCAAAAACTTTCATTTCAGCTTTTTTCAATTCAACGAGAAGACATTCACATTGACTGAACTCCTTATAATTGTTATCTGAAAACATTCTAGAGAGTTGATGACAATTGTTGTTTTTTAAGGTTTCCACAGGCCTCAGTTTTAAGATATTTAAACACTGCCTTCACGTGTACTTTGATTGGCTTGGTTGCCTCCACGTTTTTTGTGGTGGCCATCATGAGGATTAGCAGACCAGCTCATGAGCACTCACCCTGAGCATGTGTAAGAATCAGTGACACCACCTTATAGGCAGGACCAATTTGTGGTCATGTCACTTGCACCCCTAAACCTGTCTGCATCCATATGTGCAAAGTCCAAGTGGTCCAGCGATACACTCTGTCCATTTGATTATAAGACAGAGTTGATGGCGGTTAGAAATGTTGGTGCTAGTCATTCTAAGGTATGAAGTAACATATGTGCACCAGGTATTAATCAAGAGATGTCACATTGACTAGTCAGTAATGATTTCCATGTATCTACCCACACAGACTTCTGCACCAAGGGCTTCAACCTGACCTGATCGGTGCTTTGCTAAATATTACAGCCCTCTGTAGGCACTGTGTGGATTTGTGTGGGCTGACTGTGACTTGGATGTATTGATCCTCCAGTCCAGATATTGATAGTTCTGTTCCCAGAGGATTAAATATCATTCATAAAGATAGCACAAACAGAGTAGGAGGTGGAGTTGCACTGATTTATAGAATATTTGATGATCTGTACTGATGATTCTTTTGAATTCAGCATGAATTTAGAAGAGGTTGTGAGCTATGAAATGGCCTTTTCAGCTGACTGCTCAGCTTACCTCATGGCTATCTATGGAGGTCCTGACACACCCACTATATTTCTGGAAAAGCTTCTAGAAGCAGTCAGGTTCATATTGGCTCATTATTGCCAGGTGATTATCCTGGTTCTCTTTTATTACCAATCTAGGTATGGTACACATTGTTAATCAAGCTACCCACCAGGCTGACCATACAGTAGACCTTGCTTTTTGGTTTGGCTATCATAGGTTTAGCTCTCCTGCCCCATGGGGTGGACAGACCAATTCCTTAACGAACTGACATCTTAACCATAACTGCTCATACATTGGGCATAATTCAAATTAACCTCAGAATCCCAACACGCTACTATGTCAGCTGTCCATCATAGATATTCAAGACCTGCTGCACTCCTACAAGGCAGCATCTCAGACACCCTTTTTAACGGTTTACAGATTACAGACCATAGTTAACACCAACACAAGCATGTCACATTACCGAAAGCCAGCCATAAATCACATAACTTAATTCCGCTTCCACTCATCCCAGACCATTCGACAGGGATGAGAAAGTGTGGGTAGGCCCTGAAATGCTTGTTACATAACTGCAGAATGGCAGTTAAACATGCCACCGGCATAGCAGAAGCTATCCTATCTGATTAGCTCAACATGTTACTCTTGACTGTAACATGGCAGAACCACTCTTCCTATCCTTAATATATATTATAGTCCCTCCTAACTATGCCATCATAAGGCTTGATCTAATTGGAAAACTAGGTGGTGGGATTGCATGCATCCAATGTACATCCTTGAAGGTACTGCCCTTCCAAACCTATACCAAGTCCTCCTTGAATAAGTGGAAATCTGTGCAGCGGGCAGATTCTTAGATAAGTTGTACCTCAACTTCCACCCTTCTGGAGACATCCTCTTGTTTGTCAAGCATATCATGGAAACTATCATAGTCCACTCTCAGCAACATACAAATGTGATCTTTCTCTGCAACTTCAAATTTCGCTGGAACGAAATTGACGACATACATGTCAACATTCTAAAGAACTTACTCAATGATCAAAACCCTGTGGAAGCTTGTACAGGACAGACTCACAACAGAGGAATGAAACTCGGCCTAATTATATCCAAGGCAGTAACGCTGAGCATCGTTTCTATAAACTCATGTGACTGGTCAGGCCATTACTACATCATTTTCCCCATCACAGCCCATGTACAGAAATCAAGACACCAGGTGATAAACCCTGGGGTCAAAGCACCAGGAGGTCAAACCTGGTTTTATTTATTTATTTATTTGTTTATTTATTTAAAGAGTTTTGTATAGCGCGAACTTGACCCTTGGGTATCAGAGCGCTTCACATTACATGAGGTAGGTTAGCGATACATTTTGTATAGTCGACATTTCACAATGATATGAGGTAGATGATTATACAGCCATAAGTATTAACAAAAATATAAACAGACATATTAGATAAAGTTTTATATCAAGGAGTACTGGAACTTCCAATAACAAAAGTTCTGTCATGTATTTTCCCTGTGTAGTCTCCCTTCCTGAACCCGGCGAGGAATAGTACCGTCAGATGTTCTCTCCAGTATCGCTGGTGAATTTCTGTTTTCTTACCTTGCTGTTCTGTTTGGTAACTCCTAGGTTATAGTGTTAGTGATTACCTATCTTGACTTTGGTAGGAAAGTACTCATTAGGAAGATCTTAGCTTCCCTCTTATATGTTGCTGTGGTTGGAATTTTCCTGATGTTTGTAGGGAGTGAGTTCCATATTCTGGGGGCTGCTCCTGAGAGAGTTTTCTTCTTTCTGAAGATTGGGGGTCTCAGCAACAGCTCCTTGGCACTCGTGGAAGGTCTGCTTCCACCTGATAACTCAATTTTCTGGGCCAAGTATCTTGGTGTATTGTAATGGAGTGCTTTGTGGGTAATACAAGCCATTTTTAGCTGAATCCTGGCTTCGTATGGTAGCCAGTTTAACGCTTTCAAGAGTGGAGAGATATGGTCGAATTTCCTCGATCCGGTGATGAGTCTTGCAGCTGCATTGAGACATGCTTTTAGTGGTGCTGTGGAGATTCTAGGTAGACCGGCTAAGGTTGTACATCCATATTCAATCCTTGAGATAACCAGGGATTGGACTGCTAGTTTGAGATCCGCAGTAGAAATTAATGGTTTCACTTTCCTAATGTAGTTCAAATGGAAGCGGGCACTTTTTACCATTGCTTTGATGTAGGCTTTCATGTCTAGGTTCTCATCTAGTGTGATTCCTAGTGATTTCGTTGAGTCTACTAGGGTAGGGGTGAAATTTAATACTGTGAACAGTTTGGTCCATTCCTTCACTTCTGTGTGGTTCTTCGGTGGTGTGATTAATAGGAATTCCGTTTTTTTGTGCATTTAGCTTCAGATGATAGCTAGTTAACCATTGTAATGAAATTTTTAATGCCTCATTCATTAACTTGATGTCTTCCAGAGATGCGATGCTGATGTATATCTGCGTGTCGTCCGCGTACATGGGATAGGAAATCTTTGAGTTTCGTAGGCTTTCTATAAAAGGTTCGACATATAGGTTGAATTGTGATGGTGATAGTGTAGATCCTTGTGAAACTCCAATTGAGTTAGGGCATGATGGTGATAGTGTCTGGTTGTTTTTGCATTTGTCACCCCGAGTGGGACGGGCATGCTGAGACGTGAGTCCCGTGCTCTCCAGGTCACTGGAATCAAGCTATCCTGGCTGATGACGGCTGATAGCCAGAAACCGGTCCTAGGATACTTGATTTTGGTCCAGGAAAGACATGGCTTGGCAGTTCGGGCTGGACTGTTCCCATGAGGCACAGGGTCAAGACTGATTTGCTTATGGCCATGTCTGAACTGGGGTGGTCTGGTGAGCAAAATAACGATGGATTAAACCCAGATCTGTGACTGGGGGTGAATGTTCTGCCATTGTGCAACATTCTGTCCATCATTTGTTGTTTTTGCAAGTGTCTGGTTGACCAGGAATCTTCGCGTTCTATTCTGAAGGAAGGATTCAAACCATTTCAGCACATTTCCAGATATTCCCATCCTGTCATGAAGCCTGGTTAGTTTTTTTTCATGATTTACTGTGTCAAATGCAGAAGACAGGTCAAGAAGGACTAGTAGACATGTTCGATTGTGGTCTAGGGCTTGTAATGCGTCATCAACAATATGTAGGATTGCTGTTTCCGTGCTGTGTCCTGTTCTGAATCCTGATTTGCAGTCGTCCAATAGCGTGAATATGGCGATGTGATGGCTCAGTTGATTTTGCACGCATTTCTCAATTACTTTGACAACTAATGAAATATTGGTCACTTGGCGGAGGTTATTAGGATCTGCCGGGTCCGCTGTAGGTTTTTTGATGATGGGGACGACTTGACCTGTTTTTAGGCAATCTGGAAGGATCCCTTGGGATAGAGATGTATTTATTTTTTTTGTCCATATTGAAATGACGATATGGCTGATTTCTTTCATGCATTTTGAGGGGAGAGGGTCATTGTAGTGATTATTAGGTTTGATGTCTAAGAGTGTTTTGGCGATGGTAGTTTGGTCGTATAGTTGGAAGGTGTCCCACTGAGCCTTGTTTTTTGCCTTATTATGGTCGATTTTCGAGGTGTTATTGATCAGTAAGAGTGGTTGGTTGGGGAGGTTGTCCGCTGCTCTCCTGAGCTCTATTTCTACAGTGTTGGCCCTGTTCTTGAAGAATGTTGAGAATTCCTCACAGATCAGTTGCATTTTTGTTGTTTCTTGGGCAGATTTGGCCAACTTATTGGATTGTTGCTTTAATATCTCGAATAGTTTTCGTGGTCTGTTTTTGGAGTTATCCAGTTCTGATCTGATAAATTCCTTTTTGGAGTTGAGGATCTTTTTGTTGTATTCATTTCTAATTTTTTTGTGGGATTTCAGTTCGGGGGATGATGGGTGTTGTCCCCATTTTCTTTCAGCAAGTCTTAGTTTCCGCCTATCTTCATTCAGAGTCCCATTAAACCATGTATTTTTAACCTTCTCCGTGACTCTTTACAGTTTTAGTGGCATGGTTGCGTTGACTATATTCGTTACTGATGTAGTGTAATGCTCCGTTAGATCATTTACATCCTGCAAGTTGTTAGGTGGATTTAAGTCCTTCTCGCAGCTTTCTACTAGTAGTTCAATGTTCGAGTATTTAGTGTCTCGAGCCCACTTTTTAAGTTTTGTAGGTTGCGTGGTCTTGCACTTTTTCACTGTGGGTATCATGAAGGTTATGGCATGGTGATCCGACCAGTCGCATGGAACAATTGATTGGATTGAAGTATCCACATTTCTCAATATTATCTAGTCCAATGTAGCTCCTTTTGAGTGTGTTGGCTGTGTGCAGGCTTGGGTGAGGTTAAGTTCCAACAAAAAGTCTTTGAGGGCGTTGACCTGGTTGTCATTATTGTCGTCCCAGTGTAAATTAAAATCACCTAGGAATATGTTATTGGTGTTAGGGTTAGCCGTTATGATCTCCATCAATTGGTCTATGAAAGTTGCATTGTTTCCTGGTGGGTGGTAAAGCGCATGCAGATTGCACCTTTGATTGTCTGCTCATCTTATATTGAGACCTAGATATTCACAGGATTCAAGTGGATCGGATTGTATTTGGCTGACCTCTATGTCTGATCGGTGGATGCAGGCTATACCACCTCCTGTCTTTTTTAGTCTATCTAATCTCATAATGTTGTACTGAGGGGGCACTAGAAGATCCATGACTGGGGACGAGGATTCCGAAAGCCATGTTTCTGTTAGGATTGTCAAGTCAATTTCCTGGCTAATGATGAGGGCAGCGATGTCTGATGCATGTTTTGCTGCGGATCAACAGTTAAGTAGTAGGCATATCAGAGGTTTCCCTGAGCTGCTATGGTTCTGCTTTTGCAAATTGGTGGTTAGCTGGATGTGATGTAAGTTGTTAAGGTTGGGTTTCCTTTCATTATGTCTGGATGTTCTATTAGCATCTAACGGTAATGTTCTAATTTCCTCCCTTCTACTGTGATCCGTAGGGTCATATGCCCGGAGTAAGGCTTGTGTTTCCTCTTCCGATAAGTAACTACTGTTCCTGTCTGGTCGCTTATGCCTATCTGATAATTGCCTGGCCATCTCATTGCTCTTTCTTTGTGATATATGTGCTAATTCTTTGATGTGTCCGATTTTGGAGTGAGTGCTTACAGTAATTTCAAGTATCCTTTCCATCGCTTGTAGTGCGCTTTGTATGTCTTGTGACATATAGCCTATTTGTGTTTGTAGCTCTTTGATTTCTTTCTGAAACTGGGGTGGCGTATTAGGAGTGTTCATCTGCTCCTTTCGTGATTCATTGTTGTCGTTCCAGTGTTTTAGATCTGCTTTCCTTCCCGCAAACTTTTTCTTCTTGTAACTTGTTCGGTTGATTGTTACACCTCTATTTTCAATGTGGGCTGTGATATCTATGTCTTGTGATCTTAGTATCATGTTTGTGATACTACGTTTTGTACAGTTCTAGGTGTCATTTGTGCTATATTGGAGGGATGTATATTAAGGGTGATATCTTCCACAGCAGATATTTCCAGGTTTTCATTGAGTGGTATTTGTGCTGTATTGGAGGGAGGTATATTAAGGGTGATATCTTCCACAGAAGATATTTCCATGTTCTCAGTGAGTGGCCTACTCGTAGGAGATGTGGAGATGTCCCATCATGGGGATGAGGAGTTGGTTCTTCTCTCTGCGACTGTTTTGGGTCAGAGTTTGCATCTCGAGTAGTCACTTCAGTTCTCTCTGTGTCCTTCCCATTCAATATGCTTTCAGTTCCTGATGTGTCTCCTAGTCGCGTAGAATGAAGTGATTTCTGCTGGTCTCTAGTAGATATGATGTCTGTGGTAGTAGTGGTGGCGATGTATAGGGTGTTTATTTATGGGGTCCGGTGTTGGGTTCATACTGGTCCAGAGATACCAGAAACTTAAATTGGAACAATCTCTTCTTTCTATGCCAGAGAAACCTTACACCCGAGAGGAACCATGGGATTTACAAGAACTAATGGAACACTACAGTCGCACGATGGGCAACATAATGGAGGTCGTGGCCCATCTACACCCTAAAAGGCTCACTAACAAATTAGTACAGCCATGAATAAACCACAACCTAAATGAAAAAGGAGGCGATTCAGACATGCTGAAAGACTCTGGAGACAAAAACCCTCCTCCCTTCACTTATAATAGCTGAGAGAACTAAGAAACACCTACAGAAAATCTATATGGAATGCCTAAGCAGAATTCTTCAAACCCCAAATAGAAAACTCCAGAACCCGCCTAAGCAAACTGTTTAAGATCATCAAACAACAAACTAGGTTGAAAAAAGCACAGCTATGTGTATTGCTAATGCAGAAACTGTGAAGCTTTCTCTGCCTTCTTTAAGGAGAAGTTAAAGAAAATTGAAAATTCAATAGCAACTGACATTGAAAGTTTCATGATCTGAGTCCAAAAGCCCATCAATCCCAGCGGGAAACTACCAAAACTGAGAGGATACAATCATGCATCATTCCCATCAAGGGCAAGGCTACCTGGAATAATTTTGGAACCCTAAGCAAAGACAAAATACATAAAATCTAACAGGCAATGAAGCCAACATCACATTTCTGTAATTCCATTCCTGCAAAAATAGTGAAGAACTTAAGCCCTCTCTTCTCTCCTTTCTTGACAAGGATAGTGAGTTCCTCCCTAACACAATGCATGGCTGTGCCTAAAAACCAGGCAAGTAACACCTTTACTGAAAAAAAGCCAGGTGCCAACGAGATTGATCTAAATAATTTTCACCAGGTAAGCTGCTGGAAAAATGGGTTCATAAGCAACTATGCCAACACTTTGAAAAATTCAACGTGCTGGATGAGTTCCAATTTGGTTTCAGACCTGGGCACGGATGTATGATGTTACAACGCGGTCTTTACACCGCGATACCATTACGACGTGGTCATCACAACGCAAGTCGTTACAACGACTTGCGCTAGAGGCGCTGGATTTAGGAATAGTATGATTTACTATTCCAACTCCAGCCTACGTAACAGTAGGGAAGGTGTTGGAATAGTAAATCATACTATTCCTTGGAATATAGTGCCATCCAGCGCAAGTCGTTGTAACGACTTGCGTTGTGAAGACCGCGTCGTAATGGTATCGAGGTGTAAAGACCGTGTTGTAATGGTTGTCTCCCCCTGGGCACAGCACAGAGACAGCCATTCTAAACATTTTGGATGATAAACTCAAAATGCACGACCAGAATGATTCCTGTCTACTGTTCTTGCTCTACCTCCTCTGAGCTTTCGACACAGTCAGCCACAACAGGCTCTTGGAGTTACTGGAGCACAGAATGGGAATGTCTGGTACAGAGCTACATTGGTTCACCTCTTTTCTCAATAATTGATCACAAAGAATCAAAATGGGAGGCTCACTTTCCAACCCATTCCCAGTTGCATTTGGGGTACCCCAAGGATCCACAATATCCCTCACTCTGTTCAACCTTTGTATGGAACCACTGACAGAGATTATCAAACATGTCATACAGAAAAAGGGGCCACAGGTCCGGACTAGAAGGAGGTTGTTTAACTGCCTGAATGTGCTCTTCCATGCAAAAACAGGGGATTTTCCTTTTCAGGACAGTTCCCCTCAGAGGTGTCATGCTTCATCATAGGGGTGCCTCCTCACGTGATAGACCTAGTCTTCACGTGGGCTACAACCCCCTCTCTACGAGGGAGGAGCTCAAGGATGTTTTTATTGAGTAAGGCAGGGTGTACTAAATCCCTATGTAAGGCTGGCGTGTGTGTAATAAAGTTCAGTGCTATGAAGGAAGAGTTTAAAACTGGCTACAGGCTTAGCTATATGTAACTTTATTCGGCTACCCAGTGTCAGGATTAAAAACAGTGAGAAGCTTATTTATTGCAGTAGCTGAACAACTGACCCTGAAGAAGGCTGTGACACTATCTAGGTCTTGTTTGGCCGAAACATGTTGGTCGGGTGATTTACACATCTGTCTTTAATGTCGGCACTTGTGTTATCGGCTTCTCACAGTTTTTAATCCTGACACTGGGTAGCCGAATAAACCCCCTGTTTGTGCATGGCAGAGTACATTTAGACAGTTAAACAACCTCTTTCTAGTCCGGACCAGTGGACCCTTTTTCTGTGTGACATTAAAAGGTGGGGAGTTGGTCCACGCAGGTCCTTAAAACTCCTCTAGCCCCGCAGTGTATTGATTGAGAGATTATCAAACAAGCAAACATATCATCAAGTGTACACTGTCACACTCTGTAGTTTAAACAGCTCCTCAGGACTGTAACTATGCGCAAAGATTCCACCTCTTGACCTCCCCAAATCCGCTAGCATAAACACACGGAATAGTGAAGTAATCAAGCGCGGGATAAGGGGTAGGAAGGGTACAGCAGGGAGTAGAACCTGGGAATAAACAAAAGGACTGGGGGTTAATGTTTGACAATGTTCAACATTCCGTTCATCAACTTTTTGTGTTGCATTTTCACCCTAAATTGGGAGGGTATGCCCAGACGTGGGTCCCGTGCTCACTACGCCACTTGAGTCAAGCTATCCTGGCTGATGAGGGCTGAAAGTCTGAAACCGATCCTAGGATGCTTGATTCCTATCCAGGGAAGACATCGCCTGGCAGTTCAGTCTGGACTGTTCCCATGAGGCACAGGTTCAAGACTGATTTGCATATGGCTATGTCTGAACTGGGGTGGCGTGGTGAGCAAAATAACGATGGATTAAACCCAGATCTGTGACTGGGGGTGAATGTTTGACAATGTTCAACATTCCGTCATCAACTTTTTGTGTTGAATATACAAAAGGACACAGTGTAAGTACAAACCTACCACAAGTCTACTCTCAGTAAATGTCTCACTAAGTATACATCCATATACCTGTAATAAACATATAGCAGATGTTCTCATTTCAGGTAAACCTCAGAGTTACACTGACTCTTTGTTTGGCTTCATGCATATACCTAACAAAACAAAAGTAGAAAGGTTATCAGCTTTCCGAATTATAATGCACATACACACAGTATACTATCATGGCTGAGGGTACCCCCAATATAAATTTCTTTTAGGTCTAGAGGAGGGGGAAAGGGCGAAAGATACACTACAGAAGAACCTCTGGACTGACCTATCTGATTTCAACAATGGTATAACTCAAGATAAACATTTTTCTACAAGGACACAGCAAAACTGATTCAATACATACAGAGAACAATGGCTAGAGCTTAATTTATCATTTATTTCTCCTAGTTTATCATTTATTTAAAAAAGCCATTTTTTTCGTTATTTTTCAAAAGAGATTTTTTTATCATATACAAAATACAAAAATACACATTTATCATTCCTATGTAATAGAAAAGAATAATTTAGCAAATAATACAGACACAAAATATCATATAGCTACCCCACCTAAACACTCAATGCTAAAAATAAGGTTAAAAGAAGGCAACTTAATTCATTCATCCATATCAGTCTCACGAGTCATACTGACCATACATACTAATTCTAACATACTACACACAAAGAATCTAGAAAAACAGACAACCAATCTAGTTTTACAAAGGAACCCCCAAGGCGGGATATATTTTAGATGTTATACATAGATATCAATCCCAAATTTTTCGTTTTCTATCTTTCTTTATGGGAATCCTTTTCAGTTGGAATTGCAATTGTCTGTGAGTGGCCAACGTACATTTCGGTGCAAGAGATACAATTATGCCACCTTCATCAGGGCCAATAAGTATACAATATACTTGAAGGTAGGGGTGTCTTCACATCTACTTATGCTCTACAGACAGCGCTAATTCCAGGTTGTATAATAAGTTCACGGTTTTTTTAGGAAAATTCCTGCAACAGTATAAGGGTCCAGGCCAGAGAAATTGGGGGTCTTTAACTGCTTTCCCCAAAGCTGCAATATCTAGTCCCGTATCACAGTATAGGGACAGAAAACTCTTCTCTTTCCTCCTTCTATATGTTCTGATAGGAAGATTCTTTTGAAATTGGTGTGTCTCTGGGAGAGAAAGATAAATTCGATTGATATCATTGAAGTGTGTTTCTATCTTTTAGTAACTGTGGTTTCAACCCAGAGCGAGTGATCACTCATATGGGTGGTATGCTCTTTCCTTCGCTGGCGACATCTATAATGCAGCTGGCCGGTGTGCACACAGTATACACCAGGTCATACTATCATCTCTCATACATACCCCTGATAGCAAACGTAAGGAAAAGGATTATTGCAGATAGGGAACAAACGGGTGCTTCTACGGAATGTTGTTCCTTGAATAATCAACAAAAAGATCAACCAGCAATAATCCTCTAGAACAACAATTCGTGCTCCATGCACGTCTTCGTGTTCACAATGAACGTTAATCCAATAGAAGGAAAGTGTCTATTAAAAGAATAATTAAATCACCAAATCCTGATATAGTCTAATAGAGAGGCAATCCTTCTTGCCCTCAAAGCTGAAACACATATGAAACCAGGAGAATCAACTCTTCTCCTCTGTAAACGAGATGCCGCACTCCGATCCTTCGTGCGCATCAAAGAGCAAAGTATCTGGGGACTTCCTCGCTCGTACGCCGGAAATCGACGAAAGCGGCTGAGACACCCGTCCCGCCGTGAGTGTAGGCAGAGCCCTGCTACACTCCTGCAGTCACGACCTGGATGCGCCGAAGCTCTTGAGCGCCGCAGATTCCTACTCCAGCTCCGACCACGACTTCCTGAAACCAAGAATTACGCATGCCAGCCGAAGTGCGTGACGTCTTAAAATACCCATGAGCCTCGGTTTATGGCCTCATGAGAGTTGTAGTTCTCCATGCCGATTTCCTCCTTAAGAATTTTGTAGGCTGGCGCCAAGGCAGACCGGGCCTGACATACATGGATGACACTATATTTTACCTAAAGATTTCATTCCCCAGAAGACACCATAAGACTAAATGACACAATTCTAAAAACTGGCTATCACAAACCCACCTCAAAATGAATATGATGTATACAGAATTCCTACTCATATCCCCTACACACAGCTCACCACCAGTTGAAGAATGATTGCCCACTTTAGTGCCCTCAATTGCAATCCTGAAATCATTGAGTCAACAGAGTCCCTCGGGATAGTGCTGGAGACGAACCTCAACATGCAAGCACACATCAATGCAGCCACAAGAGTAGCTTCCATCCTAATAAATCTGCTGAAGAAGGTAAAACCATACATATCACCTCTATTTTTCAAGATAGCAGTATGGTCCTTGGTCATCTCCAGACTGGAATACGGAAGTGCAACCTGAACAGGTTTGCTGAAAGCAAGAACAGCACCACTTAAGACAACACTTAACACAGCAAAATGATGGACGGAGTACTGAAACTTTTCAACCACTCACCTTGAGGCAAGAGATCTGGGTTTAATCCATTGTTGTTTTGCTCACTATCCCACCCCAGTTTGGACACAATCATATGCAACAAAGTCTTGAACCGGCTCCTCATGTAAACAGACCAACCCGAACTGCTAGGCCAGGCCGTCCCTGGACCGGAAACAAGCATCCTGGGGCTGGTTTGAGGGTATCACCCCTCATCAGCCAGGCTAGCTTGAAATCAGTGGCACAGCGAGCAAGGGGCCCACGTCTGAACATACCCTTGGCCACTTAGGGCAAGCATAGCAAACACCACAAGATGATGGATGGAGTGCTGAAATCTTTCAACCACCTACCCCTAGTCAAGAGATCTGGGCTTAATCCATCATTCTTTTGCTCGCTATCTGCCAGATTCATTAAAACCCTATTCTGCGAGTTCCAAATTGCGATTAATACCGAATCGCAATTTAGAATTCGCATAATGGGATTCATGTAAATCTGCGAAAAAATATAGCGAATCGCATTCGGCCGCAAAAGCCGATAGCGATTATCCTGAAATCGCTGAAAATTTGCAAAAACGGTCTTATTCCGTGTTGAAATTGCGATCTCGCTATTAGCGAGATCGCAAATTGCGATCTCGCTAATAGCGAGAACGCAAAAACGGGAAGTCGCATTTCGAGCACTGTGATGACATCACAACCAGGAAGCAGGCTGTTCCCTCCCTCATTCAGAATACTGAGGCAGAATTGGAAGCAGCACAGCTCAGAGCTCCACTCCAACCACCTCCAGTTTTTGCATTTGGATCCTGCAGGCTGCAGCTATCTCACAGGAAACACCAGGGCCCAGTGACACAGGGAGAAAGCGCAAAATGAAATTCTCCGAACAGGAGCTGGAATATCTCATCGATGGAGTCTGTAAAGACCATGATAAACTTTTTGGCACGGACTCCAGGAGGGTGCCAGAGGCAGAGAAACGTCGACTGTGGATGCGCATAGCGCGAAAGTGAACTCTGTTGGAGTAACACAGAGATCAAAAGACGAACTCAAAAAGAGGTGGTACAACCTCCGAGGTCGTGCCAAGGAGAGGGTGGCTGAGAGGCTGGGTGAGCGCCTTGCACCAGGAGGGGGAGAGCCTACAGTCCCTCCCAACACCCCATTGGAGGATCGTGTTGAGGACACATTGCAACCTGAGGCATGCGTGGGGGTAACCCGCCTGGACTCATCCCGAACCACCCAAGACAGTCAAGGTAAGTGCCATGCGACTGTGACCCTGTCCCCTAACAATGACCATGACCCTATAGCTACTCATAATAAACCCCAGTCATGCAGCCCATGCACACCAGAATATCCCTATAGCATTGTGGGACATGTAGTCTGACCACAATGTTCTACAAATTCCCATGCAGCCAGACATGTCCTAATGTACTCAATGCAACAGCCAGTCAGGGAATTGTAGCCAGCATGCATGTAGCAACCTCACATGTCAAAGATACATGTAATTAATCAACGTCCACTTTCCATCACAGGTGGCACTGATAACAACAGCAGCGAAAGTGAGGGGCTGCAAATTGGTGACACACAAGAGGATCCTGAGGGTGAGGAAGATACATCCACACAACCAGCTCCATCTGCCCGAGCACCAGTGCCAGCAGGCGTACCACCACCTGCAAGGCCAGCTACAACAGGCGCACCACCATCGTCAGCAGTGAGACCCATGCCAGTGGAATCGGCAATCCCAGCAGCTGCAAGACCAGCGACACAACGCACACCTACTGTGCCCACCCAGCCCAGCAGGCAGGTCAGGGAGCGGCACCAAAATACATCACGCACCGCCAGGAGGGGGATGACTGTGCGTGTGCCAGGGCTCTCAATAGAGTACCGCATGCTGCGAGTGCACCAATTACAGGCACGACACCTTGCAGCTATACACCTGCAGCTGCACAATGCAGGCAGGAATATTGTCCATCTGTCCGACCGGATGGACCGGATGACCACAGCTATGGAGGAAAACACTGCGGCCATGGTTAGGCAGCGAAACCTCTGCCTCCGCCGCCACCGCCAGCTCCTCACGGCGTACACGCGCTCCAATTATGTAATTGGCAACGCCACTTCCCAGCTGGCCCGTTGGTCTCTGACCATGCAACTCCAGATGGTCCAATGCAGTCAGGACGTGGCACGGGCACTGGAGCAGGAGGGGATGACACAAGTGAGGGGACATCTACTCACAGCAGCCTGTCTTCGTCACAGGGTAGTGTTCCACGCCGCAGCAGCAGGCCCGCTGCTGCATCACGTACTCAGCCGGAGGAAGAGCCCGAGAGGCGACTGGGAGCCGCGCGCCGGAGGCGCCAATGACATTAATGTTCATAGGGCAGGGACATGCTGCTGACATAAGCATACCCACTACAAAATGTCGAGTAGTATGAAGCAATACTCTTCTAATGTTACAGTTTGAAATATTGCCATATTATTGTGCAACCAACAATAATATTTATTCTATGATAATACATCCGACTCATGTCATTATTTCCAGTTTCATGCATGAGTGAAGTGTTGGGTGAGGGGAGTGGGTGCACTAGAAACAGTTCATTGTGATTTGGTTGCGCCGTCTGTGTCCTTCAGCAGGATTTTCCCCGCGTGCATGACGCGCATGTGCAGGTGGGCGTTGGTCCCCATCAGACTTACTGCCAGAGATGTCAACAGGGATCCTGCGCTTGGTAGCAATGTTGTGAAGGATTGCACACACGGCCACGATGCGGCAGCAGACCTCAGGATTGTATTTCATGGCCCCACCTGTCTTGTGCAGTATGCGGAACCTGCTTTTCAACAGGCCAAATGTCCTCTCAATACAATTCCTTGTGCGAATGTGTGATGCATTAAATCGCCGTTGCTGTGGTGTTGCAGGGTTGAGGTATGGGATGAGGAGGTACTCACGGAGAGCGTAGCCGCTGTCACCTGAATGAAAGGAGCAGAGGGTGAGTGCCTGTTCTGCGCAGCTACATGATCACAGTGTACAAATCTGGGGCATGTGTACTTACCTGGTAGGTGACCTTCCCCAAAGTCTCCCCTGGCCAGTCGTGTGTGGATGCCGCTGTGCCTGAAGATGAAGGAGTCATGTGTGCTCCCCGGATACTGTGCCACAATGTCTGTGATGAATGTTTTTGCATTGCACACCATCTGGATGTTGAGGGAGTGGTAGCTTTTCCGGTTGCGGTACATGTACTCCGTTTCTGCAGGTGGGCAAATGTGGATGTGCGTACAGTCAATACATCCTATGACGTGTGGGAATTGAGCTACATTGTAAAATTGCAGCTTGGTCTCATTGAGGTCCTGTTGGCTGGTGGGGAATGATATATAGTGGTGTAGCCGGGTCAGCATAGCCTCCAGGAAACTCCTTAGGCAGCGACACATGGTGGGCTGAGATATCCCCCCTGCAACAGCGGCCATCCCCTGGAAGCTTCCGGAGGCCAGGAGGTGCAGGCAGCACAATACCTGCACATGTGTGGTCACGGCATTTGTCCTCCTTGTTGGGTGCTGCATCAGGGGGTCTAGGTCCTGGATGAGCTTGATTATCATAGCCCCACTCAGGCGGTACTTAGCATAGATTTGCTCCCTGGTTTGGCCCAGAAGGGTGACCCGCTGGCGGAATATCCGCTCCTGTATCCTCCGTCTGTTCCGTGCAGCTCGCTGCAGCCTTCGCCGCCTCACCAGCATGTAGAGTCCAGTCATTGTGGGAATCCCCAGGCTCCAGCTGCATGTCCTTAAATGTGTTTGGCCAGCCCTGCACCAGTTGGGAGTTAGTTAACCATTTTTTGAAAATTCTTTTTTTTTCCCTTACTGGTTACCACCTGATTTGAGTTCTTCTTAATTTAAGCGTCGCTATTTGCGATTTTCTCGTAATTCGCAATTAGCGAGTGTTCATGAATGGTGATTGCGACTGTTTAGCGAATTCACAATATAATTAGCAGAATCCATGGATTTTCGCAATTTCCGATTTGCAAATTTTCATCCTCCAGGATTCTGCGAATTTATTTGCCCAGTTGCAATTTTTTTTTAGCGAATTCGCTTTTTTGGAATTTTCTGTTTCTTGAATTCCTTTCACTCAAATTGCGATCGCAATTGCGAATTCGCAGCTATTGCGATCGCAATTTGGCTTCATGAATCTGGCTGTATGCCACCCCAGTTTGGATCCAGCCATATGCAAATCAGTCTTGACCTTGCTCCTCAGGGGTACAGTCTCAACACAGCAGCAAGATTAACTACAGAATTCAGAAGTTTCAACCACATTACTCCATTCTTAAATCTCTCCACTGGCTCCCTTTCACAGCCAAGATCCAGCTGAACATAGCCTGCTTGACGCACAAAGCTCTACACCATAGGACACCATTATATCTGGCACAGAAGCTCACAATATCAGGAAACAACCACTCCCTTAGGAGTGCTAGCTCTTGCCTGCTAGAACCTCCGAGATTCAGAAAAAAGAGGACCTTTGATTGCACCTTCTCAGGGTCAGCCCCTAGAATTTGGAACTCTCGTCCTCCTGAAAACTGTGGTTACCCCTCAACCTTAGCCTTGAGGAAAGAAGCCAGCATTCTCCTATTTAACATATTCCTTCCATGAGATCTCCATTTCAAGATCAGTCCTGATCGTTCGGACACTGGAGGCTCAAGAAGGGTCGGATAGAGGAAGCCCTCATGGTATTTACATGCCTCTACAGCAACACTAATTGTCCTCTCTCTATCTAGGGTGGCATGGGACAGAGCACAGTTTTCCCTTTGATTCTATCTTGCGGGTTGTTGTATGTGTTGTTAAGGGATGGTGGTTTCTCTTTGTACAGCGCTCTATTACCATTGGGTCTTCTTTGCGCTTTACAAAACTTCCCAAAAAATAAAGTAAATAAATAAACCCATTCCCTTTTTGTTTTACATTGACCTTCCAGTTCCTCTCTACAAATGTCAGAGGATTGGGCCTCCAGGATTGGGCCACCAGGAGCATCCTCTGAAATTGTTTTCTTATTTTAACCCCAGCCCGACTGCATCCTTCAAGGACACTCTCTGTTCCCTAGATTCCCATGAAATGTTTTTCCAGGTGACCCTCCAATTGTAGTTTTCAGCCTCACACTAAACTACCAAAAAAGGTCAGGAAAGATGAGAGAAATTGGCACCAATCTTACCACAAGACTGCATTGTCAATCTTCATATTGCAGCTGAATAACAAAAAGAATTATTTTCGCCAAAGCAAAAATGTTAACTTTAGGATGTTTATTAAAGGTGCTTCAAATTCTTCATGTATTTTATTTTAAGTTGCCAGAGTGCCTCTTGCTTAGGTAGCTCAGTAGTCTCTACCCAGGAATTATGTGATTTACAGTCCTCCTACTTTACTAATACGGTCCAATTAATTTATGAAAGTATCAAAAATGATCCAAACTCATACAGAGCATCACTAAATCCCTGTGAAAGCCAAGAAGTGCCTACAAGTATTTTCTCCCAATCCAGACAGGCAAGAGCTCTCTAGAGTTGACTTTTTTGCAGCCATTTGTGAGGCTCTTACTCTCCAGTTTCCTAGGTATATTAACTTGGAGTCTCCAACTGACTTCTGCCTTACCAGACTCTGGCATAACATGACAGAAACAGTGACTATTACAATTACAGTTATCTTGAATCATTCCTTTGCATCTGGCCATGTTCTAAAAAAAAGGAAATGTGACTTTCACCAAAGGAGACCAGGTCACCTAAATGTACTCTCCATTGAAAACAACCTAACCTGAACTCATCTCTTGAGTCTGATAACAAGCATAGGGCGCTTCACCCCTTAATTTTGAAATTGATGAGAAGTATCTGCCTAGTGGCCATCGAATCACCTAGAGCAAAATATTGTGCTAAATGTGCTCAAACTGGTTTTCAAGTTCAGAAGGGTACTGAACCCGAAATGATCTCCGTTGTAAGTGAACATGGACAATGGGCACCCAGCATTGCCATCTTGACCTTTCTGAGGCATATGCTATGGTTGATCATGTTATTATAATCAACAATTCGGCAAAGATAGACCTTTCAGATACCACTCTTCCTTGGTTCTCTTCTTTCCTTGCAGGTTGAAGCCATTTGTTATCAATTATACCTTTCAGGTTAAGAGTAACTTAGTTGAAATGCAGAGTTCATCACAGCTCAACATTAACTATATTTCTATTTAATACCTATTTACGACCTTACAACCTTTGCTCCATCTTGATGGAGCAGGGTTTTGCAAAAATAAAACCTTCTCGAATTGTACCCTCAGTAACATTCATTAACAGTGTGCTGTGAAAATTAATATTAATAAATGTTTAAAAAAGGGGAAATGCTTTTGCTCATGTGTGAACTAATGCCTGTACTAATGCATGAAACTAAGCCGCATTTGTTTTTTGCTTCAAGAACATAAAAAGGCTAATGCTTCTTTTGTGCACGTTAATAATATAGTGCTAGGATTAATACGGGTTGTGCATGGGTTAGTGGAATGCTGTAGAAAAAGCAAGCATGGGCCTACTTTCCTGCCTGCCAGTTTGAGGTTCATATTTAATGGAGAATAAAATATCCCAAATCATGGTGTTTGAAAGAAGAGAGAATACAAAGCTTCTGAAGAAAAGTGACCTTTGTGGTGCGCTGTATGACTGCCAAACTACGGAAAAGAAATCCTGATAAGAATAGAAGTGTGTAACTTCCTTATGAAATGGCAGAGGCTAACAAAGGAAGCGTAGAGATTCGCAACATATGATGGACTGAAAGTAATATGAAATACAATTGTGTTCAGAGTTATTTCCTGGGTAGAATCTGTCATAATGCTGAAAGTTTAAGACAAAGAACACTTTGAAAAGTTATCACGCAGAGAGTGGTGTGACAAAACACCCCTTGTTCTTAGCCAATGAGAAATGGAACTATTTTAACCTTGAAACAAATGTGGGTTGGACTTTTAGGTTTTAGGGTATATTTGAGGTGCCCAGTGGGTGGAGTTTCTAGGTGTGCTGGTGTTTAGTCAGCGGGAGATTGTCGCTGTCTCGGTTTGCTGTTTCCAGATAGAGGCCTACCTGTTTCCTGATTCCTGACTTAATCTTTGCTGCTCGACTCTTCTCGAGGGCCTTGCTGCCCTTTTTGCAGAGGGGTAGTTTTCCCTGATTCTCACTTGGGTTAGTATAGATAAAACTCTGAATTTGCATAATCCTTTGCAAATCTATTTTGTCTCTGAAACTTGTCTCTCTTCGCCTATCCAGTCCTTCAATGCATTGATTATTTGACATAAGTTTGATTGTATACATTGCTATTACTTATTCTCTGTGATATTCTATAATTTGAATCGTATGACTGTACTTGATGAGCATTTTATTTCACATTATTACGATAAAAATTAGAATCTTCACACTGAGTCTGTTATCATTTAGTAATTATTGATTAGGTACATATTATTATCATCAACTACTCAACTACATGGTTCATGGCCACAAGTAATATATTGTAAGTATTTTGCTAAATTGTGTATAAACTTGCCTCATACTGACCCCCGACGTGAAGGGATCAGCTTGGAGTGTAAATGGGCCTTTGGTTGTGAAAAATTATTGATCCCTGATCGCTGGATTAATGTCATCTGCTCTTGAGATCTGGACCATATGTCAGATGCTGAGGATACTCAGTTCCACACCTTTTTCACTCCTGTCACCCCAAAGAAGAGATTCAGCAATTTGTTTTAGCCATGCCTAGTTGCTATTCATATTTGGGTGAGGAAAACGGAGGTTAAAATAAATGTGGAAAAAACAGAGATTCGGATATGTGGCCCTGACTCTCTTTTTTAAATTAAGCCTAGGGCTGCTACCTAACCCTGTTGAGGGGGTGAAGTTGGGGGGATCTATGATTCAAAACTCACAATGAACCTTCTCTCAAAACTCAGATTAACTCTGTAGTAGCTGCAAGTTCCTATCAAATCCAACTTCTCAGGAAAATTCTCGGAGTAATCCCAAATGAATTTTGGGCCTTGCTACTTGCAGCATCCGTTCTTTCCAGGCTTGATTATGCCAATGCCTGTTACTTGGGTCTGTTAGGAAAATCTTTGTCCAGACTTCAGCTAATCCAGAACACAGATGTAAGGCTAGCTGTGCAAATGTGATCATATTTCCAAGGTCAGGCGTCAATTGCATTGGTGACTAATGACACAAAGGATACTCTTTAAAGTCTTATGTTTTGCCCATAAAATGCCAAATTTTAATAATGCCACTTCTCTCATGGCTTAGGGTACTAATCACACACTCACATGTGTTTTGCTCTCTGCCTTGCATATTAGGGCAACTGTTCCTTGTTTTAAAGGAGCCCGATTAGGGGGGAAGTTGTTTTCAGTTCTAGCTTCCAAAGTCTGGAGCCAACTACCATGTGCCCTCCAAGATGTTCTTGATCATGGAAATTCTATAGAAAATTTAAAACTTTGCCTAAAGATAATTATGAATAAGGTGTCACGAGCATTACTGGACGTTGTTTAATGTACTGTCAGTCTATTATTTATTTTTATTTCTTCTCTACTCTATTAGTGCCAAGATGCCTTTTTGATATATATTCTGTGATTAAAAAGTTAATTCACTCTATCATTCATTCATTCATTTATTCAAAACATCACATACAATATATTTATATTTAAGAGTGCATCAAATCATCATAAAACTAAGAACATAGAAAATAATTTAAAATGCAATCACAAAACCAGGGACCACTCTTAAACAAATATTAAGCCATATAATAGCTTCACCTTGTGGACTATGAACACTCGTAAGCAGGGGCATTCAGTCCCCAAACACAACTCCTGAAATACCAAACCATCCTGAGGTATTATGAACGACCATCCAGTATTATAGATAGGGGGATCTGGACCCTTCTTATGCTGGAGTGGGATCAGTAAATGGAACACCTCCATAGTCCAACAATTTCCCTACTAGTGTTTTAGATTGGAGTGTCATTTGTAAATCTAATCCCTCCAAAGTCCAGCACAAACCCACTTTTTGCTTACATTGGAGCGGGAATAGTAAGTGTAACTACACCAAAGCCCAGCACTTTCCCTTTTGTTGCTCAGATTGGAGTTGCAATAGTAAATGTAACCCAACAAAAGTCCAAAACGTTCGCTGCTTTTGTTTAGATTGGAGTGGGAATAGTAAATCTAACTGCTCCAGAGTCAAACATTTTTCCTGATTTTACTTACACTGGAATGGGAATAGTAAATCTAAGCTCTCCAAAGTCCAACGCTTTCCTACTTTTACTTAAATTGGAGTTTAGAGTAGTTAATATGCCTCCTTTGGCGTCCAACATTTTTGTTAGTGTTGTTTATTTTTATTTATAGTTTATATTACTTTTAAAATAAGTTTTTAATAAAATGTTTGTTTTTTTACATCAATTTGATATTTTTAATTAATTGTGATACACGTTATTTTTCAAATATGTTTGTTAATTCAAATCCCATTTAGGTTATTGCTGATAATAATGAATTCTTTTAAATTGTTTAACTTTCTTATCTTTTAGAATACATACATGTTTTTATTTATATGAATAATCTTGCTGCAGTTTTTGTAAACAAAAATAGTAATGATCTGTGAAAGCAATCTTAAACACCTCTCAAGAATCTCATTCCCTAGCCCCTTGCCCACCTCTCTACAATACACATTCAGCCCAGTTTCTGTGGAGTAGATAATAACAATGACTCTTATGACCAAAGTTTCAATTATATCTAAGGAGCCTTGACCTGACACCTGCTTGAAACAAGCCTTTTTCTACCAATACTTCCATTTCGATAAACACTTCACTCTCATTGCACATAGACCCAGGTCAACTAAAATATGTGATAATCTCTCCACTCCTAAAGAAAACCACTACAGATTCCCAAATACTGGCCAACTATAGTCCCTAGCCAACTAAATGTGCAATAATCATTCCATTCCTAAAGTAAGTCACTGAAGTTCCTCACATACTGGCCAACAATCGGCAGATGCCAAAGTTACCAGACCATAGCAACATTTTGGAAAGAAATTAACTACAAAATTTGGAAGTCCAAACCAACTGTTACACGACCAATGCTCAAATCCCGTTAAAAACCTACAAACCAATGGAGCTGCTACCAATGAGTGAAACTAAGGTGTTTCAGAGTCAGTCAATGTTAATAGTAGCAATACATGAACAGCATAAATTCCTTTCCGGAATGGTCACACAGGAAATGACGATGGCCTGGTGGTGATTGTAGCATTACACTTAAGTAGCGCAAGGTCAAACTTTGCATGCCAGCAGGTTAAAGGTCGTAAATAGAGGATATGATATGAATCAGACATTAGTCAGAGTGTTACAACTCTACTTATGTCACTCTAGACATTGTTTTTGAACAACGACTTGCAAGGATTTCACATTTGCACAGAAAAACAGCAAAGATGAGACTTAATCCGAAATGATATGGTCTAATCTAGCTCCAGATAAGCAAAAAATTAATTTATGGGTAATACCTTTAAATTCTATGAAGATTCCCCGATGATGCAGTGCAAGGCAGCAGATTACTTCATCATGGCAAGGACTTGTAAACACTGCCTCTGTGGTATTGAGGATACTATCTACTTCTATGGAGGAAGCTTAATGTTGATGTGAGGCAGGATTCAAGAAAATTAGTGACTGCATTGTTATTGAAATGGAGAAGGGACTAAGATCAGAGAGCACTACCTTCCGAACTGGAGGGCAGGGCACAGACCAGCTTCAAAGCAGAGGAGACTATTGAACCAGTGCTGACAGGTAGGATAAAGCCCCCAATCCTACGTCATCCAGTTCCTTCTGCCAGAATTCTACTCAGCATTCGGTGGATGAAACTTCCAGCATCTATTCAGGAGGGAAATTCTCTCTGAGTTGGATGATGTGCTACAAGCAAGAGTTGGGGAACCCACTTTGAAAATGGCATAACCCCAATCGCGACTCTGCAGTAAAATCACGACTTGTGTGGTATTTTCAAAATGTAATTTTCTATTATATTATGCTTCATGTTCTGTTATTTTATGTGTTATGTATTGTATTGTAATGTTATAGCACTCTTTGACTTTAAATAACAACAGGGACTTTAACACAAGTGGTTCATGTTAAAAACAGAGCTGATTTATAGACATATTGTCAATATCGATATGTGTATTTGGTTCATTGATCAATACAAAACACAATTTTATACAGGCTATCTAGTCTAGTTTTTCGTTTTCTTGGCGCAGCAAGCAATAGTTTTATTACTAAACAATGTCACTCATTTTAACACCCTTGCGAGATGAGAGGCCCCATATGTCTTTCCATAATTTAAAGTTATGGGCGAGTGGTACACAGGGTTGTCAATAGCAAATGCTTAAGTTACCGAGTGAGTATGGCTACTAATTCATGTTCATAAACAAGAGATAGTGCAAAGTTCTAGCCTACATACAGTCTGAGTAACATTTAACACTCGAGAAACAAACTGGGAGTTCTTTTTTGACTTTTACTCTTTCAGGCTGAGACTGACAGGACACGTTAACAAACATTGTCAAGGCCAAAAGTATAGCCTTGGCAAGCTGGTGTGAAGGGTATTGTTTTTATATTTTCATAGCAGCGTATGCCACAAATATAAAAAGAAGGGAAAAAAGAACACAAGCTGGCGTTTATATTTGACGGTTATATGCTTGCAGTAAAAAATATAATTTTTTTAAAGAAAAAAATAATATTGGCGTACAATTTTTAAAGAACCATATGGATGTCTCCCAACAGACTGGCGTACTTAGAACATGTGTAAACACTCTTTTCCACGTTAATACACACCACAGGAAAATGTGGTGCTTATCAGTGCAAAGAAAATATACTATTGGCTTTGAATTGACCCCGATATGTAGTTTAAATACACTAAAAACAGAAGGATAAGTAATAAAGGAAATATTGTCAAAGTAAAGTACTGCAAATTAGTAAAGCAAAGTACTGCCATCTACCCTGACAGTGCAGTGCAATCCTTTTTAGGCAGAAATGCACGTGATCAGGCCAGGTGGCTAGATGGGTGGTCGATATGGGGCATTAATTCCGAATCTATGACAAAATATCGAATACAAAAATATCTACATACAAAAATATCGCAACAAAAATATCGATTACAACAATATCGACATCCTATCTCTAACAAGGTAAGTACAAAAATATCGGAAAAAATATATAGATGTCAAAAATATTGTTTTTTTAAAAATATAGTTTTTTTAATTTAAAAAAATGTAATATTAATTAAATAATACTTATAAATGTAATAAAGTTAAAAATATATTATAATATTTAAAATTAATAAATTATGTAATAAAAACAACTAATAATAAAGATATAATACATAGTATATTCTTCATTAATAATAACTCTAGAAAATGATTTTAATAACATAAATAAATGAAAATATAATAAATTACAAATAAATTTATATACATAAAATAATAATATAAATAACAATTAATAAAAATGTAAAACAAATTTAAAAAAGTAAGTAAATGTTGGATAGCGTAGGGGTAAAAATTACTATTCCCACTCCAAAGAGTGCAACAGTAGGGAAAGTGTTGGATAGCGTAGGGGTAACAATTACTATTGCAACTCCAGAGAGTACAACACTAGGGAAAGTGTTGGATAGCGTAGGGATAACAATTACTATTCCAACTCCAGAGAGTGCAACAGTAGGGAAAGTGTTGGATAGCGTAGGGGTAACAATTACTATTCCAACTCCAGAGAATGCAACAGTAGGGAAGTGTTGGATAGCGTAGGGTTAACAATTACTATTCCCACTCCACGAGTGCAACACTAGGGAAAGTGTTGGATAGCTTAGGGGTAACAATTACTATTCCAACTCCAGAGAATGCAAGAGTAGGGAAAGTGTTGGATAGCGTAGGGGTAACAATTACTATTCCCACTCCAGAGAGTGCAACAGTAGGGAAAGTGTTGGATAGCGTAGGGTTAACAATTACTATTCCCACTCCACGGAGTGCAACACTAGGGAAAGTGTTGGATAGCGTAGGGGTAACAATTACTATTCCCACTCCAGAGAGTGCAACAGTAGGGAAAGTGTTGGATAGCGTAGGGGTAAAAATTACTATTCCCACTCCAAAGAGTGCAATAGTAGGGAAAGTGTTGGATAGCGTAGGGGTAACAAGTACTATTTCAACTCCAGAGAATGCAACAGTAGGGAAAGTGTTGGATAGCGTAGGGGTAACAATTACTATTCCCACTTCAGAGAGTGCAACAGTAGGGAAAGTGTTGGATAGCGTAGGGGTAAAAATTACTATTCCCACTCCAAAGAGTGCAACAGTAGGGAAAGTGTTGGATAGCGTAGGGGTAAAAATTACTATTCCCACTCCAAAGAGTGCAACAGTAGGGAAAGTGTTGGATAGCGTACAGGTAAAAATAACATACTTATAAATAAAATAAATACATTTAAATAATAAAAAACTTAACAATTAAATAAATATAAACCATTTACAAATACCAATACATAATTATTAAAAACATGATTAGCAATAAATAATTAACTAAATAAAATAATACAAAAAAACATTTAATAATATTTAATTACCAATTAATAATCAATTAACAATTATATAATTAACAAAATAATTAAAAAACATTATTACTTAATTACATTTAAATTACTTCCCACCCTATTCTCCTATAAACCCACAACCCGCTACAGAACATATTTATCAATTAATCAATTAATTAAAATTAATTACCAATTAATTAAAATTAATTACCAATTAATTAAAATTAATTTATATTTCCTAACAATTAATAATTAATTTAGTATAATTAAATTACTTCCCACTTTATTCCCCTATAAACCCACAACCCGCTACAGAACATAATTATCAATTAATCAATTAATATAACATTAATTACTAATTCATTAATATTAATTACCAATTATTTAAAATCAATTTATAATTCCTAATAATTAATAATTAATTTAGTATAATGAAATTACTTCCCACCCTATTCCCCTATTAACCCACAACCCGCTACAGAACATCATTATCAATTAATCAATTAATAAAAATGAATTACCAATTAATTAAAACCCGCTACAGTACTAAAATACAAAAATTAATTAAATTACATAAAAATAAATTAAAAACATAATAAGCACAAAATAATATACAAAAAAATAATATAAAAATCGAAATTATTAACATCGATATTACTAACATCGATATTTAAAACATCGATATTACTAATATCGATATTAAAATCTGTCGATATTACTTACCTTCTATATTATGTCCCTTCGATATTTAAACATCAATAGTAGTGTATATCGATATTTAAATTTCGATATTTTGTCTGCATACCATTAATTCTGGATCCCACAATTAATGACATTGTATTATGCTGAGAAAATCACTTTTGCTTCCTGCACCCCAGTCCCTTATCTGCCAACACTGCAAGAATTGGTTATAGGAAATTGGATACTTCTCCAATACGTTATACACAACCAAATGCTTAGCAGGAGAAAGCGCTGCATCCTGTTAGAACCTGAATGGCTTTGTTCACTCTGCTGAGCACAAGGAGGCAAATCTAAAGTTGAGGAACGACCTTAAATCTTGACTTTATCCCTAGCAACCAGGTTCAGCAGTTGACACCCAATCATTAATTTGTACCCATTTCACTTAAAAGCCTGCAGGTGATTTGCTGTTTAGCTTTAGATTTACACACATACATACATCCCTTTAGTGAATGATGATCGCCATGTTAAACACCCTGGTGCGGCCCATTAGCACCATATGAAACTCAAAGAAGATATATGCAAGGTCAAGAATCATTTGTGGACACAAGTATCCCACTGATGCACCTTTAGGCTGAAGCTAACAGACCTATGTGTAAACGGCTGCAGGGCTGGGACAAGTCGCGTTCGGCAAGCAGCGTCCCCAAAGTTACCAGCCTGTGGGAAGATGTAGGGTTATGTTTATGTTATGTTATTTATATTTGTAAAGCACCTTTTGGGAACCTACTGTTTTGTCTATAGCCAGCAAACCTGGTTGGGATATGCTGTCTGTTGATTCATTTGCTGGCAGTGATCTCACCTTGGTGACCGGGGACTGGCCAGGGTTCTCATCGTGGCTCCCCACTGTCTGATGACCTCCGGATCACATCTCCTACCTGTGGCTTGCATCCATTATTTAATACAACGTTGAGAGTTTAGCAACTTTATGGAACAATATGCTTTGTCTGGGGAGTCTACTTAGGACCAGGAAGGGTAGACCCATGCTAGATTTTCAGGATAGCCATGTTAGATAATACTGAATGAATGTTGCCCGAGTAAAAGCCATTTTAATGGCAAATGGCTGTCTTGAAAACGTATCATGGATCTCTTGGAACCACATTGGACACTGCCGTGCTACATAAACACACTGTTTCATCTATTTCATTTACTGGTTACAAATTGGCATTAATAGCCATGGTACAAGTGCCCAGTGTCAATGGTGGTAATAATGCACACTGTATATTCGATAGCGCATGGGCCTCTCATCGCCTCTACTTTGCGAGTTTCACACTTCAGAATGGGGATAGTGCATAAATACTACTTGTTTTCAAAGTTCCAATTGCTGGATATGCTCAGAATATGCTGATTTGTTTTCCCTTTAGGAGATGGATCAATGCAACTTTCTCTGCACAGGTATTTAAAAAAATGAACTATATGTGAACACACTGAAGCGTTTGCCCACTGGGACCTGAGGGGAGGCATTCAACTCATTTCACATGCTTTTATTTGTAACTGCCAAAATTATAATCATCAACCAGGGCCAGGTCTACTTTAGCCTCCCGGAAGAGACCTCTATGTGACCCAACACAAAACTGTAAAATTGCTGCCACTTCTACTGCCCAAAGGTAGCCCTCCTTTGGCAACAAGTGCAACACTGCAGTGGCACAGCAATAGGGCCAATGGGTGTACTGTAAGGTAGGAGGGGTGCCCACTTGTTCGCTAGGGAATAAAAAGAACAGCCATAATGGGGGTCAAGTCGGTCCTTCATACTACAGGTCCCCGTGCCACTACACCCGCTGCACTTATGACACCCCTACAGCCAGGGGTGGAGCTCCAAGGGGGGTGTCCGGAGTGTGACCCCCCACCCCTTAAAATGGATTCTGTTGTGTTTAGTTGGGTCCAGGGTTCTCTAGTCGAGCTAGCAGCCCACATAGCACAGACACACATCTCCATGAAACTCTGTAGAGCTTGTACACACCCACCCTTGCTCTTCCCTCTCACACAAAACAGGCCAAGAATAAGCAAAGGACTGATGGCTCTTATGTGGTGCAGGGGAGCCTTTTAAATGTACTAATATTTTCATCCATTTTGCCATTTTAACTTCAGTGATGGTTAGGGAATCTCTTTTCCACACACCCCGAATCAAACTGATTAGGCTGCGCCCCTGCCTACAAAGTGCTAAAAAAAAATTAGAAAAGAAAAGAAAAGAGGTGATCGGAAGAAAATCACAAGAAAACATTAAAAAAAGGAGATAGTGGATTAAAAGGTATGATGGAGAGGACATGGCCAGCATGAGAGACATTTTTGTATGGCTTTAATTAAACCAGTGCTGTATGAAAGAACGCTCCGTGTCCTTATCAGCTTGTATTCTGACTTCCAAACCTTTATCTTCCATGTGGTGCCACAGAATATGCAATTGAATTTGCTGTGCAAATGTGGTTACTGATAAATTATTGTGTTTGTGTTTCTCAAGACCTTCGGTAGAGATTAAAGCCATTTGTGGATATGGACATACCTCGAGCGGGTGTTTCCAGGTCAAGAAACTCACCTGTGGTGGAAAAACAAAAACACTTTATTTTCGGTGCTATGTACGGATCTACTATCAATAATTTCTATTTAACATAACATGTTCATAAACAAGGTCTGGACCAGTTATACAGTTAAGAAAACCCTTACCGATTGGGGTTGGTCGAAGTTTGTTTATGCTGCCGAAGTTCTGTATACTAACCATTCAAACAACTTGAAAGGTTTCTAGGTTCCAACTCATCTTTGCCCTACAAAGGATTTTTCTGTGCGTCGAGAGCTAATTTTGACTGCATTGCAAAATAATTTTCACTCTAATTAAAGACAAACGTATACAGAAATGTTCTTTTTGCAACAGAAATTGTTGCAAATGGGCGTGAAACATAAAAACGCCCAACTTTGTGGAGTGTGAAGTTTTCAATCAACATTGCTAGGTGTGAGCAAAAAAAAGAGGGGCTTGTTTACAAGCCCCTTTAGCCGCCGGTACATCACTTTTTCCCATTTTAAAAGTGACACAAATAAGTCCCTAAATTTGCAACTCTGCTCACATCTAATACTAACACTAAGCTTACCAGGCTTTTTAGTTGCATTATTATGTGACATACCAAGAAGAATGCGTGTCCCTGATGTAAAAAATGAAATATTTAACTTCTTCATCGTGTTGACGTGGATTGAAAAATTTCCATATTGTGCCTTAATGAGGCTATGCACAAATATAGAGCAATATGTGCCAGCACACCAGTTTTCGCAGCTGTAGCTTTAATTGTAAATTGCATTTATATTGTTGTGATACGAGCACTGAAGCCTAGCTGAAGATCCTTGGTGACGGTAGTAATGGGAGGTCTAGATCTTGACGGTCTTTGTCTGCCAGAGGCAAAAAAGACTGACTAAGAGCCAATGAATTCCTTCAACTTGTTTCAATCTCCAGTTAAGCATGGAGTTGGCAACAAACCTATTGGAATGTCTGAAGCCCTGGTGACTATCGATCATCATAGCACAAGATTTTCTGCACGTAACTGTTGCAAATCTTGTGTCATTGTACAGTCTGAAGCAGGGCATGGGCTTGATCGACTTGATCGATGGGTGCCGGGCATTGCATTGATCCACCTCTCCAGATCCAAGAACTATTTGTGGTTGTTGCAAACTGACAGGAACCGATGACTGATACATACCTGTAGACCCTTTGTGGTGATTGGAATGGGAGTTCCAAGTCTCAACAGTCTTGGTCTACCATGATGCCGGAAACAGTTGACAGCGCCTAAGTGGACAGTGCCTTCCAGAAGAAGCCCAGTCAAAGGAAAAACCCAAGTGGGCAAAAAACCTCCAAGAATGGCAAATAAATCCAGGAGCGGACAGAGGAATCCAGGAGCAGCCATAGAAAGGAGAATCCAGAAAAAACAAGCTGAGCTATCAGAAGAAGATTGGAAAAATTCAGAAGAACAAGGGAGAAGAATTTCCAACCAGGAACCCACTGGGAACAAATTGAGAGTGAAGAGATTAACAACAAGACTGCCAAACCGTTCCAACACAAAAGGAAAGAATTATGAGTTCCTTATACACCCCAAAAAACTAAGAAATACCATCAGTACGAATTGCCCCATGATGGACTGGGTTGAGTAATAGGAAATCTATAGGTGGCCACCTTCTTGGAGTGGGAAGTTATATCCGATGAACCCTCGCAAGAAGATTCTTGGAATAAGGCTGCCTTTAGTAATTTAGACTCCAGAGGCGCCTTCTAGTTACTATTCCCCCAGGACAAGATTTGAGATGCAGGGGATTATATTGGTGGGCCGGCTGACGCAAGGTAAGTGCCTGAAAGGAGTGCAGCAGCCCACCGGCGCTCCCTGCACCTCTCCACCCTCCTATGCACCGCGCACCCTGCCTGCCCGAGAATTGCCTTGGTAATCGGCTTCGGGCAAGGCAGCGGCTCAACATATAAAGCGCTTACTCACCCCTAATGAGGCATGGAAGTACTTTGTGGCGAGTAGCATGCTACAACAGAACCCACGGTTAGATGTAAATAGGCAGCAGATTAGTAATGTTAGCTTCCTTTTCATTTTTTAAAGTTTATGCTCCTGAGATGACATGCATTTGTTGTAGTGCTTTCTCATATTTGAAAGAAATGTAAAAACAAAAAATGTCTGCCACCCTAAGTTATGCCTTGGAGTATACACCAATATTCAAACGGTTTCATCTGAACCTGTTAGAAAGAAAAATTCGAAAGAATTTTTTTGGGGTAACATTTTTGCAGTACCAATTAAGCTTTATGTCTTAAATTTGAACTTATTGGTACTTCTGCTCATGCGACTGCGAAAGTAATAAGATGGGAATACAACACAATTCATGTAGATAAAGGTTCTCTCAGGAAATAATAAAACAGGAATTAGCTTTAACCCGTGATAGCAATGATACTTTTGAAATTAATTTGTAATGTGGTACGCTGTGGTACGGCCCAAAGCTATTTGTCCCTGTTTTTACACCACAGTGTAAGACGGGTAAAACGTTTATTAAGGCTTAGAAATATTCCCTTGAAAACTCTTACTAGTAGCTGGGTGGATCAGGAAAAAGTTTCTTTTATGTGTCAGCTCTGCAATGGAGATAGTCAAGATTTGTGCCATGTGTTCTGTGTTTTGTCCTGCTCTTGCTGAACCTCGTAGATAGTTTTTAAATCCTTTTTATTGTAGTTATAATATGACCGTTGTGGATGAATTCTTGCATTTTATATTGTTTCCTATGAATGACTGTGTGTGCTAATCTTTTTTTTTATTTAAAGAGTTTTTGAAAATATTTTAATTCGATTTTGAATTGAGTGTTTTTTGATTGTTGGTTAAAGGAATTACTGATATCTTTTATAGTCAGGTTATGTATGCATGTTGCAGGATTGTTGCTCAGGAAAGGTCTAAATCAATCTACTAATACAATTTGAAACTTACTCTAGTGTTTTGAATAGGGAAAGAATAATTGAAATGGGTTAGTAAAGGAAATAAGTGAAATGTTATTGGGAGTAGTGAACATGTGTTCCTGTTAGGTGGAGGAGTAGGTAGATAGAGAGGAACTCAACAAGCATGTATGTAATTCCATTGTAGTCTGAAAGGTTTGGACGAGTCAGCAAATAAAAGAAAATAAAGCTGTGTAAGTGTTTTTAATACCATATATATTCATATATATAGACAGACATATATGTTTATTATGTATGTATCTGTATAGCTGATTTCTCTGCTGAATACATTTGTTTGGAGACAAGCTGGTGTCTGTGCTTGGCCTTGTTGGATTTGTGAAATAACAGGCAGTGAAGCAATAAATAAATATAAATATATATATATATATATATTCAAACCTCGCAGCTCCCAACTTCAGAAAGAACCTTACTTAGTTAAAGCATCTCTGTTCAAACCTGCTGGCAAGTTGGAGAAATAAAGGAGTTTATTTTTATCGTGTGGGGCTTCTCCCCGAATTGGGTTCCTGCGAAGTTTTGGATGTGTAACGGCCGTCCCGGTCGTGGGGATGGAGCTCGCTGCTGTTGCAGAGCCAGCGTTGTCATCAATTTGGGGCAACTAAGGACACAAACGTTCTGGGGCACTGCAGGGGTGCCCTCGCAACACTCCTTCAACAACTAAGAAGCGGGGCAGGCGGACGACAGCGGTGTGCCTTCCCGCCCACTTGGGTTTTCATTTTCATCAATTTTCCATTGCGTGTTGCACCGCAACAAAGGACTACAGATCCCACAAACGCTGCTGCGACTTGACACGCTCAGTGGGCGGGGACTGAATTTTTATCGACACGCTCCAGAAACAGATGTACTGTGCCACTGATGAAGAAAGCTGTTGCTCTTGAAACGCGTATGGCAGCTTACTTGGTGAAAGCATCTCTGCTCAAACCTGCTGGCAAGTTGGAGAAATAAAGGAGTTTATTTTTATCGTGTGTGGCTTCTCCCCGAATTGGGTTCCTGCGAAGTTTTGGATGTGTAACGGCCGTCCCGGTCGTGGGGATGGAGCTCGCTGCTGTTGCAGAGCCAGCGTTGTCATCAATTTGGGGCAACTAAGGACACAAACGTTCTGGGGCACTGCAGGGGTGCCCTCGCAACACTCCTTCAACAACTAAGAAGCGGGGCAGGCGGACGACAGCGGTGTGCCTTCCCGCCCACTTGGGTTTTCATTTTCATCAATTTTCCATTGCTTGTTGCACCGCAACAAAGGACTACAGATCCCACAAACGCCGCTGCGACTTGACACGCCCAGTGGGCGGGGACTGAATTTTTATCGACACGCTCCAGAAACAGATGTACTGTGCCACTGATGAAGAGAGCTGTGGCTCTTGAAATGCGTAAGGCAGCTTACTTGGTGAAAGCATCTCTGTTCAAACCTGCTGGCAAGTTGGAGAAATAAAGGAGTTTATTTTTATTGTGTGTGGCTTCTCCCCGAATTGGGTTCCTGTGAAGTTTTGGATGTGTAACGGCCGTCCCGGTCGTGGGGATGGAGCTCGCTGCTGTTGCAGAGCCAGCGTTGTCATCAATTTGGGGCAACTAAGGACACAAACGTTCTGGGGCACTGCAGGGGTGCCCTCGCCACACTCCTTCAACAACTAAGAAGTGGGGCAGGCGGACGACAGCGGTGTGCCTTCCCGCCCACTTGGGTTTTCATTTTCATCAATTTTCCATTGCGTGTTGCACCGCAACAAAGGACTACAGATCCCACAAACGCCGCTGCGACTTGACACGCCCAGTGGGCGGGGACTGAATTTTTATCGACACGCTCCAGAAACAGATGTACTGTGCCACTGATGAAGAGAGCTGTTGCTCTTGAAACGCGTATGGCAGCTTACTTGGTGAAAGCATCTCTGTTCAAACCTGCTGGCAAGTTGGAGAAATAAAGGAGTTTATTTTTATCGTGTGTGGCTTCTCCCCGAATTGGGTTCCTGCGAAGTTTTGGATGTGTAACGGCCGTCCCGGTCGTGGGGATGGAGCTCGCTGCTGTTGCAGAGCCAGCGTTGTCATCAATTTGGGGCAACTAAGGAAACAAACGTTCTGGGGCACTGCAGGGGTGCCCTCGCAACACTCCTTCAACAACTAAGAAGCGGGGCAGGCGGACGACAGCGGTGTGCCTTCCAGCCCACTTGGGTTTTCATTTTCATCAATTTTCCATTGCGTGTTGCACCGCAACAAAGGACTACAGATCCCACAAACGCCGCTGCGACTTGACACGCCCAGTGGGCGGGGACTGACTTTTTATCGACACGCTCCAGAAACAGATGTACTGTGCCACTGATGAAGAGAGCTGTTGCTCTTGAAACGCGTATGGCAGCTTACTTGGTGAAAGCATCTCTGTTCAAACCTGCTGGCAAGTTGGAGAAATAAAGGAGTTTATTTTTATCGTGCGTGGCTTCTCCCCGAATTATATATCCTGGCTCCAAAGTTACACTACAAAAAACGAGTCACTTCTTCGAGCGGGTGCCGCTTACACGGTGGCGTATCCGTGATAAACAAATGCAGGCTCCAAAGTCTTTCTCTCCATTCTGAGAAAAAACAAACAGCACTCCCGGGCACAGTTGCAAGAAAAGTGGGTTTAATTACGCCTTCGACAGACGCGTTTCGGGAGAACACTCCCTTCTTCCGTGTCAAACACCCGCGCAATGCGCGCCATCATTTTTAAAAGACAATGATTGACGGTCACAAGACACAAATGAGGGACACGCTCACTAAGGATATGCGTGGGCGCCATCTTGTAACTGCTAAAATGCATTACAAAAATATACAATTCGTATAATATTATCACGTTTAAGTTGCGCATCAATATTGCATCTTAAGCATTGTAAAACACAATGTTCTCCCGAAACGCGTCTGTCGAAGGCGTAATTAAACCCACTTTTCTTGCAACTGTGCCCGGGAGTGCTGTTTGTTTTTTCTCAGAATGGAGAGAAAGACTTTGGAGCCTGCATATATATATATATATATATATATATATATATATATATATATATATATATAAACTCCACCACTGCCAGTGCGAACGTTGCTGCTGTCTCGAGCGGTCCAGGTTAGGTCACTGGCCGACCTATGAATTTCATCCAAAATACCTCTCAGGTAAAGAAGTTAGCCTGGACACCCAGCGCTTGCAAATAATCCTTTATTTCGGCAAGAGAAAAGTCACGGCTTGGGCTTAATCGTGGCTGATGGGGCCGTAGCCAATTAGAACACTGGTTCTAGATGAGGAAGTTGGTAATGTCCTATATCTTAAAGTGGAATATGTTGACATCAAACGATCCCATTCGGATTGCCACTGTGTCCAATATTGATACAATACGAACTTTATCTGCCTTAATATCTGAACGAGATGTGTGAAAAATATACATTTCTTGAAATGTAGTTTTTTATCTATCAATGGAATTATATAATGCCACTATTAATGCAATATTCATGCATAGTATATATTGTTCACATTATTCTGTACATGCGAATATGCTTGATTAATCACACTGTTCAGTTAAGACATTTGACTAGACAAAGATGTCCCCCATATTCACTCTGTTTGTCACATGACTTGCACGTAGGGTGTGTTTTGGGATTTTAAAAATGGTAGTTGTTATCGACCTGACGAGCGTGATCAAGCCGTATTGGTGAAACGCGTCGGGACTTTTCTCTTGCCGAAATAAAGGATTATTTGCAAGCGCTGGGTGTCCAGGCTAACTTCTTTACCTGAGAGGTATTTTGGATGAAATATATATATATAACATAATATATAACAATGTGCCTGTTTCACCAATCCGAGGTGAAAGAACGATCAGGTAAGGACCTCTTAACGTGACTTCTTTTTCAAAATCAAAGCAGATGAAAAGAGGCAGCAACGATATTATCCAATGAAGTATATATTTATTTCACAAAGATGAAATAAACAGACATGGTGTCGTCCATGACGCGTTTCACTCCCAGAAGGAGCTTGTTCACATAACGCGCCCCGTAGATTAACCACATTTTATAATCAGTGCACAGGTGATATTGATTCAAACACAAAAAAAAGTGCAATAGTGAAAATAGGAAAAAGACTATGAAAGACGCCATATTGCAAGTACAGCTGTGTAGAATACCATATTGATCTCAACATAATTACAGAAATCTCAAATTAATGAAAAACAAATTGCTCATTTCATCAAGAACAATGTTCATAATTCATCACCGATAATGCAAAAATGTGTAAAAGATAAAAAATAACCAACCAGTGTCATTTATCTTAGTTCATTTTAAATCATATGTATTGATTAATGATTCGAATTCGCAACTTTTGTAAATATCAAAAGATGAAAAAACTGAAAGTAATCGACAAGTGTCATAATCAAAAGTGCATTATAGTGATCGACATATAAAGGAGCAAAAAGTCAATAGTCATTTCAGATCAAGTCCATAATAGAGTCCATCAAGTGATTCATTTTATGGAACAACTTTTAGATGTAATCCAATGAGAATTTGTTTCTTTCGAAAATCAACAGGTTTAGTTGACAGTAGATAATCGTGTAGTGAAATATGGCCTACAATACAAACAAAAAATATAATTTTAAAAAATAACATGACTAGAGCGTGCTAAATCAATGATTAAATAGTGTCTAGAAGATATTAATAAAAAGCTGCAGCAGAGAGACATAAAGAACAAGAACCTAAATGTAGCCAATGTTTCATATAGTAATAAAACTCTAAATTTCAGTATATTTTTAGAACATTCCAAATTTGAGAAGTAAATCAATGCGTTAAAGAGTAATTCAAAGGTAAACTCAAAGTATCTCATTAGACACCAAAAAGAAAAGAAAAAAAGAGAAAAAATCCTATGCATGTACAGTTCGGATACCATATATTACAGGAAGACATGTAAATCTTCCGTAAGGTTAAGACCATTGGGAGCTCTTGTATCGAGTAGGAGAATAAGATGTGCTTCTTTTTGTCTCAATAAACGTTCACGGTTACCACCCCGGCCGGGGGACTGGTACGGAACATTTTAGACAGCATGGTGAACACCAAGTTACATAGAAAGGCCACAGCTAGCAACACAATCTTACATGCTACCAGTCACCATCCAGTTCATCTAATCAGGAGCATCCCCTATGGGGAGATGCTTCGGATTCGCAGAATATGAATGATAATGATTGCAGGATAGCACAGCTAGCCAGTAGGAATAGATTCCTGGATAGGGGTTATTCTGAAGATGTGCTGGATATAGCTATCCAAAAAACTATGTGTCTTAATCAAACACAGGCTCTCATGGAGCACGAGAAAAGCGTAGATACACAAGAAGAACCACCTACCAGAGTGATCTTAACCTATAGCCTGCAGCACAAGGCGATACGCAAAATTTTGACCAAGAACTGGCCACTTGTGAGAAGTGACCCAGTTTTAAATAACCAATCCATCCGGTCTCCATGCATAACATTCAGAAAGGCTCAATCAATGAGCAATGCTCTAGTTAAGAGTAGCCCGGAGGTACTGGCAATAAAAAACTGGTTGAGCCCCATGAAAGGATTCACACGTTGTAAAACATGCAGAGCGTGTAAATATGAGGTAAAAATGACAAGTTATGACACACCATTCAGACCCAATCCAGTCCCAATAACCAAAAGTTTAAACTGCAAAACAGAATATGCGGTTTATGTATTGGAATGTACATGTAAACTGAGGTATATAGGGAGTACCAAACTACAAGTACACAAACGAGTATCACAACACTTAAGAGCCATCACGAACAATGACGCAGCATACCCGGTAGCTCGCCATTTTAAGGAGTGTCATGATAATAAATTGGAGGATTTAAAGTATTATGTTATTGACACTATCTTACCTCAGAAACGGGGCGGGCACCGGGAAGCCTTACTACGTAGATTGGAAACCCGATACATATTGGAACTGGATAGTAAGATACCTCAGGGTCTGAATTTTACTGAAGATTTTTATACTTGTCTGTAATTTGCATTATGTATTTATATTGGGTTTTAAGTAAGAGGAGATCCTATAATATACTTATCCAGCTAATGTATGCTAAAATGAAAGTTCTTTTCCTTCCTATTCATTCACTATATTTAGTTTGGCACATTTGCACTCAGAGAGGTCACGGCTGTGACCACCTGAATATTGATGAGATTTACAGCACAAGCACTTTAGGCCTTTGAAATTCATGGAAAACCACAACTATATGGCCCACTGGGGCCTTATTACCAATGAGTTCATTGTTTACATCTTATTCCTATTGTTTTTTGCAACTTTGCACAAATATTTTATACCTAAACAAAATGTGTAAAGGTATATGGTTGCTGCTATGAAAAGTTTTTTTTAAAAAGGAAACTCATACAGAGGGTTTTTTAAAATGCTTTTTTATTATATTTTATGTATATTTAAACTGTGAGATGGTTGATAACATTTATTTATTAACTTTCACTATTTAATATTTCACTATTTATGAGCAGCAACCTTGGAATTTTCAATGTACTCGATGTGGTCACTATGAAACTGATCGAAGTATGCTTTCCATGTTTATACCTATTGCGTGAATTGCACTGTCACTTCATATGGGAGGCACTCCTCATGCACGTCATGTGAGCAAGGGCACTCAGTTGCCCGAAACACGTCATGGCGGTGGTGCAGGGCGTTATTCATATGGAATAAAAATATATGCACCGAATTCTGGGTCTGCGTCCGTTTGTTTGGCGAAGGTGAACGAGAAACGGAACTTTGAGCATATATATATGTGTATATATATATATATATATACATATACATACATACATATATATATATATATATATATATATATATATATATATATATATATATATATATATATACACACACACACACTGGAAAACTAAACACCCACTTCCCTTACAAAGAAATGGAAAGTTTGCATCTCTGCAGCCTCTCTTATTTTTCACCTTGTTAATCTTACGCTCAACACAACATCCACAAATACACACACTTACTTGCTACCTTTCTTGGCTGAGCTTATCAATTATTCTTCTTTAATTCAAATTTAAAGTGCAGGCCCTTTATTCAGCCTTCTTGGTAACTACTACCCGTGAATAGCAGTGGGTAATTTGCACACTTCCGTCCTTTCTTGCGTCTTTTCTACCACACACCGGGGCAGATTTGCAAGCCCCATGGGCTTGTAAATCTGCCCAACTGTGTGTACTTTAGGCACTAGCTTTCTTCCTTAGATGTGGTACTCGTTTCTCTTGCTCCCACTGCGGAATCCAACACCCTATCTCTGTAATGAGCTGGATATCCAAAGATCCACTTCACTGACAATCCAGTGGGTAGTTTGCGTCTCTCCAGTCTTTCTTATTTTTCACGTTTTTTATCTTCCACTCAATCTACACATCATCCACACATACACACATCTACTTGCTGCATTCCTTAGCTGTGATTATCAACTATTCTTCTATTTTATATTCATATTCAAAGTGCACACCCTTTATCGAGACTTTTTGTTGTAACTACTGTTTCAGGAATTCTGCTCCTACACAGAACTGTGCATAAAGACTTAGGACCTTAGTGAATTACGGTGTACCAAAACCCACCTTACTACACAAACCCACTACCAGACTAGCAATCAGTGACTCATTGGTTCTTCGTCCTATAGCAAAAACACCAATGACTAGTCAACCCAGAACATGCGACTTAGATTACCTCAAGTAAGGTAGATGACAAGAGCACTCTTTCGTTATAGTCTTACACCAGTTCAAAACAAGGAGTAACTAAAGACACGTGCAAGTTTGAAATGTTTATTTCTAACACTGTAATCTAATGCACAGTACCTTAGATAATACAACCAAACATATTATCAGAAACAAGGTTGTCAGCATTGTTACTATTCCATAAAATACAAAGGGAAAAAGCATCCTATAATGCTGAAGGTAAACAAATTTAAAATATACCTACATTTCACCCTCCCTACCTAGCAGGTTAGTTTATAACTACAGAAGGTCTCATAGGATTACATGGGCAGACCCATACCTCTGGTACTCAGCAGTAGCGGATCACATTGAGTTCTGCACAAATTGTCAAGATACGAATGTTCTCCAACTGTGTGTAATCATGCCTCCACAATGCATTATTAAACGCGCCAGTATCAGAGGTGGCCACAGCTGCATATGTGTTATGGCTCTAACGTGCGAGGATCATTCTGAATAACAGACACAGTATTCAAGATAAACTTGATGTTCCATGCTCTCACTATACACACTAAACTAGCGAGGCAGTCTACAAATGTAGCATACCAAATTATTCTCATGTAAAGCAAAATACTCAGCCTTCTCTAAACAATACCACAAGTGTGTGTCATGTGCAAAGCAGAGCAGGAAAGGAAAAATGGCGTTTAAGCTTCTAATAAACCCATGCTAACTTAACACGGTGTGAGTGCAAGGCTCAGCCCACGACACCCTCCCTCGATCAAAGCTCGTGATATAAACGTGGGCGAATTAGGAACGCAGAGTCCAAGCCTGAAAAGCAGAGTCAAGTTCAAATTTGCAAAAAAAATTATTCGCTGTTTGATAGAAAACAGTAGCTAAATAATAAACAATAGGTAGAAAATTCAAAGAGTCTTAATCCAACAGCGTATAAGCACAGTATGTAGCAACAGCCTCCAATAGGAAGCCATTGTTCTCATCTGAAAACATTTCAGCCATCCAATTCAATAGTGAGAATGAACATACATGTTCCTCAACGACCGGAGCCTCTATCACCATCGGAGGAAAACCCGGGTCATCTTCAATGTAACTGCGTGCCAAGAACTCAAGCGCCGCTGCAAAAACATTCCAAAGTCCCATAATTCCATGTATCGCTGCTAAAGCCATAATCCCACCGCCAGAACCGAGCAAGTCATGAACCACTAAGGGGCTCATCAGCTGGTCATAATCCGCGTTAGGAGACACCGTACAGCAGAGACACAAATCCAGGGCCCAGTCGAAATCGCAGCTCAGGCAATGGAAGACAGGTTGAACGCATGTGAAAAAGGAGAATCGAAACGATAATCCATAAACTGCACTCAATGTAGCCAGAGGCAGCGCTCCGTAATAACTAAGCATTCGGTTGCGGACCAGCAACAGCCGGGACATATTGCCGTCTGCTGCAGGATGTGCATCCATATTTAAGAAAACAAATTAATAAAAGCACACCGGCAACTAATGCAAGTATTAAGCGGAATCCACCAAAGATGCTGGAAAAAATAGAATGAAAAAATCCCGAAAAGATACCAAATATAGTTTGAAAAGAAGTCACAAGGCCACTGCTTCTAACTTTAAAAAAGTAAGGTAACCCAGTAGTCAAGGACGCATTAAAGATACTCTAAATTAACTCCCAAAAATTCAGGAGCACGTCTATTTAATAAAGAAGGCACTTCTGTGCGGGTGTTACATGTAGGACAAATGTTTCTCTAGCAGCTGTAAGAGCGACCTCTTTTTGAGACAATAGCGCTCTTATACGACTCATTTGGTTGACTCTGCTTCCAAGATCGGAATCGACGGCCAGATGGAAACATCCAGCTTCCCATGCAGAGGAGTAAACACAACTTTTTTATAGCAAACAACCCGCTCAGTTACCGTAATCATGTAAGCGATGCCTGCTAACATCGCACAACAATCTGCATTATTTCAAAGTAAATAACTCCCGTTTCCAGTAAACTGAATGTTGGTATGATAGCAAGTGTCGGAGTGCCTTTCAAAACTCAGTCCAAATTAAGCACATCTTCATTACAAGAGCCATGCAATTGTATGTGTCTACAAATTAAGGAGTCATCTGGTGCTATTGTGCAATCCTCGCCATTTAGAGAGACTTTATTTACCTCCCTCAGGCACCAAATGTAAATGGTAATAACAAAGCTTCATGGAGATAAGCGCTGGCTAAAGATCCATATCTGCCTATAGCATAGTATTTCATGCAAACGTCAAACTTAAACAGGCTAAAAAGTAACGTAATGATACCGTGGATAAGCAACACAGCTGAATTGGATCTCCAATGAGTAACCACTTCTAACCATTCTCATAGCGCGCCCTGTGCTCTGATTTGACAGTGAGAGAGTGATCGCACCATAGTTTGTACTGCTAATCATTCTCAGCATACGCTGCGAATACGCTTTCACGTTACGCATCGCATCAAAGCTTCCGTGTGACGTCATGTACTGCGGACCGTATTCAAAAGATGCAAATGTTTTTAATTGTTTAAAAATATAGATGTATGTATTTAATGAACATACTAACAGAAGACATTATCTAGGATAATTATGAAATCTTTTTTTTTTTAAAGTTTCAATAATCCTATATTACTTTTAAAAGAAATTACACAAATCGAGGTGGAACGTCATGCGTACTCGCATCGTAAGAGCACGGTAAGCACAGCGTAAGCGTACGAAAAGCCATGTGACTTTAAAAGAAGACATTTGATTGGTTCATAACACTTCCTATTACAACTGTTGAAACTTCCATCCCATTATAATCATTCTACTTTGACTTTCTAAGAAGAAGCATCTCTTCTGAGAATCTAGTCAAATAGAACAAAGTTTACCATAATAACGGCAATGGACTCATCTTCCAGCCATTCTTCAGAGGAATATTTCATTCCTGAAGAACCTCCAAAGAAGAGGAAAGAAGCTCTAATTTAGCAGTTTTTTACTTTTCCAGAAGGGCAAAAAAAGGTTAATGCTCCAAAAGTAACCTGTAAAATTTGCCAAACAACTATTTCAAGGGTTGATCCATCTAAAAAATACTCCTTTGGCACAGCAAATATGGAGCGACACGTGAAGAACTTACACCCCAACAACTTTGCTCGAGCTGCAACACGGAGGTTGAAGGACAACCCACCTGCTGCTGCTGGACCAAGCACATCAACTGCTGCACCAGCATTTTCAGCAAGCAGTCCACACCCAAAAATTGATCCTGATTTTGCTAAAATTAAAATTCTATGCATTTAGTGCAATAAACTTTTGTGTTATGGGGAACAGTCTATTTACCTGATAAAACGCAGGAAGCAGGAGCATCACTGTCCTCGACATTATATATTTTTTTCATTCTTTTGTTCCTGTTGGACACTTCCAAACCCCCTATTATAGAAAAAAATTACCCCCGGTATTTGGCCCCCCTGGGAGCTAATTAAGAATAAAACGGACTTCTAGTTTGCATACGAGTACCATACGCGTACCCCGCGATGTTTTTAATTAAAACAAATAATATTTTTTGCACCTAAAGATCCCTGTGGGACCCCCTGAGCAGGCCTAGAGGGTCAACATGTTTCTACCCTGCCCCTTTTAATTTTTTTTCAACTTTGTTTTACTGTTTTCTTCTGACTCGGTGCTACCGAGGCACAAGATGGCTGCCAACACTTCCTGGTTTGGAGTGTTGACAGACAGTTGACATCCAATCAGCATGCAGCTTGTGCTCGTAATTATACGGATTTCTGTACGCGTGCAGTACTTCATCTCTAGATATCGCTATGATTTTACTTTTGATTTTCTCAGGAACTACTGAAGGGAATTACACCATTTAACGAAAAGCACAATCTGCGAACCGAACTCTACCCCTCTGCCAAATTTGGTGTAATTCCGTTCAGACGTTCGGGCTGTAGCCCTGGCTAAAGGTCCCTATAGAAAATTGCATGGGGAAAACACGTTTTGGGATACCCCTTTTTTCTCGGCCCCCACTTGACGAATCACCCCCAAACTTTCAGGGAAGGAGTGGAGCAGAGCAGGCCATTTTCTTGGAGAAATTTGCAAAGATTTGTCTACCAGCGGCAAAGTTATTCCAGATAGAATGTTGTGGATTTCCTATGGAAAGTAGGTCCTAACTATAGCTACCTACTGGCGACCGCCAGTAGATTATATATATATATATATATATATATATATATATATATATATATATATATATATATATATATATATATATATATATATCCCAAAAGAACAAGGTTACCCTTAAGGAAGAGCCTCCAGGCATGTAGTACAGCACTTCTTTTTAATGAAAGATACAGCGCAGCAACAGAAGTTAGCTTTCAAAGTTAAAAGGCATCCTCTGCCAAACGCGTTTCTGGTTTCCCCTTCGTCAGTGGCTAATGGTGCTCGAGTCTCGAGGCAACAGGTGCTGCTACTTTATCACGTTGAACCTCCCCATGTGGGCGTTGCCATCACTGCAGCATGCTGGTTCACGTAGTCTGCACAATAGGTATTTCTCAAGTGAGATGTTGCCAAAAGTTCGAAATATATTTGTACTTCACTCCCAAGTGGGTAAAAGCATGATTCCTGCTCTTGCGCTGCTTATCAGTCTTTCATTAAGGCATCTGCCTCCCGATTCACTGGTGACCTCTGACCTGAAGCACCTCGGGTCCGTCCTCGCAGAGGGGCTCTTCCGCGACTGGGTTAGCCGCTTCAATCCCAAAAGAACAAGGTTACCCTTAAGGAAGAGCCTCCAGGCATGTAGTACAGCACTTCTTTTTAATGAAAGATACAGCGCAGCAACAGAAGTTAGCTTTCAAAGTTAAAAGGCATCCTCTGCCAAACGCGTTTCTGGTTTCCCCTTCGTCAGTGGCTAATGGTGCTCGAGTCTCGAGGCAACAGGTGCTGCTACTTTATCACGTTGAACCTCCCCATGTGGGCGTTGCCATCACTGCAGCATGCTGGTTCACGTAGTCTGCACAATAGGTATTTCTCAAGTGAGATGTTGCCAAAAGTTCGAAATATATTTGTACTTCACTCCCAAGTGGGTAAAAGCATGATTCCTGCTCTTGCGCTGCTTATCAGTCTTTCATTAAGGCATCTGCCTCCCGATTCACTGGTGACCTCTGACCTGCAGCACCTCGGGTCCGTCCTCGCAGAGGGGCTCTTCCGCGACTGGGTTAGCCGCTTCAATCCCAAAAGAACAAGGTTACCCTTAAGGAAGAGCCTCCAGGCATGTAGTACAGCACTTCTTTTTAATGAAAGATACAGCGCAGCAACAGAAGTTAGCTTTCAAAGTTAAAAGGCATCCTCTGCCAAACACGTTTCTGGTTTCCCCTTCGTCAGTGGCTAATGGTGCTCGAGTCTCGAGGCAACAGGTGCTGCTACTTTATCATGTGGAACCTCCCCATGTGGGCGTTGCCATCACTGCAGCATGCTGGTTCACGTAGTCTGCACAATAGGTATTTCTCAAGTGAGATGTTGCCAAAAGTTCGAAATATATTTGTACTTCACTCCCAAGTGGGTAAAAGCATGATTCCTGCTCTTGCGCTGCTTATCAGTCTTTCATTAAGGCATCTGCCTCCCGATTCACTGGTGACCTCTGACCTGAAGCACCTCGGGTCCGTCCTCGCAGAGGGGCTCTTCCGCGACTGGGTTAGCCGCTTCAATCCCAAAAGAACAAGGTTACCCTTAAGGAAGAGCCTCCAGGCATGTAGTACAGCACTTCTTTTTAATGAAAGATACAGCGCAGCAACAGAAGTTAGCTTTCAAAGTTAAAAGGCATCCTCTGCCAAACGCGTTTCTGGTTTCCCCTTCGTCAGTGGCTAATGGTGCTCGAGTCTCGAGGCAACAGGTGCTGGTACTTTATCACGTTGAACCTCCCCATGTGGGCGTTGCCATCACTGCAGCATGCTGGTTCACGTAGTCTGCACAATAGGTATTTCTCAAGTGAGATGTTGCCAAAAGTTCGAAATATATTTGTACTTCACTCCCAAGTGGGTAAAAGCATGATTCCTGCTCTTGCGCTGCTTATCAGTCATTCATTAAGGCATCTGCCTCCCGATTCACTGGTGACCTCTGACCTGAAGCACCTCGGGTCCGTCCTCGCAGAGGGGCTCTTCCGCGACTGGGTTAGCCGCTTCAATCCCAAAAGAACAAGGTTACCCTTAAGGAAGAGCCTCCGGGCATGTAGTACAGCACTTCTTTTTAATGAAAGATACAGCGCAGCAACAGAAGTTAGCTTTCAAAGTTAAAAGGCATCCTCTGCCAAACGCGTTTCTGGTTTCCCCTTCGTCAGTGGCTAATGGTGCTCGAGTCTCGAGGCAACAGGTGCTGCTACTTTATCACGTTGAACCTCCCCATGTGGGCTCTTCCGCGACTGGGTTAGCCGCTTCAATCCCAATATATATATATATATATAAATATATATATATATATATAACACAACTTCCTCAATTACGATGCACACTCGGAGGTTGAGAGTTCTCACCAAAGTTTTATTCACTGCAAACCGCTACGCGTTTCGACACAGCAAGGGCGATATGTATCAACATTCCATTGTGTGATTCCTAAATAGCGATTTTTAAGGAATCGCTATTTAGGAATCGCAAAATGGTATGTATGTAGAAATCAGCTTCTTTTTAGCGATTTCTTAATATTCCTTAATTGCGATTAGCAAATTGCTATTCGCAATTAAGGAATAATTTCCCATTCATTTCTATGGGCCAGGAGGCCCATAGGAATGAAGGGGAAATGTGCGATTAGCAATAAGCTAATCGCAAATTGAAAATATTTTCAAGGGTGCAGGGGTGTCCAAAGGAGACCCTGCTGCACCCCTGAAAATGACATGTGTGCGCATATGGCGCACATACATGCCCTATGAGCGTCACATGGCACCTTTTGTTTTTAAATAAAATGCTTTTTAAAAGGAATGCGCAACTTACCACCAACTTGAAGTTGGTGGTAATTTGCGATTCCTTAGGAACAATTAGCAATATTTTATTGCATCATACATTGCATTTAAGGAATCGCAAATTTTGCGATTCCTTAAATGCAAACGCAAAATAAGGAATAGCAAATTGTGCGATTCCTTATTTTGTACCACATTTGTTTCATACATACCATATTGAGAATTCGCATTCGCAAAGGCCGAAATTCTGTGAATTTCGGCCTTTGCGAATGCGAAAATGCTTGATACATATCGCCACAAGTGTCTTGATCAAGCAATTAATGCAGCAAAACAACCATGCCTAAATACGTACATGAGTAAACATAAACAGAGGATGAGGTTTGTATCTCGGCCCCCCATTGCTGACGTTCAAGCTGGCCGCCATCTTACAGTGGTGTATTCAGATGCATTTACATTCTTACCTTTCTGGTGTATTTATATTGCTGCATATCGTCCATTACACATTTCATAGTGTCAATATATTCCTGTGTGCACGTCCTTTTTACAAAAATTGTTTACTTTTGTTAAAGTTTCTATTCAAATTAGTATTACATTGCGCACAATAAAGTTTTTCAAATTTCAGAAAAAACACGGAAACCGTGAGCGTTTACAAAAAAGTGCTGCATAGCTCAGTGGACGATAAACCTTCTACTAATGGAGGAATATCCTCAGTGATATGATACAGACGTTGTCTCAGTGAATTTTCTTTTTTTATATGTACACTGGACAATCAGTCCTTTGTTGTGAATGCACGTGGACTAGTGCCAAAATGTACCAGACTCAACCTAGAGATTACACCGCAGGGGGATATACTTCCTTCGCCAAGTGGCTGTTTAAAGAAAAACCTCATCATACAGTTTACAATAACTAAACAAAATTGTGTATCATTCACAGAACCATCTGTTAAACGATTGGAGTACTTATAAACCAAATGTCTCTTATCTTACGACGAAGTGCACAGGCTCTTGTCGAGGAAAAGGGTAGGGAACCCGTGTGCTATTCAAAAGTGAAGGTGAAGGGTCCCTTCCTTTCCTCCTGTAAAAACAAACAAAAAAGATGCCTTATTAAAAACACGTAAGATAAAACTATACAATTAAACTACTATACAAAAATTGCAATATATTCTTGTCAGACAATGTGGAAAAGAAAAATCAGCAAAAAATCATGTTTACATTTACATTTATATTTCCAAGGACTTCTAGATTTTCTATACACAATTCTAAATACATTCCTACTCATACTCTAATCCTCATAGAGGTGGGTGGCTAGCTCCTCATCCAGGTAATGTCCTCCCGGAAATCTAGTCTCAAGTTCAATTATCCATTTGGATTCTTTTTTCCTAAGGGTTAGTTCCCTATTGCCCCCTCTTGTGTTGGGATAAATCTGTTCAATTGCAAAAAAACTGAGTAGAGAGTTGTTAGAACCGCGTTTGTCTTGAAAATGGCGGGCAGTCGGGTAGTGTGGATCATGGTTCGTAATTGCACGTAGATGTTCTTGAATGCGTTTTTTGACCATACAGGTTGTGCTCCCCACATACCTTAGTTTGCGGGGACATTCAAGAATATAAACTGCATAGGTTGTGCTGCAAGTCAAAAATTGTCCTATGGTTCTTTTTTTATTGGGCCCTGGTACATCAAATTCCTTGACCATTTTGCTAGACTTGCAAACCCTACAGTGTCCACATGGGTAGAAACCTTTGAGATTGTGAACATTGATATCCCTATTCTCTGTGATGTCACCTTTGACCAAAAAATCTCGGAGACTCCTACCTTTTCGGTATGTTATTAGAGGTCTGTCGCCTATCATTTGGCCTATAACGTTATCTGATTTCAAGATTCTCCAATTGTCATTTAAAACCTTCTGTACCTTTCTAGAGTCATAGTTAAATGTGGTGATAAGTCTCGTTGCCATCTCCTTTCCTGTATCGTTGTTTTTGTTCTCTAATGTGTCACTCCTCATGGTCTCTTTCACTTTCTTGGTAGCTTTTTCCAGGACCCATTCAGGATATCCTCTTTCCCTAAACCTTTTGATCATCCTGGTTTGTTCTTACTCATAAAGTTCTTCCGTGCTGCAGTTCCTTCTTGCCCTCAGTCACTCCCCATATGGAATACAACATTTGACCACCTCTGGGTGAGCACTGAAGGCATGAAGGAGACTTTTACCTGCGGTTTCTTTTCTATGGAGGCTTGTCACTAAGCATCCCTCCTGTACAGTCACAACAGTATCCAGAAATTCTATACTGCTTTTGCTAAGGGTAGATGTAAGTTTGATGTTATATATATTGTCATAATTTTTTTTTTACAAACTGTCTTGCTTCCAATTCGGAACCACTCCATACAATAAAAAGGCCGTCAATGTACCTAATCCAAACCTTGACATGGTTAAAATCAGATTTAAGATTTGCGTCCCCTCTTATTTCCTCCTCCCATTTGCCCAAGAAAAGGTTAGCAAAACTTGGTGCAAAAGATTAACCCATTGCGGTTCCACGCACCTGCCTGTAGAGATCCCCTTCAAACATAAAAATGTGGTTGGTGAGACATATCTTGATCATCTCTACTAGCATGTGCGTGTGTTCCATAAAGCCTATATCTCTTGCTTCCAAGAAATTCCTCTATCCTATATCCTCTGAACAAAACATAGGTTTCAGGGACTTCATATTTTGAAATTAGCATTTATAAAATCATAGAAATTAACTGAAAATAACATAGGTTTCAGGGACGTTATAGTTAGTTGGACATTTCACTGGCACTGGTACAAAACCAGAGAAATTTGGCCGTTATAGTTAGTTGAGCTAACTTTAACTCGCGCCTCCGCAATGCACTGCTGATGATGTCACATATTATATCATTCATGACATGGTCAGTGACGTCACTGATAACAACACTGATGACATATCAAATGACATCACTGATGACATCATCCAGTGACTGTGTGTTTCTGTAAAGTTTAAATATGTTTTATATATATGTATATCCCAAGGTGTATTGAAGTATGAGTGGGTGTATGAGTGTCTGAATAGAAGATTTAGTAGGTGCGTGACTGACTGTATAAGTGAGTGATTAAACGTGTCTTACTGAATGCAGTGAGTAAATGGTGTAAATGGCTGTATCAGTCTGTCAGTTGGTGTGTAAGCGGCTGCATGGGTTGGTGAGTAGCTACATACCCTACATGGGTTATTGATTGGTTGTCTGATTATCTGTATGGGTGCCTGAGTATCTGTGTGTTGTGACTCTGTGCATAGATGTTTGAGTGGGTAATTCACTGGGTGTATGGGTTCAAGAGTACATCTATAAATGGCTGTATGGGTGGGTGAGTATGTGTATGGGTGTGTTGGTGAATGAATGGATGTCTCAGTGGTACATGTGTGAATAACTACATATGTGAAAGGCAGTATATGTGAGTGTTAGAGTATATAAATCACTATGTGTGAAAGTGAGTGATTGTGAGAGTGGCTGTATGGATGAGTGTGTGCTTGTATCAGTGATTGTATAAGAGAGTAAGTATGTGTTAATATCTGTATGAATAAGTGAGGTGGTATGTGTATTACTGTATAGGTGAGTAAATGGGAGTGTGAATGATTCTTTGCATGATTAACTAGGTGTGTGAGTAACACTATGGATGAGTGGAGATGTATGAGTGGCTGTATAGGTGTATGAGCGCAAATGATAGTGCTGTATTGAAAAGTGACTGCATGTATGAGTGACTGTATGGGTGAATGAGTGGACATGTGTGTAGACCTAGGAATCAGTGAGTGGGTATGTAGTAACTGCTATTGGTGTATCTATGGTTTCAAAAATGGTAGTCTGTATTTTAGAGTAGGTGTATCAAAGGTTATAATAGGGTGTGAGGAAGTGCATCAGATTATCACGCGGATGATATCATCAATGATGTCATCACTGATGTCATTTGAGATGGCATCAGTGATGTCATCAGTGATGTCACTGACCATGTCATTAATGATGATATATGTGACGTCATCAGCAGTGCATTGCGGGGGTGTGAGTTATAGTTAGCTCAACTAACTATAACAGCCGAATTTCTCTGGTTTTGTACGAGTGAAATTTCCAACTAACTATAACGTCCCTGAAACCTATGGTTTTTTCAGTGAATTTCTATGGTATTTTAAATGCTAATTTCTAATTACGACGTCCCTGAAACCTATCGTTTTTTTCAGTGAATTTAAAAGGTTTTTAAAATGATAATTTCTAACTATAAAGTCCCTGAAACCTATGGTTTTTTCAGTGAATTTCTAAGTTTTTTAAATGCTAATTTCTAACTATGCCTACAGAGGTAGGACATGTAAAGAAAGAGGAAGAAAGGCGCAGAAAGACGCAAGAGAAATACAGAAAGAGGCAATAGAAGTCAAGAAAGACAAAGAAAAGTGCAGAAAGAAGTAAGAGATATGCAGAAATAACCAACAGAGATGCAGAAAGAGGCTTTGTTTCAAAGTCATCCTGTGCCTCCAACATTTACTGACTGGTACTGGTGGTACCTGACTCTGACTAACCAGGCCCAGAGCCAGTGCTATGCTGAAAGACACTTAGAAAACATTGAAAACGCCTACATACACTAGGGTACATCATGGCATGGGGTATCCCAGTAAAAGGCATGACCTCCCCTGTAAGGCCCTAGTACATAATATGGTAGGGGGATTAAAACTACCTCTAACTTAGAGGTGCAGAAAGAGACAAGAGGGGTGCATAAACATGCAAGAAAGGTGCAGAAACAGGGAACAGGGGTACAGAAAGAGGCAAGTGAGGTGCAGACAGAAGTAGGAGCAGGTGCAAGGGGTGCAGAAAGAAGGAAGAGAATTGCAGAAAGAGGCAAGAAAATTGCTGAAAGAAGCAACAGAGGTGTAGAAAGGAGCACGAGAAGAGCAGAGAGGCAAGTGAGGTATAAAAGAAAGCAAGAGCAGGGCAGAAAGAACCAACAGAGGTGCTGAAACAGGTGTGTAGGGTGCAGAAAGAGCTAGAGAAGTGAAGAAAGAGACAATAGAGGTACAGAAAGAGGCAAGAGAGGTACAGAAACAGGCAGGAAAGAAGCAGAAACAGGAAACAGGGGTACAGAAAGAGGCAAGAGAGGTGCAGAAGGAAAAAAGAGTGGTGCAGAAAGGGCAACAGATCTGCAGAAAAAAGCAACAGAGATGGTGAGAGAGGCAAGAGGGGTGCAGAAAGAAAGTAGAGGAGTACAGAAAGAGGCAAGAGAATTGCTGAAAGAACCAACAGAGGTGTAGAAAGAAGCAAGAGAAGTGCAGAGAGAGGCAAGTGAGGTGCAGGAAAGAGAATTGCTGAAAGAAGCAACAGAGGTGTAGACAGACGCAAGAGAAGTGCAGAAAGAGGCAAGTAAGATGCAGAAAGAAGCAACAGACGTATAGAAAGAGGCAACAGAGGTGCAGAAAAAGGCACTATGGGTGCAGAAAGAAGGAAGAGGAGTGCAGAAAGAAGCAACATAGGTGTTGAAAGAGGCATGAGGGGTGCAGAAAGAAGGAAGAGAAGTGCAGAAAGAAGCAATAAAGGTACTGAAAGAGACAGGAGAGGTGCAGAAAGAGGCAAGAGAAGTGCAGAAAGAAGCAACAGAGGTATAGAAAGAGGCAAGAGTGGTGCAGAAAGAGGGAAGGGAGCTGTAGAAAGAGGCAAGAGAGTTACACAGTTCAGTTCAAATACCTTTATTCGATTCAAAAGAAATGAATCATAAAAGTATACTAATAAAATTGTCAATGACAAACATTATACATTCGGATCACAAATGGTGTTTCACAGATCACATTCACAAGTCCAAAATTGACGAACGAGAAACAAAACACGCTATATATTGGTGGGCTAGATTGGTGATTAGTCCGGGTTATAGTCTCTCACGCTGACCCCCATGGTTGTTGAAAAAGTCCAAAAAGTGCAGTGCATTAGAATAGATTTCTCATCTCCAAGTCTGCTAATAATATTTCATATTCACACAAAAAGGTCATAGAAGAGGTACACCATATGCAAAAAATCATGTATAAAAAGACATACAATCGTTAAAAAATTTGTAATTCATATAGTTTCCTAATCTATAGTGCAAATTTAATAAAACTAGACATAACGCTAGATATAGCAGCATTTAATAGTAATCTCAAACACTCAAGGCCTTCCATATATGTGCAAGATCTAATATCCCTGGAAAGGGTTTTAATAAAACAATTTCTTTGTGCTTTGTAAAGTGAACAATGCACTGTGCATTATTTAGGCTACATTATTACATGGGCAAGGGGTCAGCCTCTCACACGAGCCCCCTTGAGGTACAGAAGGAGGCACAAGGGGTGCAGTAAGAAGGAAGAAGAGTTCATAAAGAAGCAACGGAGGTGCTGAAAGAGAGATATAGAAAGAGGCTGAAGAGGTACAAAAAGAAGGAAGAAAAATGCAGAAAGAGGCAAGAGAATTGCTGTAAAAAGCAACTGAGGTATAGAAAGAAGCAAGGGTGGTGCAGAAAGATGGAAGAAAGGTGCAGAAAGAGGCAAGAGAGTTGCACAAATAGACAAATAGAAAAGAGGGGTGCAGAAAGAAGCAGGAGAGGTGCAGAAAGAATTAACAGAGGTGCAGAAAAAGGCAAGAGCAGTGCAGAAAGAAGCAAGTGAAGTGCAGAAAGAGGCAACAGAGGTGCAGAAAGACACAAGAGAGATGCACAAACAAGCAAGAGAAGTGCAGAAAGAGATTAGAGAATTGCTGAAAAAAGCAACAGAGGTTTAGAAAGAAGCTAGAGAAGTACAGAAAGAGGCAAGTGAGGTGCAGAAAGAAGCAAGAGCAGTGCAGAAAGAACCTACAGGGGTGCAAAAAGGTGTATAAAGAGGTAGGAGAGGTGCACAAAGAGGCAAGAGAGATACAGAAAGAGGTCAGAGGGGTGCAAAAAGAAGGATGAGAAGTGTAGAAAGAGACAAGAGATTTGCTGAAAGTAGACACTGAGGTGTAGAAAGAAGAAAGAGAAGTGTAGAAAGAGACAAGTGAGGCGCAGAAAGAAGCAAGAACAATGCAGAAAGAAATAATAGAGGTGCAAAAAGAGCCAAGAGGGGTGCAGAAAAAGGTAGGAGGGGTAAACAAAGAGACAAGAGAGGTACAGAAAGAGGCCGGTGCGGTACAGAAAGAAGAAACAGAAGTGCAGAAAGAGGCAAGAGAATTGCTGAAAGACGCAATAGAGGTGTAGAAAGAAGCAAGAGAAGGGCAGAAAGAGACAAGTGAGGTGCAGAAAAAAGCAATAGGGGTGCAGAAAGAGCCAACAGAGGTGCCGAAAGAGGCAAGAGAGGCTGATGTGGACCCCCTCCTGAGGCCAATTATGGCCCGAGAACCCCAACCCCTGGGGCCGGCCTTTCCGTTTTTTATAGATTTTGAAAAAAATTATTACAGGGGAGGGGGCCACGTGGCCCACCTCCCGAGCTACTTCTGGCCCCGGGGACCCCATCCCCCAGGGCCTGGCCTCACCATTGGGGACCGTGTGCGAAGCCCCAATGCCCCCATGGTCCCAGCCGGCTCCCAGTCTCCTGCAGCAACCAGCATGGCTTTTTGCAGAATGGGAGCTGCTGACATGCAGCTGCCCTTGTGTAAAGCAATCTGTTTTGGTTTTTGGAAGCGGGACATTGCAGGTGCCGGCCCTGGGGGGTGGTGGTCCCCAGGGCCATCAAGGGATTCTGGAGGGGGGTTACGCGGCCCCCTCCCATCCCACCATGAGGCCCCCCACTCTTATTTAAATGAAGCCCCGGGGAGGTGGCGGTCCCCTGGGCTGCGGGGGGGGGTCCGTGTGCCCCTGCGCATAAACTATAAAGCCCTGGGGAGATGGTGGCCCCCGGAGCTGTGGGGGCCCCTATGGGCCCCACACAATAATTTAGTATTGCCCCCAGGACCTGGCCTTCCCGGCGTCTTATTAACAAACGAAACGTGGGAGCCCGTCCTTTTTTTTTTTTATTTCAGCCAGGTTCGTGCACCCAGCGCGAATTCGGATGAAATTATAAAAAGAAAATGCTTTTTTTCGGACAGGGGTCCTAGTGAAACCCCTTGAGCAGGCCTAAGGGTCACGGTGTTTCTCCCCTGCCCTCTTTTCTTGTTTTTTACCTTTTTTTCCAATGTTTCACAAGATGACTGCCAACACTTCCTGGTCTGGAATGTTGGCAGCCGATTAGAATGAAGCTCATGCTCGGGAGGAGTGGCAACTCCTGCTCGGTGCTCAGATATACACATTTAAAAAAAAAAATATTTCTCAGGAACTACTGAGCGGATTTACACCATTTAAAAATGGTCACTTTCTGAACCAAGAGCTACCTTTATGTCAAATTTGGTGTAATTCTGTTCAGCAGTTCGGGCTGGAGCCGTTTCTAAACTTTCCTATGGAAATTAACATTGGGAAAACGTGTTTTGGGACCCCCCTTTTTTCTTGGCTCCTGCTTGATGAATCACCCAGAAACTTCCAAGACAGGAGCTGACCCGAGTGAACCAATACGTTTTGAAAATGTTGGGACGGTTCGTCAAACGGCGCCAAAGATATTACCAAAATAAAAAACGCTTTTTGAATAGAAACAATGTCCTACTTATAACTACCTACTGGCAACGGCCAGTAGGTAATATATAGATATATATATATTTTTTTTTAAACCGAGTTTTTCAAAGGTGACGAATTTCTTTCACTGTAGTTAATTGATATTCACCATGAATGGCTGTTGAAACTTTATTTTGCGGAATGGATTTCCAATATTATTTTTTCTGACTATTAAACAGCTGCGTCTGTTTTCACGTTTTATGTTTATCACAACTTTTGTGCTGCAATATTTCTTTTACGTCTATGAAAAACTTGATGTGCACATACCTTTAAAAATAAACACAATGGACGCAGTGGTCATGTGACCAAGACCACGTCGTGGTCGAAATGCGTTGTCCTTATATGCCGTACCGAGAATAAACTGGTACAGCTAACCGAGTGTGCTCGTGTGATTTCTTTTCACGAAATTCGCTATCCTGTGGAATATATATATATATATCTAGATCCAATGGATAGAACATGAAAGAAGATTTACATAATTTTTCATATGATTTCATGTAGAAAACCAATTATTCCTACACTAAACATACACTTTTCCATCAATATGAATGGTAAAGGAGGAGGAATTGAAGGAAGCGCCCCGTTTAGGGTCGATCGGGTCAAAATGGACACCACTCAGCCTTCCATGCCAAATGAAGAGGTGGTCAGACAGTAGAGAATTCAGACTAATAACTATTTATTCATATTCACTGAGAGCGGAGCCCAGTCTGCCCAGTCGCTAGGAGTGCAGCAGAGGGACGGACATCAACAAGTATAAAGATACATTATGTACGTTTCATGACCGGGCAAAGGCACACCCACAGTGGAATTTTTGAAGTAGATGTAGCTGGACAATGAAATACAAACAATATGTTTTGATTCTCATATCTCACACCACCTAATATGGCCCAAGGTTGTTTCACCCTGCTCCCACCACCAGACAAATGAGAGAGGGCCTCTATCTAGTGAGAAAGATATGCGCTAATAAGAACAGTTCATTCATTAGTGAAGCAAGACCTAACATTGCAAAAACGAAACGTAACAGAGGCCTTTTCTCAGAAACAACAAAGGATTTGTTTCGATCATGATTCAAAATGGCGCCTGGTTAGAAAATGGTGCCGCGAATGCTCACTTACATAGGGCAGTACACAGGCATGAACATTTCTATTCTAACAGGGCTCCATCTGAATTTTGAGTACCTGAAAAGGTGTACAGCTTGTACAAACAGGTCATACAGATAGATTCATGAAGCTAAATTGCGATCGCAATTGCTGCGAATTAGCAATTGCGACCGCATATTGAGTAAAAGCAATTCATGAAATTGAAAGTCGCAAAAGTGCGGAAGCGCTAAAATAAAATAGCGAATTCGCTAATAAATTCGCAGAATCCTGAAACCTGCCCATTTGCGAACAAGAAATAGCGAGAATCCAAGGATTTTGCGAAATCATCAGCGAATTAAGGGCATTGTTGGGGGACTGGGTCGCAGTCGCATGGCACTTACCTTCAGGTTGTTGGCTGGGTCGAGATGAGTCCAGCTGAAGGACCCCCACGCAGGCTTCAGGCGCAATGGTGTCCTCAATCAGGTCCTCCAATGGGGTGTTCGGTGTGGCTACAGGATCCCCTCCACCGGTGGCCAGTCGCTCCCCAAGCCTCTCAGCAATCCGCTCCTTAGAACGACCTCTCAGGTCGTACCAGCGCTTTTTTAGTTCGTCAATTGTGCGCTGGGTCACACCAACAGAATTGACCTTCGCGCGGATGCGCTACCAGATCCTGCGCTTCTCTGCCTCTGGCAACCTCCGGGAGTCTTTTCTAAAGAGCCGGGCATAATCCTTGCAGACCCCCTCAATTAGGTGCTCCAGTTCTAATTCGGAAAACTTAATTTTCGTCTTTCTCTCCTGCCCACTGCTCCCTGCTGCATCCTGGGACATCTTGACAAACTTTTTCTGGCTGGGGTGCTGCACAGTGTTGGTTTTGGTGCTCCTCAGTTTCCTGCTGCCACTCCCTGGCTCTGTGTTCTGTTTGTGGGTGTGGTGAGCCTACTTCCTGGTTGTGATGTCATCAGTGGGCTCGAAATGCGACTTCCCGTTTTTGCGATCTCGCAGTTAGCGAGATCGCAAATAGCGATATCGCTATTTGCGACATCGCAATTTCAACATAGGAAAATGCCGATTCTGCGAATAATTTGCGATTGCGGCAGGATCGCTATCGGCAATTGCGATCTTTTGCGAATCACATTTTTTGATCGCATTTGTACATGAATTCCAATCTGCGATTTTCAAACTGCGATTCGCAATTTTTCGCAATTTGCTAATCGCAGATTGGTACCTTCATGAATCTGGCTGATAGTGACTTACCCAGTTTAGAAAAACATGTTATATTTGTTACAATCTAAAGCACTCGATTTGGTTTGCCCCATGTTAAACTCAATAATATAGCATATGCATTGTATAATTTCGTGCAGTTACTATATTACCCTATTTATATTTCAGTAGTCTAAGATAGCATTATGCTTATATCATGACATTAGGATAGGGGCTCACAGTATGGAATTGATAAATTTTCTTATTTAAATTAATATATTTAAAATATAAGATGATGTTGTGAAATTTTGCAAACTACATGAAATTGCATGAAGAATTTTGTATATGTCTATGTTTCTACTGGTTTCAATTAGTGAAATAAGCATCACTAATGGCGCCACTATGTTTGCACCCGAAATGCGTCACTGCGACTGTGCAACAGAAGCAATAAAGACAAATAAGCATTTGCAGTGGCCTGTTTTTAATTTGCCGTTGCCTTTGTAGATTCCTAGATATACAATTTAGTTTTTCCTTTATTAACTCTGCATCTACTGAACTGATTTACCCCAAATCACAAGAAGAGCTCTTTCTGGAACAAGAGTTACCTCACTGCCAAATTTGGTTTAATTCCGTACAGCAGTGCGGGTTGTAGTCATGTTCAAAATCCTTATGGGAACTTGCATGGGAAAAGCACATTTTTTGACTCCCCCCTATTTTTTTCTCGGATCCTCCTTTTCGGATCACTCCGGAACTTTCCATGCAGAACTAGACAAACTGTGCCACTTTTTTGGGAAAAAGTCAAGAAGATTTATCAAACAGCGCCAAAGTTATAAGCACACCAAAAAACACTTTTTCTATGGAAGCTAGGTCCTAACTATAACTATCTACTGACAACTGCCAGTAGAATTACTACTACTAGTAGCGCCATATACAGTGGGTAGTTATAATTAGGACCTAGTTGTTATATCCATAGATTATGTAATATAAAGTAGGAATATTGCAGTCCTTTCTGTGATGTGATGTAGGTTTGGTGTTCATTTAACTGCGTTAAGGGCTCCATGAGGTTGCTGTATTCTGGAAACCTGTCTACAGTCAGTTACTGGAAGACTTTGCATTTGTAAATCCTGTACTAGTACTGTGCTGCTTAATAAATCGACCATTTTTGGTATAACACGCGGCCTTATTACAAGGGCGATGAGTTATGGAGGCAGACCAGCTACTAGATCTTCAGCAGTGCAGGTGTGGTGGTACCTCCAGTGAACCCAGGATCAGTTTCAACGAGTGTACCTCGTGTGGTGGTGCTTGAGGGCACCTTTCCGGACTTCCTGCGACTTAGTGAATATAATATGTGACAAATGAGTGACAAATATGTGAGATGCTTTCAGGGTGATATCCTTATATTTGCAAGAATAATGAAGAGCACAAAGAACATGCGGTTTTCACTCTTATCACTCTTTACTTCATTTTTCCCTCGTTTTATCCCTGCCACTGCTGCCCCCAATGGTCCCTTCCCCCTCCAATGTGTCCTTCCTGTTTCCACCTCCCAGCTGCCCCACCCTCCCCTATCCTTACTTAATGGCAGCCGCTGCATGGCAAGAAGAGCAAGACCACTGATCTGGTCAGTGTGACTGCTCTACCAACGTTCACCTCCATCACTAAGTGCTGCGCCTTGAGCCTCTGAGCTCACAGCTGTAGGGTGTTTGAGGTCCTCCTCCACCCGCAGGTCCTGCCTGCATCTCGTCCCTTGTGGTCCAGTGTGTGGCCCCTCCAGTGTGTCGTTCCTGCCTCCCAGTTGACCAGCCCTCCTAGATTCCTATTTACGGGTGGCCGCTGTGCGACCATGCCGCTGGAGGCCGAAAGCATGCCAAAGGCAAGCCTGTATGTGCCCGTCCATGACCAGACCAATACTAGGACCCTGGCCCTCTGACCCGCTACAACTCTAGCACCCTCCTTGATTTCAACCCCGGTCGCAACAACAACTGACAGCTTTTGCGGCTGAACAACACCAATGGCCCCCTCTCCTGTCTACACTGCCACCACACCTTCATCCACCTCTGTACCCAAGCAGTATCTCCCAACTTACTGGACATCAACACTCACGAACCGCTCAACTGCATTCTCCTCAACCTACGTTCCCTACACAAACACTGCATAGAAATCTGGGACCTCCTTAACAGCTACTCGCCCGACATTGCCTTCCTCACAGAAACCTGGACCAATGCCAACTCTGCACCCAACATCTCCACCACCATTCCCGATGGATACAAGATTTTGTGCAAGGACTGCCCCATCTGTCCAGGAGGAGGCATCGCCATCATCCGCTTGACCATCTGCCCAGACAACACAATGACCCTCATGGAGCACCTCCACTTCCAAATCCCAACTAACCCCAAAACGACTCTCCAAGGAACCCTCATCTGCAGACCGCCCGGCCCCTGCACTCCCTTTACCAACGCCATCAGCGACCTCATCATACCCTACGCCCTCTCATCTACAGACTACATCCTACTCTGAATACTAAACTTCCACCTGGAAAACCATGATGACTCAAATATTGCCTCCCTCCTAAAGACCCTCGCCAACATAGGATTAAATCAACTATTCACTGCCCCCATGCACATAGCGGGGCACACACTCAACCCCGTGTTCATTGGAGGAAACAGCGTCTCCTAAAGCCACACCGCGGACCTCCTCTGGACAGATCACAACTGCACCCACTTCTCCTTAAACAAAACACAGTACACAAGCAAGCCCATTCTCTCCAAAATCACAGAAGACCAGCTCACCTCTGCCCTCCTCAGCACCCCACCACCGACTACGTAAGACGCAGACACCTCAGCACGCAACCTCCACCGCTGGATCACGAACTGCGCCGACACACTCAGCCCCCTCAAGAAAGCCACCACAAGGCACAGCCAGAAAGCAAGCTGGTTCTCCCCTGCACTCCAAGAATCCAGAAGCTCCTGCAGACGTCTTGGAAATAAATGGAAAAACAAAAAAAAAACGGAAACACTGGAGAGCAAGGGTGGTAAGAGGGGTATTGAGAACCACCTCTTGCATACTGGAAAGGAAGGTGCATACTTTATTTAATGATTGCAGCAACAATGAGCACGTAAAATATACAATTTTAAAAGTGCCATGTACAAACTATAACTATGATTGAAGTTTACAATGCAAATGGATATAGCACTGGACTGAGATTATTATTTTTGCATTCAAACTGAATGCTTTGAATATGCTTGTGGTGCTTTCTGGGCTCCGTTCCTGCTGTAGTTGAAGTTGACCTGTAGGGTCCGGGGATCCCCAAACTGAGGTGTTTTGTGTGAATATATATATATTTATATATTCCGCTTCATGTCGCATCAAACGTGGGGCACTCAGGGGAAGGATGCCGATATTGCGGTGATGCGCCGCAAAAGTATCAACGCTTCAAATCCTTTCACATCGTACAAATGAAAAACAGCACTCACAGGGCTTTAAGTTACAGCAGCAGCTTTATTCTTCTATGAACAGACGCGTTTTGCAAAACTTCCTTCGTTAGTGTTGTTTACACAACGCACTGGTGGACACCATATTTAAAGCATCATACATGCAAATACTTGTAATACATTGCACGTCAAGGAAAATACATAAAGAACCTGACATTGAGTGTTTCTCATGATTGCATTGTACAAGTCGTTTAAAACAAATCATAAATCTTTGATTCTAGGCGCTCGCAACCTATTAAGCCGGCTGCAGGCGTGATCCCCGCGTTCCATGTAATAATGCCGTGTATCGGCCCATGATTCTTTGTTCAAGAAAAAGAAGATAATAATAATAATAGGGAAGATAAACCCTGCCCACTAAAATCATTCCATGTCAAATAAAAGGAACAACTAACATTAGCAGTGTCTTAATTAATTGCCCAAATGTACTGTCAATTCCTCCCCACTGTTCAATCCATTGGGGGATTTTGTATGTAAGTCTATGATATAACGAGACTCTAGCCTCCTCAGTTTCAACACTCTATCTCCTCCTCTCATGTTAAGGGGTACACAATCAATGCTGAAATACTGTAACATGTCTCTGTTACTTTTGTGTTTAATGGCAAAATGGTGTGCCACTAGATAATTAAAATCCTTTTTTATTATAGCACGCATGTGTTACAACACTCTAAGTTTCACAGTGTGTATCATGCTCCCTATGTATCTAAGTCCAAAGGGGCACTATAGACAGTAAACAGCATGCGTAGTTGGGGACGTCATAAATTTGTTGATCTTTCTATCTGATTTCACACCCTTAATTTGGGATGTTAACACCCTTTTGCTGAAGGCGCAAGCTTTGCACCTCCCACAAGGATAAAATCCTTTCATGTTGCTGAGGGTTCCCTGTCTTGGCGGAATATTCTCCAAGTGACGTGTACTAAGCTGTCTTTCAGGGAGCGTGCCTTCCTGTATGTAATCAATGGTCCTGCTGGAATATCAGCACCAATGGTGGTGTCAGTTTTTAATATGTGCCAATTTTTCTTCATGATGTTTCTGAGTGTATCAGTGTAAGACCTGGCATCCTTGGCATGGTTTCCCCTTATCTTTTTTGCCTCTACCTCCTGTATTTTTGATGCTGTGCTGGATTTCGTTTTTGCTGGTTTAGATGCTTTGGACACTTTGCCACTGCTGATCAGTGTCAAAGTGCAAGTGCTCCCTGTATACATTGTTACTGTAATTGATTATCCATGATTGGCATATTTGTATCACCAAGAAGTCCCTAGCAAAGTGCACTGGGTGTGCCACGGCTGGTGATCCAAATTCTACTAGTGGGCCTGCAGCACTGATTGTGCCACCCACATGAGTAGCCCTAAAATGGTGTCTCAGACCTGCCACCGCAGTGCCTAAGTGCAGTCTGTGAACTGCCATGTCCTCCCGGTCAGTGTTCCCACTGACCAGCCCTAACCCTTCCCTTTCTGTACACATTGGTCGACCCTATGGAAGGCCCAAGGTACCCCCTTGGGCAGGGTGCAGTGTATGTGAAAGGTAGAGCATGTACTAGTGCAGGTGACATGCTCTGGTAGTGAATTACAGCCATTTTCGTTTTTCACTATTGTAAGGCTATCTTGCCCATAGGCTATCATGGGGAGTGCTGGCTACAGTGGCTACCAGCATATCTTCCCATAGGAGCAAGATAGGACGTAAGTCTGGTATCCCTGAACTCAGAATTTATTAACACATGTTTTAGGAAAGGTTGTTTTTAAATCCTGTGTTTGGGAACAGCACTTTTAGAAAGTGGCTGTTCACTTGTCTGACCTTTCTGTGTGCCTTGGCCTGTTTGTGAATTGACTGTCAGGTTTGTGAGTGACAGGGGCTGGGTGGCTCCCAGAGGCTGAGTGGGCCATCCCTGGGCTGAATAGCTCCATCTGCATCTAGAGAGGTGAGAGGGGGTAGCACCTGGGCCTGAATAGGGCTGTGCCTGCCTTCCACAATGCTTGCTCCACCTCCTGCTGGCCTCCGCTTTCCTTTCAGAGTGAGGGGCAGGGTCGTCAGCCGCCCAGGAGGAGGTGGAGCCAGCATTGTGGAAGGCAGGCACAGCCCTATTCAGGCCCAAGTGCTACCCCCTCCCACAATGCTGGCTCCACCTCCTGCTGGGCGGCTGATGACCCTGCCCCTCACTCTGAAAGGAAAGGAGAGGCCAGCAAAACAAAGTGCTCAAGGAACACCCAGAACTGGTTTAGACCGGGCCCCTCCTGCACAAAAGGAACAAAGACTTTTAGGGGTATAAGTACAGGACCCCTGACTACAGAAAATTAGATCATCCAGGAATCAAGAAGGAACCTCTGCCAAGGAGAAAGCTGGAAGACTGAAGAAGAAAGAATGTCCTGCTGTTGCTTTGCTGGACTGACCTGCAGTTGCTTTGCTGCCAAGGAGAGGGGAAGGACTTTGTTGTTGCTTTGTCCCCTTGCTTGAAGAGATCTCCAAGGGCCTGTTGTGAGCTGGCCTCCTGTTAAGAAGTCCCAGGAACAAAGGACTTCACCCCCAGCTTTCCCTGAACTCTGCTGAGAGAATTCTGCCCTTCCTGGGTGCTGAATTTGACTGAGGAGCATCTGTAAGTTGTGGCCTGCTGTTTGGGAAAGCTGGAGAACAAGAAACTAAGACTATCTGCAAATGTTCACGCAGAATGCATCGCTCCGGTGCGGTAAAAGTACCATCGCTGTGAGTATCGTCACAGAGCCTGTCATCGCTGGGTGACATCGCCGCACCGCTTGCTTGCAGACCGCATCACGTCGATGCGAGTATCGTCGCAGAGCCATCGCATCGAGGGGCCGCTAGAGGAGAAGATTGACGCTGCGCTGCGCATCTATACCGCACCTGAGATCGTTGTCGTCCCGAAGATCATCGCATCGTGCCTTTGCGAGACGCCCCCTACGGAACCTACGCACCGGAATCCATACAAGGTATCGCCTCCCTCCCCATACAGACCGGATTCGTTACAACACGTCCCTGCGTCCAGCTGGGCTGTTGCATCGCCTCCCCAAGGTCTCAGGAGTGATGCACCGCTTGTTTTCCATTGCACCAGCTTCTGTTTTGGAACTTTGTCGCATCTAAAGGTACTGTTGGCTAAACGTGACGCAATTGTGAACTATTCTAACGCAACAGTGGATTATTTTGACCCAACCATTAAGAACTCTTTAAAAACCATATCTTGAACTGTGTATGTTGGATTTTTGTCGTTTTGGTCTTGTGTAGTTTAGATTAAATACCTTTATTTTTCTAAACTGTTAGGGAGTCAGTTTGTGGTGTTTTCACTGTGTTACTGTGAGTGTTGGTACAAATACTTTACACATTGCCTTTGATAAGCCTGTCTGCTCGTGCCAAGCTACCAAGGGGGTGAGCAGGGGTTATCTAAAGAGTGGTTCCTCCTTACCCTGACTAGAAGCAAGGGTCCCTATTTGGACAGTGGTACCTACCTCTGCCAACTAGAGACCCCCAGTTCTAACAATCAGCATCTTCCGAGTAAGTAGTAATCTGCCCATTAACCTCTCTAGATTTTTCTTGTTTCAACAAATCCTTTCTAGATTGTGTTTTCACTTTTCTGAGTGTACTTGCTAGGAGTCCTGCATCATACCCCCTGGCTAGAAATCGATCAATACTCCCCTTTACTGCCGAGTCAAACTCACACTCTCTGGAGCAGTTCCGCTCTAATCTTAAAAACTCCCCATAAGGGATGCTGTTTTTCAGTTTCTTGGGATGACTGCTCAACGCGTGAAGCGTGCTACTTCCAGCTGTCGGCTTCCTGAACAAGACAGTGGTGATCTTGCCATCTATTATCTCTACCCTCAGGTTGAGGTAGTTTGCTGCCACCAAACTAATCTCGCCTGAGAATCAAAGATTGACCTCGTTGTTGTTTAGGAATGTTATATACTCTTCTGCCTCACTCACTGAACCTCTCCACACCAAAAACAGGTCATCGATGTATCTATACCATGACACTATTTTGGTGGTCCATTCCTCATTAGTGGGGGACCATGCCACCTGCTCCTCCCACCAGCCCACAAATAAATTTGCATCTCTGGGGGTGAAACAGGTGCCTATCATGGTCCCTGAAACCTGCCTGAAAAGTTATTCCTGAAAAATAAAGCTGTTATTGTATAGGCAGAATTCAATGAGTTCTAGCAGCATGATGTTGTAGGTAGCGAATTTCAAAGGTCTTTTCTGTAGAAAATAATTCACAGCATTCAGGCCCTGTGTGTTGTTAATACAGGTGTATAGACTTGTAATGTTTAAGACCATCAAACAATAAGACGCCTACCATTCCAATGCTTCTATATGACCAATGAAATCCGTGGTGTCTTTGATGTATGACTTTAATTCAAGTACAGCACAAGAAATGTTCCAAGAATTTAGAGAGGCTTTCCGTGAGGCTTCCCATACAGGAGACTTTCGGTCTGCCAGGTGGTCTTGCCTGCTACTAAATCCTCCATCCAAATATTTATTTATATATATCCACTCATTCTTCAATGCAAATTGCTATATATATAATGCATATTTAAATAACGAAGCAAACCACATTCACTGGATGATGTCATCAGTGATGTCATTTGAGATGTCATCAGTGATGTCACTGACCATGTCATGAATGATCTAATATGTGACATCATCAGCAGTGGATTGCGGGTGCGCGAAATATAGTTAGTACAACTAACTATATAGGAGCAATTTCAATGGTTTTGTATGAGTAAAATGTCCAGCTAACTATAACACCACTAAAACTTATAGTTTTTTGAGTGAATTTCAAAGGTTTTGTAAAATCTAATTCCTAACTATATAACTCCTGAAACCTATGGTTTTTTCAGTGAATTTCAAAGGTTTTTTTAAATGCTAATTCCTAACTATATAAGGCCTGAAACCAATGGTTTTTTCAGTGAATTTGCAAGGTTTTTTAAATGCCAATTCCTAACTATATTAGGCCTCAAACCTATGTTTTTTTCAGTGAATTTGCAAGGTTTTTTTAAATGCTAATTCCTAACTATATAAGGCCTGAAGCCTATGGTTTTTTCAGTGAATTCGCAAGGTTTTTTAAATGCTAATTCCTAACTATATAAGGCCTGAAACCTATGGTTTTTTCAGTGAATTTCAAAGGTTTTTTAAATGCTAATTCCTAACTATATAAGGCCTGAAACCTATGGTTTTTTCAGTGAATTTCAAAGTTTTTTTTAATGCTAATTCTATTAGCGGATAACGTTTAAATATATTAATATCCTAGTGGGACCACCTGAGCAGCCCTAAGGGGTCAGGGTGTTTCTACCCTGCCCCCTTTTTGTGTTCTACATGTTTGTTTTTCTGCTTTCTTGTGCCTCAGTCTACTAAGACCCAAGATGGATGCCAACACTTCCTGGTTAGAAGTGTTGACAGCCAATGAGCATGCAGCTTTCTCGGGAAGGCATGCTGATTGGCTGTCACTGTCTGTCAACACTAGCACAAGATGGATGCCAACACCTCCTGGTTAGAAGTGTTGACAGACAATGACCATGCAGCTTTCTCGGGAAGGCATGCTGATTGGCTGCCACTGTCTGTCAACACTCAAAACCAGGAAGTGTTGGCAGCCATCTTGTGCCTTGTTAGAACCAAGGCACAAGAAAGCAGTGAAACAAAGGTGTGAAACTCGCAAAGGGGCCAGAGTATAAGCACCCTGACCCCCTAGGCCTGCTCAGGGGGTCCCACAAGGACCCCCAAGGGAAAAAAAATATTTTTTAAAAAAAAAGTCGCGGGGTACCTCCAATTTATATAAAAATGCTACATTTTTTTTAAAAAACTCTGTCTTTCTTTTTTTCTCCAGGGTACGCGTACCGGTACGTGTACCGATACGTGTACCAGGGCACACACCCCCTCAAAAAAAAAATAATAATAATGAGTGTGAGTGTGTGTGGTGTGTGTGTGTGTGTGTGGGTGTGGGGTGTGTGTGGGGGGGTATGTGTGTGGGGTGTGTGTGTGTAGGATATGTGGGTGTGTGTGTGGGGTGTGTGTGTGGGTGTGTGTGTGTGTGGGTGTGTGTGGGTGTGTGTGTGTGTGAGGAGTGTGTGTGTGTGCGTGTGTGTGTGTGTGTGTGTGAGGTGTGTGTGTGTGTGAGGTGTGTGTGTGGGGTGTGTGTCAGAGGTGTGTGTGTGAGGGGTTAGGTGTGTGTGGGGATGTGTGGGGTGTGTCTGTGAGGTGTGTGTGTGTGGGGGGGGAGTGAGGTGTGTGTGGGTGGGGGGGTGTGGGGTGTGTGGGTGTAGGTGAGGGTGTGGGTGTGTAAGGTGTGTGTGTGGGTGTGGGTGTGTGGTGTGTTTGGGTGTGGGTGGAGGTGTGGGTGTGTGAGGTATGTGTGGGGGGTGTGTGTGGGGTGTGTGGGTGTGGGGTGTGTGTGTGTGGGGGGGTATGTGTGTGGGGAGTGTGTGTGTATGAGTAAAATGTCCAGCTAACTATAACTGGTGTCAAACCTATGTTTTTTTCAGTGAATTTAGGTTTTTTAAATGCTAATTCCTAACTATAACTGATGTGAAACCTATGGTTTTTTCAGTGAATTTCATAGGTTTTTTAAATGCTAATTCCTAACTATAACTGGTGTGTAACCTATGGTTTTTACAGTGAATATATATATATATAAAATTTCTATGGCAAAATGAAATCCCTCATTTTGTTCCTTTTCAAATTAAATGTATTAAGTGTTACCACTTTATTCCAATCAAGATGACTTCAGGTGTGCCATACTTTTGTCATAAGTAAGACTGTTAGCGTTCTAGTTGTTCTTTAGAACACTCTGGGACATTCTGTCATTGGGCTATAGTTGGGCTACATCTGGCTGATATTTGGGCTACATTTGGGCTCTTTTGTCTCTGGTGGCCATCTTGGGAGACTGCATATCAGAATTTTTTTAATGAAATATAAGAGGATTTGAGAAGTCACTCAAAATGTTCCCTAATTTTTCTTTCTTCAGCACTAATCATAATTTCTATGGCAAAATGAACCCCCTCATGTTGTTCCTGTGCAAATTAAATGTTTTAAGTGTTAACACTTTATTCCAATCAAGATGACTTCAGGTGTGCCATACTTTTGTCATAAGTAAGACTGTTAGCGCTCTAGTTGTTCTTTAGAACACTCTGGGACATTCTGTCATTGGGCTATAGTTGGGCTACATGTGGCTGATATTTGGGCTACATTTGTTTTTTTTGTCTCTGGTGGCCATCTTTGGGCTACATTGGGCTACATTGGGCTACAATTGGCTCTAACATATATATAGCCCAATGTAGCCCAATATATATTTTTTCAAAGTTAATTTTCGTAAAAACCACTGGAGCATATATCTTGAGACATAGCAAAGGCACATCGGGGTACCAGTCCCTACAATTTTGCCAAGTTTGGTGGAAATCCATTCAGCCGTTCGGGCTAAAAGTGAGTCCAACCGCCCTATGGAAATTAACATGGGGAAAACACGTTTTGGGACCCCCCTTTTATCTCGGCCCCCGCTTGACGAATCCCCCCGAAACTTTCAGGGAAGGAGCGGAGCGCAGCGAGGCAAAGTTAAGGAAAATTACAGGCAGATTCCTCAACCGGCGCTAAAGTTATTCCCAATAGAATGTTGCAATTTCCCTATGGAAAACAATCCTAACTATTTATACCTACTGGCGACCGCCAGTAGGTAATATATATATATATATATATATATATATATATATATATATATATATATATATATATATATATTTATTTTTTTCTGAGTTCCAGCTTGTTACGCTACAGCTCCACAATGCAGCGGGTGTCATGAATAGTGCGGGTGGAACTCCTCACTTTGTTTTCATTTGTGCGTTCTTCCACGGGACAAGGATAGGCACTCACTGGGTGTCAATGTTAAACAAGCATTTTCAATGCAATAGGTCTCGCAGTTGTGAGAGTTTGAGCTATTGGCATTGTAAATGTGTGAGTGGCGTTGCGTGTGTGAGTGGCATTGCGTGTGTGAGTGGCGTTGCGTGTGTGAGTGGTGTTGCGTGTGTGAGTGGCGTTGCGTGTGTGAGTGGCGTTGTGTGTGTGAGTGGCGTTGCGTGTCTGAGTGGCGTTGCGTGTGTGAGTGGCGTTGCGTGTGTGAGTGGCATTGCGTGTGTGAGTGGCGTTGCGTGTGTGAGTGGCGTTGCGTGTGTGAGTGGCGTTGCGTGTGTGAGTGGCATTGCGTGTGTGAGTGGCGTTGCGTGGATGATTGGCGTTGCGTCGATGAGTGGGGTTGCGTGGATGAGTGGGGTTGCGTGTGTGAGTTGCGTTGCATGTGTGAGTGGCGTTGCATGTGTGAGTGGCGTTGCATGTGTGAGTGGTGTTGCATGTGTGAGTGGCGTTGCATGTGTGAGTGGTGTTGCATGTGTGAGTGGCGTTGCATGTGTGAGTGGCGTTGGGTGTGTGAGTGGCGTTGCGTGTGTGAGTGGCGTTGCGTGTGTGAGTGGCATTGCATGTGTGAGTGGCGTTGCGTGTGTGAGTGGCATTGCGTGTGTGAGTGGCGTTGCGTGTGTGAGTGGCGTTGCGTGTGTGAGTGGCGTTGCGTGGATGAGTGGCGTTGCGTGGATGAGTGGCGTTGCGTGGATGAGTGGCGTTGCGTCGATGAGTGGGGTTGCGTGGATGAGTGGGGTTGCGTGGATGAGTGGGGTTGCGTGTGTGAGTGGTGTTGTTTGGGTGAGTGGCGTTGCGTGGGTGAGTGTGGTGTTGCGTGGATGATAGCGGGCTTGCGTGGGTGTGAGTGGCGTTGCATGTCTGTAAGTGTTGCTGTGTGGGTGAAAGTGGCACAGAGCCTTTAATGTGGCCACTTACTGATTAGCATTATTAAAATCTGCATGAAAATGTATTTTATTATTACTATTTATTCTTTGCCAAGCACTCATCACTGATCTGGGCAGCAGTCAAAGTGCATAAATAAAAGTAAGTGAACTCTGATCCTGGGGGATTTTGGTAGATGTTTACGTACAGACATACACAATACAATGCACATACCTTAAATGGAAAATATAAATGCAACTTACCTTTATCTGTCGGGAAAAAAAATTGGGTAGGAAAACTAGTTTGGTTAATGCAATCACTTTAGGCCCCTGCATGCTACAAGCGGGGACGCATTTTTAGTTTGAAGAATGTGATAAGCTGAAGGAGAAGGGGGTGCGAGGGATGAGGGAACACGGCCTGGGGGAAGCTGGCTGGGGAGGGGGAGGAGAAATGCAAGGAAGTTAGGGGAGGAGAAGCCGAGAAGCCGCAGAGCGCACGCTGGGCGAAGCCCTTTGATGTGCTGTGCGGCAAATGGAGGGAGGCTGATGCGCGTTCATGTTTGAACACGTGGTTCACATGAACTGCATGAAAACGCCAGCAAAAAGCTGGTGGTTTCATGAGCATTTTAAGCACTTGAATTCTCGTTCCTCAATGCGCTTGCGCGCATTTAAGGTCACGAGACCTAAAAAGTGAGCCATGTGCCATTTAAATTCACCCGCCACAGTAATAACGTTCTGAGTACATGTTATTTTGCAAGATCATTTATGTCATCAGTGATGTCACTGACCATGTCATGAATGATGTAATATGTGACGTCATCAGCAGTCCATTGTGGGGCGCAAGTTATAGTTAGGTGAACTTACTATAACGGGGGAATTTCTATGGTTTTGTATGAGAGAAATGTCCAACTAACTATAACGCCCCTGAAATCTATAGTTTTTTCTGTGAATTTCTAAGGATGGTAATTTCTAACTATAACGTGCCAGAAACCTATGGTTTTTTCAGTGAATTTCAAAGGTTTTTTAAATGCTAATTTCGAATTATAATGTTCATTAAACGTATGGTTTTTTCAGTAATTTTGAATATTTATTTTGTGATATTTTGTAACTTTAATATCCTAAAAATAGTTTTTGTAATTTTTTTGGTTTGTTATTAAAATAATATAATGTCTTCTGTTTTCTTAAATATTAATATATATATTTTTTTGTTGTTGAGAAAAAAGTGGAGTTGCGCACCCATCATGTACCTATCTCGGTGGGTGTGCGGATTGAAACCGCCGTATTGGTAAAGTCATGAAGGATGCGCATTTCAGCCAGCCCACTCCGCTTACGCTTACAGGGAGGGAACTACAACGCTACATGTCCCAGGTTTTTCCTGTAGTAATCTGCTGATCACAGGTCCAGTTGTTAGCATGCCACAACCACTCCCTCACGGCTGGTTTACACCCACACCACACCCATGCAGCACAGGCATCACAGGACATGTGAACCTGCCAATGAAAAGGGCCGGGTGCACGTGCTCGACGCCATTTCCACTCTCTATCTGGGTGTATCTGAGTGCCTAATATGTTGGTGGCAGCAGAGGCACTTTGGACGACATGGGCCTCCTGCAACGTGGCGATCACTTTAGGTTCACAGAGTTGGTGGCAGCCGAAGCACTTTGCCGGACACTGGCCTCCTGCCACGTGGCGATGACATGAGGTACACAGAGTTGGTGGTAGCAGAGGCATTTTGGACGACACAGGCCTCCCGCCACGTGGCGATGACTTGAGCTGCACTGAGTTAGAGCAACCAGAGCTGAGCGGTGATGCGTAGGCCTCGTTTGATCATCCTGCCAATCAAGACCCGATTTGAGTTGTGAGCTTGGCTGGACCGCGTGTTCAAATAAAGTACTGTTTTTCCACTACTGTTGACTACTAGACTTCATGACCTGGTGCAACCCCATTTCAGTGACTACAATGTTGGATCTGGAGTACAGAGGGGTCAAGCAACGGCTGGGGTTGGTTGTGCAGGAATACTACGAATTGGGGTGAGCGAGTGATGCGGGTACAGGGGCCCTACGTTGCTTTTGTAGACATGCATCCAAGACGTGTGAGGAAGTCTAATAGGGCTGGCTGTGAGACTCCTCCGACTCTCGCAGTTGTTAGTTCGAAGGTACCAGAGGCCAACAGGTACAGCACAGCCAGCAGATTTGTCTGCGTAAGGAAGTTGATTGTCCACTGTGTTGGTACCGTCAGCCTGTGGGCAATGTGACAGGGTGCACCTACTTGAGAATGGGGCGATAATTCTTTCGCCACATTTGCTGCACTAAAGTGCTGATAACTCCGCGATAAGTCCCCACTGTTGGGTTATAGGGTGACTCTAAAAATAGCCCTTGTTTTATTTAGGACTTTGTTGTAGCTACATGCAAATCACAAGAAGAAAAGTTGAAAAAACAAGAAAAGTGGGCAGGGTACAAACCCGACCTACTAGGCTTGCTCAGCGGATCCCACAAAAAGCCCCAGGGCCAAAAAATGATGAGTATTTTTTTCTTAAAAAGCGGCTGGGTGCACGAATCCGGACAAAAAAAACGATGGGGCGTATTCTCAAGGACTTATCGCTGATTTATCAGCTTTTTAGTGCAGCGAAAGAATTATCATCCCATCTTCAACCTATCGATATCGCTAGTTTTCCAGTGATAGCTTCCGCAAAAACATCGCCACGAATGAGAGCGATAACTAACGCTAATGATATGCAGAGTAGGTGTTCCTGTGCAAAAAAACACAAAAACACCACTTCCTGATATTTTCAACAACCAGCCAAATCTGCGATGTGATACAAAAACAGGCGATAAACTCTTAAGTTAAAGCTCTTTTTACTGGTGTAAAGCAGGACGACTACCTACAGTAGTCACATCTGAAGACGAAAACATTTCATAGAGCTACTGTTCATGCAGTTCCGACACCCAAGAAGGCCACAACTTCCACCGCCACCACCCCCAGGACCTCCCCACCGGACCCCTCCCCTACTACCACAGAGGCAGCGCAGAACAGGACAGCGGACCTTCCAAAACGGCATGGCCCCTCAGCCACACAATAGCTGAATGTTGGGAAACATGTTAATCAAGTATGTGGGAAGGAGGCAAGTCACCCATAAATAAGAATGCACACAATGCCAAGTGTAGTGGTGATGTGCTGGACAGACCTCTCCATGTGTACATATACTGCTGGTGCTTGTAGTGTTGTGGACAGTGGATGCAACCATGTTACCTCAGGCAGTGGGAAAGGTCTCGGTCATGTAGCTGTGTTGTCCCCCCTTGTAAGCGGAAATGGAGTGGGTTGGTCAAACGTACGCCACTCCAGCGTTGAGTGTGAATAAATAGACCGGGGCTCTGGGCGTGTATCACTTCTGGGAAGGCCAGCGCATCTGCCAGAGCGGCGGCCCTCACTCTGCCACGAGGCCACCGCCCTCCTCGACACAGGCCCCCTGCGAACTCAGCAGCACTGCACCGCAGAGTTATGTCTATACAGACTACTGCCTTCAATGTACACTGCGGACAGCAGCGCTCACAAATCAGATTGAGACGCAATTGCAGAGGACGCAGTCCAGAGGACGCAGTCCTTGCTCCCAGTGCGGCCCGTCAGGACCACGCTTCATCACCAGCTACGCACACGCTGAGTGCTTCAGGTGCCACTAACTCAGTGCACCAAAAGTCATTGCCACATGGCCTCATTAAGGCAGAATTCAATAGGCAAAAGACTTTGCTCCCAGAGCGGCTTGCCCAGACCACGCATCATCGCAGGTGGCGCACACGCTGAGTGCTTCAGGTGTCACTAACTGTGCAGCCCAACTCAACGCCACGCGGCTGTGGTCCCTTGCTGACCGCTGCCTCCAGCCTACACTGCAGACAGCAGAGCTCACAATTCAGATCGAGTCGCGATTGCAGATGACGCAGTGCAGTAGGCAACAGACATTGCATCCAGTGCGACCCGTCCAGATGACGCATCCTCACTGGCTGCGCACACACTGAGCTCTTCAGGTGCCACTAACTCTGTGCATCACAACTCATTGACCCTTTATGATTGACTTTCATGCTGTAGACACCGGACGCAACAATATCACCTCAGGCATCAGGAATGTCCTGAAGGGACATTAACAGTTTCTTCACATGAGAACGTTCATCTCTGGAGCCCCATCTCAGTGCACCACAAGTCATTCACCCTTTACAATACAATCTTTTGTGTGTGATTTAAGATCTGGTGCCCCTACCTTAGTGCACCACAAGTCATGGACCCTTTATGATTGAATCTCTGTGTGTGATCCGATGATCACTGTTGTAGTTGTTGCCAGCACCAACCATTCCCTGAGGGCTGGCTTACACTCACCGCACACGCATCAAGCAAAGGCGTCACTGGACATGTGACTCTGGTAATAAAAAGGGGCCAGGTGCACGTGCCTGTAGCCAGTTTCACTTTCTATCTAACTGTGTACGTGTGTTTATTATGTATGTATGCATGATGGCCCTAGGCCCTACCACATTACATTGTGCTGTTGACTGCGCACGCAACCATGTTACCTCTGGCACTGGGGAAGACCTCGGTTATGTAACTTTGTCTGGGTTATTCTATGAGCACATGGGTAGAGACTGGATGAGTAAAGTACTGCAAGGATAGTATAAGTACTTGGGGATTGGCGAAATGATTGGATAAGTACATATGTTGGCGGAGCCTAACCCCCAAGCACAAGCTTGGTTCTAATTGGCTGTCAACCAGTGGCAACCCCAGCAGAGTGTCAGAATTGCAAACCAAGCCTCGTGAGAGCCGACGCTATGCACGGAGCATGAGTAGGCACCATGCCGGTTCCTGAGACACCCGCCTTCTTAGCTACGGGATCCCCACAGCCTTTGCTCTAGTACCCTGTGTTCCCGCCCACTAAAATCTGGGCCACTGCCTAGTGGGAATACCGCACAGATGCCTGGAAAACCGAGTCCAGGAGCTTGGAATTCTCATTGTGGTATAGTGCATTCCTATTCAGTGGATACCCTGCCAGGTCGTTGAACTCTGGATCAAGGAATTCTGACTGTTGGATCCCCAGAGTCCCTTCCACTGGAACCCCTAAAGCGAGCTGCCGGGTCCGTGGATCACAGGTAATAAAAGGCCCAGAATCCTATCTGCAAGATATTCCAAGCCCCACGGCTGGATCATTGACATACGGCGGGTAGAATCTATGGAATTCTGTAAGCGTAAACGGAATCGGCAGAGCCGGCGTACGCCAGTCAGGGGCGCTACTAGAGCCAAATTTCGAGGGAGGCTGATAAAAATTTCAGGGGGCGGCTAATTCTTCCAGTCATAGGCAGAGTGGAGATGCAGGGGCTCTAAGAAGGGGTGAAAACACGACAAAGTCTCATTAACAGGTAAATGGTCTTTTAAAGACCTGTGAAGTACTCAGGTACCGTGCTGTGAGCCACAAACCCAGCGTGTTCGCACTAGGGGTACGTTCTGAGAGCCACGCACCCAGTGCGTTCACACTAGGGGGTCAGGCTGAGAGCCGCACACCCAGCCCGTTCACACTAGGGGGCCGTTCTGAGCGCCACGTTGGGATCGTCACTCCAAACTTTTCTAAAAAAATTCCATTGATTTATATTCGCCCCGAGGATCCCATCTCCCGGGGCATGCCCAATTCTTGAATGTTTTTATTAATCATTTGGAAGGGGGGCGCATGGTCCCCTTCCCTTGTCCACTACTGGCCCCGGTGACCCCATCCCCCGGGGCCTGGCCTCTTCGTTGGGTACCGTGGGGACAGCCCCAATGCCCCCACGATCCCGCCAGCTCCCCGCTTCCTTCGGTAACCAGTATTGCTTTTGGGCAAGGGGAGCTGCTAACATGCAGCTCTCCTTGCCCAAAAGCAATCCTGCTTTGCTTCATTGAAGCGAGAGCAGGTTTTCCTCCTCTCGCTTCAACAAAGCAAACCAGGATTTGCTATGACAGGACGGGAGAAGTGCTTCAACCCTGTCATAGCAAACAGCAATGTCCCCGGGACATTGCAGGAGCCGGCCCGGGGGGGTGGTGGTCCAATGGGCCACCAAGGTCTGCAGGAGGGGGACGCGCAGCCCCTCTCCCTCTATTTTTAAAGCCCCGGGGAGGTGGTGGTCCCTGGGGCTTCTGGGGGTCCGCAAGGCCCCCCTGCATATTTAATTAAAGCCCCGGGGTGGCGATCCCAAGGGCTTGGCTTGAGGGGGCTTTGGAAGCCCCCGATAATTACAAAACTAGCCCCGGGGAGGTAGCAGTGCCCAGGGCTGCGGAAGGGCGGTATGCCCTCCCGCACCTAATTTACATAGCCCCTGGGAAGTGGCAGTCCCGGGGCTGTGGAGGCCCCGCAGGCCCCCGCAATATAATTATACGATTGCCCCCGGAACCTGGCCCACCCAGGAGCTCATTTAAATGAAGTGGGGGAGCCCCCGCTTCATTTTTTTTGTTTCGTCCGGATTCGCACACCCAGCGCGCATTGGGACGTTTAAAAAAATATATAATAATAAATTTGGGCAGGAGGTCCATTGTAGGAACCCACCTCCTTTCTTCTTTTTTAATCTTTTTCAACTGTTTTCTTGTGACTCGGGTCTACCAAGTCACAAGATGGCTGCCAGCACTTCCTGGTTTGGAGTGTTGGTAGCCAATCACAGTGAAGCTTGTGGTCTTGGCAGCCAATCACAGTTAAGCGCGTGGTCGGGAGGGTGCGCAAACCCACCGCTGCCCCAGATATCAAAACATTTATTTTTTTAATTTCTCAGCAACTACTGAATGGATTTACACCATTTAAAAACAAAGGCGCTTTCTGAATTAAGCACTACCTTTTTGCCAAATGTGGTGTAAATCCATTCAGCAGTTTGGGCTGTAGCCTTGGCTGAAGTTTCCTATGGGAAATAGATTTTTTGACTTTTAATTTTTGAATTTCTCAACAACTACTGAATGGATTTACACCATTTAAAAAAAAAGGTCGCTTTCTGAACCAAGCTCCACCTTTTTGCCAATTTGGTGTAATTCAGTTCAGCAGTTCGGGCTGTAGCCTGTAATACACTTTTTGAGACCCCATTTTTTCTTATCCCCCCACTTAACAAATCACCCCCAAACTTTCAGGATAGGAGCTGACCTGAATAGACCTTTTTTTGGAAATCCGCACCATTCTATTTGGAATAACTTTGGCGCCGGTTGACGAATCTACGTTAAATTTTCAAAACTGGTGGGGCGCTCCGGTCCGCTCCTATCCTGAACGTCTTGGGGTGATTCGTGAAGCAGGGGCTGAGAAAAAAGGGGGTCCCAAAACATGTTTTCCCATGCAATTTTCCATAGGTACCATTCATCGCAGCTACAGCCCAAACGGCTGAATGGAATTACACCAAATTTGGCAAAGTTGTAGTCCTTGATTCAGACTCGTGCCTTTTGCTTATATGGTGTAAATCTGTTCAGTAAATAATGAGAAAATTATAATTAAAAGTACATATATATCTGTGGTCTCGGTGGATCCGCGCATCTTGCGCGGATTATAAGCGCACCGTCCCGATCACGCGCAGAATGCGGATTGGCTGTGAAGTGGTTGTCAACGTTCGAAACCAGGAAGTGTTGTCAGCCATTTTGTGCCTTTGTAGAAGCGAGGATCTAGAAATTAGTGGAACAAGTGTTTAAAACGTATAAAGGAAGCTGGTAAGAAATGCTTTGACACTCTAGACCTGCTTTAGGGGGTCCCAAAATATATTTTTTTTGTTGAAAAACAGAGGAATGTGCGCTGGGTGCATGGATCCACCGTAAAAAAAATAAAAACGAAGCGCGGGCTCTTGTGCTTGTTTAAAAATTAGGTATGTGGGAAGGAGAAATCCCAGGTTCTAAAATATTGCATTTAAAGCGGGGGCCGAGAAAAAAGGGGGTCCCAAAACATGTTTTCCCCATGCAATTTTCCATAGGAATCGTTCATCACAGCTACAGCCCGAACGGCTGAACGGAATTACACCAAATTTGTCAAAGTGGTAGTCCTTGATTCAGACTCGTGCCTTTTGCTTAAATGGTGTTAATCAGTAGTTGCTGAGAAAATTACAATTAAAAATACATATATATCTATGACCTTGGTGGATATGCGCATCTTGCGCACACTCTAAGCACACCCTCCCGATCACACGCTGAATGCTAATTGGCTGTCAAGTGGTTGTTAATATTTGAAACTAGGAATTGTTGGCAGCCATTTTGTGCCTCGGTAGAAGCGAGGATCTAGAAAATAGTGGGGCAAGTGTTCAACACGTATAAAGGGGACATGTAAGAAATATTTTGATCATCTAGACCTGCTTAGGGGTCCCACAAGGACCCCTAGGGTCCAAAGAAACATATTTTTTGTGTGGAAACAACAGAGAAATGTGCGTTGGGTGCATAGATCCGCCGTAATAAAAATAAAATGAAGCGGGGGCTCCTGTACTTGTTTAAAAATTAGCTACCTGGGAGGGCCACATCCCGGGGTCTAAAATATTACATTTGATGGGGGTCCAGAGGGGCCCTGCAGCCCGGGGACCACCATTCCTCGGTGCTACAAAATAAATGGGTGAGGGAGCTCAAATGTCCGTCTAAGTCCCGAGGATTACCACCCTCTGGGGCTGTTTTTATATTTTGAGAGGGGGTCCACGTGCTTTCCATTCTGGAGCTGTCAAAAGCCTTGGGGAACACCACCCCCGGGAGCGGCTCCTGCTGTGTCACGGGGTGTCTACCCCCGGGATACTGCTGTTTGGTATGGCAGGGCGGGAGTCGAGGTTCCTGTTGTGTCATAGCAAACTTGAGGGCATTTTAACAAGTGCCATTTCGCCGCAATTTTTTTTAAAAAGCCAAAAATGCGGTGAGAATTATATTGCCCTATTTACTAGGTGATGCTAAGATGCATTAATGCATGTTAGCAGCAGGTTTGTTAAGGGCTCGCCTCGTATCTTCAATGAGTTGCAATGTAGGTGTTCTCAGTGGCAAGGTAGGTGTTTCTATGAGAATATAAAAAGGAAGAGGGAGGTATGGCAATAGTGTTGTATTTACAACACAGCCCTGGATTTGAGGACCGATAGGAAAACACTTGCTAATTGCGGTTTATGTCGGGTCCTAACATCTGTTCTGAAGGAGACTTAACCATGTTTAATATGCGAGGTGGATTGATATGTTGAGTCCACAGTCTTATATTAATAAGCTTTTCACTTGAACACAAATTATCGCTGTATTTCTCGCGATATTGGGGCAAATTTACAAGGACAGCGTTAAAATTATCGTCCCTTTAGCGTTAGGAAGGTGCCGTTAAACCGGCCATAATGGCTTAATATTAGGCTTTTGAGAATTCGTGAGAATTCCAATAGAAGCCCAGGTCACACCAGAACATGTTAACGCTGTCCTTGATAATATGCCCCCAAGTTTCTTATGGCAGGGCGAGAGCCTCGGCTCTCACTCTTGCATAGCAAACAGCAATGTTGAAAAAATCTTCCGGTAAGATAACAAAGGATTTTGAAGTCCATTATTGCCGTTTTAGTTGTAGTTTGCTGCCGTTAAAGCGGCGACAATTTTAACGTCGTCTCCCATTTAAATAGGCACGAAATATTTAGTGAAGTGCAATGTGAATCGTGAAGCAACACAGTCTAATTGTGATCGATAAAGAATTCAAAGAGTTGTGTACTTCTTTTGCTTGTAATGTAGATAGGGGCAGATTTACAAGTCCCTTGTGTCACTATTGCATCACTTTTAACATGGGAAAAGTGATGTGAAAGTGGCTAAAGGGGCTTATAAATCTGCTACGCAGTGTTCGGTCTTAGTTTGCTTTCCTCTCTATCATGTAGAGGATTCTGGGTAAATATAACGGTTTCTGTTTAGGCAGTACCTTTCAACCCTACTCCCAAACTGCTTACTGCCTGTTACCATAGTAACAGTTCATGGAACACTTAAGTGAGCATACAGGTTACAAGTTCACCACACAATGTTGCTAATCCAAACAGTTACTGTGTTGGAGTTTTTAAAATGTTCCATAGGAACCGTTAATCGCAGCTACAGACTCTGGTAAAGAGCTGGTAAAGAGTTAGCCTCAGTATTATACTTTTAGTTATAAACATCATTTCTATTTTTAATTGTTTAATGTTTTCTAAGCATATGATTATCACACTAAATAAAAGTGAAATGTTGTCAGAAAAAGAAGACGTATATACTTTTTTTGTTAACTTTTATTAAAACAACAATAAATAACTAGAAACTTAACTTTAAGATAACAATATAATAAATAACTAGAAACATAACTTTAACACAACAATATAATAAAGAAAATGTGAAATGGACTCCAATAGAAGCAGGTTAGGTAACCTGCAAAACAAAAATAAAAATTAGTGTTTAAAATTAGAGCGATGTGACTGAATGAGGTCAAAGATCACAAATTAAGGTAACACTTGGCAATATTTGGTAATTTGCACGTCTGCAGTGTGCCTGATCCATTCCACCTCTCTTATAGGCCTGCGTTGAAGAGGTGTCTGTACAGAAGTGCATACTGCGTCAGATTTACAGTATGGACCAACAGGTCTTTAAAATGATTCAGAGATGAGACAGAATTAGATGAGAGATCACGTCATTATGCAGGACAATATTGTTTAATTTGAACGCATTTAATCAGAGGCATTGTGTATCTAGGCCGCTCTGCTTGCCTTGTGTAAACACTGTGGCGAACAGAGTACACAACTTGATTTTTGCTTTGGTTCTACACTGCAGACTGTATTAAATTCAGTCTTGATTTTTTTATCGGCAGAGTAGACAGCAGCATCCATAACTTTAAAACAGAAAGAGAAATAATGTGAGATAGAGTGAGAGAGAGAAAGAGAGAAAAAATGACATTATAAGTGTGAGAGAGAGAAACTAATAGATGGACCATGAGAGGGGGTGTTAATAATGGAGAAAATCTTCGTAGCTCACCTTTTTGCCTCCGTTGTGTGTCCAAGCACGTGCCGGTTCATGGTGCACCCTCAAGTTTAGTGATCTGAAAGATAGTATAGAGTTAGTAATAACAGAGTACATACAAAAGCACAAGTATATTTCTGCTTTATGTCTTTGCACACTCAGGATACTGTGTTACATCAACTTCCACTGCAAGGAGGTGTCTGTGCACTCTTTATCTCCCAAAGTACTATACCCCATGCACTCCCACTGCACAGCGGTGAGTTATCATTACTGCATACCCAGACTGTTGCACTCCATTTACTCCCAGAGTCAGGAGGTGAGGGCCTTTTTTTGCGCACTCAGGGGCAGATTTAGAAGCTCCTTGCACCACTTTTGCGTTACTTTTCCCATGTTAAAAGTGACGCAAAGGTGGCGCAAGGGGCTTGTAAATCTGCCCCTCAAACTGTTGCAACGTATCTGTTCTCACTGTCCGGAGGTAATTGTACATTCCTACGCAGTCAAACTGCTGCACACTACCCACTCTCTCCGCCCACAAGTGACTTCTCGTTGCTTCGGAAACAAGCTTCTTTGCTCACCTTGTGCCATTGGTGTGATTCAAAGAGGATGCACGATGTGTCGAAGCGGCCTTCTCAGGCGTTGTTACGATGGCCACGCATTATCGCAGAATCCTCGAACATTGAGCTTTGGAGGTGCTGGGAGGGACGCCAATTTGTGAAGCACAACCTGTTAGATAAAAAGGAAGATAACATTGTGCGCCATTTCTTTATCAAAGGAGAGAGGAAGTGAAAGAGTGACTGAAAAGAATATTCACAGCTCACCTTTCTGTCACAGGTGTGTCTTTCACCACGTGCCGGGACTAAATGCACCCTGAACCTCTACATCTAAAAGATAGTAAAAGAAAGATGTTATGATTGGTAATTGTTACTATCTTAATGTAGAGTAGAATTTCATCGCCCTTTCGCACACCTTCCCTCCAGCATGTAAAAAACAACTATTTGTACAGCTCCAACTTGTGTAATAGGCGTTCAATTTTTGAAAAATTAGTATAGTAGTACTGTTTTTTATCCGGTTGTGAAATCAAGTGGTGTGCAGTGATATATGTGGTTTCGATCATCACGAGCGACGGGTATTTGACCGATTATAAAAACTTTCCTGCTATTGGAAAAAAATATACAAATGCAATAAGATACGGTATATAGGACTGCGTACGACTAAATCGCTGTGTCGCCTTTTTGTATTTAGTCTGCTGCACCCCATCTACTCCGTTCACTGCGCACCCAGGCCTCACTGCTCACCTTTTCGCAGACAGGGTACGTTCTACATCATGCAGTCCTGCTCTGCCACCAAGAAGTCACACATTTGGTGCTGAGTCTTGATATCACTATGGCAAGGGACATACTCGTGCACCTATCTTCATTGCAGGTTCCTGACCCGCTCAGTCCTTGCGGTACCACCAACTCAGTGACCAAAGAAGCCACGGACGTGGTAGTGGGCCCCCGTTCAGTAGTTCAGGCCTACATGAGGTGTCCGAACCACTAGGACGGGCCATCACAGCACTTGCGATGGGAGCAACTCTAAAATGGCGTAGAGCACGTGTGCCCCGTCTTTTTTATTGGTAGGGTCACGTATGTAGTGATGTATGTGCTGGATAGGTGTGATGTGGGTGTATACCAGCCATGAGGGAGTGTGTGTGTGTCGTTCTGTGCTGACAACTTGACCTGGAAGTAAGAAATCACTAAAATGAAAATCTGGGCCATATAAATACCTGTTTTCCTGGAAGCTTAAGCGGAGTGGGCTGGACTGACGTATGCCAGTGCTGCGCGAGGCTGTAACTGATGACTCCGGAGCTATGGGCGTGGTTCCGTCATGAGCTATATGAAAAATCTACTGATTTGGGAGTCTGTGTTGTAGTGCTGCTGTCACCCGGGTCTTACACGCAAATGTGTCATTATGTCTGTAAAGTTCCACAATATGGCTAACATGGAAGGTACGGGGTATCACTGACCCTATATTCATCCATAGATGCACACATAAAAAAGGGTGGACATGACGCATTTCTGCGAATATGAATGTTTGTTGTACATTCAGTGGAGTGCTGTAGCTGTAGTAATACAGGGCTGTGAAAGGTTTAGATTGCAGTTTTTGGCACATGAAGGACAGATAATTGTATACGTATGTGGTCATTCAGGTATACTGTTGAACTTGGTGCTGGAAATCATTGTTCGAGGCTCGGAGTCCCATCCACATCCTGTTATGGAAGAGTAATGACGTAATCAACGCATGCCTGAAAATGTACTGTAAATACGGTGGTCATGTAAATTGATGTTATAGTTTCAGGTCGTCTTCGCGCTATATAAATATGCTAAAAAAAAATATTTTAAAAAGACATAGTACACGTTTATAAATTGACTATACAGTTTCTTTGCAGTATTGAAATGATCCACTTTGTACGTTATTATTTGTAGAATGAGCGAGAGAAAGTTATATAATCGAAGTTTTTGTTATTGGCAGAGGTAAGATGTTTGCATGCGCTGTTTACAACACAATATAATGTGGTAGGGCGCAGGAGCAGCATTTTACAAACATAATAAGTACACAGACACAGATAGATAGTTGAAGTGGGTACGGGCACGTGTGCTCGACTCCATTTTATTACGTTGCTGTTGGTAACAATTAGAATAGTAATCATGATATCATACACAGATATTCAATCATAAACGGTTTATGTCTTCTTCTGTACAAAGGTAGGAGAACTATATGTGAAATAATACAAAGAAGATTCCACCATAAAGGGTTTATGATTTGTGGTACACTAAGTTAGGATCGGTTTGTGTGGAGCCTGTGATGATGCGTAGATCAGGCAGAACGCACTGGTAAGAATGTCTTTTGGCAACTGAATTTTGCCTTAATAAGGCCACATGGCGATTATTTATGGTGCACTGAGTTAGTGGTACGTCTGGTGCTCAGCGTGTGCTCACTCTGCAATAATGCGTGGTTCGAGCGGTCTGTAATCCATACATTGACTGTTGCATTCTGGACTGCATGAACTTTGAGGGGGAAAAAAAACTACCATCGATGGTTATCAATTGCTCTGCAAACAAGGTCTACTGATTGCTCCCCATAACAAATTACACTATTGCATTTCACGCAGTGCATTCTAACTTTCTCAAAATGGGGACGTATGTCTGGTGGCGATGTTGAAGGTGATGCCCCAGAGGTACTTGGTATTGCCCGTTGTGGAGGTATATTTTGGCGCTGTGTTCTACATTCTTTGTGAACATAGTTCACAGGATGCAGGGATTAAAGGTGCTTGCGCATACTAGCAGTGCCACAAGAGTATTTTTTGTCTGTGCCTTAAATAAATCAAGGCTAAATTCCCTACAGTCTGTAGTGTAGATACAAAGCTGAATTCAAGTTGTGAACCCTACTGTCCACAGTGTACATCAAAGCCACTCGTCAGCACAGTTATAGAAGAATGCTTTTTTCACTTATTTTAACAAAATCTGAATACATACAGTATAATTGTCTCTGCATTAAGTAAATCAAGGCTGAATTCCCTACTGTCTGAAGTGTAGATGCATAGCTGAATTCAAGTTGTAAACCCTGCTGTCCGCAGTGTAGATCTTAGGGTGGACTGCATCATCTGTAATCATGATTGAAATGAAAGATAGAACATGTATAGAACACATTGTTGAAATATGTATGTTTCAGGGACATTATAGTTCAATTTGTGACCTTGTGACCTTTGCTGTCCGCAGTGTAGACTGACATTGTGTGTCTTTGCACTTGCAACGTGAATTTTATTATTCAACTAAATCTATAAGTGATATAAAAGAAGTTTTTTGAGATGTCATCAGTGATGTCACTGACCATGTCATGAATGATGTAATATGTGACATCATCATCAGTGGATTGCGTGCATGAAAGATACAGTTAGTATAACTAATTATAACAGAGTAATTTCAGTGGTTTTGTATGAGTGAAATGTCCAGCTAACTATAAAACCCCTGAAACCTTTGCTTTTTTCAGTGAAAATATATATATATACATATCCACACGAAAAACCGCCCAATGAGGAGACGCCGCTCAGCAAAAGGTTGACTGCCTTTAATGGAGGAAACTTCTTTGCGAAAGTGTCAAACCCTTTTCAGTTCTTGTAACGCCCAACGCATTTCGAGCACTTCTGTGCTCTTGGTCACGGGCAGAAAGTGCAGCAAACACCACAGCTGTGAAGGGAACCCCTGATAAGTTGCAACAAGTCCCGCCCTTTAAGGCGTATGCATCGAGCATGCTGGTACTTGGTGTTCACCTTCTTGTCGAATCACAGTGGATGCCGTGGTGAATCCCTTATATGCAAAGTTATTACCCCAGTGGGTTGAATGCAGGCTGGCACCCCCGTCAAACAATCCTTTGTACTTCGCTCACACCGGCCCCTTTGCTCCTCGGCGCTTCAAACTTCAAAGCGCCCGGTCCGCATCACTCGCGGCGGGGCGTCTCCGCGACCTAGGCTCGGCCTCTAAATATCCACACGAAAAACCGCCCAATGAGGAGACGCCGCTCAGCAAAAGGTTGACTGCCTTTAATGGAGGAAACTTCTTTGCGAAAGTGTCAAACCCTTTTAAGTTCTTGTAACGCCCAACGCGTTTCGAGCACTTCTGTGCTCTTGGTCACGGGCAGAAAGTGCAGCAAACACCACAGCTGTGAAGGGAACCCCTGATAAGTTGCAACAAGTCGCGCCCTTTAAGGCGTATGCATCGAGCATGCTGGTACTTGGTGTTCACCTTCTTGTCGAATGACAGTGGATGCTGTGGTGAATCCCTTATATGCAAAGTTATTACCCCAGTGGGTTGAATGCAGGCTGGCACCCCCGTCAAACAATCCTTTGTACTTCGCTCACACCAGCCCCTTTACTCCTCGGCGCTTCAAACTTCAAAGCGCCCGGTCCGCATCACTCGCGGCGGGGCGTCTCCGCGACCTAGGCTCGGCCGCTAAATATCCACACGAAAAACCGCCCAATGAGGAGACGCCGCTCAGCAAAAGGTTGACTGCCTTTAATGGAGGAAACTTCTTTGCGAAAGTGTCAAACCCTTTTCAGTTCTTGTAACGCCCAACGCGTTTCGAGCACTTCTGTGCTCTTGGTCACGGGCAGAAAGTGCAGCAAACACCACAGCTGTGAAGGGAACACCTGATAAGTTGTAACAAGTCCTGCCCTTTAAGGCGTATGCATCGAGCATGCTGGTACTTGGTGTTCACCTTCTTGTCGAATCACAGTGGATGCCGTGGTGAATCCCTTATATGCAAAGTTATTACCCCAGTGGGTTGAATGCAGGCTGGCACCCCCGTCAAACAATCCTTTGTACTTCGCTCACACCGGCCCCTTTGCTCCTCGGCGCTTCAAACTTCAAAGCGCCCGGTCCGCATCACTCGCGGCGGGGCGTCTCCGCGACCTAGGCTCGGCCGCTAAATATCCACACGAAAAACCGCCCAATGAGAAGACGCCGCTCAGCAAAAGGTTGACTGCCTTTAATGGAGGAAACTTCTTTGCGAAAGTGTCAAACCCTTTTCAGTTCTTGTAACGCCCAACGCGTTTCGAGCACTTCTGTGCTCTTGGTCACGGGCAGAAAGTGCAGCAAACACCACAGCTGTGAAGGGAACCCCTGATAAGCTGCAACAAGTCCGGCCCTTTAAGGCGTATGCATCGAGCATGCTGGTACTTGGTGTTCACCTTCTTGTCGAATCACAGTGGATGCCGTGGTGAATCCCTTATATGCAAAGTTATTACCCCAGTGGGTTGAATGCAGGCTGGCACCCCCGTCAAACAATCCTTTGTACTTCGCTCACACCGGCCCCTTTGCTCCTCGGCGCTTCAAACTTCAAAGTGCCCGGTCCGCATCACTCGCGGCGGGGCGTCTCCGCGACCTAGGCTCGGCCGCTAAATATCCACACGAAAAACTGCCCAATGAGGAGACGCCGCTCAGCAAAAGGTTGACTGCCTTTAATGGAGGAAACTTCTTTGCGAAAGTGTCAAACCCTTTTCAGTTCTTGTAACGCCCAACGCGTTTCGAGCACTTCTGTGCTCTTGGTCACGGGCAGAAAGTACAGCAAACACCACAGCTGTGAAGGGAACCCCTGATAAGTTGTAACAAGTCCTGCCCTTTAAGGCGTATGCATCGAGCATGCTGGTACTTGGTGTTCACCTTCTTGTCGAATCACAGTGGATGCCGTGGTGAATCCCTTATATGCAAAGTTATTACCCCAGTGGGTTGAATGCAGGCTGGCACCCCCGTCAAACAATCCTTTGTACTTCGCTCACACCGGCCCCTTTGCTCCTCGGCGCTTCAAACTTCAAAGCGCCCGGTCCGCATCACTCGTGGCGGGGAGTCTCCGCGACCTAGGCTCGGCCGCTAAATATCCACACGAAAAACCGCCCAATGAGGAGACGCCGCTCAGCAAAAGGTTGACTGCCTTTAATGGAGGAAACTTCTTTGCGAAAGTGTCAAACCCTTTTCAGTTCTTGTAACGCCCAACGCGTTTCGAGCACTTCTGTGCTCTTGGTCACGGGCAGAAAGTGCAGCAAACACCACAGCTGTGAAGGGAACCCCTGATAAGCTGCAACAAGTCCCGCCCTTTAAGGCGTATGCATCGAGCATGCTGGTACTTGGTGTTCACCTTCTTGTCGAATCACAGTGGATGCCGTGGTGAATCCCTTAAAGGGCGGGACTTGTCTATATATCTGCAATATAGTGTCAAACCAAGAAAGGAGGCAGGGGGAGAAGCAAGTGAGGACCAGGAACCCACCAGGAGTATCTTATCTTTTTACATGCAGCAAAGGCAGCTGAGGGCAATATTTAGACGTATTTGGCCCATTGTCAGGGATGACCCATTAATAGGTAGGCTTTTACCATCAAGCATGGCCATTACTTTTAGAAAAACAGTAAGCATGGGAAATATGCTGGTAAAAAGTAGCCCTGAATATCAAGGTGCTGGAATGTGACTCTCAGCAAGGAAAGTGTTCCACCTGTAAAGCCTGCTAATACGGCATTAATACAACTTCATATCAGACTGCATTGAGTATAAAAACACAGGATATTAAATAACATTTAACCTGCAAATCTGAATATGCAGTTTATATCCTAGAATGCAGCTGTAAAATGAAGTATGTTGGCAGTACAAAGCTGGCCGTTTATAAAAGAATATTACAGCGTATAAGAGCCATATCCAACAATGATGCCAGCTACCCAGTGGCTAGACATTTCAAGGAATGTCATAATAGTGACTCCAAATCCCTCAAATACTATGCAATAGAGACTATACCACTTCAAAAAAGAGGGGGAAACCGGGAAGCTAAGCTGAGACGCCTGGAAACAAGTTATATATTCGAATTTGAATCTAACCAGCTGGTGAGCCTCAACACTAGTGAAGACCTGCACACATTTATATGAAATTGAGAATCCTATACTGTATGTCTCAAAACATGGATTCTAAGGATGGTTATTATGCAAAGCATCAGTTATCGAGTGCAATAATTGCTGTCTCATAATTATCATATTGATTTTGCAAAATTAGGATTTTATTCATGCACATATTTATTCAATTTTAAATGGCGGTTGTTTTATAGCATATTTAAGTGAATATTTATTTAGTTATGTATTTATGAGTGTAAAAGGGAATCAGCCGCTACTCTAATGTTTATGATGTGTCTATGAACAATTCCTTTAACTACATCCACACCCTCATAGCACCTTTTGTATTTAGATAGGATGACATTGAGATGTCATCGAGAATTATGCTAGGATGGGATATAATTCATCAATGTTTGCACAAAATAAAATAGTAACTTTATCCGGTTTATTGGCCACAATAACAATTTTTCAAAAAGAAAACAATTAGGTTTAAAGTACAGGTGGCCATTAAAAGTGATAAAATAGAACCAGCACTTTTTGTTTCATTTTTTTGCACTTTGGATTCACACTTTAGCACTAAGTCACTTTAGTGAGTATATAGCAATATTTGCACAATGCATGACCTCGATGTTGCCAATTTGGCACAAAGTCCATTTGGACATAAATTAAGGGTAATGAACTTAGACTAAATACCCACTGCGTAATTTGCACAAAATGAGGTCAGAAACTTCAGTCAATGTCTCCTATTGCGAAAAAACATAGCTAATAGTGACATAACACTTTTGATAATTAGGGAAACGAATAGGGGAAATCAATCCAAGTCATATACAACAACACACTACCACAGGGCAAGAAGCATATGGTGGGTCTGGAGGCATTTATGCCACATTAAATTTGGATATCATACCCAGGGAATGTAAATGTGTTAATACAACATTCATGAAGGGACAATGTTAGATTTGGGGGTCTCTAGTTGGCACAGGTAGGTACTTGTGACAAATAGGGACCCTTTCCTCTAGTCAGGACAAAGGGATTACACTCCTAAAATAACCCCTGCTCACCCTCTAGGCTGCGTGGCGCGAGTAGTCAAGGCTTATTACAGAGGCGTTGCAAGTTAAGCAGTTGTGACCACATACAGTAACCCAGTGACAACACTACAAATGGACACCACACAGGTTTTATATCAAAAATAGGTAGAATTTATATAGAGTTACCACAAGACCATAAACGACAAAAATGCACACTATGATTACTTTAAGGTGGTAGATTTAAGCTTAGTTCAGTTCAGTTCTTAGATGCAACACTCTGCGTCAATGTACCTTAAGTTGCGTTGCGCTTCCACGACAAGCAATATCGCAGCAATGGGAAATGCGGCAAAGTTCAGAAACAAAGAAATAAAGACATGAAGATCTTCCAGATGCGGCACGCTTCTCAGGGATGCGAGAAGTCCTCGGTTCGATGCGTGGACTGCAGCGGCGACACCCTTACGATGCGACGGCAACAGCTCCAGCGGCGACGCTCTTCTCCACGATGCGTAAAGCTTCCACTCAATGCGACAACTACAGCGGCAACATCCAAGATGCGATGGAGGCAGCTCCAACGGCGGGCCGCTTCTCGGGATGCGAAGTGCTCTTGGTCGATGTGGTGCAATGTGACAGTTCCAGTGGCGACACCCTCCTGCTTCGGAGTTGGAACGGCAGACACAGCGACACGCTCCGACCTCGTTGCGAGATTCTTCTCCTGATGCAGTGCAGTGTGACAACTACAGCGGCGACACCCTCCTTCTTCGGTGTTGCGACGGCAGCAGCAGCTACAGTCACATGCTTCCTCTTCGTTGCGGCACGCTTCTCTACGATGCGGTGCAGTGCGACAGTTCCAGCGGCGACACCCTCCTTCGGAGTTGTGACGGCAGGCATAGCGACGGCGACACGCTTCTTCTCGTTGAGTCGCGCTTCCAGCTACTTGCGAAACACAGTTCCTCAGATGGCCTAAAACAGCAACAGGCACTTCTAAAGAACTCTGGGGAGCTGAGGATCCTTCACAAGTTGATAGCAAAATACACAAAGTTCCTTTCTCCTTCCTTTGACAGTAAGGCGACCACTGCAGGCCAATCCCCCAAGCAGCACTTCAGCTTGGGAATTGTCTCTCCTCAGTTTCTTCAGGTTCCTCTCCTCAGTAAAGGTTTCTTCTTGTAGTCCAAAGTGATCTAATTTCATGGAATCCCAATATTTATACCCCAAAATCCGTTGTTCTCTGAGGGGAGAGGGGCCTTTGCCCAGTCCAAACCAGTTCTGAAGCACTCTGTTTACCAGACTTCTCCATTCCTTTCACGGTGCAGGGCATGCACATCAGACGCCCCACAGGAGGTGGAGCCAGCATTGTGGAAGGCAAGTACAGTCCTGGAGCACTTTGTTTACAGGACTCCTTCTCTTCTTTCAGTGTGCAGGGCAGAGACATCAGCCGCTTTCCCGGGGGTGGAGCCAGCATTGTGGAAGGCAGGCACAGCCCTATTCAAGGTTCAGATGCGACTCCTCCCTCCCATCTAGATGCAGATCTCTCTATTCACCACTGGGTGACTCAGCCTGCCTCCTGGAATTCCCCAGTCCTGTCACTCTCAAAACCAGACGTAGGAATACATAACCTAGCAGAGGCGGGTTTGAATGGTTAGACAAGCAAATACCTACTTTCTAAAAGTGGTATTTGCAAACACATAATATTAAAATACATTTTACTAAAAGATGTATTTTATTATTCTGAGTTCAGGCATACTAAACTCGAATTTCTACCATGTTCTCTGAGACAGTTAGGATTATAAAATGTAATAACTCTAACAGCCCATTCTGGCCTATGGAGAACAGGTAGCCTTGCAATAGCAAAAAACGAAAATGGCTGTAATTCACTATTAGGACAGGCCACACACATCAGGGCTTGTCCTACCTTATACTTACAATGCACCCTGCACTTGGGCCTACCACAGGGGTGACTGATATGAAGAAAAGGGAAGGTTTAGGGACCGGGAATTGGTGCACTTGCCCAGTCAACATGACAGTACCAGACTGCACGCATGCTCTGTAATGGCAGACCTTAGACACATTTTACAAGGCTGCTTCTGTGGGTGGAACAACCAGTGCTGCAGGCCCACCAGCAGCATTTGGACTTACATGCCCATGGCACACTCAGTGCGCTAGACTAGGGTCTGACAAGTAAACCAAAATAGCCAAACATGGAATCACTAATCCATTCATCAATTTACAATAGGGAGTACTTGCACTGTGGCACTGGATAGCAGTGGCACAGTGCCCAAAGCAACTAATACCAGAAAAATACATGGGGCAACAGCAATAATGGAAGTGAGACCCACGCCACTGGTGCCAGGTCTAACAGACAATATTTAAGATGTCCAAAGTATTTTACCAAGATTGTGATTGCAATTTTAGCAGAAATATGAATTGTTGAAATAGTGTGTTGTTTATGGTTATGGCAGTAACTGTTAGCACTGGCACTTTAAATTCTGGTAACTTTGTCTTGGCGATCTCATGTGATCAAGGCTGAGTGTCGGCCGAAACACGTCATGGCGGATGGAATGGCTGAAATTCGAAAATAAAAAATACCTGCACAAAAGCTGGGTCCACACTCGAATTTCTTGGAGAAGGATCGCTAACTTACGAGGGTTTGGAGATATATATATATACATCGATGATGTTTTCATCGTCTGGAAGGGTAGCAAAGAGGAAGCATTGTCTTTTATTCATGACATCAATGACAATACAGTGAACCTTAACTTCACGGCCCACATTCATAAAACTCGCATCCAATTTTTGGATGTTGAGGTATATGTCTCTGATGGAACTCTCAACACTACCCTTCATAGAAAACAGACCGCAGGCAATGCTACATTGCATGCAACCAGTATGCATCCTAGACATACGATCTCTGGAATCCCCTACGGGGAAATCCTCAGGCTAAAGAGAATTTGCAGTTCCTCGTCTGATTTCGATCACTGCTTAAAACAACTTCTCAACAGATTGAGAGCCAGAGGGTACTCTGAGCATATATTAAATGCGGCAGTTACCAAATCCCTTTCAAGATCTAGGGAGAGTCTTTTTCCAGTGTCTACCTCTATCACTGATCTATCTGTGAACACAGAATCCCAAAGAGAATGCCCACGGCTCATCACTACTTTCAGTAGGGAAGATAGGAAAATCAGGTCAATATTGAATAAACATTGGCCGATCATTTTAAGTGATCATATCTTAAATACTAGATTACCCTCTTCTCCAACTGTCACTTTTAGACGGGCCAAAACCACGGGCAATTACTTGGATAAAGCTGCACCTGAATTAAAGTCCAAGATCCCATGGCTACGCCCGAACAAGGGATTCTTTAAATGTCCCAGTTGCAGGGCCTGTAAGTTCGGTGTCACCACCACTCACTATTCTACTCCGTTCAGCACAGTTGCCAAGACCATCAATGGCAACTACAACTGTAAAACTGAGTATGCCGTATACGTTCTGGCGTGCACCTGTGGGCTTAGATATGTTGGCAGCACTAAGCTCCAGGTGCACGTCCGAATATTGCAGCATTTACGGGCTATCCTCCACAGCGACCCTACTTACCCGGTAGCCCGGCATTTCAAGCGGTTTCATAACAAAGATCTCAACTGCCTCAGTTATTTTGTGATTGGAGCAGTACCGAAATCAAGGAGAGGAGGTGACCGTGAAATAGAACTCAGGAAATTAGAATCCAGATTTATTTTGGAACTTGATAGCCGCTGTCCCAATGGGCTGAATAACATTGAGGAAATGCACCATTTTCTGTAATTATATTTTGATACTGGTTGCCCTATTTCTTCCTTTTCATTCCCCGTGGTATTAAGATCGGTGCTTCTAGTTAGGTTCCCTATTAGAGGCACCACACGTTGAGGCTATTCCTTGTCCTATGTATTGTTTTGATAACTAGTACGGTGACATACATAGTGCACATTTTTATACAGTATGAGCTATATCCAATTTTTTATTAGATTCATACAATTCTATTCCAGGTCTATTTTGAAAGAATTTTAGATAATCACTTATATGACAATTTTTAGACTATACAGGAATTTAATGATGAAGATATCTAATTTTGGAGCTTTGTATAATAATTTTGTGCTGAACATCTACATACATGGAATTAATGAAGAAAGGTACTAATAGTACATATGTATATTTGTATATATAAAATAGGTCTGAATTGGTATCTGCATGTGTGTGCATGTATGTTCGCACATATATCTTTCTCGTGTGTGTGTGCGAACAGCTCCTTCTCTGGCACCCTGATATATCGCCCCCCAGACCCAGGAAAGCTGTTCCACAGATCTCTCCCAGATATCATCGCTAATCGACTTCTAACCTCGGCCAACTATACGGTTCTAGGAGACCTCAACTTACATTTTAACTCCCCTACAGACCTTGCTGCCAGGGAACTAACAGAGGACCTAGCAGCCTTACAACTGATCCAGTTGGTGAGATCCCCCACCCATGAAAAGGGGAACTTACTTGACCCAATTTTTAGCAACTGCTCCAAGTTAATGGTCGGACAACCTATCTGCCTCCCATGGTCAGACCACTTTCTTGTCCCACTCACCTGGTCTACCACCAAGCCTCCTTCACTGACCCCCCATCCCATTACCAAGAGAAACTGGAAAAAACTTCTCATAGAGCCATGGACAACTAACCTTGAATGCTCTCGCCCACCTCCCTGCACAAACCCCAACCAAGCAAATAACAACTATGAGGGTTGGATCAGGGAATCACTGGACACGATCCTTCCTCTACGGAAATCCATTCCCAAGAGGTCACACAAATCTGCTCCTTGGTTCTCAGATTCCCTGAGAGACCTAAAACGCCTCTGCAGGAAAAAAGAGAGAGCCTGGCGACTAGACTTTCTCCCAGAAAAAAAATCCCAATACAAAGAGGCTATTAAGGCCTACAGAAATGGGGTTAGGGCGGCCCAGGCCTCCTACTTCGCAGACCAAATAATGGCAGCAAAATCAAAACCCAAGGAAATTTTCCACCTGGTCAAAAAATGCATTACCGTCAACACTGCCCCCCCAGCCCCGAAAACGCTAGAACAATGCAATGAACTTGCAGACTTCTTCCATAACAAAGTCACTCAGATCTATTCCGCCTTCCCTACAGCTGCCAACAACTCAATAACACCCAATCAGACCTCTCCGACTAATTCCCCCTCCCCAGGACAGCCAACGCTGGACCACTTCCCCCCACTAAACCTGGAGACATTGCAACAACTGGCACGCCAAGTTAAATCTGGCTCTCCCCTTGACCCTGCCCCACCAGAAATATTGCTCCAAGCAAGCCAAGCCATTCTTCCCGTGGTACTAGAGCTCCTCAACTCATCCATATCCTCCTGCACAGTACCCAATGGATGGAAGAGAGCTATGGTACGGGCTCTGCTGAAAAAGCCCACCCTCAACCCAGAAGATCACTCCAGCTACCGCCCAATCTCACTACTTCCCTGGGTAAGCAAGGTACTGGAGAAGTACATAAATACCCAACTGACACAGTTTCTGGAAAGCCATGCACTCCTTGACCCATCCCAGACAGGATTCAGACCCAAACACGGTACTGAAACCGCCTTGCTGACAGTCACCGAAGAGTCCCGAAGGATACTAGACCAGGGAGGATCAGTGGCAGTGATCCTCCTTGATCTAAGCGCAGCCTTCGACACGGTCAGCCATGCCACCTTGCTGAACCGTCTGCGCAACATCGGTGTCGGAGGCGATGCTCTAAGATGGCTTGATTCATTCTTGCACAATAGATCCTTCCAGATCTTTGACGGGGACACAATATCAGCCAGAAAACCCCTGAACTGTGGAGTACCGCAGGGCTCTTCACTAAGCCCCGCGCTCTTCAATGTCTATATGCAACCACTGGCTGGACTCGTCGAACCCTCGGGTATAAAAATCGTATCATATGCTGACGATACCCAGCTAGTGGTTTCAATGACTCAGGAAGGCGCCGGTCACACCTCAGGAAGTCTGACGAACTGTCTAGAGGACATTAAAAAGTGGATGACATGCTCCTCTTTGAAACTTAATGGAGACAAAACCGAGCTCATGCTCTTAGGTCCCGCATCACCCACGTCACTTCCCTCCATGTGGCCTGGGTGTCTGGGCACCCCTCCCACTCCCAAAGAAAGTGTAAAAAGCTTAGGAGTATGGCTGGACAAAAACCTCTCCTTCTCCACCCAGGCTACAAAACTATCCGCCATCTGTTTTAGCTTACTCAGAACTCTAAGGAAAGTCCTCCCCCTCCTCCCAATGGAAGCCAAACAAGTGGCAGTTCAGGGCCTGATTCAGTCCCGGCTGGATTCAAACAACGCCCTGTATGTGGGTGCCCCTGAGACGTCCATGCGAAAGCTACAGGTGGTCCAGAACTGCGCAGCCCGCGCCCTGCTACAGATTCCAAGGACACAGTCTGCTAAACCCGCACTGAGCAGCCTACACTGGCTCCCAGTGAGACAAAGAGTGGCTTTCAAGGCACTATGTATTGCCCACCGAGCTTTCTGGAAGTCAGGTCCAGCGATCATTAACAAACTGGTCACTCAATACCACCCTAATAGACCCCTTCGGTCCACGGAGGCCTTTCTGGCCGTAGTCCCAAGAGTACGGAGAGCCAGGACCGGAGGAAGGATGTTTTCCTTAAAGGCCGCTAAAATGTGGAACTCACTCCCACTACAAATCCGGTCCAACCCTAACCTACTCTCATTCCGCAAACAATTGAAAACCTTTCTGTTTGCCAGGCCCACTTAAATCTCAGTCTCCGCCACCCTCAGCTCGGCTATCCATGCTCTAGCGCTTGGACGCCCATTTGGGCAGCAATCGCGCTTTACAAATCACAATACAATACAATACAATACAATATATATGTATATAGATGTAGATATTGGGGTTGTAATTGTTTGGGGTTTTTACTTTGTGTTCACTATAAGAGTGGGGGTTTTTCTGTGAAGCAATCTGATGTTGTCTTTTGTTAGTTGTGGGGGTAGGGATGTAAAGGTGGTGTGGAATGTACATATATGAAATATGGTCTTATTTATACATATTGTCATTTTTAGCTTTTTTGATAGTAATGTTTTTGATTTACCTGGAACACTTTATAAGTATTTAGTATAGAACAATGATTGTCTGATGAATTTAATCATGCATTTTTTAATGTTTATTGCATATTTGCACATTACTGTACTAATGGTAGTGTAGTAGGTTCCCGCAATTCTCTAGCACTTTATTTCATCTTTATCACTTATGCACTTTTCAATCTTTGCACTTTATAAACTTTCGCTGCTATATAGAAGAATTTGCATATTTGCACAGTATTGGTATACATGTCATTGACAACAGAAATTATTTTTTAATACTTTTTATTCATAAATTGTATTATTCGATATAATCAACAGAAATCCTGGATTTAACCAGTAATAATTTTTTGTGCTCATACCAGCAAATGGAACAGCATATTGGCGATAGTGTGTTTTCACTGTTTATTATATGTCACATGATTATGGTGGACGCCACCTGGGGGCGGTGTCAACATCACTGCATCAACCTATAAAAAAGCATAGTGATTTAAAACATGTTGCAGCGTGACCAAGGGCTTTTTGCTCGAAACGCGTCGCTGGTTCTGTTCTTAAATAAATAATACCATCTTGCTGACTCTGTTGGTCCGGTCCTCATTCTTTTGCTGGCGTGGAGGCGGTGTCTGCGAGCGCAGAGCGAGCTGAGGAGGAGCTTCGTCTTCATATATATATATATATATATATACATATATATATATATATAGATAGATAGATAGATAGATATAGATATATATGTATATATATCTATAGATATATATAGATATATATACATATATACATATATATATATATATATATATATATATATATATATATATATATATATATATATATATATATATATATATATATATATATATAAATATATATATGTGTGTGTGTGTGTGTGTGTGTTGTTTTTAAAGTCTGTTTCCCTTGTGTAAGTACATGCCTTTCCTTTCCAAAATTCCCCAAACTGCATTTTGATAGTAAGTTTATAAGTGTGGAGGCTCAGCCGTCAGGGCGGAGAACTCCATATAAAAATACAGGAGAGGCCTATGATAATGGTGTTAAAATTACAATTGGAAAAATATGACGCTATGAATGGGCCCATTAAAATGAGTGTGTCAATAAAAAGCTCCAATTAAAAAAGAATATTTATTCAACAGACACTTCTTAGCATGGTGGCAGGTGGTGTTTTTATATCTGGCTGTACATTATAGCCGACGTTTTTATCCCTTTTCAGGCTGATTGATATTACAAGGCTTTGTTAATGAAGGATTCACACTGCCTCTCTGTTTTTTACAGTAGAAGAGTAAATGCAGTAAACATGGCGGGGCAAAGTTTAGCGAAATTCAAAATGGCTGACACAAACACAGGAGACGAATCTCATACCGACCTTCAGATTAGACATGGGGACCAACAGACCCGCAAAATACAGGTCCAAAGTGCATACTAATTTGCATAGTCCTGGTGTGTTCGAGACGGTGAGTGCTCAATCTGCTCCTCATCACATCTTGTGCATATAGAAATGGCGAATTATGCCCAATCTGATCATGATTGCTTCTATTACAGGATGCTCAAAACAGCATTTGTGCCATGTGCTCTTGAGATATGGGGCCCATTTTTTTCTTCCTTAAACACTGGGTTTAATTTACGCCCAAATTGCAATCTTCTTTTGGACGCCAACGGGAGTGTGCACCCAAATACGGAATTAGCAGCCAAGTCACAATAAAAGGCCTAACTAGAATTTGAGCTCTTGCAGCAGGCAGACCTTTGGTACCTGTTGTGCCTGATTGCATTATTGGACCTCCTCATCTCTATGTTTTCGAGCTGTTGAAAAGGCAACATGCCTGTGACTCGGGGCTTGTTTTGGGTTTTCGGTGCTCAGTGGTTCAGCTGTCTTCCCAGAAAGTGAGACTATTTTTTATATCACTCAAAAAATACTTTATGGATAATATGTTATTTTTGGAGTTACACTAGAATACAAAAAGTGGAAAAGAGAGATGCAATCTAGCTTGACATTAATATTTAGCTTGTGAGCATCCCTTGGAATGGGTGACTGGCAAGTGAACAAGGGGTTTTTAATATCCACCGCAGATACCTTGGGCCTCAGCTCTGCTTTGCAGAGCCTCATTGCTCAAGGAACACCGTGTCATTGTGTACTTGCCACGTCTATAAAATATTACCAAATTATGTTAAATGTTTTTTTCAAGCAGGTAACGAGTGATATAAACTGAAACCAATCAAAATATGCAAGAAGGGGGTTTATAAACTGGTATTCGTGCCTTGATCAAATTGGCACTGGCTCCTAAGTTTTCACATTCCAGTGCACAAGGGACTGGATGTGATACGCTGCAGAAAACTAACTTCTTTTGAAGGTAAAAGGCCCAATGCTTGGTTAAGTCGGAGGTATGTCGAGTACAGGACACAGCATTCCTTCTCAGCAGCAGGTTCCTGCTTCCAGCTTTCATATCAAGATGCAAACACAGGTAATATTATAATGAAGGCACACGCTGTATTTTGGCGGCAGGACTCAAAGAGTTCAGCAGTGGAGGAGAGGACACGCCATCCGCGTGGCCACTGCACGGTCAGTAGGCTAGTTACTGAGCACACAATCGGTGAGCACGTGTCTGTGGTTGAAGATGCTGCACGTGCCATTTTATACAACATAAACTCCGGTTTTAAAACAAGTAGCTAGCAATTCACTTTCCACTGATATACACAACACAAATTATAGCACTGCTCCACTATTCTTAGGGGAATATGCACAACGGGATATCGCCATCAGAACGTCACTTCTAGCGACGTTCTGGTGGCGCTATGCCCTTCTCCATATTTACAAGGCAGCGTTAAGCCACTTTATGTGGCTTAAAGCCACCTTGTAGATACTGCACCTTTTCACGCAGCACTTAGCCTGAAAGGGGCATACAATGGAATGTTGCTGTGAGTATTCCCCTGCAACACCCATTGCTTTTTGACGCTGCCCCTGATTTACAAGGCAGGGGCAGCACCATAAATTAAGGCCAGGGACTGCCTGGTCTTAGAATGGCGATACGAGGAAAATTATTAATTTCTCCTCGTTTTTTGCTCTTTGTATGTGTGCTGCAGAATAGCACCCATAGAAAGAGCAAATTGCCATTATTGATTGTTTATGGGCAAGAAGATGTCCCTCCCTGCACACGAACAATCGCCCCTGCAGTGCAGGCACTTTGGCAACATGGCAGCAGTGTGCCTGCACTGGCGCTAGGCAGCGTATTTGGCACCCGCGCTAAGGTAATCACAAGGGTGCATTGTATATTTGTAAATACGGTGCATCCCTATGTTTGAAAATGTCAGAGCGCATCGTTGCCAAATTTGGCCACCGACGACATCAGGACCCTGATGGACAACGGAGAAACAACCGCCCTCATCCTCCTGGACCTCTCAGCAGCCTTCGATACCGCATGCCATCGCACCCTAATAACTCGCCTCTTCAACACTGGGATCCAAGGAAAGGCCCTGGACTGGATCACCTTGTTCCTCTCAGACAGAACCCAGAGAGTCCGTCTCCCTCCCTTCCGCTCAGAAGCCACCGAGATCATCTGCGGCGTACCCCAAGGCTCCTCGCTCGGCCCAACCCTCTTCAATATTTACATGAGCCCCCTTGCAGCCATCACACGCAAACACAACATCAACATCATATCCTATGCCGACGACAACCAACTGATACTCTCCCTCACCAAAAACCCAGCCACCGCCAAAACCAACCTACAGGAAGGAATGAAAGACGTCGCAGAATGGATGAAGCTCAGCCGCCTGAAGCTGAACTCAGAGAAGACGGAGGTCCTCATCCTCGGACAATCCCCATCGGTCTGGGACGACTCCTGGTGGCCCTCAGCACTGGGCTCCGCGCCGACACCATCGGACCACGCACGCAACCTGGGATTCATCCTGGACTCCTCCCTCACGATGACCAAACAAATCAACGCCGTATCGTCATCATGCTTCCACACCCTGTGCATGCTCTGAAAGATCTTCCGGTGGAGCCCCACCGAAACCAGAAAGATGGTCACCCATGCCCTCGTCACCAGCCGACTGGACTACGGAAACGCCCTATACGCAGGGACCACTGCCAAACTTCCGAAACGACTACAACGCATACAAAACGCCTCCGCATGAATAATCCTCGACATCCCTCGCCACAGCCACATATCCACCCACCTGACAAACCTACACTGGCTCCCCGTCAACAAGAGGATCACATTCAGGCTCCTCACCCACGCACACAAAGCACTCCACGACACGGCCCCGAATACCTCAACAACCGCCTCTCGTTCTACACTCCCACCCGCCAGCTCCGATCCGCCAACCTCGCCCTCACCAACGTCCCACTGATTCGCAAAACCACCACCGGAGGAAGATCGTTCTCCTACCTGGCAGCCAAAACATGGAACTCCCTCCCCGCACACCTACGAATGACCCAGGACCACCTCACCTTTAGGAAACACCTCAAGACCTGGCTTTTCGAGCAGTAGCAGCATCCCCCCCCTCCTGGGGCCTTGAGACCCTCACGGGTGAGTAGCGCGCTCTATAAATGGTTTTGATTGATTGATTGATTGATTGACTAGTAAACCTCTATTGCCACATTGCAGTGATGCATCATAAAGTCACACTGCATAGGGCAAAACTAGAAAGCACACGGCAAACTAATTGTGCAATATAGACCTGGACAAATTTAGCAGAAACCTAAATGCCAATCATACAAATTATAGACACACATAATGAGACAACAAAACTATTAGGCAATTAAAGACATCTGACTATACTTAGTATGTCAGTGATGAAACAATCAACCAAGATTCCTGAACCTCATCCATACAATGATTGACCCAAAAACATGCCCATACATGGCCCACCTAATTTGAAAATATTCCCATGCATGTTAATAATTGCAAAATAAGAAAGAAAGGTGAGAAAACTTTGTTAAAACCAAACCTCTCCATATAGGTTGGCACCACTTCCAGAACATCAACTATTCCTTGCATCACTGGTCTGATCGGAGGAATCGCATGTCCACAGTCTCTCGCTCAGCATTACAGGATCTCCTAGTCGAGCCTTGTCTGGTTTGATGTTCCAAGGGGTTCTTCCCAGTATTTTCCCCAACATCATGCAAGTGAATATATCCATTAATAGGAACACATTGTTATGCACATGAAGCATCCTTTCATCATGTCCCATCCTCTGGCTAAGCAAGGTGAGCGCAATGGGGCTGGGCAATGAGAGGCCTATTTAGAGCATTGCAAACAAGAGTAACATCCTGGAAAGCGAGTTGGCAGGACTGTCACATGCCTCTGGGGTGCATCCAATCAATCATCCAAGATAACAACAAATTTGAGTTGGCTTACTCGATGCCACTAGACACAAGGTACTTTGGAGCACAGCACCCTGCCATCTCACCCTTGCTCTTCAATGATTACTTTTAGTCACTCATGCTGGTACTAAAGCATAAGAGCAGAATTATGTTTGACACAACATGAACAGACCATGCATCAGGACCTCGCGCACCTCACACAGCTCTTCTCGCCTAGGTACCACTACAATTGCACACCTCGACAATCAATGCTTCACTAGGGGCCTTTTCATTCTATACGTGTGCCACAGAGCATAACAAAGCAGTGCAGTATGAGGCAGAGCCAAGTCCAACCGAGCCCTACAGATTCCTTCAGAGGTGGTCATATTAGAAAAGAAAGGCAAATCCTTAAAGAAACTCCCTTAACCGTCATGAAAGTTGCAGATGTACATGAAAAAATTAACATGGAGTAAATATTGTTCTATCTTTCCATAAGAAAGCAGACCTGTACCACGGCTGATGATAACATACCTGCAAATTAGCTTGTCTGTAAAAATGTTCCCCATCTGCAGAAAGAACTGGAGGAACAGGATTTAGTAGAGGGAATAAATGACAGGAGTGGGTGAAGTGGGCTCAGAACAACTAGATCAAGCACTCTTAGGACCTCATTAAATGTGTCCCGGAAAATGTCCTGGAATTTTCCGCCAGATTTCCACACATATGTATCCTCTGCCTCCAGCAGGCAAAATCTCCATTCTGAAATATGTTCAAATGATTCTAATAGCACCACTACCTGATGGGGCAGGTCCCTTTGAAATTAAGAGGTCACTTGTAATGAGGGTATTAGTAGAGTTGTCTTTACAGTCTCTAGGTGACACTGAGAGGAAGATTATAATCATTTGACATTATTAGAAGAGTATTACTGCTCTAGCCAAAGTACTCAAAGGAAACCAAAAACATAAACATATCAAAACATATTTAAAGTGCTAAATGTTCTCCATGTTGACTTCTGTGGCATCTAAATGCACAAAGGATGTGCACATATATATTTATTTAAGAGTTTCATATAGCACTGTCCAGACCTGAAGGTATCAGAGCGCTTTACAACAATTACCATGATGATAACAGACAAACTTTAGATCAGTAAACAGCATTGTCTTGCAACAAATCAGGTTACGCTCTGGAGGGGAGCATTGAAGAGGAGCAAAAAACAGGTGGTGTAGGAGCCCTCTTGCTTTGGTCGATCGATTGTTTATCATCTGGATGAGATTCCTGTAGCAGAGGCACTCTGTCACTCTGGGTGGTTCCCATACACTTGTTTGAGGTATCGGCAGAGGTAGAGTTCCTCGAGCTGTCTTTCGAAGCTTATGAAGGAAGTGTTAATCCTGATATGAACTGGGATGGAGTTCAAGATTTCTGGGGCATTTCCAGAGAAGGAGCGTGCCAAGGTTTTTTGTTTGCAAGTTTGGGGTGGAAGGAGAAGCAGTGTGTTGGTGTTCCTAAGATTTCTTGTCTGGGCTGCCTTTTTGAGTTTGGATGCAACGTAAGCTGATTTGCCAGATTGAAGGACTGTGTGGGTAAGACCTGCAGTTCTGAAGTTAGAATGCACTTCAATCGGGAGCCACTTTAGTTCTTTCAGAGAGGGTGAAATGTGTTAGAATTTCTTGACTCCGGTGACCATCCTAGCAGCTGCATTTAGAGTTGTTCTGCAGAGGGCGAAATGTGATTTTGCCGTGCCTGTGAGGGTTGTATTCCCGTAGTCAAATCTGGACAGAACCAGAGATTGTGTGGCATATTGAAGATCATTAGGAGGGAGGAAGGGTTTGATTTTGTTGAGGAGCTTCAGGTTGTAGAAGGCGCTCTTTACAGTCCTCTTTATATGTTTGCTTATGTTCAATCGTGGGTCCAGAGTGATTCCTAGGGACTTTGCAGAGTCAGCCAGATTTCAGTTAAGAGGATCAATGGATTTTAGCTTTTTTTTAAATTTGGGGAGGGGGGGTCTGTTCAATGTTGGATATGAGGAGGATTTCCATCCTACATATATCCTGAGATATCATAGGAACATAGGAGCATAGAATTCCAGTAGAGCACAATGATAGGGAGCGGGCACCGTGCAATGATCACAACAAGAAAATCACTTCCTTGTATTATTTGTTTTACAAGGTGAACATGTGTACATAGCATTTACTAGCTTGGTACTACAATAAGACATGCAATGTAAGATATGTGTGTCCATAAGTGTCTAAAATTGTGTTTTCCCATGTTAGTTCTGTATCTGGCAAACCATACCACTGGCTCACTCTTTCTCATTTGCTTGTCATCCTAACCAATTCAGAACTCACCAGCAAACAGGGCACTGCCACTTTCAATGAGGGGCATCCTGTGAAAGCAATAAGCAAGTGCATTCTATTGCTTTGTACAGTACATGGCACTCTATGGCAATGCACTCATTGTAGACCTGTCTGTGTTAGAATGTGACTGAAGTACACAATTTTATACGCTGGAAAGACCTGCATCCATGTACCAGATGTCACTGGATGGCAGCATGTGATGAAGAAGAACCTTCACTGGGTGTGCAACCACAAGCATGCCCACAACTTTAAATGACATTACATTGATTTGCCACCGACTAATTCCACAGTCTTCCAAAAAATAACCAGGTAGGTGTGCCCCTGGCTAGCATGCTTGACCACCAAGAAGCTAAGTAGACATGGAATGCACAGCTAAGAATCACAATGTGCACCAACGTGGTGAAAGAAACGGATTACTTAAAGGAATGCTATTACACAAATGCCATCAGTCACTGGATGCACAGAGACGTCAAGACAGATGCATTGGCTCGACAGACATCAATGTTTATGGAGTCAATGAAAGTCATTTCTTTCTATGTGTATTCTAATGAATGAGAAGACTAGAATGCGGATGGCTGCACTTCCCTTTGAAGAGCGGCATTCCATGACAGCAATGTGCGCACTGTGGAGGAACAGAATGTGAAGCACATATGACACTGGAGAGCTCCAAATGGCAAAGAGACAGTGACATTTGAATAAATGTGTTGACTCAGCAAAGAACAGACTCCAACACAAGGTAAAGCAAACATCATGGTGGGACTATCGATGCTACGTTGAGAGGAAGACAACTAGGACATGTACAATAGCGTGGCAAACATACATATAAGGAGAATGATGTACTACGGTGGTGAAAGTGTTATGGAATTTGATGCCTCATCCACATTTACCACAGGGGGTTCATAGTACTGCGGTGATGTTTGCAGTCTTGCCACATCCTTGGGCAGTTAGGATTTCATATCACCAAAACAGGTGGTTGTTTCAGTATCTGCAGTATCCCTCTGAAGTGTATCCAGGCATGCTTGTCCTCTGTTTCAGTCCATTCAAAGTTGGCCAACGCGCCCATTTTGACAGACGTCCAACACTGACAGGGCCTTATAGCCCATCTCCTCACCCACCTAATCTGGCAAACATCCCTTGTGACGCTTCCCACTGCACTGCCTTTGCCTTTGTGCGGTGCATATGATTCCACTATCCCTAAAATGTCTATGCAGGTTCAGTTGAGAATTAGGTGTTCCATAGACTTACCAGTGCCACCCTACGCTTGTGTAGTGATTAGCAAGGTCACTACAAAAGGTTGTGGCAGTAAATTTAGTGGATCATGTGATAACATAAATAATCATACGTGCATTTTGCCAATTTCCCAGTACGTGATGAGAGTAGAGTGTATTTATCTGTGGTGAACGCCTTGAGATATTGCTGTCCTTCACCTCTCACCAACACATGTATAACCTTGGTGATGTAACGGAAGAGTGATGGTCTTTTGATTCAAGCGTGTAGGTAGTTGAGGATTGAGTATTCTGTGCTCATAAAGGATTGGGTTTTATGTGGCAATTACTATGATGTGCAGTATGATGCACATCTGCAGGAAGTCTCTTAGCTTCATCACATACCCTTAACATCTGCAGATTCATTGGAGCAGATACTTCGAGCTATGTTTAAAACTGATATCTGCTCTCTCTGTGGCACATCATGCTTGGCTAGGGACTCTGTTACATCTCAGGTCTCTTTGTGTGGGGTTGTTTAGCCTCCAGTTGTGCGTTAGTACTTTATATGTCTTTCAGTACGGCCAGGGCTCTTTGCAATTGTTTATTCAATTCTTTGTGCTTAAGAGGGTGTCTTCTGTATGAATGGGCCTTGTGGTCCAGTCCCAAGGGACAGCTCCTGTGATGTCAGTGTTGATTTGATCTGGTTTCATAACCGAGAGCCAAAGGAGTTTGTGATGAGAAAAGAGAGAAAGTGCTGTCAGGTGTCTCCTTGATGTGGCCATCTAGTGCTAGACTGTGTGTTATGACAGTACTCAGGGTCAGATCAGATCTAGTTTGAAAAGGTTTCCAAGTCTCCTGGAGTCCTGAAGATCCCAATTCTCTGCCACCTCGAGATGTTGGTTCACTAGTGGTGAGAGAAGGACTCTACTGGACTAGGCCCTTGTGTGCACTCAAGAACCTAACAGGTGCATTTGCCTCAATGGGCCTCCCCTATATGTTGACTGACAACAGAATGCTGGTAGAATAGAAGAACGACATGTGAGTAGTGAGCAAGTGCACCCTGGGAGAGTCCATTGTACCCCAGTATCAGCCTCAAGTTGGACTGCAAGATTGTCTTATTGACAGGTGAGAGATGCATATTCACAAAAGATTTTAGAAATCTATGTTCCGATATTTAGTCTTACATCGAGTATAAATTTCCTATTTTTTGGAAACACAAACTCCTCAAGGAATCCACATGGAAAGTTGCTTGTGGGCGGGTTTCCATAAGGATTGCTTGGAAAATCGCATGACGGCCTTGTTGGAATGCATTCCCTTTGTACAGAATTATCCATGACAAAGAACTCTGCATATTGGGGAATGAATTCCCCTGTGGAAAAGCAAGTTTTTTTCTTTTTTGTCTATGGGAGAAACTCCTTCCCGTACATCCCTAACCACATTTGTGGGTGATACATTTCCCTTCCCACCCTGGAAATGATATTTACTCTTGTATTAGAGTGAAGTCAATAGAATCTTTCCAGGCTGCAAAGTGGGATGATACTAGTTTGTGAAATTTAACTGATTGTGGCTATTCATAAACGTTCACATCTAATCACTGCTTGAAATGACCAGGAGCACTCTCAATCTCTCGCCCTGAGATATTTTATGGATGTGGAGATCTCTGAACTCGTGGCAGGGATCTCCACACCGGGAAAGGTCTTTCGCCTTCCAGGAATCCCTTTCTGAATTCCTAGCAAGCATACTTGAGATAAATCCCCTTGTAAACTTACGTTTACATACAAATTTACCTTGCTGCTCTGCGTGACAGGGAAAGAGCAGAAATGCGCTGTATTTTAGGCAATACAAAGCTTTCCTGTCTTTTCCCCTGAGCTGGCGCCCTTTTGGCAGCCTAACTCCAATGCAGGCACCCATGCACCATGGTGCAGGGGTGCCTGCGTTGCATGCAGGATTGTTTTTGTGCAGGAAGGAGCACATTCCTGCACAAAAGCAATCCTGAGAGGCATGTTCCTTACTTTGTGTGCTGCAGAATATAGCACACATAGAAAGAGGAAGTAACGAGGAGAAACAAACATATTCCTCTTTGTTACGACTCACCTCAGAAAGCGTATCTTTTTGGCGCATTCCCAGGACTATCAGTTCCGGTAAATTTGGGAATGGGTCAAAACCATTAGAGTTGCGTGGGAACACCCATGCAGCATCCAACAAATGCCTTCCCAGGGCAGAGTAAGGCAATACAGTGATTTGCGCTGTGTTGCCTTGCTCCAGATTTATGGAGCCAGTCAGGGTCATGCAAAGTAGCCTTGCGTGGCTTCATGAATCACATGTAAGGTTTGCGTTGCTCTTGCACCACGTTGTGTGGTGCAATAGTGATTGAAACCCACACATAAAAAGGCCCATAAATGCCCTAGACCTATGAGAAGAATGGGTAATGTAGCCTCCAAAGGAGTTTGTTATAAACAGTAAATTAGTAAGTTTTAGCTTAGTTACAGGTAACTTAGTCAGCCTGAATAAAATTAATTCGTTGATAATTATATGGACAAATACAGACCAACTAAACAAAACAAGATGCAACAATGACACAGTACACTTTTGAACAAACACTATTAAGCATGTGTATAGGCAAAAAATAGACTTTATCAAATTTTAGTCATCAAGGGAAAAATACAATACAGAGAAAATATGTACAGCAGGAATACAGGATGAAAATCTGAAATCAATCAAAGTCACTGTAAAGCCTGTGGAACACCTATCCAAAAGGATGTAGACAATTTTCTTTGGATAAGGTTGGGAGTCGACGTTTCGGTCTTTATGGGTAACTCTCTAAGACCATCATCAGGACGGAGGTAAATTAATATTGTAACTCCCTATTAAAATAGAATAAAACGATTTCACTAAACATGAAAATTAAATTCGACATTTCAGTTTAGCACTATACACATGATTGCACCTACACTGTGCCTCAAAAGACACTTCCAATCCTACATTAAACTAAATACATGAAACAACAACATTAACACAAAAATTACACTGTAGACAGACCGCTTCGTGCTATACAATTTATATACATAAAGTGGTTAGTTACAATTAGTGGTTACTTCCAATTATTTGGGTCATTTTGAATTTCCTGTGATAGCAGTAAGTTAGTGCTAATATTCAATCTGTTTGGTTATATCTGTATGGCCTCCTAACGCACGATAAAGGTTTGGTTATTGTCAACGGAGAGCCCACACTGTTGAGTGATACATAAAATGTTTCAGATACCTTTAAGCGGAGAAAGGCCTCTCTGCCTAGGTTAGGAAAATATGGTGCTTTTAGCCCAAAAGAGTGTTTCTGTAAATTAAAATAAGAGACAATTACGATCTGCGTTTCTGTGATTCATGAGGTGAATCAAGAAATGATGCTGGTATTACCTCTATTGCTTCAAGAGCTCTTATGAATGAAGGGGTTATTGATCTTGTGGACCGCCCAGCTTTTGTGAATATTTGGAAAGTCCCACAGTCGTTATCAATCGACGATCTAATGGGGTCAAAAATGGCATTTTTAGGAACCCTGTCTAGAAATAGGTTTTTTAAGACAGGTGATACCATGTCGCTACGGAACATTTACCTGTTCTCTTGTCGAACGCTTGCCTCTTGGCTGAATTCAATGGAGTGCTCGGGAGGGAATAATCTGGGAATTAACAATGGGCCAAAAGTTACAACCCGGCCTTAGCTATATTGCTCAAAGTCAAGGGATTATCAAAATGGGCAGGGAACTCGTACCTGTCTGAGTCTTGATCATTCACTGAACGCGGGAAGTATCAGCCGTCACTCTGCGCGCAGTTCCGCCGTGAAACCCGGTCGAATTTAAGAGCGGGTGGATTGTTAGCGTGCGGGTTGTTTGGAGATCAAAAGAGGACTAGATTGTGTGTTATTGGGCGCCATATTAGACTAGTGAAAAACGCGTGTATATAAAACTTCATGCCGGTGCAGTTATTATAGTGAACTAATCAAATTGTCGTGCATTGCAACCTAAAATATATTACAACATTATTATACATAATTACCTCAGAAGGGGTAAAGAAACTTTAAAACCGCTATTGTGTTCAGATAAGACATTTCAAAATCTCTCATTTCAGACATGACATTTCATAATCTATAATCATATACAAACAAAACTGACAGATTATGGATGTTCCAAAAAATGTATTAAATGAATTTTGAAACTCATGTACAGGAACAATACATTTTGTCTTATGAGCTCACATTTTATAAGATCTAATTCAGTAAACATCACTACCAGAGGCATCTATATACTGAAAAGGTTGCACATCGCTTAAAAGTTGTTGTCTAAACCTGTGCTTTCCAATGATACTCCAGATGTATATTTTGTGTTATGTTAGACATGCCAACGCATGCCACTCGGTAGAGGAGTTCAGTCCCTTATTTACAGTATCTGTAATGCAAATCAGTTTCCCCTCTCTCAAGGAGAGTATTCTTTCAGCATTGTTATGTCTTTTATTTGTTTTGATAACCTCTAAGACCCACCAGGTCATATCGGTCTCTTTGTGACCAAACCGCAGGTAGTGCTCTACCAGTGGTGCATTTTCTTTCTTGCACCTAATGCGAGATTGGTGCTGCAAAATCCTCTTTTTGACTGGTTGAATTGTTTTACCTATGTAGTAAAATTGACATGGGCACCGAATACAGTATATTACAGTAGTTGTATTACAATTGGAGAAACTTTTTGCTATGAATTTGATACCATTAATTTCACATGACTTCACCGTTAGGGTTGTCTCACAGGCTCTACAATTATTACATTTATAGTGACCTAAAACAGGTGTCGTCTGTAGCATGGTGGTCAATGCATTTTGAATAACAGGTTCTTCATAGGCATGGACCAATCTATCTCTAATGTTGGTCCCTCTTTTGAAAGCAAATAAGGGTTTATTTGTTAATTCTGGAATTGATGACAATAGAGTCCAATGTCTTGTAATTATTTTCTTGATGGCGTTTGTATGTGTACCGAAGGTAGACACACAGACAATCTCATTTTTTCGTTGTCGTTCACGGGTACTCAGAAGAGCTTCCCGGTTATAATACCAGGCTTGTTTCATAGATTTACGCAAAAGTCGAGAAGGGTAACCACGTGCCATCAATTTCAGTTTCAATTTATTAGCTTCAGAAAAATAGTCATTTTTAAAGGTACAATTTCTCCGAAGGCGGAGAAACTGACCAAAAGGTAGCCCATCTTTAAGAGCTTGCGGATGATGACTCTTATAACTGAGAAGGGTGTTTCTGGCGGTCTTTTTAGTAAACAGAGTTGTATATAGACAGTTGTTTTCATCAATTTTTATGGTAATGTCCAGAAAGGGCATTTCTGTCGTACTGTGTTCTAAGGTGAATTTCAAATTGACATTTCTATCATTAAGCCACTGATGGAATGATTTAAGTTCCTGAATACTACCGTGCCAAATCATTAGGACATCGTCAATGTAACGAATCCACTTGCGTATATTATCAACAAATGGGTTCGCTACATCAAAGACATGCTCATCTTCAAATGCGGAGACGTAAATGTTTGCTATGTCCGGAGCATAGACTGCTCCCATCGCCACCCCCTTAAGTTGCTGGAAGTAGCAATTCTGAAAAAGGAAAAAGTTTTCACAAAGTGATATTCTGATGCATTCCATAATGAATGCTGTTGGTACTGGATGCGGTCTGGGTCTGGACTCGAGAAGTTTATTTAACAGATCTAGTACGTCTAGTTGCGGAATATTAGTGTATAAACTCTCTATATCCATAGAGACTAGGATGTCACTAATAGGATCAAATTTTAAATTCTCGATTGCATTAATGACTGACATGGTGTCTCTAATGTACTTCGGGTTATCTACTGCAAATGGTCTAACAAAGAAATCCGCATATTGTGCCAGGGGCTTTAGAATTGAATTGCACCCTGAGACAATTGGGCGTCCAGGCGGGTCCACCGGATCTTTATGTATTTTGGGCAGTAGATAAATTACTGGAATCGTAGCAGTCTTATTCACGAGGAATGCGGCTTCTTTATCGTTGAGCCATCCTCCATCTAAACCCTGTTTACTAAGGGTTTCGATCTCTTTTATTAATCGTGTAGAGCAGTGGTTCCCAAACTTTTGACTCCTGAGGACCCCCACTGAATCACTACTGGAAGTCGGGGACCCCCAAGCAATTTTCAATAAAAAAAATTAAAAAAGTAATTCGCAAAAAATACACAAACAAGTACGCACCAAACAAATACTTGCATTACTAAAGCTTTTATTATTTTATATTGAAAAATATGCAAAAATCAAAACATTTTAATGGGAAGGATGGTGCTGCATCTCAGCTACTAACTTTTTAAAGTCCCAAACCTTCCGAAGATCCATGCATCCCCTGCCCCCCTGCTCAATGCCAGGAACAGCAGCCAAGCATCACGCATCAGACGTATCTCGCAAGTGAGAGATGCAGCTAGCCAAGTGTGTACAGTGTGTGTTAATTTGGTAATGCGAAGATCTGACCATCGCCACATTGGTTTTGCACTCTCTTCAGTGCTCTTTGGGCAAGATAATCCCCAACTTCATGCATATAAACTGACTGCCAATGTATTTGTTTTTAAAAAATGGGTGGCAGTGATTTCATATTGGGCACCCGAATGCGAGTGTAAATGCCAGTAGTTCTGAAGCGCCTTTGCGTCTTTTAAATGATTGTTATGCTGTGTTTGTCAGACTGGCCTGTAGGGAAACCCGCAGATAGAGAGACAGAACTGTGCTCATAGTTGTTGAATGTCACTCCAAATTACAGCGAAATTATGAAAATGTCACACATAAGCAATTTGAAACCTTGGCAGCTATGGCCAGTTCATATCTGGGCATCACACGGGAGACTCCTCTGCTCCTATCACATTCCGCTCAGTGCAGTACAGGGGCATTGTTTTGCATTACGACGCTGCTGTGCTGTTTACCATTTTCTGAACAGCACCAACGTTTTGCAGATTGTTGATATGGGGTGCTCTGCTGTTATGACTTGGATTCATCTGGCCAGTTTGGGTTCGGTGAGTAAGAGGTATTACTCCTCCCGCCATCATGGGTCGCATACACGCTCCCGGGTAAGTGGGGTGTGAGGGCTGTGAATATACCGTGAAGGGGCCACGGAACAGCGGCTGGAGAAACGCCTCATGAGTGCGGTATCGGACAGCGAGCAGCGTGGAAAGGGGTTTTGGTTTGCGGGTGGGGGGGTGTGGGACTGAGGCAGCTGGCAGAGCAGAAAATAAAAAAGTAATAAAGCCACTTTATTAACATTTTATATTTCACTTTTTTTTTTTAAAATTCTTTATTATCAGGAGATCAAAAAGAGACATTAACATTTTCAGTCGTTAAGCACAATTGTATATCATTATCAAGTGTCATCGTGAGAAAAGAACTTAACAGATCGTGTGTCAGCAACTATCAGTGTCTGAAATCGCCATGCACTGGAACATGTAAGAGAGACAAGCATACAGAAAGCATGGCCCAAGTTTGCTTCTTATCCATAAGTAACTCCCTGATAATGCATTTCTGACATATCCTTTTGAATTCAACAATACGTAATTGTAGATAAACCATAAAACAGTAAAATCCAACTAAGGTCATCATTGAGCACATTAGTGCGATTAGCCACATACAGTTGTCCACAGGGTCAGTTACTCAGCATTTCGCCTAAGGTAGCGCTGCGTTCTCGCATCCACCCGGCCCCCCACAGTATCGTGTTGGCACACCCTTTGCTACTAGTCCTCGTCCTCCTCAGATTCCGAGTCCTCACCCTCTGGCAGGGCCTCGCATGGTTCCCCCCTGTATTTGTTCCATGGCGTCCACACCCTATTCCATTTGCGGGGGCATGCCCTCAATACATATACTGCTCTTTCCTTCACCATTAGGAGGTCCATGTTCCGTATCCACCCTGCTACGGTCGGTAACTCCGGGGCCCCCCATCTCTGCGCAATGTCTCGCTTGGCCACTGTCACCGCCAGTGTGACCCACAGTTGTCCATACCTATTTAGGTCTGTAGGGTCCCAGACATTCAGCAAGCACTTACGGGGTTCCGGCAGGACAGATACATTGATGGCCTGTGAGACTGTGCGCATAATCTGTCTCCAAAGTTCCCTTATTTGTGGACATTCCCATATCGTGTGGAGGAGAGTTCCCTCATCCCCGCATCCCCTGAGGCAGTATGGGTGTGGTGCCCTTTGTATTCTATGTAGTAGTGTTCGGGTATAGTAGGTGCGATGTAAAATTTTTAGTTGCACTAGGCGGAATCTGGCCGAAATGCCTACCTCTCGCGGCGAGGCAAGCGCCTCGTTCCACTCCGAGTCATCCAATTCACCCAGTTCATCCACCCATCTGTCTTTAAGTCTCTGTGTGGGATCTGGCAGGTTATTAATCAGTTTTTTGTACGTGAGTGAGGTCGCTTTCTGTTCCATAAATTCGGTCAGTAGCCTGTCCTCCAGTGGTGATGATTCTGGGAGTGTGGTGTCTGGTGGGATTGCTTGCAATAGAGCATGCCTGATTTGCACATAGCGATATGTCTCAGAGGGACCCATGCCGTACATCTGTTGAAGCTGTGGGAAAGGAACCACCGTGCCTTTGTCCCAGAGGTCCCCCACCACCGAGATCCCTATGGCATCCCATCTCGCGAACCCCTTACATGTCCGCAGGGCACCCAGTGTTTTAGTGTCCCATAACGGAGTTAACCTGGTGATTTTACCCTTCCACCCCAGACGTGATTGCGCCGCATGCCATATTGTCGCCGTGTGAAGCGTTGGGCCAAGTAGGGCCTTCACTTGCGGGTAGTTGTACAGCACTGAAAGCATGCCTTCAGTCCCCAGTTGCGACCAGTCCGCCTTATACGCGGGGTCTTCCCGTGAGACGTGTATCCAATGATTAATAACCTTAAGCTGGGACGCCCAGTAATATAGTTGGAGATCAGGCAGCGCGATCCCTTCCTCGTACCAGCTCCTTACCAATTTACTCTGTGCTATCCGTGCTGGGCCACCACCCCACAGCAAATTGGAAACCAATGCCGCGACCTGCCGGAAGTAACGTGGGTTTACCACATAAGGGGAATTTTCGAGCACATACAGAAACCTTGGGAGAGCCATCATTTTATACAGTGCCGCTCGTCCTATGAGGGTCAACGGTAATGCAGCCCAGTATCGGACATCAGCACGCAGGCGTTGCAAAGGCGGCTGCAAATTTTCGGTGTAGAACTGCGTAGCATCGGCAGACACAAAAATACCCAGGTACTTAAATGAGGTGGTGGTTATCCTAAGGGGACAGGTGGCCGGCAGCACTGGATCCGGGCCCTTGAGTACATAGAGCACGGACTTGGACCAGTTCAGGGTATAGCCCGAGGCCCTACCGTGGTCATCGCAGAGAGCCAACAGGGCAGGGACCCCTTCATTCGGTCCGGTCATGTAGATCAGCATGTCGTCCGCATATAGGGAGACTTTGTCCTCCCACCCCTCCTCCCAAGCGATGCCCCGGAACAGCGGCGTTGCTCTAAGCATGACTGCCAACGGTTCCAGTACCAACGCAAACAGAAGGGGCGATAGCGGGCACCCTTGTCTGGTTCCCCGCCTCAGTGGAAAGGTCGATGATATGTGACCGTTTGCAACCACCTGCGCCACCGGCAAGGCGTAGAGTAATCGGACCCATGCAAGATACTTGGGGCCGAATCCCATTCGGGTCAGAACAGCAAATAGGTACTCCCACTCCACCAGATCAAACGCCATTTTCGCGTCTAGGGAGAGTATCACAGCCTGGTCCGTGAGAAGGTGTGCCCGCGCCAGCACCCCATGCACCCTCCGTAGGTTCAGCGCTGTGCTCCTGTGAGGCATGAAGCACGATTGGTCGGGGTGTATTAGGGTACTCAAATGCTTGGTCAGACGAACGGCCAGAAGTTTCGCCAGGATCTTTGCTTCCGTATTGAGCAAGGAAATGGGACGGTACGAGGCGCAATCCGTCGGTGGTTTGGTTGGTTTGGGAATGGCCACAATAGTGGCCGTGCGTTGGTCGAGCGGAAGCAGTGCCGTCTCCACGCTTTCTGTGTACATGTCCAAGAGAGGCTTGGCCAGTATCGAGTCCACCGCCTTATACCACTCCACAGGAATTCCGTTGGGGCCCAAAGCCTTACCGGATTGTAATGCCTGTATTGCTAACTGGATCTCCCCCTCCGTCAAATCTGTATCAAGCTCTTGCCGCGCTTCAGGAGCAAGTACAGGGACAGAAATGTGGTTGAGTGACGCCAGGGCCTCTTGTTCTGTGACCGTTCGTGTCGGTGTGTATATCTCCTGGAAGTGGTGCGCTAGGGTTTGTACTATCCGTTCCGGGTGGGTCTGCAGCTGGCCCCCAGCATCATATAGTCGTTGTATCCCCCTGTTGCTGCCGCCCCGTTTGTCCAGCCATGCTAACATTTTCCCTGCCTTATCTCCCACATCATATATGCGGTGTGCGGTGTTCGCGAGGTGCCCTTTAGTGATTGTAGTGAGATGTGCCTGGTGCTGCTGCTGTCGGAGTTGCAACTCATGTGCGGTGGTAGGGGTGGGGTCGGCCATTATATTTCACTTTTGCTGTGCCCGCACCAGGGAGGTGGCGACGCTCCTCTGCCCAGATGGAGTAGCCACCTTTGCTTCCTGCACAACACAATCCTTAGAAGCATTTGAGAAATAACGAGGAGAAATATAGATGTCCCTCCTTGTTGCAGCATTTTGGCCCATCCCCAGGTTTACAAACCTTTGTAAATCTGGAAACACTCAAATCTCTTGGTGGATGCACAGAAAATGCCATGTATGGAAATGTAACATAACGCAGAGCAAGCAACTGTCTTGCATCACATTTCTTTACAAAGCCACGCATTTCCACCCAAATCAGACCTTGTGTGGCTTTGCAAATTTTAATGAAACCTTTGCATTGCCCTTGCGTGACCCAAGGACCACTCAGATACTTCATAAATATGGGCCTTATTGTGCAGGCTAAGCATTAAGGGGCAGATTTACAATAAGTGTCTGCTGGCTTTAGAGCGCTTGCTATAATGAGCTCTCAATGTAGACTTGATGCTTCTCACCGCGCTCGTGTATTTTTTTCATGATAAACCCACGTGTAAATGTTCAATAATGATCATTAACACCGGGGACACTTGGGAGATGTCACGTTTTCCCACGTGTGGTGTGAGCATCTTGTTCCACAGGCTTGCTCTCAGTCCTATTACTGACTGTTGCACTTTTTAAAGGGAGAGAAAAGGTATGCAAAGCGCTCTGATACCTAGGGGTAAAGCTAGCGCTATATAACACTTTTAAAATTAAAATAAAATTAGGGCACAGGGAAGTCCCCACCACAACGTTTACAAAAGTGCTATTCTTAACCTCTGACTCTCAGCTGGATCAAACTGAGGAAGGCCTGAATGTGAAGAAAGTGGTTGTCTGTGGAAACTGCTACAGTGCATCAATCCTCAAGCCATGAAATCCTAGGCCTTCGTTATATTAATTTATAGTCAAGTGTGCAGCAGATGAAGAGACAAGAAGTAAAGGGGAAGGGTCATCAGTAAATAAGATTGTACCTGGAAATATACAGTCACTACTGGGTATGGTTTAAGAAGCTTTTGCAGTCAGCGAAAGAAAAAGATTAAAATCAGTGAATCATTTTAACTTCAGTGCAGTTGTGACAAGCGCACTTATTTACACATATAATTACTCATCTGGTATGCTGTAGTCCTGAGTGGATGCCTCACAGATTTTGGACTGCTTTCAAATATACACATGCAAACACGCACACACAAATCAAACACTTACATTCAGTCAGTTCCAGCCTTCAATGCTCTTCAATCTCGCCATGCAGCAGTTAGCAAAATGCCCTGGGCCTGATAACAAACAGAACAGGAAACGCACGCACTGCTGTGCGAGCTCGACGTTGGGTGATGGGCAGAGGTAAAGAACACAATTTAAGGGCAATCACCCTTCAGCTTGCACCTTTAGCTGAAAGGTGATTGTCCAGATTTCACTGCAGTCTTGCCGCCCAGGCCCCAGGCGCCAGCAACATTAACACCTCTCCTGTACTGTGCGCCTGGGGGCCAGATTGTATTGCAGTCTTGCCGCCCAGGCGCCAAGTACATTCACACCTCATGAGCGTTTCGTTTTTATATGACCTTAGGCACTCAAGTCCTGCGGACCCCCTGGGAATGTGTCACGGACCCCTGGGGGTCCGCGGACCACACTTTGGGAAACGCTGGTGTAGAGGGATTCATGCTCAGTTTTTTATAGTGCGATGGAACTGATAACTGTTTGAGCATCTCATTTTCATATTTTGTTTTGTCCCAAATCACAATCCCACCTCCCTTATCCGCAGGTTTAAGTAGGGCTGAGGGAAGATTTTGCAAAGTTTGTAAAGCCAATTGTTGTGGTTTGGTTAGATTTGGTTTGTACCCAATGGGTTTCTTGAATAGATTTTCTATTTCTATTAAGATCGCATTCTCAAAAGTTGGAATTTCTTTGCGTATCATGGCATTAGTTGGATAGAAAGTAGATGGATTTCTCAAGCCTGTGATTCCTTTCTTGGGATCACTTGTATTGGTGGAGAAATAATTGCGTAGACGTATGGTCCGAAAGAACCGATATAATTCTAGTTTTGTGTTAAATATATCGTTCCTATAAGTAGGTACATAGCTAAGTCCCTGTGAAAGAACAGATACCTCATGTTCAGATAGTAGGTGCGAGGAGAGATTAAAAATTGGAATCGTTTGGTTCGTATCTACCACTCGTAGTATTGATTCCGGGTTTGCCGGAATCCCGGGGTGTACTGGTTGCGGTACCATCCCCGTTTGGGCGGTTGGGGTCTCCGAGGGGGTCTGGTTGACCTCTGGTCCTGGGGTAAAAAACTCTTGTTGGATGTGGATGGTTGTTGATCGTATCGGTGATAGTTAGGATCATATGATTTGTCACTACCTGTTTCAGAACCTGAGTCGGAGAAATTAACTCTTTTCGGTTGCTGCTGATTAGTCCCTTGGTTGGTATAAAAGTCTTTTCTAAGATAAGGATATGTACGCTCTTTATTATATCTTTTAATGTCGTTTTGTAATTTCTCCGTTTTCTTGTGGGAATTGAATTCTTCAAATTCTTTGACTGTTTGTGTGACTTTTTCTAATAGGGCTTTACTGTTAGTAATGGTGCTATCTCCTGTGATTTTACTTTCAAGGGTTTCAATTTCTCTGGTGAGAATTTTAATTTGTCTAAAGGCTGTTTCGATGCTCAGGACCATCCACGTTCTAGAGCATCGATTCGCAGAAAAACTGAAGCCTATTTTAAACTCCTCATCATCTACAAAGATGATGGGGATATTGCGGATCTGGAGTCCCGCCGGTATAATGTTAGAGTTTAAACAGTCTGTTAAGAACTTAGCATGAAGCTCAGTTCTCACCAATTTCTTTTTCAGGCGTTCGAGTTGATTGATATCTGATTCATATGGTAATTGTGTCACTGGGCCTTTATTACCCAGCAAGGAAGGACCAGATGCAACTTTTAAGATATATTCATCTGTATAAGCTAAAGTTTCTGCCTCAGACATAGATGTTTAAAGCAGAAAAGAGGGACCACTTAGTTAAGCGGCTCACAACAGACGGCTGTCTGCGCAAGATTATCGGAAATATTAGTGAGCAACCCAGTAAACCTTTGGGGGCTTGGGTAAAGTATAGTAAGAATGGGTAATGTAGCCTCCAAAGGAGTTTGTTATAAACAGTAAATTAGTAAGTTTTAGCTTAGTTACAGGTAACTTAGTCAGCCTGAATAAAATTAATTCGTTGATAATTATATGGACAAATACAGACCAACTAAACAAAACAAGATGCAACAATGACACAGTACACTTTTGAACAAACACTATTAAGCATGTGTATAGGCAAAAAATAGACTTTATCAAATTTTAGTCATCAAGGGAAAAATACAATACAGAGAAAATATGTACAGCAGGAATACAGGATGAAAATCTGAAATCAATCAAAGTCACTGTAAAGCCTGTGGAACACCTATCCAAAAGGATGTAGACAATTTTCTTTGGATAAGGTTGGGAGTCGACGTTTCGGTCTTTATGGGTAACTCTCTAAGACCATCATCAGGACGGAGGTAAATTAATATTGTAACTCCCTATTAAAATAGAATAAAACGATTTCACTAAACATGAAAATTAAATTCGACATTTCAGTTTAGCACTATACACATGATTGCACCTACACTGTGCCTCAAAAGACACTTCCAATCCTACATTAAACTAAATACATGAAACAACAACATTAACACAAAAATTACACTGTAGACAGACCGCTTCGTGCTATACAATTTATATACATAAAGTGGTTAGTTACAATTAGTGGTTACTTCCAATTATTTGGGTCATTTTGAATTTCCTGTGATAGCAGTAAGTTAGTGCTAATATTCAATCTGTTTGGTTATATCTGTATGGGCCCTATGAGGGCCCTTTACCATTGGTACTCGCAACATTTTCCCAGGGACCACAAAGTTTGCTCTGTGATGTGACTGAGGCCCGCTCTGATGCCAGCAGGGTGGCGGTCGGGGAGTGGGAAGCAAAGGGGAGTTTGTAGCATGGTGAGTGTAGGAGAAGTAAAGCATATACATAAATATTCTGAATTGCATAATGTGAAACCAAAAGTATGGGATTAAACCCAGTTTCTCCACGTAACCAAATTGTGTCATGGTTTATTTCACTTTACCTTCTTTTTCTTCATTATCACATATATGCCTTCAGGATGGGTTACAAAAACTTCTGTGTTTTATTTAATAAACCATAGCATCCAGGTATATTAGAAACTCAGGCCACCCAAAGAGTTCACATAACAACTGGCTTGCCTGTTAGGTCACAATTGTGTTGATGTCAGGGTGGAGAGAAGAATGAATGTTTCTAAATTCATGTTTGAAAATTATCACTTTCAACAAAATACTTCTCCACGCACCGATATACTCTGTTGTACTAAGGTGAAACGGTTCTACATGTTAATGAAACACACTTTTTGAATTTTGAAAAGACTTTATCACACTTTTACTGCAAGATGTCTTTAAAAATGAAGGTGTTTCTAAAGTTAAGTGGTGCTGGATATCCAAATTACTTTCTTTCTTTCTCTTCAATTAACCTTTAGATAAATGTTTTGCCTGTTTATCATTTTTTTAATGTTAGTGGAGTTGGGTAAACAGCAGCCCAGAACTGCTGTTCAGCAGGGGGCCCGCATGTAAAGGTCAGGAAGGATGCATGCGTACTATAGCGGTTTAAGTGGGATAAAAAACTGGGGGGTCTCTCAAACAGTGGCGGTTTCTGCAGGAGGGCGTCGGGGCTCCGCCCCCGTTAGATTCACAGGGCTGCTCATAAATCAAAATGATGATACCATTTAAAAAAAGCTTTACATAAATATTCCCCCTTTTATTTTTGACAGGCACTGTGTGCCCCCACTCACGGCTGCACAACATAAAGCAAATGCTTTGGACATGGTCACGTCACCAGTGTCACGTGACTCTGCAATGCTTGCTGCTCCCTGGGCATGCCCAAAGAAGCCTAGGTGTTTGCCGGCTGAGAACCTCACAGCCCTGGAGGCTGTGATGTCATCAGCTCGGCATAGACATTGCTTCAGGGCCGAGTTTCCACCCCCTGATAGCGTGGAGGCAAAGTTAGCCCCAGGCGTTTGAAATACAAGCCCGGGATCTCTAAGCCTCCACGTCAATCACAGAGTGGAGAGCATTGGCACCACACCCTTTCCCAACTTGTTACAGGGCGTGGGTGGGACCCCACCCTGGGTGGGACCCCACCCTGTGACGAGTTGGGAAAGGGTGTGGCAGGTGGAAAGGAGGCATCGAGTCTGCGCAGTCTGATTCCCGCGCAAATCTCTGCAGCAGTGGCAATCCGACATTGAAGATGGTGGTGCCATTTTAAGAAAATAATCAGACTGCGTGCGTGTTTGGAACTAGAGGCAGTCCGAGTCGCCTGCTGCAGTGCAGTGCCTGATAGTTGCTTGCCTCTGCGTTGTGCACAGCAGTGACTGCTGTTGTGTCATGTCATGTCGGACTCGGGAGCAGTTCACCAACACATCAGGTAAGGCCCAGTCAAACAGAGGTAATTTTTTTAAAGTAAAGAAAATCTAAAACGTTTAACTGTCTTGGCTCAGTGTTTGTTGAACACGAGACACAAAAATGTAAACGCATCTTTTGTGGTTCAAACCGTTTCGCTTTAAGATATGATTTTCAAATAAATGCGCCTCTGCCTTCCTAATGCTGACCATTTGCACAAATAATAGGCGACGTTTAAATCCTCTAGCCCACTTAGAAGATAATATGCAACCTTACAATGTCTGCCTTGTTCAGAGCATGTTGTGACATAACGAGCACAGAGCAACTGAAAATGACGTTTATTTGCCTGATGTGTGATTGGAGAAAACTTGATAGTGTTGGGCATGTCAGTAAATATAAGAAAAGCGTAATTCACATCCAGGTTTACTTGTCTGAACCTTTTGCAGGTCATCTTAAAAGTTCTGCCAAATAAAAGTGAACACGTCAGATGCTGGAGTAGAAAGTTTGTTTGGATATTCCTGATAAGGTGTGGGATGCACAAAAAATGGAGGCAACCCCTCGCCCACCAACCTAAGAGGCATGCCTCACATCGGGTTACTCTGCCATCATAACAATTCATACTGTTCAGTTGTTTAAGTACAATATACTTACCATGTACAGCCACATGCAGAATTCTGTGTACTATGATTTATATTTCAGAAAAAAATCATGCACAGCCTTCACAACAATTACAGAACCGTTATCAGTATTGCAGTATGCATCCTGCTTACGAGCAGTTATTTAGTGTTTCCTTGACTGGTGGTGGTGGGAGGTGCTGGGTGCTCCGAGGAATACCTATTTACTTCGTATTTCTGCGTGGTCTCATGTCGTGTTCCATGGCTTGGGTTACATACTACCTTCACGGAGGCTTTTTATCTGTCTTGGCATCTACTGCTATCTAAATGGAGTCCTATTCGGTGAGGGCTGCCAATAAATTCTAATGAAACATAACCATATTCTCTGAAAATGGTGGTGTCCTGTTATTGTTTGGTTGCATTTTCTGAATATGTGGTGTTTTATTGGTTCTTGTATACATTTATTTTTCATGTGCAGCCATGCATTCCTATAAACGCCATACTAGTTGCTTTCACCAAAACCTATTTCCAAAGGTTAAATTAGATATGTACTGTATTTAAAGGAGGAATTACCCGCATCACAAGAATGATATGCTATGATCTATGTACTAGTATGTGACACTAATAAAAAAAATACTTCAAATATGCATTGAATAAAAAAAAAAGCCCTCTGAATTGTAAAAAGAGAACTAAATCAGAGACAATACTTGCTGAAAGCATATGACAAAAGTTGTGAAAAACGTGACTTCAGTTTTGACCGGGAATAGTGACTCAGTCAACTGTTGGAAAAACGGGACTCTTTCTTGCAAGTAATGTATGCACACAACTAAGGCACGTGGAGAGGGCTGCTGCCTGAGGCATTCCCAGCACTGTAGGGGAACAGCAGGACAGTCACCAGCAGTCTTAACAGACATCTGAAAAGCACTTCATTCAAGTGCTCGACTGAGCCCCTACTTCTCATCTTGGCCTGAACAGGTGTCCGTGGTGAGACTCAGAAAAAGTGGGTCCGAACACAGTAATAACAACAGTTATTTAGACCTCTGCAGCACCCTTATATTCAAATTAGGGGAGGAAATCACTTTACAAATAGCTTCTGTATTGTACTGCCCTTACTGCGAATGTTTGAGAAAGGCTTAAAAAAACTGAGTCGACCTTGGAATTGAAACCTCAGGTTACTCGATCGACACATGCCTGATGCAAGGTGTTCCCTAAGCAAGGAAAATATTGTGTCAATCCTAAAAAGGGAATTTTAACAAGATGAAGCAGGAGCACGCGAGATTCTGATGAGAAATATTAATTTCCAGAGACTGCTAGGCCTCGACAGATCTTTTGCAGGCAGGTGGACATGGGTTTTCAAAACTGTACTCAAAATCCAGATAATTCTTTCCTCCTTCCTGAAAAAATTAGGAAATATAGCCGAAACTTCCTGAGCAAGAAAGCAGGTGTAGTAAGCTATGCAATGGTTTGTTCAAATGCACTATGTTTTGTAAATTACATTGCTTTATATTACAAATCTTTTTTATTATACTGTGTGGCTTTTCCTTAGGTGATGATATGCTACTGTGTACTTCCTTTTGTCAAAATAGTTGCAGAGGTTGTGTAGCACCGTAAAGCTTGAAGGGTTTGCATGGCAAACTTGAAACAGGGCCTTGCTAACGAGCCAGGTGATAGCCGGCACTTCTCAGGAGCATATCAGTACTTTAAGTGGCGCTTTGAGGCAAGCAGGGGCATTACGCAGGGGCCTGCTGGGGGATGGGGGTTCAATACAAGGTCAATAATATATGTGATACATATATATTTTGAGCACAGCCTGCAGCACTTCCGGGTTTAGATTACACACTCAAATTTGCTTAAAAATGCACCATTCGCCTACTCTTTTTTCAAAATTTTCTTGGGGGTAGACCCCCCGAACCCCCTGTAAATGCTTCACGCTCGCACGCTACGCACTCTCGCCACAGTGAGGTACGACAATTGTTTTACACCCTACCACTTTCAAATGTCACCAGCCGCCACTGCTCTCAAATAGGTGTGCCCAATGTAAATTAGGGTGTGACTTAAAATTATGTAGGCTAAAAATCTATGCTTAGCATAGTGTGCTACTCGACTTGTATTTTGCTGTTTCTGTCATTGCATCCAAATATATGATACAAGTAACATCATACCTACAACAAGTCAGGACTATTGGAATTGTCAATGGTTGTTAGTTGCATAAGATAAAAAGCAGCAACTATGACTTGTGTATAATATTGAAAAAGCTTCAACTTAACGCCCTTGGGAGTCCAGGACAATGTTGCTGCTCCTGAGTTTCAAAAAGAGAAGGGAAATCCAGAGATAAAATGACTCTCTTTAAAGGATTTCCCTTCCCCTACAAGCTCAGCTGGCATGACGTCATGCCGTAACTTCTCCACTAGTGAGAAAGTGAGCAGTGTGAGCAGGCGCACATGGATGTGCCTGCTCTCAATGCCATCTGGAAGAAAACGGACCGCCTGTGCAAAACAGAGCCTGATGGAGACCCGTTTCGAGGCCCCCTTTAAAAAGCTGCTGGTGCTCAGCACTTGTGAGACCCGGCCCACTTAACGCCCTGCGTACTATGAGTATCACTGCCCTAGATGGACTCACGTGGTTAGAACTGAACAGACACCCAAGGGTTCAAATTCTTTGATTTTAACTGACCTCCTTGGGATACAGAGAGAGAGAAGATAGGTTCAATATTAATAGCCAGACGCCTCCTTGGTAATAAGGTCACAACTCCCAATTTGCTGAAACAAGAGGTTTCATTCGTCAGTATCCCTAAGGAAGCATTATCCTTAGCATCCCGTAAAATGGCACAGCAGACACAAGTTATTCTGCTAAACTCGCATGTGATGTGTGGACACCGCAGAGACTGAGAGGACACAAGGTAAGAACCTCTGACAGCCGAACTGACACACAGACAGAGACATCCTGGCAGAGGCCGGCCAGCGCAGCCTGAGACGAGGACGAGAAAGAAAATGTTACCCCAGGATGTGACCACACCGAGGACAGAGGACCTCCGTGTCCAAACTCTGAGAATGAAGGAATGACAACCTCTGGACGCTGAGCGGCTGTGCTGGTCCACAGCTGGGCTCACGGCTCAGCATGTATGGCTGGAGTCAAGTAGATGCGAGTGAAGCGGGAGTGGCGCAAGTCTAAAAAGAAGTGTTCTGTGAAATAAAGCAATAGTGTGACCCAAACCACATCGAGAGGGCTGAGGGCATCGTTCAGAGGGATAACAACCAGATAAAAGGTGCCCCGAGGGATTGCACCCACTTCTTCAACAAAAATGGGTTCTGCGGAGGCCATTAACATATGAGAGAAATAGGCGACCCGGGCATGTGAGCTGTGTGTGGTATTCAACCCTGACACCCAGCACTACTCGTGCAGCTGAAGAGTATTCAAGTCCCTCATCCACAATATGATGGGAAAGCGAGAACCCCTCACCAGTTCACTTTGCATCTGCCCCAATGTCCATGTTATATTGTGTCTCTATGTGAGCAAGCACATAGAGGAGAAGATGTGGCATAACGGCTAGAGCATCGACCTCGAAACTGGGGAACCTCTCGGCAGGGACGCTCCATATCGTATGATTCTGGGCAAATCACTTAATCGCCCCTGTCTGACAAAATGAACGTGTCCGTCAGTAAGGCAACTGGTGCTCATGTAAAGGGCCCTCCGGGTCGATTTGCACTAGAAAAAAACTCCCCCAAAAATTGTGCAAGATTATACTGCATTCATTGGCCTTCGGAGGAATAGGGCCCATCTGATGGGTTTGGCCCCCTGAAGAGTTTCCCCCTCCTCTGTGTTACGCCCCTGCCCCCCCCCCCGCCTGTGGGCCTTTCATAGATGCTGAACTTTGTGAAAGTGAGTCCCCAAGCTTCTGAACAGAGCTGTGCACCTTCTGACATTAGCAGAAGTCAGACTGTTACCCACCGAGCCGAGGGGGCGGGGAGAGAGATTTCTTTCTAACGCGTCCTATGGAGAAGCAGGTGCAAACAGCAGCAGGTGTAAATGAAGTTCATGTTTAACCTCCCAGGCCTTGAAAGGCGCAGGAGGACATGTTTATCAGCTCCCAGGCAGGGAAGACAAGGCCTCAGTCAGAGTCGCAGACTTAGCACAGGCCACTGGCGCTAATAAACAAACACCGGCAGACATCAAAGGAAGGGCAGGCCGCACAATGGAGGGGGCAGCCGAGCGTGCGCGGGGCGGGCAACTCCAGGAGGGCCATTGAGAAGTGAACTCTTCTGAGGGCCGCGGATGCCCGGCGTGGCAGATGCCGGAGCACTTCCCACACTTTCCCTGTCAGCCTGTAGGTTCACTTCCTCCTCTACCCCCATTTCCTTTCACTCTCACTGGGCCCAACACTCGGCAATTACACAGCAGGCCCACTAAAGAGAAGGTAAACGAGGGAGGTGTTTATTTCTGTGAGGTGTCGTGAAATCAACAAACGTGCAAATAAAAACAGTTTTCATGGTAGCCTGCTTTCACACGAGTCAGAAACTCACCTCTCTTGCAGTTTTTTTCTCTCCGTTTTTAGATAGCGCCAACTCGACCCGAAGGTATTGAAGCGCTTTACGCGAGCACCAGTTACGTTAGACAAGGACACATTTATTTTGGGTAGGGACTGGGAGATTAAGTGATCTGGCAAGAATCATGGGATGTTGAGCTAACAGGGAAGCTCGTACATGGCTCCCCAGCACCAAGGTCGGCAGCTCTGACCCTTACGCCATATTTTCCTGCTGTCCTTCTACCTATCCATCCTTTACATTCCTCTAGGCATGAGATATGTTTTCAAGTACTGGGAGAGTAAAATAAGGTGGAGCTCCCCTCCTCCCTGCTAAAAGTTGTAAGGCTTTGCATGTTTTTTTTACTTGATCTGGTAGTGGCATATGCTTTTTAGAAATGAGAGGACACGTATACACCAGCAAAGCACAAAGAGGCCGATTAAAAAATGGATTTTGTAGTACGTAATGTGAGGGGTGGAGGCAGTGGTAAGGAGTTGATTGGGAAGGGCTAAGATGGGGTTTAGAGAGGGAATTGCTTCCACCCACAAAAGAGTATGCCAATTGTTAGTCACAAACTTGTAATAATAATTGTATATATATATATATTTTTAATACATTTTTATTGGCATTTTTTGTATTAGTGCTTGCAAACAGTTTTTATCTTTTATACACATAATCAGCTGTTCCTTTCTAGCGTAGGATTATAGGCAATGATGCTTTATTTCTTTTAGCTCTTGGCCTGGTCAATACATAGAGTTAATGTCACGCTGTTATTACCACTTTTATTTCACACCCTAGGTATCCCCCTTGTATCACCCTCTATCTCCCTCCCTCTGTCAACCTGTCTTCATCCCTTCCTCTCCCTCCCTCCCTCCCTCCGTCCCTCCCTCTCCCTCTCCCTCCCTCTCTCTGTCACCCTCTGTCTCCCTCCCTCTCCCTCCCTCTGTCTCCCTCTCTCTTCCTCCCTCTGACTCCCTCCCTCTGTCTCCGCCTGACTGCCTCTCTCTGTCTCCCTCTCTGTCAACCTCTGTCTCCCTCCTTCCCTCCCCCTCCCTCCCTCTCCCTCTGTCTCACTCTCCCTCCCTCCCTCCCTCTGTCACCCTCTGTCTCCTTCCCTCGCCATCCCTCTGTCTCCCCCTGACTGCCTCTCTCGGTCTCCCTCTCTGTCTCCCTCTCTGCCTCCCTCTCTCCGTCTCTCTCTGTCTCCCTTCCTCTCCCTCCCTCTTCACCCTCTGTCTCCCTCCCTCCCTCTGTCACCCTGTCTCTCCGTCCCTCTGTCTCCCTCCCTCTGTCTCCCCCTGACTGCCTCTCTCTGTTTCCCTCTCTGTCTCCCTCTCTGGGTCACCCTCTGTCTCCCTCCCTCTGTCAACCTCTGTCTCCCTCCCTCTCCCTCGCTCTGTCTCCTTCCCTCTGTCTCCCTCCCTCTGTCTCCCTCCCTCTGTCTCCCTCCCTGTCTCCCTCTCCCTCCCTTCCTCTCCCTCTGTCTCCCTCCCTCCCTCCCTCTGTCTCCCTCCCTCTCTGCCTCCCTCTCTCTGTCTCTCTTCCTCTACCTCCCTCTGTCACCATCTGTCCCCCTACCTCCCTCCCTCTCCCTCAGTCACCCTCCCTCCCTCTGTCTCCCTCCCTCTCTACCTCCCTCTCTCTGTCTCTCTCTGTCTCCCTCCCTCTCCCTCCCTCCCTCTCCCTCTGCCTCCCTCCCTCTATCAACCTCTGTCTCCCTCCCCCTCTTCCTCCCTCCCTCCCTCTCCTTCTTTCCCTCTTCCTCTGTCTCCCCCTCCCTCCCTCTGTCACCCTCTGTCTCTCTCCCTCTGTCTCCCCATGACTGCCTCTCTCTGTCTCCCTCTCTGTTTTCTTCCCTCTGTCAACCTCTGTCTCCCTCCCACCCCCCTCCCTCTGTCTTTCTCTCCCTCCCTCTGTCACCCTCTGTCTCCCTCCCTCTGTCTGACCCTGACTGCCTCTCTCTGTCTCCCTCTGTCTCCTCCCTCTGTCAACCTCTGGCTCCCTCTGTCTCCGTCCCTCCCTCCCTCTCCTTCCCTCCCTCTCCTTCCCTCCCACTCCCTATCCCTCTGTCTCCCTCTGTCATCTCACCCGTGTGTGTGTGTGTCAGCCCTCAGTCCGGGCTGAGACAGCTTCCCCGGTGGGCACACACAGCCGCACCCGAGTTATTCACAGAGGTCTTTAAAAGACCATTTACATGTTTATTAAGCTTTGTTGTATTTAACCTCTTAGCGCCCCTGCATCTCCACTCTGACAATCACTGGAATCCCTGGCCCCCACAGAGCAGAGTCTCTGAGAGTCCGGGCTCCTGCAAACAGCAGTGTTTGCTGACACAATTAAAACATTTTTTTTAAAACACAGGTATGATGTCTGCACGGTCCGCGGGCCGCCAAGCAAGGCTTGCCAGGCTGCTGGCGGCCCGCAGGCCGTACTATGAGTACCCGTGGCCTAGGGTAATCAATGAGTGCAGTAACGGATGTGTCTCCGGCTCTTTCCTGCCTCTTCTCCACAGCTGTCCAAAGACGTGCACTAAAGCCTCATATTGTAGAAACTTTCCAGGGGGCGGGGGGGAGACAACAGCTGTCCATCAACTCTGCAGATGGATTAGTGTTTTCTCTTGGTAACAGTCACCTAATATACCTAGTCCTGCTTCCGTCCAGAGGGACAATTGGTCTGCAGTGAATATTGATTTTGGGTCTCTGTGTGGTAAACCAACTAAAGGCAACATTGGAGTATATCTCGTGGACGCAGACAGTTTAGCCAGGTATTGTTTTCAGCTCTGCAAAGCCGTGGCTTGCAACGTTGAGCGATACGGGACTATGATTTTAGGATCTAAAAGCTTGGCCACCAGGAGGTTGGGGTGCACGCCTTGCTCCATCAGAAAGGTTCCCTCTGCATTCACTCCCTTAAGCCATTGCGCCAGCCACTGCAGCTGGATGGCCAAGATACATCTCAAAGTTCGGCACTCCCAGGCCGCCCTCTGCCATAGGGGGCTGTAGAGTCTCTAGTGACACTCTCCTCTGTCCGTCTCCCCAAATAAGGTCTCACTGCAAAGAGTCTAGCTGTCGGAAAAACCCCGTGGTAAGACCGGTAAATTGACAAAAAACATATAGCAGATGGGGCAGCATGACCATTTTCGTCAGTGAGATCCTGACCATGATAGATAGTTGCGTGGTACGCCAGAAATGCACATATGACCGGAGGGACCGGAGGGACCTGAGTGCCCCATCCTGGTTCCCTCTCTTAGATCATCTAGGGAATGAAAAATGTAGATGCCTACATATTTGAATAAATCCGGCGCCCAATTAAGGTTAGCCGGCAGAGTCGCAGGTCAGACAGGGGTCCCGCCAAAGGGAGTACATACGTCTTGGACTTGCTGATCCTTAGGCCTGCTAATATTCCAAATCACTCCAGGAGCCATAGAGCTGTATCCTTCAAATAAATCAGAAGGTTATCTGCGTAAAAAGAAATAGTATGCATCCGACCATCTACCCTAAGTCCAATTCTCTCGCCTCCCTGGCGAAATAGTGCCTCAAGTGTTTCGGTTTCCAGGGCAAATAGGAGAGGCGAGAGAGGGCGCCCCTGTCAGGTTCCACGTGAGAACTTATACTGTGATGATACTGTTTTGCCCGTCTTAACGCTTGCCATTGGGGATGCATAAAGAAGTTTCACCAATTTCACCCAACCCTTCCCGTGTCTCATGCGTCTCATTGTCTCAAACAAGTAGGCCCATCCTACTGTATCAAAAGCCTTTTCCAGGTCGATTGAAAGGACCGCAGCCTGTGCCATGGATCTTGCCTCATGGTGGTGCCAGCTTGGGGCATACCCCACGGAGAGGCAACCTGGCCCGTTATTTTGCCAAAGACCATGTCTGTGTTAGCTTTGCAATCTTTCTGCAGAGTCACTGGGCCACCTAGCTCCTCTTGAGTCTGTCTATCTACGGTCCGGAATGGTATAGGAGCTAGGAAATTCCTAAGTGCTAATTGTGGGACTGGCGGGGGAGCATTATATAGCGTCTCATGGTACTCCCGAAATAAAGTGTTAATCGCTTCGGGCCATAAATGGATTCACCGGTTTTGGGAGTGTGTAATCAGTGTCCCTTGGGTCTATGGTTTGATCAACCACGCCAGTAGGCCGCCAGCTTTCGCCTTCTCCCTCTGTACCCTAGGCAGGTATTCCCTATGGTTGTGGCATCTCAATCTCTCTAAGTCCTCATTGTAGCATGTACGCATCTCCCGCAATCTTGTCGAGGCATTAGCATCAACTCCCAGCGCATTATTTAGTCTTCTTAGCTCATCCTCCAAGTCTACCAGCTCCTGTCGGATTTCCTTCTGTGCTCCAATTGACTGACTCATGCAATGCCCCCTCACCACCACCTTAAACGCTTCCCACTTCACCAACTCTGTGGACACAGTGAGGGCATTAATGGGGAAGAATGTATCAATAAGGGTACCCAGGGACTCCCGGAATAGGGTATCTTCTAGCATCGCAGGGTTAAATCTCCAGGGGTTGATAGATCATCAATAAAGGACTATGATCGGAGAAGGTCCACCCCAAATATTCAGTATGTGTGACAGAGCTGCTAAGAGCTGGTGTACCCAGAAAGGTGTCCAGTCTATTGTCTTATTGATGCATTGGAGATAAGTAAGAGTACTCTCTAATTTCCAGTGCTGCTCCCTCCAAATATCTTCTAGCATCCAATGATTCTTCCAATCACTGAACCCCGATGCTATAGGATGGGCCTGGCGCCCAGAATCGATCAATCAATCAAGTGCTTGTTAAGCGTAACTACTCACCCGTGAGGGTCTCAAGGCGCTGGGGAGGAGGGGAGGTGCAGGTTCCAGTCCATCAAGGAGGAGGTCTAGCGAAGAGCCAAGTTTTGAGGTTTCTCATGAAGATGGGGAGTGAAGTTGTCTGTCTGAGGTGGAGTGGTAGGGTGTTCCAGGCTCTGGCTGCGAGGAAGGAGAAGGAGCGGCCTCCCAATCTGGTCTTTCTGGGGCGGGGACCTCGGTGAGAGCTGGGCTGATCGTAGGGTCCTTTAGGATACGTGGAATTCGAGTCGGGTGTTCAGGTATGCTGGTCTGGTGTTGTGGAGGGCTTTGTGCGCATGGGTGAGAATCTTGAAGGTGATTCTAGCCACGATGGGGAGCCTATGGAGTGTGCGCAGGTGCTGGGAGATATGGCAGTGTCTTGGCAGGTTGAGGACCAGTTTTCCGGCAGCGTTCTGGATGTTTTGGAACTTGCGGGTGAGGTTTTTGTTTATTCCGGCGTAGAGTGCGTTGCCGTAGTAAAGTCTGCTGGTGACGAGGGCGTGAGTGACGGTCTTTCTGTGCATGAGGGGAATCCATTTGAAGGTCTTACATAGGAGGCAGAGGGTGTGGAAGCAAGAGGATGCGACGGAGTTGATCTGGGGGTCCATTTTAAGCTCGGAGTCCAAGATGATACCGAGGTTGCATGCATGGTCCGTGGGGGTGGGTGGGCTTCCGTGGGCAGGGGGCCACCAGGTGTCATTCCAGGCATGGGGGGTGTGAGCGATCTGCCACCGTGTCAGCAACACAGTTGATGGGATTGGCCGGTCTTACAGAATCTCAACCTGTGCCCGTAACGCCGCAGCTCTCTCCCTCTCCATTTGCGACAGACTTGACTTCTTTGGCGCACGTTGCCTAGAATGTCTCCTGATTCTTTTACTGGGTTCCCAAGCTGGGGGTGCAAGTCCTCGCACCGCCTGAGGTCCCTCAGTTTTGTAGGCTTCGATCGATTCCCATGCCATCTTGGGGTCTTCACAGAAATGGGCCTTCCCATCTGAGAGTATGCGCAGACGGGCTGGGAATATTAGAGAGTATTGGAGTCCCTCATCTCTTAGTGCTTTCTTGACTTCAAGAAAATAAGCTCATCTTCTCTGGACTTCTAGAGTGTAATCAGGAAATAAGGAGACTCCACTGTTGCCCACTGCGTAAGGGCCTTTGGTGCCTGCTTACAGCAACAGGGCATCCCTGTCTTTAATATGGAATGGTTTGGCCACCACTGGGCGCGGGAGATGACCCGGAGCCAGCCGCCTGACCGGAACACGGTGGGCTCTTTCTAGGGTGTAGTATGTCAATAGTCCCTCTGGTGCTTCCACCGTGCGGAGCCAGGGTTCCAGGTAGGCGATCATGTTGTTACCTTCCACTCCCTCCGGGAGACCTGGACTCTACTGTTATTCCTCCTGTTCTGACCATCTGCATCTTCAGCCCTGCGTTGAGTGTGCTGCCCCTGTCGGAGAGCTCACCCACCTGTAGTGTCAGTGCATTGTGCGCCGGTGTACGGTCCGCTATTAATGATTCGGTCAATTTCACTCTTTCAGCCACTTTTTATGTTCTGTTCTAAGGAGTCCCAGTCCCACTGACACCATGCTTATATCTTGGTGCACTGTGGCTTTGGTATCAGCTATGGCTGCTAATATTTAGGTCAGTGGTTGTAGCACTGGGTCTCCCTGGGGGGCGGTTCCGCGATAATTCTGTCCTTGCTCATGTGGCACATCTTTCTGATCTTGAGGGGCCCCTGCCTGTCTCACCCTAGGCTTGCCCATCTTGGCTCACAGGGTGTTCAGTGGCAGTTGAGGCAACAGTGTTGAGAAGCAGTCTCACCCACGGAGCCCGTTACCCAATGCATTAGCGTGTAGTCATGCCGGATCGTGAGCTTAACCCAGGTGCCCACCACACGTCTCAGAGGTCCTGTTGCCCAGCGACTGTAGGTGTTCACCAAACGTAAACCCCCGCCTCACTAGCTCCGCCCTGATACAGTAGACCATCAACTCTCGATCAGCCGGCTGTTCGAGATAGGTGTAGGAGGTACTGCGCGTAGGGCCCGATGTAGGTAGGCATTTACTGGTCGGTAACGGTCGAATTCGGCCATTACCGACCGGTAAATGCCTTTTCCAATGTAGGGGGAATGTATTTATAGATTCGGTATTTTTACCAAATCTGTATTTATCGAATCGGTAAAATTACCGAATTGGTAAATGCAGACTCGGTAAAAATACAGAATCTGTAAATGCAGATGTAGGTGGTGCTTCAAACAGTGCCACAGGCCCCTAAGAATTCGTTATTTACCATGTAATACTATTGCATGGTAAATAACGAATTCAGGTGTACATGCACATCTGTGCATGTACACCTGTGCCATATGGCACACATACATGCCCTTAGGGCATGTATGTGTGCCACATGGCACACGAGCCTGACATTGGGGTGCTACAGGGTGTCAAAGTGACACCCCGTTCCCCCTGGCAGGATTCGGTATTTACCGATTCGGTAATTACCAAATCGGTATTTGCCATTGATTCCATGGGCTTCAAGGCCCATAGGAATCAATGGCAAATACCGATTCGGTATTTACCGAATCGGTAAATACCGAATCTTACAGATTCGGTAATTGAAAAAGAAAAATTACCTACATCTGCCTACTTCCAATTTACCTACTCTTAAATACCGAATCGGTATGATTCGGTATTTAAGAGTAGGTAAATCGAGATTACCTACATCGGGCCCGTAGTCTCCTCCGCTCATTCCTTTCTGACAGAAAGCAGTACGTGGAATGCAACCGGCACAGATCTACTTCTTTCACCCGTCCCTGTGGAGTTCCACAGGGGTTCACTGAGTCCCACTCTTTTTAATCTGTATGTTACACCTCTTGCCTTACTGATCAAAGGCCTTGGCTTTTAAGTTGTCTCCTATGCTGACGACACCCAGATTGTTGTGTCAGTCACTGAGAACATCAACAAAACAGCTAACTTTTTCCACAACTGTATGCTGCAGATTGGGAATTGGATGTCTACCTACTGTTAGAAACTGAACTTCGATAAAACAGAGGTGCTATTGTTTGGCCCCAGTTGGTGACCTCAGGAAATGGCTCCACTCACTCCTCCTGTGCCAAAGGTGAAAAATCTGAGAATTCAGTTTGATGAAAAACTTTCCTTTGTGGGACATCCCAATGCTATCACCTCATCTTGTTTTATCATCTTCAAATCTCTTAGGAAGATCTTCCCATGCGTCCCTCTGGACCTGCGGGAAGCGGTGATCACCACTCTAGTCTTTGCTAAAATAGACTATTACAATGGGCTCTTCTTGATGGCCCACTAGAAAGCTTAGACAAACTACAATTGTTCCAGAACGCGGCTGGCAGGCTGCTGTTAGGGATACCAAAACATCAGTCGGTATCCAAGTCTCTTCCATCACTTCACTGGCTCCCAGATAAGAAAAGGGTTGTGTTCAAATCCTTGTGTTTAGCCTTTAAAGCCCTCCACTCCGAGGGACCAGTCTCTATTAGGCAACTCTTCCATCGTTATATCCCGGCCAGAAATCTAAGATCGGCCTCCCAGGCTAATCTGGTTGCCCCCAAGTTTAGGAGGGCTACCTGGGAAGGAAAGAGTTTTTCAGTCACGACTGCTAAACTCTGGAACACTATGCCACTTACCCTCAAAACCTCCAACAACCTGCTCACTTTTCACAAAGAGCTAAAAACATAGCTTTTTAACAATTAGTTCAATAGCCTTGCTGCTGTCTGGGGTTTGCTACCCTTCTTCTCTTCCCCATGGAGCATCAGCGCCTAGACACCTGCGGGTATTAGTGCGCTTAGAAATCCTATTTTCATTTCATTTCAATATGGACTTTGGTGTTCCCCAATTGGAACCGTCTCTTTTTAATGTTGGACTCATTCAATGATGCTGAAAGATTCTCACAAGAATGACAGACAAACGTTTTCTTGTCAATGCTTTATATAAGTATTTATTGGCAAAATCCCAAAAAGTGTCATAAACAAATATAGCAATAAAACATTTAAGTAATTAGTACAAAGAGTTCAGGGCCTCATTTGCAAACTTTTGACATAGGGTAGTGCCACATGCCTTCCTGAGGCGCTGCCCTATGTAAAAAGGAAAGGGTCGGAAAGAGCCGTATCAATAAAATACAGCACATTCCTGTCCTTTGCCAACGCAGGCCCCCTTGCACCACAGTGCAAGGGTGTCTGTGTTGTAGGGATGATTGTTTTTGGGCAGGAAGGGACACCTTCTTGCACAAAAAAAAGAAATAGAGGCAACTTCCTCTTTCTATGTGTGCTGCTGAATGTAGCATACTTAGAATGAGGAAAAACAAGGAAAAATAATGTTATTCCTCCTTGTTGTGCCTCCCCTACGAGGAGGCGTAGGCCACTGAGGAGGCATAGGCTTTTGACGCAATCCCGGGTTTACAGACTGTTGTAAATCTGGGAATGTGATAAATGTTATGGGTATTGTGTGGGAACACCCGCAGGAAGGCCCATCATGCGCCTCCCCATTGTAGTGTGATGCAACGTAGCGACTTGCATTGCGTTGCCTCTTTTCTTATATACAAGGCCATGAAAAGCTATGCAGGGGGGCTTTATGTGACCTTGTAGATATGGATAACCCCTGCATTCCACCGGACCATGAGGTTCCAGCGGCACACAGAGCTAGTACATAAGCCCCTCAGTACAGTTCCAAATCAAATCCGGCATAGGTTCACCATCTACGATAGGGAATAGGGGATCTCTTTTATCAGCAAAATCTACGCTCTTATATATGACTTTAGACAAAGAGATTAATACATTCGATGGGGATACATGGTTCTCATGGTTTGGACCAAAAGAGAACATCTTAGAATAAACATATTAGCATTGAATACATACAAAGATTCTCTCAACATAGGGGTAAACTAAGATTCATCCATTCTCACAGTTTTAGCTGTACAATTGAGCTGATACATTGTTAACATAACTGGGACAGTAAGATCTGTCCTTGATTCAGCGCAGCGGGGCAATTTCACTGCGAACATTTTCTGCTTATTCAAGCAAAAGTAGACAAGTTTAGTTTAGAAACAGAATCAACAACAGTCATCACGTGACATCCTGTGACGTTGGAGCAAGATGGAGGACAGTGTAAACGCACGCAAATTGCGTCAGTCTTACGCCTGCTGTGAGGCAGGCGCAAGATTTTGACGCAACAGCGTCCTAAAAGTGACGCAGTGAAATCTCATAGATTTCACTGCGTCACTATTACGAGGCTTTTTGCGTGTGAACGCCCCCTTTGCATACATTATACCTGACGCAGGTATAATGTAGCGCAGGGGTTTACAAAGTGACGCATCTACCTAGATGCATCACTTTGTAATATGGCGCAACAAGGCGCATTGTTTACGCCACTGGTGCGTCACAAAAAGTGATGCACCGGCGGCGTAAAAGGCCCGCACGGCCTCATAAATGAGGCCCATAGAGTGGTGGCTTGGTGAAGTTTGGGGAGATTCATTTTTTTTTCTCTGTAGTGGGAGGAAAACATATAAATATGTAGATACATAACCACACATCAGAGGTATTACATTCATAGAGATTTTAACATGATAAACATACGGAAAATAAATAGTGGATATAAAACTGTACTAAATAAAGTCCCATATGTACATGCATGGATAAATATTAAAAAAACTCAGGGTTTCCGTTTTTTCCTGTAGATGAATGTTTCAATTTGTTTTATTATTTAAAAAATATATATATGTTTCTAATTTATATTTGTTCATAATATTTCAATAGGGAAACACTTATAGATACATTTGCTATAATCATATTGACACATTGCGACCATATGTGTTATTATTGGAAAATAAACCCATGCACATACACTCATCACCTTATATGTTATGATGTATTAATTTACTTATATATGGATATAATAATATTCTCAGCGCAGAAAGACAACACAAACCATCTTGTTGTGACAAAAAAAAGTTTATTTGCTGCAAATAAACCATGTTTGTCATGACAAGAAGGTTCATGTGCGGTCTTTCTGCACTGAGAAAGGTGCTTATTAAATGTATGTATTTGGGACTCACAATCAAATACGAACAACTGCAGGCTAGGAGATCTGTGGTTTTCAAGGACAGTGTATATATGTATGTGTGTACATAATATTGTTTATTTTTTATGTACTTATTTATTTATTTTAAAATATATGTATTTATTTATTTTTCATTCTTCTAGTAGGTATATATGATTTTTGTGCACCCATCCAGGGAATTAATTCTTCAACCACTACAAAACCCAGGATGCCCCACGCATGTTCCTCAATGGAGCAGACCATCTGGGGGCGTGACAACCATGGACTACTTTACAACCTGGGCAGTGTCAGACTATGCACTGTTTTGACCGTCATCCCCTTTAAGAAAGGAGTTTCTAAACTTCGAAACGCGTACATCATCCTATACCTAACAAATGGAGACCAGGGGGGGAAGAAGGCATTGATCATACTGAAAGAATATGCCAACCTGACAGGCCTGCGGGTAAACACATCTAAAATGCATGTATTTCCGCTTACTCCCTCAAACCCCTGCCCACCAACATTCCCATCAGACACCATTTGGGCACCTCGCTCCTTGAAATATCTGGGGACCTTCTGGAGGGCAACCTTGTGCAAGCACTACACTCCCTTAAATCAAGCATCTTGTTCTGGTGCTCCCTTAAACTTCCCACTATGCCGAGGGTGGCCCTATCCAAAATGGTGGTATTGGTGAGACTATTATATTATTTCGTACATCTCCCAGTAGTAATCCCAAAGAAATGGTTCAGGGAACAAAACACAATATTGAGAGATCTGATTTGGGATGAGGGACAACATAGGGTATCATTGACTACTCTGCTGAGACCCTCATAGGGGGAGGACTAGGAGCGCTGGACTTCGAAGCGTATTATTTTACCGCGCAACTACAGTGGCTGGCTCAATGGCTAGAAAGGATAGGACTAGAGACCACAGATATTCCGACGCACACAGACCAGAAGGGGAGACTACTTACTAAACTGCTGTGTCCCAAGATATGGCTCCAACACCAGGGTACCTTGTTTTCAGTAGCAATGAAATGCTGGCACAGAGGTATCCAGCGAGCACTAGGGACCCCATTGTATGTGTCAGACCTTCCATTTGTGGGCCTTCTACGTGCTGACTCTTCATCGTTCTTTACTGAATCCCAACTGAGGGAATGGATTATCGTGGGTATCCAGATGACTAGTGACTTAAATTTGGAGGGTGAGTCGATCCCACTAACTGATCGATCACTCAATACGACTTGCCACCAGGGCAATTCTTGAACTACCACGGGTTACAGAAAGTTTTTAATACGATTTGGGGAGGCGAAAATCAAACACCAGCAACACACGCTCTGTTGTAAGCAATGATAATACTGGGATCAGCAAGACACCTCGTTAAATGGTTATATAGGGCTATCGAGGAGAAGATTGACAAGCCACTACTCACACTGCAACAGAAATGGGTTGTCCTCATAGACAGAGACATTTCAGAGACAGTATGGAAAAGAGCTTTAAACCTCCCCAAGAAGATATCTAGAAATTCCAACTTCAAATACACCCAATTCAATATACTACATATGACCTACCTCACCCCACACAGAAATGAATGAAATGAAATGAAATGAAATGCAATTTATAAACGCGCAAACTTAGCCCGGAGGCGTCAAGGCGCCTAACCAAAGACAATCAAAAAAGGCAAATCCAGAGCTAGGGGTAGGCTTTGGCAAATAGCCACGTTTTGAGCATCTTCCTGAAGGCTTGCTTAGTGGGGAGGGATTTAATCTCAGTTGGCAGCGCATTCCACAACTTAGGGGCCAAGGTTGAGAAGGCTCTACCACCCCATTTGGCTCTGCGGACACGGGGACAAGCCAGCAGGGACTTGTTAGCTGAACGCAGAGTTCTGGCAGGGGAATAGGGAACCAACAGTTCCCTCAGGCCTCTAGCCCCCTTTGAGGCCAGAGCCCCATAGATCAAGCAGAGGGACTTAAAGGCGATCCTGGACTCTATCGGGAGCCAGTGCAGACTTTTCCTTGCAGCCGTAGCCGAAGCCCGCTTGGGTAGATCTAGTACAAATTTTGCTGCAGCATTCTGTACCATTTGGAGTCTCCTTATGAGGCCCTTGTTGATACCCAGAAGTAGGGCATTGCAAAAGTCTAGTCTCGATCCTATTAGAGCAACTACCACTTGCTTCCTGGCTTGAGGGGAAAGATAGAATTTTATCTTCCGCAGGATGTTTATTATGCCCCAGCAGGTAGAGATGGTCCTATAATTAATATAATGTTCGGAAGCACCGACAAGCAATTCCAAACTTGTGCGACCCTTGACAATGGCTTTTAGCACATGATGTGGGACTGCCCAGCTGTGCATGATTACTGGTGTTAGATCACCGTGATTTTACATGGGGTTCTTACACGCACCTCCCCTCCCACAGCAGAGGCATGTTTATGTTAAAAATAGATGCTCTTTACGGAGCTCACATGCCCGAGGTATCTCCGGGTCCTGAAATTGGCGGAGGGGTTTAGAGATGAAAAGACCAGAGCGGAACACAAAGTCTAGCCTCTACACAGTACAACCAACATAGGCGCTACAAGGAACACACCGGGCGGGAGGAGGGAGGGTGGGGGGGCTTGGGGGTAGTTGAAGGGGTGGGATACAGTTGGGGTGGGGTGGGAGGGAGGGCCTGTTTGGAAGTTGGGGGAAAAGAGTTCGGATGGCCGCAGGGGGGCGTGCCCCTCCGCCAAGCTAGCATACTCGGGCGCCCGGACTTGCCTCACCTCATGGACACTCAGAGGGGTGCGCTGCTGGGTCGGGGACGGGCGCCATGACATCGCTTTTTGTTTCTTCATATATTGTATGTATCACATTGCTTTGTGGAACTCAATAAAAATATATTTGATCAAAAAAAAAAAATAGATGCTCGGTTCATAGACCATGCCTTGGTGTTGCCAAAAGGCGAATAGCGTTATGATGGCAGTCTTCAACACTTGCCAAAATATTGGATTGGGAAAAGGATTTCACAACCTGCCCATCATTGGGGAGCTGTGGGCCCCAATGCACTCTACCTGCTGCACTAATGATAGCTGTAGCCCTGAGAAGAAGGCTAGCACCTCTTCCTTCACTCCTGCCCCGCCATGTCTCACATACAAATATATATACAATAATAAAGTTGAGATAACTTAATGTAGTTTAAAAAATAATCCTATTGGTTCTATTTGAAGTTCCTTTCTCCATTAGTTTCCATGGAAGGGTTGCAGAACTACTGGTTGGCCATATCTTAAGCACCAGGAACATCAAGTACTTCATTCTCTCCCCAGGAGTGCACTCTGAAGATTTGACATGGATTCAATGTAGGTTGCACAGTTTGGTGCCAACAGCAGTGGTTTGTTCCTTTCAAGGCTGTGTGAAATGAGAGAAGCAGCCTCATCACAGCCAAGTAAAGATTGCACATCCTGGGTGGAGGTAAGGAAGAGATGTTGTAGAGAGCCAATGAAGAGATGAGAAATGGTTCATGTGCAGGTCCTGGAAGCTGTTGACAGGCTTAAATGAAGGGAGGTAAGGAAGAAGACAGAGGGACTTATCCTGCAAGGATCCAAGAATGATCATGGAATTCATCTGTCTGGAAGCAAGAGTATAGGAAGTGTCAGAACTGCGATCTTCCTGGGATGGTCACCCATTGCTGTGGAGTCGAAACTTCAGGGATTTGGGAACAACAGAGGTATTATCTGAGGCAGAAGCAGAATATTTTTGGTTGGACCTCTCCAGGTGTATGGCCAATCACAGTGGTTGCAGTATTCCACCACCACCCTACCAACGTACTCCAAAATAAATAAACGTATGTGTCTGTTCAACCTTATCTTGTTATAATTACATGTACATATTGAAAACAAAGACGCTGAGGAGGGCTACATTGTGTTTCTTTGATCAGCTGACCATTACGGGCTCCCTTGCAGAGCAAAGCAGTGTTATTTTGGCAGGCCCTACTGTACACATTTCCTCTCTGATCTGCTTTATGTTCTGAAACTTGTATTCTGATAAGACAGATTGCTCTGCCTCTACTATTGTTTGTGTACAATTCTTTCTTCTTTTGAACAGATATTACACATAGTGATCAAAAACATGCATTTTGGCCAGGTGTAGATTACATGTGCCAAGTTTTGTCCCAAATGAGCATTGCCTGCCAAGGCTTTGTGCTTCTGAAAGTCAAGGTTTAACCAAATAAAAAAAAATCACTTTGAAGTCCTTGACAGGACCAGTGTGTTCCTTCAGATGTCTATCAATTCTACTTTGTTACTTTGAGACACACATACTTTAAAAGCATAGTAGAGCACGGGATGGGTGGTAACACAGTTTTTAGTTAAGGTTTCTGCTGTACACCCAATGTTGAATATCTAAGGTCTGTTCTAAATATCAAAAATCTCCACCCATCCGTATGGGCATCTAGACAACATTAACAACATCATTAAACATACAGGGGCCTATTTACAAAGATAAATAGGCACACATACATTTCCTCTCTACTATACCTAAGTGTACACTGTACACTTTTTGCTCTTCACCATTTACAGGTGTAGATTTACACCAAGGTGTAGATTTACAAGTCCCCACCCTATCAAATCAGAGACCGTGACAGATCTCCTTATTTAAATGTGTATGAAAAACTTTTATGGTTAATTCTTTTTTAATGAAAATCAATTAAACATATTTGAATGTAAATTATAAATGTAAATTAACTATTCAAATTCTATTTAATCTAAATTATTTTTAATTTTTCAATGAAAGTATAAAAGTTTATTTTACTTTTACATTACAATTTTATTTTGTTAAATGTGATTTAAATGTTCAAATAAGTTACTTACTTCAACATTAGTTTCTAAAGGCTATTATATTTCCCAGCTTTCATTGTTTTTCATGGGAATGTGTTGCAGTACCTGTGAGTGACCATGTATGGTGTGATGCTAGACAAACTCCAAGGAGGGGCTAGAAAGAATACACACCTGTATTAACACCTTTAAGGCTGTAGTAAATGTAGAAGTATAGTTTGAGAAAGGCAATCATTTTACTAATTTTTGGGTGTGTGCTTGTAATAACATATTCCTTCCTAACCCCTCCTTAATTCCATAATCCCTAACCATTTAGTAGCAAGTATTGCCCTTTATCTAGCAACTACCCTGTCCCTCTCACAATTACTACTGAAAGGTATACATATGTATGCAAAGATCTCTCCCACCATTGGGGTGTTTGCCGCACTGAACACCTAACGAGGTGGAAGCAGAGGTGTGTGAATAGCATTTTGTGGTATGCGAGGAGTACTATGCCAAGCGCGAGATTAAACGAGCGCGCATTTAGGACCCGGGCCCCTCCTCCCGGTCAAGTAGGTAGGGGACGGCCGGCTCGCCCAATTGGCATACGGCCGCCAAGTGCTTCCGGGTCAGGGAGAGTGACGCACGTCCGGTGCAGCAGGGGGCGGAGACCTTTGGCCTATTTAAGGTCAAGTGCCCGTGGCCTCGACCTCTTTTTCCCTCTGCTGCACCGGGAACGGCTGACCTCGCTTTCGACGCTCCCCCCCTTTCCTCTCCTTAGGACTTTGTTAACTCCCACCCAACCGTCCTGTAGTTCAGAGTTTTGAAGGGGCGTGTTGCGGTAAAGAGACCTGCGAACAGTGACATTGACTTACAGAATGGAGGGGAGTCCGCCATGCGTACTCCAGAGGCCAGCACTGAGGGGAGAGACGGTAAGCTCTCCCGGGAAAAAGTGACCACCGGCTGGGGAGGCTAGGGCGACAGATTACGAGCCTCCTGGGTCCCTGGGCAGCCTGGTGGTTGGGGGGTGGGCCCCGGTAACGGCGGACAAGGATCAGAGGTGGGGGCCCACCGCTCAAGGGGGCAGGCGCGCTAGGCCTGCGTGGAAAACTCAGTTTGAGGGATGCGAGACAGGAGGCCCCTTGGTGCTGGGGGGATAATAATCTTGCAAATCATGAAAGTCAATATTAAAAGTGTGTTGTAATTTTGAAGTATGCAGTTGATTTGACTTGACATGTTTATGAAATGTTGATATTAAACATGGCCGTTATTTAACCCACACAAATCTCTTTGGTTGATTTAACTGTGGGGTATTTTTGCTTGAAGGGGGAGGCGGGGCTATGCTGGGGGATCCGGGTCCTATGGGAGTGCTACTTTTCGTAGTACAAAATGCAGTTTGTGAATTGGCCCCACACTGTACAATCTGCTATTTCATTTACACAAAGTACAAAAACCAATAAAGAAAAAAGCCAACGTTCTTGGTAAGCATAGACATCCAACCAGTCTGAACCATGAAACTCTCAGACCACCTTTTATTCAGATAGCAGTGAAAAATATGGCTCTACCTAAATCACACCACGTTTTGATTATCGATAACCACATGATTGAAACACACAGTATGACATTGTTCTCCAACATGGGCAGGCCTTATCACTAACAAAGACTCTCCATTGTGAATTACCTTTAATGTAATGATATGTTGCAGAATTAGCCTTTCTTGTTGAATAATTCAGGACACCATGCCACATGACTCGACCAGTCAATGTTTCATATTTCCTGCGGCCATGGTCATAGTGTACAACTGGTAATCTAACTGGAAGGGCATGCTGGGAAAATGAAAGGAAGTGTAAAGTAAATATCAAGGGAGATGTTCTATCATTTTGAAAATAATAGAGGTCACTATGTTAAGTTGCATGAAACAAACTTTTCAAGACCAATAGAGGAGGACGCTCCTTCTCATACCTCGCAGTCTAGTCCTGGAATTACCTCCCGAATCACCTCAGAACCTCCCTCTTCCTCATGGACTTCTGAAGGAATCTCAAGACATGGCTCTTCCAGAAGAAACAGGCATGATCTCCTCCTCCCCCCTGAATCCTGCCCTACTCAGTGCTTGGATACTCTTACAGGTACAGCTGCACTGTAAAAATTAACATAACATAAAATAACTGCTCCTAACTGCTCTTCTATGGCTCCTCAACCATTTTCTTTGGGAAATCATAATGGAAATGTAACATGTGGTCACATTTCTTTCTCTGTTTTCTTGCAGCAGGACTTACATTCCACCCACCTCCCCCCACTTCCCCCAACACCTTCCGAGAGTGTAAGGTGCGTGTGCCTTCAGGACCACCAGCAAAAATGTGCATATTTAAAGAAATCATTGGCAGAGCCTATAGCTCTCACCTTAGGGACAACTTTGCTTTGCTATTTGTATTTATAAAGCTCTTACTACCCCTGATGAGGTATTTTGGCGAGTAGCATGCTACTCCGGAATCCAAAGGATTAGTAGTTGATTAGTATAGTGAAATATAAGTTGTTAATTTGAACGGTGGACATGTGAGTGTTAGTTTGATTGAATAGAATAAAGGAGAGAAGAGTCTAGAAAGTGTTATTTAGGAGATCATTGTAGTAAAATTAGTTTTGGGTTAATGAAGGAGGTAAAGAGGAGTGAATAGTCTAGAAATCGTTTTATGAGAGATCATAGTAGTAGAATGAGATTTGTAGTGAGTCAAGGAGGGAAGACTCAGGAAAGGGTTATTAGGGAGCTCATAGTAGTGAATGAGGTTTGGAATGAGTCAGAGAGTGGAGGAAGAGTATATTTTGAGAGAGGTATAGAATGAGGCATAGGTTAGTGCATTGGAAGAAGCTGGAGACTTTTTTTTACAGTAGGAGTAAAGTAATAAATATAGAGATACATAACTACATAGAAATGGTACATGTACAAGGAAAATAATAAAGAGATATAACGTTGTATTACATAGAGTTCCACATGTGCATGTATGGATAGATAGTTCGAAACTCAGACTTTCAAGGGTTGCTGCATGTGCAGCTAATTTTATTTGTATATTTTTATAATTAATTTTTCATTTTTAGAAAAAAGTTATATTTATTTTATTTTGAGATTTTCCTCAATATTTCACTAGTTAAGCACTTCTAGGAACTCCTTCAGAAAAAGAGCAGAGGCCACAATAGGGGTAAGCAGGGAGATCACTTTTATTCTGTCCCATGCTTCTTAATAGGCGAATGCATTTCGGCATCACATATGCCTTCTTCAGCGCCAAAAGTCTTATGGGCAGTTTGCAGGTAACATCGTGTTTTTGAAATAATAGCCCCTTGATGATTGGTTCAGGTCCGCTCCACCCTCAGGAACAGTGTCCTTTTCCACCACTTGTAGTGCACTCGGTACATGTGCACCACAATTCCCAGAATGCACTAGGGATCCAGGTAGGTAAGGTGGATTGCGAAAAATGGCGTCACAATGGAATCTGGCTGAGTCCCCTGCATGTAGTGTGGATTGCAGTGTCCCCCTGGGTCCCCAGACCGCAACAACCTCCGTGTAGCAGGATTCCGTTCGGCGGGGGCAAGACCGGTGATCCAATCTCGCCCAGCGCAGAGTTAAATAACTCCATCACCGCCCCATCTCCTCCTGAACCCGGGGGTGGGCCTTGGTAATCCAGTACCCTGGAATAGAGTGTCCGCCACAGCAGAAGCCAGTGAAACCAAGGCCAACTTCGAGATGCGGGGGCCTCTGAGGCACGCCTCTGGCATACGCGCTGAATATGACAGGAACTCCTTCAGAAAAAGAGCAGAGGCCACAATAGGGTTTAAGCAGGGTAAATATATATATATATATATATATATATATATATATATATATATATATATATATATATATATATATATATGCGTGTATATATATATATGTGTGTATATATATATATATTTGTTTAAAGAAATGCACAATATCTAAATACATACATACATATAATCCAATTGTACATGTTTACATGCACAGGCATATGCTACACATTTGTGTTTGAATATTGTGGTCATGAAGCAAAAAGCCAACTGTTTCAAAAGTGCTTTATTCGAGTTATTTACTCATAAAAGCAGACATACAAACACGTAATAAAAAAACAATTAAATTGACATAGTCGTATTTGACATAAGCACATAATCTACCAAGCAAATATACATAATTACAGGTGTAAAAGTTCAATACTATTAAAAATAACGATTTAAAAAAGATTACAATATCATTAAGCTAAAATCATCAAAATTTCATTCAAGATGACACGTAAATTGTACCAGAACAGAGAATAGACAATGGTCTAGCAGTCTCTGAACGACTGAGCAGAGAGTAGTTACCCTACTAGCAATCTCTGCCTCCTTCGACGCTCATGACGAGCCCAGCTCGTCATGGAGTTTCCATTGATTTCAATGGAAATTACATTGAAGATCCAAAATAGCCTTAGCATCCAAGTGGTTATTAATACCCACGCCCACCCCAAGTACTTGGCGGTGGCAATTGTGATCCAAGTCAGAGTAGTAGACCTAACAATACGCACCATACTGCTTTTGGTACCCAAATTCTTGCACATAGGTGCCAACCAGACTCGCCTTGGAGTAGAATATACTTTACAGGAGAACAAAAAGTGACCAAGGGTTTCATTTCCTTCCCCACAGACTGGACAAGTAGCTGGACTTCCTACCCTCCACTTAGATGTTAAATAACGGAGAGGGAGAGAGCCAGCCCTCAGTTGAAAGAATAATTTCCTATCCATAGGGTTGGATATGTAATCCCAATACATTTCATATACAGGGAACAGTTTAACCTCGAGAAAGCTGATGGTCATGGACCCGCTATTAGTACTGAGCAAACTCCTATTAGCAACCCTTTCCCAGAAAATATTTTTTAGGGTTGTCTTAGTGGGAAAAGATGCCCCAGCTGGATCAAACCACAATGTATTTCGCCCTAGTTCAAATAGTGCAAATTTTAATGATTTGAGCCAGCTAATTTTATTGAAGCGATCTGCTTTAATGACATCAATAAACCCATCCGCATAGTGGGAGAGCTCAGGCGTAGTCCAGAGCCTACGCCAGTATAGAATCGGTCGTAGTTTTCCCATTTCTGAAATTTCTTTCCTGCCAAGCTCATATCTCAGAGGCAATAACGGACTACTCTGTGGAGTGCCCGTAAGTTTCCTAAAAAACCTGTTCTCTTTAATTTGAAACTCATGCAGATTTTCATGCCCCCATAACTCAGCTCCGTACAATACTGACCCAATTGCTTTTGCTTCATATATAATCAGGGGTGGTTTAATCGGTTTGGTCAGTGATTTCCTATGCTCCTTTATGATTGTACCAGCTAGTTGCTTATGCCTTAATGTTGCAATATTTAAATGTTGGGTCCATCTATTATCATTGGAGATATGGATCCCCAGGTAGGTAAATGATTTTACAACCTCAAGAATGTGTCCACTCATGATAATTTTGGATTTAAAATTTCTATGTGGGTTAAAAACCATCAGTTTAGTTTTAGACGTATTTACCTCCAAACCGTGATCACCACAAAACTTATCAAAAATGGCTAATGCTTTTTGCAAACCACTTGGGGTTTTAGATAAAATTAACGTGTCATCGGCGAACATTAAAATAGGAACTTTTACACCTGCAAGGGAAGGAGCATCCACAACCTGTGATTGCATACGGGGGACAATACCGTTAATGAAGAGGGTGAACAGTGTTGGTGCCATTGAGCACCCTTGCCGAACCCCACGCTCAACAGGAAATTCGGCAGTGTCATTGCCATACCCACCCCATTGGATTTTGGCATAAGTACCTTCATGCAATCTCATTTAACCCAGGCATCCTGTGGGACATTGTTGTTACTTGGCTCTTCAGACCTTTCTTGACCCCATTTTACAATGTGCCAAAATAATCTAGAATTTTTTTGATCACTTGCACATTTCAACTTATTCCAATGGGCCTCGTCCCAATCTTTTTTCGCCTTAGCAATGCAGATTTTATAATTCTTCCTGGCAGATCGAATAGCCCCCAAATTTTTGCTCTTAATTGCGGCTCCCAAAGAGGTTTGTGCCACCTTGCAATCATGATTATACCACTTAGCGGCTCTATAAGCACATACCCTCTTTCTACTTACAGGTTTTAAAAAGTAACATTTAATTTCTTTAAAGAATTTCTCATGTACTTTTGTAGTGTCATCTTGACCCGGAGGATCCTCTGTCACACACTCTAGGGCCATGATAGCCTTGTCAGTCGCGACTCCTATTTTTACTAGGACCTGCTGGTCAGACCTGACACTTGTCCACCTCAACCTACGCATGTCATTTGTTGGTACAATCAGTGGGGGTAGATAATCATCACGGGGGTTAGAAGCAATACCATCGGACAACCACCATTTATGAAAAACACATAGAGGGTTATGGTCACTCTCAAGCCTTTCCATTACAACCATATCACTAACAGTTGATCAAAGGGGCATACTGCAAATGACATAATCAATGCGGCTTTTGTGTCTCCCATTGTTGAACGTCATAGCTGGTACTCTATCTGACTTTGTCCTACCATTCAGAGCTCTTAACCCATGTTCGAGACACATTGCATTTAGACCTAAGATATCCTCGGTCCAGCGAGTTACTGGAGTAGTATCTAATATGGAAATATGCCATTGCTTATCTTCCTCTGTACCTAAGGAAGCCTCGCCGGTATCTAGAGGTTCAAACGTGCGATTTAAGTCGCCTGCAATTATTATGTTCTTATTGCTAGAATGAGTCTCAAGTAGATTATACAGGGTAAGAAGGACCTCAGATTTTCCTCTATTTCCACTTCTGGCATAAATGTTATAGATATCAAGGGAAATGGATGTATCACTCGTGAGCCTAATGAGCTGGATGTCTTTTTGATCAAGCGCCACACTTTTTACTACAGCCTTTAGGGACTGTCGGACCCATATAGTAAGGCCCCCCATCGGACGCCCTTTTGGGCCCTTAATTGCTGGTACATAGAAATTTAAGTACCCTAGAGCAAAAACTGGATCACAGGCCCATGTCTCCTGGAAGATACAGACATCATACTTGCTAACAAACTCAAACCAGGCTCCACAGACCAGCTTGGAGCATAGCCCAGCCACATTCCAGGATAATAAGTTCCCAGTACCATATACCATTTCAAGTTTAGGACTAGAGTCAAACCCACTCAACACCATGTCATCGTTACCATTGTTATTTACATTTTAATTGCTTGGTCCAACCATGACCACAGGGTTGACATTCTCAGTTCGAGCGCCTACTAGATCACCAGATTCCCTTGTGGAGCATACATCATTTGGAGTTTGCAACAGAGGCTTAGGGTTAAATGGTAGTCAATCACAGGCATTCAGGTTTGAGAGGGCAGAGAATCTATTTTCCAAGCCTAGTCCCCCCTCGGTAAAACCAACATCATTACTACTTCTTTTGGTCACCACATTCCATTTTGTTCTTAGGATACTAGGATTCGGGCCTTTTCCTCTCCGAGGATAGAAAAAATCCAAAGTCAGTGGAACAATCGTAGTTGATCTTCGCTGTGGAGGTAAGATGTTGGGCAAGATGTTTAATAATACCTCAGGGTCAGAGAAGCTAAGGACAACACAATCCCCCTTGTACCTTTTGACCCTATTACCAATCCACTCTACCCTTCTGGCGTTTACAAGTTCTTCAGCTAGTTGTTGCCTTCCCCAAGGGGATATTACCATGTTATTAGTAAGCCACGAAAGAGATTTGTGTGCTAAAGATGAAGAAGTTTCAACCTCCCCAGGTACTAATGGGGGGACGTTTGCAAGAATGAGTACTAATGGATAAGCTTCTACCACAAGCTCAAAAGACCCTTTCCAATATTGAAATCAGCAGTGGTAGGGACAGGGGGTACAACACCTAGAGCGCTACCAACTGGATTCGTCGGTGGTACCGTTAGCGGATTTAGCGCAGGGATAGGAATAAGTCCACAATTTTCACCAGAGGGTATTTTACTCATCAATGACTCAACCCTAGTCACAACTTCTACAGGGAGATTTGCGACCTCCACCAGAGTTTTCTCTAATAAGCCACCCAATCTATTAACCTCAGCGGTTAGTTTGTCTATTTTACTAACCAAGGGTTTGACTATACCTTTAATTTTTATATCCATCATGCTCCATAATTTATTAAATTGGGCATTGGAGAGGGTCACATAAGCTTCATTAGTCAGATCAACCTCCTCCTCCTCATGTATTTTCCTTGGTGGGGTTGCAACTTTATTTCTACCGGACCTTAAACCCTCCCGTTTAGCCATAACCTTGCCTTTGCCCCCTGTAACCCTCGGGGCTGGAACAGGGGCTGGGGCAGGGAGAGGAAACTCGTTATTGGTAGATGACCCTGTCTCCTCTTCACTGTCAGTACTCTCTTCAGTAAGAGCCACTATGCCACTAGGCTGGATGATGTTTATGTCATTAAGGGAATCATGTACCACACCAGAAGTACTGCTGTTATTTAATACAAAAGGATCCTCGACGTCTTTATCGGTTAAAGGAGATTGGTTAGATGAATCCAATCCCAACGAGGATCTCCTGTCGCTATTTATTTTTGCCACAACTTGAAAGAGATAATTGTCCATGGTGTTATTGACTGGGGTTAGTTGTTTTCTTCCGGGCATAGTTAGAATGGGCAATACACTCGATACAATATGTTTACTCACAATACTCAGTAGTTATTTCAATTACCCAATGCAGACCAAGCCACACTGTGTCCAAGAAGAGGTCGCAGGAATTTTCGGCCAGAGATCCTAGCCCAACCCAACCTAGGCCAGCCTCGGACGGCCTAAGACGGCCCGCCCTCTGCCCGGGCTCAGCCCGGCGCAATCCCGTGACGCGGGGAAAGCGCGCAATTTCAAGCGCTCCGGTGGCGGGAAGTGACGGAGTCGGCTCCAGCCGCAATGCCCCCCGGGAGTTGTGGTTTCCCCTCGCTTCAGCCGCTAGAACAGTGCGCGGCGGCGAGGGAACCAGCGGAAATGGCGATGGACTCTCCTGAGTCTACTCTGGCTCTCTGCTACACCGCGGGCTCCCAGTCTCCCTGTCTGGTCCGGTCAATAAATGGCTTCCAAAAAGCCAACTGTTGAGTAGTTTCCTGAAGATAAGACAGTTATCCGTGGAACTTATGTTTTGGGTTAACAAATTCCATAGTTTGACTGCTTGAACAGAGAAAGATGTATCAGCCATGGTTCAATCAATCAATCAATCAATCAATCAAGACACCTGTATAGCGCACTACATACCCCTGAGGGTCTCAAGGCTCTGGAGGGGGAGGTGCTGCTACTGATCAAAGAGCCAGGTCTTGAGGAGTCTTCTGAAGGCCAGTAGGTCTTGTTTTATTTTTTTGTATGCTGCGGTTTTGAGGCGAGGTTCTAATCTGGAGTGGAGTTTCCTTTGATGTATGTATTTGGTGATTTTATTCCTGATTAAAAGTGGTCCGGTTCCATGTATTGCTGTGTGGGTGATACAAAGCAGCTTGAAGTCAATCTTCTCTCAACCGGTAACCAATGTAGGGCCCTCAAGATAGGGGAGAGGTTAGCTTGTGGCTTTACATGTAGGAGTAGTGATACAGCAGAGTTTTGAATTTGTCGTAGTCTTTTTATAGTAGATAAAGATGATCTGTGGTAGAGGCTATTGGCATATTCAAATTTAGACAGTACAAGAGAGATACTAGCTTTGACCTTGTGTGAAAATCCCAGGTGGGGGTAAATCAGTTGAAGAGTTTTCATAGTAATGAAGTTTGATCTTACTAACTTTTCCACTTGGGCATTCATTGATAATTTGGGGTCCATGGTATGTCCAAGGTTCCTTACTTCCATAGTTACTTTAGGAGGTGGTCTCAGATCTTCCGGCCAGACGCAGAGTGATGTCATGTGAGTATTTAAGCTTTGGAAGCATTCAATTTGAGAAGGCTCCATGTCATCCACTGGTCAGCGGCTGTGAGGCAACGGAGGATTTTTGAGTTTCCAATGCCTTTGCGACTTTCCAGTTTAAGAAGTATTTGTGTGTCATCTGCATAGTTATGGCATGTCAGCTGAAATGTACCTATAGTTGCTGGTAATGACTTCATGTAGATGTTTAAAAGCATGAGTGATTATACAACCTTGAGGGACCCCTGCTTTTGTGAAGTACGGTTTGGAGGAGAAAAGGGGAGTATGGATGACATTTGTTCTGTTTTGAAAGTAGGATATGATCTAGTTGAGAGTAGTCCCCATTATGCCAGCTTTGTAGAGTCTTTGGATTAGAGTGTCTATGTCTACAGTGTTGAAAGCAGCCAAAAAGTCCAAGAGAAATAGTGCAATGACCCAGTTCCAGTCTACTGTGTTTCTAAAGTCATCCCAGATGGTGGTGAGGGAAGATTCTGTGGGACAGAAGCCTGTTTGGAAGTCGGAATGGATGAAGTTATCTTCAATTACTTGTGACATCTGGGTAAATGTTGATCTTTCTATCAGCTTGACCAGGATAGGTTAATTTGTTTTTGGTCTGAAATAGTTTGGCTCATGTGGGTCTAGATTTGTTTTCTTTAATAATTGGCATATGTATGACTTTTTAAAGTCTTCTAGAAAGATGTCTGTAGGTAAAAAATTATTGATGAGTCTTCTTACTGGTGAGGCAGCACAGGTAGTTAAAAGAATGTCTGTTAAGATTTGTGGTGGACGTGGGTCAGAAGGGCAGCTGGATGGCCTGCTTGCTTTGACAAGATCCATAAATTCACTTTGGGATGGCTGTTTGAAAGAATGCATAGGCTGGGTTAGCCTACCCTTGAAGGGGATGTTGGAAGTGGGTTGGTGCTCATTTTAGTCATGGTGCACAGCATTCCTGAGGCTGTGGATCATTGCTAATAAACAAGAAAAAAACCTATGCTACCTGCTGCATCATATTGTAGGTATATGCAACAAGCGTGCGCACTCCTACAAAATAACACAAACAGGTTGTTAGCTTTTTTGTTTACCGATCCGAGTTGGATCAGTAATAAATAAATAAATGAGTAAAGACAGTGGGTGGAAACAATACGGGCACGGAAAGAACGCAGGTGGGAAAGCAGCACGTAGGGCAGGCATAAAACACACAGGGGTTGATGGTGAGGAGCAATATGGAGGGTGCAGGTGCGGGGAGGCAAAACAGAGGTTGCAGTGAGGAAAGCACATAGAGAGAGAGCAATCAGGATGGGGGGGTGTGGAAGCGAACAAACAATAAAGGGTGCACCGTGGAGGTAAAGCACACAGGTGCACGACTCCAAGAACAGAGCTGCATAAAGGTAAAAGGGTAGGTAAGAGCAGCTTGAAGGACAAAGCTGTGCAAAATTTCATTTTTATAGTGTCATGAAAAGAAATGTGCAGAGAGAAGGCAGGCCACCCTTCCTTCCTAGGCTGATAATAGGAGCTCCATTTCGTTTGGTCATAGAGACCTTCTGAATTGCTACCAAGGATTGACGGCAGGCTCTGAGCAGCAAGCTATTAACATAATGTACAACTGTCAGCTACGCATTGGAAGAGCTCTTACAATTTTAGAGCCCATTTCAAAGCAAAACATGCTGCCTGTAAAGGACAGGGCATTACCATACCAGTGCATCAAAATGCACTGCAGTATACATACCACATCCTTTCCACTCTCCTGCTAAATAGACGTGGCTCATTTGCTACACTTGTTTTTTTATTTGATGCTTGGATATTTCACAATTCCTTTGACTTCAGCAATGTAACTTTAATGGCAGCACCCCCACTCTGAAAATTGTTCCAGTGCCACTGGAAGCAGCAAGGCTTGGATCTAGGACAGGACCGCTTAAACAGTGTGTATGTGTTGCAGAAATATATGAAATCTGAAAGGCACAAGAACCAACTCAGCCTTTTATCCTTCTGAGGGAGATAAAAGGAAACGCCTAAGTTGTTAATATCATACATTAGAATTGCAATTTCTAGTACTTATTGCAAAAATCTTCACAAAATGCTATTGAGGTAATAACCTACAGCCATCAGCTAGGCACACAAAATGTTGCCTACCTGCCCCCATTAGATAGCATGATTCGTACACACACATAAAGACAGATCATGGTGCCTGCCCCCTTCTCTAGCAGCATGTACTGCACATGACTCACACGCTCTTTCCAAACAAGTTACAAGCTCCAACCGGCCTCTCATCTTTCCCAGGCCGATAAAATGGAGCGCCATTTAGATTGGCAATGGCAATCTTTTGAATTACTACCAAAACCTAAAACAACAAGCTCTGCACAAAAGGCATTTTGTGCGGTTTATTTTAGGATATAAATATTGCTTTGAAAGATCAGACTCAACTTGAAATGCCTCAGAATGCAGTGAACATTTATGAATTTTCTGTGGTTTATTGCCCATCCGCTGGCAACCCAGAAAATCAGCAGACGGGCTGGGAACTAGGAAACGAGCGATAACACCAGTGTTCATCTGTTGAAGAAATGTGTAGAATCTAGAAGGCACATGCATCGAGCTGGACTCTCATCCTTCTGAAGCCTATAAAAAGTAGCTCCTTTTAGGTTGCTAATAGCAGACATTTGAAACGCTGCCAACCCCTAAAATTGGTAAGAATCCCTGTCAAAGAGGCTATTTACATATCCTCCAACTGTCAGCTAGGCATTAGAAAACTGTCTGTTTGCCACCACTAGCTAGCATGATTTGTAAAAGCACATTAGGAAAGCCCTGTGGTGCCTGCAACCTGCCTCATGCTCCTTCTGCACCAGTATGTTCTATGCATGGCTCACACACACTTTTACAACTTGTCACATGCACCGCCCAGCCTCTCATCCTTCCGAAGACAATAAAAATGGGGGTCCATTTAGGTTGCTTATCGCAGACATTTGAAGCGCTACCAAACCCTAGAACTGATGAGAGAAGATGGCATCATTTGTGTACACACATTGAGAACACTCTGTGGTGGCTGCACCTTCTTTCAGACTCCTTCTCCAGCAGTAGGTTCCATGCAGGGCACAAGCTCTTTCCCAACTGGTCAGAAGGGCCAACCTGCCATTTCATCTTCCTTGGCCGATCCAAAAGGAGTTCCATTCAGCTTGCCAACAACACTTGTCTCAAACTCTTAACAGTAAGGTCTGCTTAGGAGGAATATGTTGTGGTTTATTTTAGAGTATAAAGGTTTGAGGGGGCGTGGCTTGACGTTCGAGAAGATGGGGCACGTTCTTGTCTCTCATCGGATTGTCTACCTCGTCTTCGCCTCTCCTGATGAACCGAAATGGGGTTGAGAGGACATGGAGAGCCATGCGCTGCCTTAAACGAGAGCCTGCACCCCTGCAGCGGTGATTTCGAGGCATTTAGGTGGTGCGCTCTTTCTCACCTCAGAAGTGACTGCCATTTTGAATTGTGGACATTTCCTTTTAGCTCATCTATGCCAGGGAAGCGTCATTGAGGGGAATTCCTCCTACAAATTGCATGCCAAGGATTTCAAGGTATGCTCCCGTCAGCACTTCTAGCTACATGATATTTTGAACCAGCTGACATGTTTTTGGTCTTTCTGGGTTCTTAATGATCCTGAATGACATTCTCCTTATAATCTCAGCAGATTCACTATTTTACCTTTGTGACTCTGTGGAACATTTTTCAACCTATTAATTGGCCATCATATGAGGAGTTTGAGGATTGCTGATCCAGCATCGAGTATGTGAAATGTGACTATGGTCTTTTTGGTCTTTGAAGTTGCCTAGCTTCTTACCCCAGAACAGTACCATATTTACTGCAGTACCTCAACAGCTTTGTGGACTTTTATTTACTTGTTAATCTGACACTTTATGGGGAGATTGAGGAAAGCTGATTCTTGCATTGAGTCTGTGGTGCAAAAGTAATTTATCAAAAATTCCAATGTCTTCTCAAAAATTCGCAGCCATGGAAGCCTCCTTAGCAGCCTCTTCTACTAAAAATGATACTCTGTCTGACAAAAACTCTGGCTCGTTAACCTTGGGGAAGGCCTCAACAAAACGTCTCAAGAAAGACCAGCCATCCCCTGCAAAATCCCTCCTCCAGCTTCATTAGACCTGTTGCTATATGAAATTTGAGCCCTGTGTCAAATAATAAATTGCAATACCTCACAGAAAGATGGTCTCAAATGGACAAGCGCTTGGTGGCAGTGGAACACAACGTCTCTTTATTCAGTGATACTAAAACTAAAGTCAATTCTCTACAGACTCAGGTTTCATTTTTACATAAACATGTTGAGGAGTTAGAAAATCGAAACAGAAGAATTAATCTACGCATTTTTGGATGACCGGAAAATGTGGAGGAATCGGATCCTCTCACTTTTTTCAAGAATTTTCTCCCAGAACTATTAAAACTTCCCGAAAACTCTTCTTTAAACATACAACATGCTCATCGACTGGGTTGCTTGCATGCCGTGGTTTCTTCTCCAAGATGCCCAAGAGGCGATATCCTATATTTTTAGTAACATACAGATCTCCTCAAAGTTCTCTCAGCGGCATAATCACTCAATCATATTTCTTGGATTGGTCACACTTTATACTTTTCCCAGGATTACGCTAAGAACTCGGCTGAAAGACCTAGGGAATTCCTCAGCATGAGACCGGAGCTTCGTTTATTGGGAGCCCGCTATGGCCTTTTCCACCCATGCCTCTTTAAAGTTACTTACAGAAACAACACGATTGCCTACGAAGATCCCAGCAAATTGAGAAGCTTTATAAACTCTTGCAAGACAGAGACCATGGATACTTCAAGACCCTTGTCTTCCTATTCAAATTAATATTTCAGGATTTCGCTGATTATCAGAACGGTTTTGTTCTTTAAATGCCATAGAATATTTAGTACTGTTTTTATATTCTTCTGACGCCCTGTCTCTGTACTTAAAGTTGATATGTTTTTGTCGTTTGTCTTCTGTAGACACCCCAGTATTTGTGCTTGTCAATGTTCAACATCTCGTTGATTACGGTGGTTCGTGTGTCAGGTTGACGGAGTCCGGATGTGCCGTCCTTCCATGTGGTTTCTCCCCCACCTTCTTTTGGAATTGTTTGTAGCTTTGTATGTATGAGTATTCCTTTGTCTATTGTTATTGTTAAATTTGTGTTTATTTTTGTCTCCTTTTGCTTCTTTTACCTATCTATTTTCTTCCTGTCACCTCTTTAAATTCTTCAGCAATATTTTCTCTGGTCTTCTCACCCTCCTTATTATGTTAACACTAATGTTCAAGCAATTTCTACGATATTTATCTTCTTGTCTGGAATGATGCTTATCTTCTCATTTAGAATTATAAGGTATATACTGTGCTATCTCCTTCATATGGATATTGTGGTTTATTTTATTCTCACATTCAAATTCTATTGTCATTGAAAATTATTTCATGGAATGTACGAGGCTTAAATTCCCCCATCAAAAGACAGCGCACACTAACACATTTATCGAAGCTTGGTGCAGACATTGCTTTATTACAAGAAACCCACCTCACCAAAAACTAATCTTTGAAATTTAAAAGGGATTGGGTGAGTACGGTTTTCTTCGCCCCAAGTGATGGCAAAAGAAGTGGAGTTGTCGCAAGTCTTTAAATGTAAAATTACTCACTCAAGCTTCAGATGATGTTTTCAGTTTCGCCACGCCCTGTCCCCAGTTTAGAGGGTCTGGAATCTCTCCCCAAATTCAGTCCACTGGAAGTAAAAGTTTTTATGGGGGATCTAAAGGAAAAGAAAATTTCCCAGATCTATCAGTCCCCGGTTACACATTGCTCCCCCACACATCAGAAGCTCCGGGGGCACTGGGAGGTAGATGTGGGCACACTGGAGGAGGAGGATTGGAGGGAGGCCCTGGCGGCTCCGTGGGGAGCGGCCACAGCGGTGCGACTCCGCCTCATTCAATTCAAGTACCTACATAGGGTCTACTTTACTAGGGTATGCTTTTGGCAGGCGGGGCTGATCGCATCCCTGGAGTGTCTTCGATATGGCCGAGAGGAGGGCACCTTCATTCATATGGTATGGCAGTGCCCCTCCCTGGATCGCTTCTGGAGGGGGGGTTTGCCTGCCTTTCGGAGGTACTGGGGTGGGGGCTTCCTCGTACGCCGCAGCTGGCCCTGCTCCATGTCATGTAGGGAATAGGGGATAATGTGTACAAACGTCACCTTATTCAATTTGGTTTTACACTGCAAAGCGGGATATCGCCAAGGCGTGGAAGGCGCCGCGGGCTTCCTCGGTGACCGCATGGAAGAACAGATTAGATTTTTGTATGGGGCTTGAACAACCTGTTTTTGTGGCCAGGGGGTGCCCACGCAAGCACTACAGAATTTGGAAACGGTGGGCGGATTATCGGGGTCTGTGGATGGACCCGTCAGCCGAGGCAGCGGCTCATCTATTGGGGTGATTTCCCCATATATAATTTGCCTGTGGAGATGTTGGGGGGGTCTGGGGGAGGATTTGGAGTATTCCAAGATTCTTCTGTTTTATTTCTAGGCCGTGGATAGGACTGTGTTGGCGTTGTGCGACCAAGGGGGTGGGATGGGGTGGGAGGGTGTTAGGGGGGGTTCTTTCTAACATTTTGTATTGCTCAAATGGTTTCTGAAAGTATTCTGATATTATGCTTTGTTAAAAAAAAAAAAGGAGAAGTCGATTGCCCATGTATCTGTATGGTCTGATTCTGCAGATGTCTCTGGTGTGCAGAGCCCTACAATATATATGCGACTTGCCAAATAAAATATGTTTAAAAAAAAAAAGATTCTGACGATGTTGGTCGATGGCTTTTCACTGAGTTGCTGATTGAAAAGACCCCACTTTCTCTTTTTAACATTTATTATCCGACCACAGGAGATTCTTTATTTTGGGCGAATCTCACAAAAAATCTTTTACAATACACTCATGACAATTTCATCTTGGCGGGCGATTGCAACCACATTTAGATCCCTTTATTAACCAAAGTTCCCTAACCTCCTTCACACAGAACAAAGCTTACAAACTTGTTGTACAAAGCATTTAGCAATGGAAGTTGTTAGATGCCTAGAGACTTTGCAGTCCCACCACAAGAGAGTATGCTTATTTTTCACCGGTACACCAGACTCAGTCACGCATTGATTATTTTTTTATCTCCCATAACATTTCACAGTCCTTACAATCCACTGACATTGGCTCTATTTTAATCTCAGATCATGCCCCAATTTCTATCTTCTCAACAAACCCAATCTATCCAATAGTTGGCGCTTTAATAATTCCTTACTTTTCGACCCTAATTTTTACCTCCCCCTTTACCTTACATGTGCATGAATACTTTAATCTCAATAAATTGGATGACTTACCTCTTTACATCATTTGGGATGCCTTTAAGGCGTAAGCTAGAGACTTTATCATTAACTACGTTTTCAAAAAGAGCCACATCGCTCTGAAAAAATCTACTGATCTCTTCGCAAAATTAAGAAATTGGAACACTACTACTTTACTTCTAGGTCAAAAGACTGTTTAAATTAACTTATTGATACCAAACTCAAAATCGATAAAGAATCTACAGATAATGCCTCATTATATCTTCTAAAATCCAGTGCAAAATTCTATGGCGGACAGAACAAGTCAGGCAAACTCCTTGCAAATTACCTTAAAACATAATAGACTTAACATTGAATCAATTCTAGATTCCTAACAAAATCTTAAATATAAGGAATCTAAGATCCTAGAGGAATACATCTTTATTTTCACCAGATACCTCTCCCTCAGATTCTCAAATTAAAGAATATCTCTCTTCCATAGCGAAACCCTTTGATACACAATTAAATCTTGATCTATTAGAGTTGGATATCTCACAAGAAGAACTACATAAAGCATTACTTACACTCAAAATGGATAAAGCCCCATGTTCCGATGGATTCAATGTAGACTTTTTTATGCAATTTTCACAATTAATCATCCCAAAATTGTTTACTCTCATATCTTTCTTTCTTACAAAATGGCGAAGCTTCTGGTTCTTTCCTTAAAGCCCTGATTTGCCTCTTTCCCAAAGATGGTAAAGACTTGCGCTATTGCAAGAATTTCAGACCAATTTCTAGTGAACATAGACTATAAAATCTTCTCCAAAGCCTTAGCTTTGAGAATGGACTCTTACCTCCACGTTCTTCTTGGCAGGGAACAGTCAGGTTTTGGTTTTGTTAAAGGGCGTTACATTACGGATAACACCGACTATTCTTTGATATTCTTTCTAAATCTTCCGACTTTTCCAAGTCTCTAGCGGCAATTGCATTAGACGTTGAGAAAGTATTTGACAGAGTCCATTGCCTTTTTTGTTTCAGTCTCTCAAATGGTTTGGATTTGGTCCCCACATCATTTCTTTGATTTCTCTCCTTTATTCAAAACCTAAAGCAGCAGTTTACTTTAATAACTTCTTCCCTTTACTTTACCTTAGGCAGAGGGGTGAGGCAAGTCTGCCCCTTGTCTCCTTTTCTCTTCGTATGTAGCCTTAGAGCCCTTCATATCTAAAATATGCCAAAACAATGAAATACATGGTTTCAAATCTAATACATTACAAGTGAACTTAGCAGCATATGCTGATGACATCTTATTATTTATCTCAAATCCTCAATCTTCCCTTCCCGCCTTTTTACAAGAGGTGAATTCATACTCTTTCATCTCTGGTTATAAACTAAACAATGATAAATGTGAGATTCTATCCTTGACCAAATTTACCTTTAAAGAAGACTTTATCAGTACTAACTTTAGTTGGAATCCCAAACATATAAAATATTAGTTATATATTTCGCTCCTTCAATTAAAACTTCCATTTCCACGACTGTAGAGAAATGTTTGTCAAAATTGGCTGACTTGACGAGCAGATGGCATCCACTTTATTTGTCATAGTGGGGATGTTTAGACACTATCAAAATGATGCTTTCTCCTATTATTCTTTATACTATTTCTAATATTCCACTTGCTATATCCTCTAAATCCTTCCAGAAAATTAATTCTACACTTCATTTTTTTCTCTGGAACAACAAGAAAGCTTTTCCAAATACCATAAGGCATTCTTATTGCACCAAACCTCCAATTGGATATCAGATTCCTTACAAGCTCCACCTCTCTGGGTATCACTTGAGCAATCTTATTTATCTCTTTTTCCTTTCAAGAATACCTGTCGTTTACCCACAAATCCCGGCATATATTCACTCCCATTCTTAAACACTCATGTCGCTAATTAGAATCAGTTTTTTCATTCTTCCCTGATAGTCGCAAAATGTTTCTTAATACCACTTTATGGCATAATACATTTATATTGATCAAAGGTAAACCTGTCTACTGGAAAACCTAGGGACAAAAGGGTTTACTTTGGGTGAATCAATAATTTGAAGTTGATAGAGTAATGTCCTTCTCTCCGGCTATCCCATTTGACTTTCTTCCTTCATTTAGAAATAAATACCTACTATTATATGACGCTTTATGGCACTCCCTCGCCCAATTTCCCTCATCTACCTCTAATACTTCCCAAACCAATAGTATTTTTCGTGATCTCTTTCACACAAACCCTAGAGCTTCCACCATCTACTCTTTTCTGACCAAGTCCACTAACACCAGAGACACAACTAAAATAGAATTAGCATGGGAACAAGCAGGCACATGCATCAACGGTTTTTGCAAGCACAACCAGTGCGATTCGCAGAAATCAGCCGTTTGCTCCCGTAAAAAGACCCACTGCGATGAATGAAAGTGGCAGGCACTCAAAATTTAAGAAATCGCAATTTATTGCGATTTCTTACATTGGGATTGCATTTAAGGAATCGCAATTTGCGATTCCTTAAATGCAATGCATGTACCCCTTAAATATAGAGAATTCGCTATTTGGGGCCACAAAATACAGAGAAATTACTCTGGTCTGTATTTTGTAAAAACCTTGAAAAATGCCCTTAAATGCATTTTTCAAGGTTTCAGGTTACACACGCACATGCCATTGGGGCATGTGTGTGCGCAACCAACATGGGTGCACATCACAATTTCAGGGGTGCAACAGTGTGTCATTTTGACACCTTTACCCCCTTGAAATTGCATGCACAATTTGCGAGTACCTACTGTTACTCGCAAATTGCGCATGCAATTTCACATTCAATCCTATAGGCCTGTAGGCCCATAGGAATGAATGGGAAGCCATTCCTTAATTGTGACTTGCAATTTGTGAGTCACATTTAAGGAATGTTTAGAAATCGCTATTGTAATAGTGATTTCTACATGCATTGGCTTTTGAGTGTCCCTAATTTCAATTCCTTAATAATCGCAATTAAGGACTCGCAAAACCCTACATTGATGCATGTGCCCCAAGATTTTGGAAAAGTTTGGTCAATTTACACCTGGACAAAAATGTGGTCTAGGATCAGGAAAACCTCCAGAGCAGCTAACACCACTCAAACACTATTTTATATATGTAATAGGCTCCTCTTTTCTCCCTCAACCCCGCATAGAATAAACACGGATATGTTAAATACTTGCTGGTCCTGCTCTTCAGCACATGCCGATTTAAACCACCTACTCTTTGCCTGTCCTTTAGTGAAGGATTTTTGGGAGGAAGTCTGGCAGCAGATAGTCGTGAGTATGGATTGAGTGGCTCCTCTTTTTTCCGCTAATATTTTTTTTAGGTTCCCGGTCAGATGACTGGGACAATTGCTCCTTAAGTACACGAATTTTGGACTTGCTCATAGCAGTTGTATTTCAGCAAATCACAAAAAAATTCAAGATTTATGCAAATTGTCTTTCCAGGCTTGGTGGTACGCAGTCTGTCATAACTACAGATTAGATACAGCTATGTGTATCCCACTTCTCTGGCGATTCTTATATGGTCCCCTGTCACTCAATACATCGATGGAAGTTCGAAACGTTATAATATACGATTACCTGCAGAGCAAGAAGTCTTGAAGCCTCCTTGACATTCCACATTACATGATTGTTAATATTATCTCTATTTAACAAATGGGTATAGTTATTAACTAGCACGGTTTACCAAATTTTATTTAATTGATATGTGATTCTTCTTCTCAGTTCAATGTTATAATTGCTTGCTTTATATGAGATTTATTGTAATTTATATTTTTCATCTTAATAAAATTACCTTTTAGAGTATAAAGGTTTCTTCAAAAGGTCAGAGCCTGCCTGAAATCCCTCAGCTACCATTTAATATTTCTGTAATTTCAGTTGTTCTGTGGCCATCGGCTCTTGAATTTACCTGTCAATCTGGAAAGAAGCAACAGGGCTTGCAGCTGGGACAGGGTCCATGAAAGCAGAGTGCATCTGTTGAACAAATGTGTGAAATGTAAAAGAGCATAAACCCGAACCGTCTCATTCTTCCAAGGCTGATAACAAGGACCTCCCTTTTGGTTGCTATTCAGAGGAGGGCAAGCAACGAGAGGGGGAGGGGGTGGGTGGGACAGTCCAAGCTGCAACATCATAGAAAGAGTAAGCAGCAATAAAACCGCGGGCAAGCTACAGCAAGAGTGGATGCAAACGCAACCACAGCAGTGGCAAGCAGCAACAAAGAAAGAAACAAGCAGCAACAGCAAAAAACACTGGTGCAAGCGACAATTGCAACCAACTTGGAGACTATTCACAAGGGCAACAAGAATATTTTTGCTACAATATACACATTAAGAGGAGAAAAGCATGGAATCACTCCCCAAGATAAAATAATGTTCACACTACAATGCTGGCTCTTACCAGAAATCATGCAAACAAAAAACACAACATGCTTTTGCAATAAAACATTTTATTATGGCCAATGGGGGTATAGGGTAAACAAAACAATGGAGGTGTAGGGGAAGAGGGAGGCACTACCAGACGGGGCACTGGGAAGTGGAGGAGGGTGGAGGAGAAATAGAGCTCAATCAGAACGGGAGGAGGGACAGGCACGGATTAACTTGAATCAATCTGTGATAGGTCCCTGCTCAACAAAAATGATCTGAATTGACCTTTCGCATGCAGTAGCCTATTAACCCGTTAACCGCTGCGGTAATTCCACCACGGTGCGGGCGTTTCCTTGCGCGGGCGGAGCCGCGTCGGCCGTTGGACGTGCGCAACACTACGAAGGTAGTGCTCGCGACAGCCAACGTCCGACGGCAGCAAGCAAGGGGTTAAGGAGGCTGGAAAGAAGAGTGACACAAAGCCAACAAATGGTAAGCAATAGGCGGGCCCCCAGCCCTTTATTGAAAACAATAGTGCTCACGAGCGAGACACATGCGCTAGCAGATTGCACTCACAGGCTCGCCCTTCAATTAAACTATTTGGTGTTATTACCTCCAATTTCTTTTTTACAGGGGGAGCAGCTACTCCTTATCCCTGAACCCTCCTGCATGGGTGGGGTTGGGATCGTTTGCTAGTTTGGCATAAAATAGGCACCTTTGGACACCACACCTGCGTGAAAGTTCACTAATCACCAGAAGATACAGCTTGAGTTTCTCAACGAAAGTCGCAGCAACTCTGGAACTTGGAGCCAGTGTTGGAATGGTCATAGGGAATGTTGACTGCACCGAGCAGGAGGCATTACGCACTGTGATGCCATAGAAGGGTTTGGCACCATAGAAAAGCTTTTACCGTAGCTTCTTAGGTGGGGGGCAGGTCTACCAGCTGTCATCTTGTGGCTTACGAAGTTTCCAGCACATAGAGCCACAATTACCTGTTTCGATGTGCAGTTAGCTGCACACCATGGTAGTTATTGATTGTGAAATCGAGATATTACTGTGCATCTCGGTTCCTGTGCATGCAGGCGCCTCTTCATCAGAAACTGTGCTCCTGTTCTGAGACAGCCCCCTCCACCTCACTTAAAGTGATCACTCTGAATGTTAATTCTTCTTTTTCAATGGAAACAAGATCATATGTGGGAGACTTTCTTTTTCAGTGTCAATGCAGCAAAGCCTCAGCAAGGGTATACTTTTGCTTTAATTTGTACTCATATGTAGCAGTTCCAGGAAAATGAGTGCTTGTGGTATGAACAAAAAGGCAAGTGCTTATTAAACAGAAATATCATAAAATGTTCTAAGCACATATGATTCTTACAGTGCATGAAATCCCCGGAAGGCTCTTCTGGGAGGTTTTGTGAAATCAGTATAAAATAATTGCTTTGGGAATGGACTTTAAAGTCTTAAAAGCTAGCATGTGGTGCCTCTGATCCTTGCTTTCCATGTGTTTGCATACACCCATTTTACAGTCTAGGAACACAGATACATTCAGGGGCAGATTTATGCAGCAAGCCACCTTGCTGTGCTGCACTGCGTGAAAGGGAAAAGGCAGGAATGCGCCCTATTTAATATTATACGGTATCCTGTCATTTCCTAGCTCTGGTGCACTATTGGCTGCCTAGCGCCAACGCAGGCGCTCTTATGTCACGTTGCAAGGGTGCCTGATTTTTTTTGATCAGGAAGGGATACCTTCCTGCACGACAACAATCCTGAGAGCCTTTTTCCTCTTATGTGTGCTGCACAATGCAGCACACATAGAAAGAGGAAACAACGAGGAGAAATAAAGATGTTTCTCCTTGGTTTGCCTCTTCTAGGGAGGCGTAGCATTTTAACGCATTCCCATGTCTACCATTATGATAAAACTGTTAATGCGCCAAAATCCATTGGCGGGTGTGTGGGAACATCCAGGCCCCTCCCGTAGAATGCATCCCTGCTGCAAATTAATGCAAGTGATTTGCGCTGCCTTGCAATACCCTAGATTTATCAAGCCATGCAGGGCAACGCAAGGTGGGCGTGTGCGGTATGATAAATCTCACTTATGTTTTGCATCGTCCTTGCGTGACGTGAGGACGACGCAAAACTTTGATAAATATACCCATCGCTTTATTAGCAGAGAAAGGCTACAAGAACGGGCCCCTCTGCACATTTCTCAATTCTTAAATTGCATTATCTATTTGGTCTCCAGATTTACCCTTTCTTTACCGATTCAAAGCAATCAAATCATATTTATTTGGGGCCTGATTCAACAAAGGGCAAGTTTACAATTTTTTGGGGCATTCACAAACTATGAATTTAATTTAACCAATAGCAATTTTACAACTGCAGAAACTAGGCGCTTGTGGGGGAGGCTTTACATATAAAAAAAAAAGGCCTGACCTATCTTTTTATGTGTGGAGTTCTCCATCAGTTGTAAATGTCTATTAGTAAAATTAAACTCATAGTTTGTGTATACCAAAAAGATGGTAAACTTACACATAAGTGTAGGTTGCCTTTTGTGAGTAAGGCCCTCTATGTAAGCTTTTGTTATCAAGTCGCTCCCTACACAGTTAGGTGCATCTTACGCCTCTTCTTTAATTAAAATGGTTATACTGGGGTATTGCGTTCTTTGATGTAGGTACTGTGTTCCATAGTTGGGTCCCTGCCAATAGAATCTTCTCCATCTTGGAATGTGAGATGGCTCCCAAAAAGTCTGACACTGAGCTGAAAGTCCAGTTAGGCAGGTGCCAATTTAATCTCGCCTGCCATTGTGAAGTTCTCATGCAATCACCCATAAACAGCCACCAGCATCCGGAAATGAATTCTTGCAGCTGGCTATGCCTAGCAACGCACTTTCGTCAGAGTGCTCGAGATGAGGCGCGACCTAATCATCCCCGCTACCACTCTCGTAGTGTAGTCCTAAATCTTTGGAATGTGGCCAATGATTTTTTAAATGTTACTGCCTACAATCCCCCACGATAATCAATATGGGATCATACAATTGTTCTTTTTCTTCCAGGAAAGGGTATACCTTGTATTGCACTATAAGTTTATATATATAAACAAAATACCCCCTGCTGTACTTTAAAAGAATAATGCATGACACCAATAAGTTCCATGGCCATATGGAGGAACAAGGCCGAAGGCTGAGTTCCTTTATAGGTTCATGGAACTCAGGGGAGACTTGCAGTACTCTTTTAACAACTGGGTATTTTATTCCATATAGTACATGGTCACTAAGGTACCTTTCCCACAAACAAGTCTTTAAATTCTTTCACACGAAAGAGGTAGTGTGTTTGCAGACATGAAGAATAAAAGCAAAATCTGTAATGGGAAATTAAACACACCAAATAACATTCAGTAATTTGTTGCAAAAAGACATTGCAATCAGTTTAATATAAGTCAGATTAAAAATGTGCTTTAGCTCAGAATCTGTAAAAACATACAAAGATTCTAACTTTCCTCTAATGACCTAAAAAGTAGACAACAAATACACATGTTGCTATAAACGTGTCAGTTTTGCTGATCACTGTTCATTTTATAAAAATAGATCATAATAATGAAAAGCAAGTTGTTGTTTTCCGTTGTTTTAACTGCAGCTATAATTATGCTCCATGACCTCCGTTTCACCTTGCCCACTGGCTCTGGCAGCAGGCATTATGATGTCACGACTCAACTGCAATAACTTCTAACCGTTGAGCAGCTACATTATTGTATTATTACTGGTCACAAGTGGACTGCAATAAGGAAATTAGAGAAAGGTTGAAATACAGGGATAGCAGGCCCCCATGTATTACATAGCACCTATTGTCCTTAATGAAGAGCTTTGTGGATGGCTAGCACGCTACTCTAAGAAGCTAATAATTAGTTCTAGTGCAAGTTGCACGTGTCTATTTAGTATTCACATACCACGAAACCAAAGCATTGGCAAAGAGCTTATTAGCAAATCCACAATTCCTTGTTAAGTGATTGACAAATCCCTCCATCAACCTGTAAATCAAAGTGCATCACTAAAATGTCATAGAATTATATTGATTAGACTCTATTGCTTTCTTTATTTTCATATGGATTGTATCTTTTGATAAGCTTTGGGATGGAATGCAATTAAAAGTCTGCATGACGAGAAGCATAAGATGCTTACTGGGAGCCAAAAATTATCACTCAAGTCCTTTTCCAAAGTGTCTCAGTACCATGGGATTCATGCATTCCCAAGCACTTATCCATAACACTGCCACACACTATAACACATGCATCTCAATAAGTGTCAGCTTGTTGGTGACGGTACTCTTCTGTCCTTACAGGATACAGTCCCACAGCTGTTTCTTGTTTGGGTCATTTTAAATTCAACATCTTCATCATGTGTTTGAAATTCAACAATATCCGATGTGCATTTAATTGTGCAATTTGACACAAAAGTCCCTCCCTAACAAATTTACAGAACTTGAATCACACCACAAATTGGTGATATTCCTCAAATGAACTTATTTTTAAAGGGACTTTCTTTGAAACAGGGTAAGTTATTTGCTTATTAGTAACACCTACAACTTGATTTTCCTTTCCTGAGAGGGGTAGGTCTGGGTCTTCCCTGTTCTGACAGTGGAATGGGTAGCACCTGTGTCAATAAGAAATGACACTTGGTGGCATATTACCTCTCCGTCTACAAATTGTCCACTTTGATCTCCCTCTAAGACTTTGCCAAGTACGCAATCATCCTTACCCCTCAAGCACCATCATTGGGAATTGTCAGAATCAAAGCTCTCAGTCTCCAACTTGGGTAACTGTTGAAATGAAATATGATTTTGAAACGGATTCGAACTTGCTCTTGATGCTTGATTCATATTGAATCTGGGATTACACATATTCTGTGGGGCTATTAGAGCTTGTGACTGTGCCTGCATTAGCTGAACAGGAACATTTTGGATTTGCATTTGAATTACACTTTGTATTTGGCCCTCACCCATTACGATTCTGTCCACAGTCCCTCTTCCAATGACCAAGACTGTTACTATAATGACGAGGAGTTGATTTTTTCAGCGTTGTAATGTCTACCCATAAATTTAAATCAACCGTAACACCTTGAACTCTACCCTGAGAAGTGCTTACTCCACCTTGCACCATCTGCCCTCCAACCATTACCTTGTATTCCACTAAAATTCCATATATGTGACTGTTTATGAAACCCTTTCTGAACCAGCTTCGTTTGAGCTAACATTAATTTTTCTTTAAGCTTTTTCAGCTTCATCTGTTGTTTATCACTACAATATTTTGCATATCTCAGGATCTCATCTAAGGGTTTTGTCTTCCAGCAAATCACATTCTGTTGTATGTGCATACTGAATTCTGATCACAACTCAAAAACGAACTGTGACATGAAACATCTCATATCTACCCTTTCTGGATAGTTTTGTCCTCTGTGCTGTTTAAACACCTGCAACAATCCTTTAAAAAAGGTAATCACTTCACCGTACTTTGTCATCACCATAGGCCGGTGGTTCCCAAAGTGTGCACCGCGGCACCCCGGTGCGCCGTGATGAGAAGCCAGGGGCGCCGTGGCGCCACCCAGGATGTGGTTCCTTTGTGCTGAACGTGATCCCAGCCCTCGCCCTCTGCATTTAAATGGCTCAATTAAGAGCTCGGTGCGGTTACGGAGAGTGCTGTGGACATTGCTGTATGGTTTGTTTCAGAGTTTAAGCACTGGTCTTTGTTCCTGAATGAACGTCTTACCCTGTGCCTTGTGTTTTTTTGTTGATGGTAAATACAAGTTACACAAAGCTCTGGTACTTTCCATTTTACTTTCCCTTTCGTGGAGTGTGGCGGCGTCTGTATAGGGTTTCCTTCGGAGTTCTAGCCGGGTGCGTCTGGTGTCATAAATCGGAATTACATTGTAGGCAGAAATAGCTTCGAACACGTTCTTGCGGCTGACAGCACGGCAGAAATAGAGTGGGAGAAAGCTGTCAAAACAGCAAAGGTTGTGTTAATAATTACTGTTGCAGAGGTAGATTTCTACAGTGGGACCAGTACACTTACTTCCGGTTTGGATGTATCGAATAGAGGTGGACAGCCTCGAATAAGTGTGATAGCAAGTGTTCAAAGAAACGGATATTTGAAAATATTGCTTACAAATATTTCTTTGTGGCAAATACTTTTTGAGGGAAGGGTACTCAATTGTTTTTATTCGCAAGGGAGCAGCATTACCGTGAGGTGTCAGAGAGCTTTACATAATAACCAGTTGTGATACATAAGGACTTAGGATTACATGCGTTACATAAAAGATACAAGCAGAAAAAAATTGCAAATGTACAAGTTATAAAGTCACACAGGGAAGAGATATAAACAGAAATAAATTGCAAATGTACAAGTAGTAAAGTCACACAGGGAAGAGACAAATATAAAAAATTGCAAATGTACAGGTTATAAAGTCACTCAAGGAAGAGATAAAAAATGGATACACTCTAAGAGTCACATTGGAATGGTAGAGAGTACAAAGGTCTACTGCAGTGGTTCCCAAAGTGTGCGCCGCGGCACCCCGGTGCGCCGTTAAAAAAATGGTGGGGAGCCACGGCCCGCTGCCAATTAGGTCAAGGGAGCCACGGGTCAAAAAAGTTTGGGAACCACTGCCATAGGCAATTGTGAATGAGTACGAGCATCTCTTGGAGACTCTGTACGTGGCCATTTCATTTCTATGAATCACTCTGTACCACAATAGCAAAGAAAATATTCAAGTCTGTCCATAAAACCTTTGAAATTTTCAAAAATCTATCAACTTGTGTATACCGCTGGGCAGGATTCTGGAAATTTTGGAAAACTGTTCGTGAATGTCGCAAGATCACACCTACTCCATGCTACATGAATATACTCTCCACCTGGTATTTCTCCCATAGGAGATGTTAAATCCTTATCTTCATCTGGGGGTACTGGAGGTGTTTTACCATTCTGTAGGTTCCGATTGTTTATTTTTCCTTTCCTATTTCTTTGCACACTTGCTATGTATCTTGTCAAAATCACTCCATTTCCGAATACACTTCACCAATTCAGCAATAAGCAATCTCATTCCCAAGGACCACATAGTCAAAATAGCTTCATCATCTAACTGTGCCCTGAAGCTTTTCTGGAAAGGGTCACTTTTAAAGAGATCTACCAATATATTCCAGTGAATTCTGTCAGCTTATCGTGTATGGTAGCAGCTCATCTTGTGATTTCCTTGCTCAAGTATATCAGTTCATTCCCCTGATATTGATTCAGATGTGATACATCTAAACATCTCCTAATCTATATATATATATATATAAGCTATATTATAGCCTTATAGCCCGCCGTAGAGGGCTATACCGGCTATTAAGTGCCCTCTCCAGCGTTAAAGGCCCCGAGCCAAAGGCGAGGGCCTTTAACAAGGGAGAGGGACTTTAATAGCAGTATAGCCCATCTAAGAAGGGCTATAAGGCTATTAGAACATTCTGTCACTAGAGGACAGAATGTTCTAACAAAAAAAATAAAGCCTTTTGGAAGCGTGAGGGGATTGGAATCCCCTCAGGCTCCATGAAGCCTTTGTTCACAGTCAGAGCTGCGAACAAAGAAACATTGGAATGTTGGAGCTCCAGGCTTATACCAGCCATTATAAGCCCAGAGCACTCCATTGTCTTCAATGGAGCTCCCAACATTCCAATGTTCTAATAGATTTTAAGGATAAAACCATGAAAGGAATACAGATATAGAATAACACATCCAATAAAATCCATCCTTAAAACATACTAAATTTAAAAACACTTATTTAGCCACAATTGTTGAAAGTAACCCCATGCGAAAATGTCATCACAACTATTCCTCAACCTTGCAGCAACTTTTCAAAAACTGAGAAAGTTGAGAATGATGTTTCCTGAAAGCATCTGCTAATAAATAAGGGTGGGGCTGACCAGAAAAAGTTTCCCTTTTCAGTACAGGAAGAAGATATAATTTCCTACGGACAGTAGAAATATTACAAAACAAGGTAAAATGTAAGGTGCCTTGCGGCGACTTATTGTCGCAGCTGCAGGACTAAAGCTTTTGGCCACAATTCCCACAGCGAGGGTAGGCTAACAAAAATAGCAATAGATCCAGCCGAAACCTCTTTAATAACAAGCATTTACAATGCAACGGTTTCGCCTTTGTAAAAGTTAGAGCTATTGGCATTGTAAATGACACATTTTTTATTTATGTGTTGATTTTGAAAACAGATAAATAAATGGCATTGCCATTTACAATGCCAATAGCTTAATCTCTCGCAAACAGTAACAATGAATATTAATAACTAACCTTCTTATCAAAGGACCAAAAACCCTACCTTAAGTTGCAGTCATTAAAGAGCTTGCTGACAATTAGGAGCTCCCTGAGTGATGGTGTGTGTTTTGTAGGTGTGTGTGTGTGTGCACGTGTGTATTGCGGACATGCAATGCTCACATTCAATTAGGATCTCCCTGAGTGATGGTGTGTGTGTTTGTAGGTGTGTGTGCGCGTGTGCACGTGAGTATGCACATGTGCACAGGTGTGTGTGCATGATCATTGTGTGAATGAACGTTCACGAGTGTGTATGAATGTGCGCATGTGAGTGAGTGTGCATATGCATGGATCCACAAGGCATGAAAATGTATGTGCCACTCTAGTTCGTTGGTCTGCAAGGATTTTTTCATCATGCCCTCTGAGGCAATCATGGACCAGAAACAATGTTTACTGCATGTGTGAGTGAAAGCAAGTGAATGTCAGAATGCATATGTTTGTATCTGTGGCAATGTGTTGAAAGTGGTGCGTGCATGTGTGAGGGTAAGTGTGTGAAAGAGAGAGCTAGTGTGCAAAAGGCCTTGAAGGGCTGGTGTCAATATGCAACAAATGTCAGCAACTCATTCCCCTGCCCATCTATGCAATCATAAACCAAAATGTACGTGTGTGTTCGTGCATGTGCACTCGTGTAAGTGTGTGTGTGTGCACATTTGTGGAAGAATGCACAAGTGTATTAGAGTTTGAATGTGTGAATAATGCGTACACCACTCTAGCTAGGTGGTCTGGCATATTCGGCCTCCCATTAACAAACTCACTGAAGCAAACAAACTAAACCAAATCTTGTGTGTGAGCTGTAGGGTCTGTTTCCCTTGCGAAAATAAGAGGTGTGAAGCAAATTACCACATGGGAGTCAACCCCGAGCTCCCAAAGTGTCATTGCCTGCAGGGGAATGAAATCAAATTGTGATGCCTATTACCCCTGTCCCTAATCTTAAAGTTCCCAGGTCAACTCCATAAGCAATCCATGGTGTCCTTGTTATCGCGTTTCCTTAAACCCATTGAGATGGACCGAGCAAACCCAATTACACAGATAATGCCTGCGGTAATGTAAGCTCTGGGGTGGTGTCGAGGGGGACTGCAGGGCCAGAAACAAGGCCAGCTCTGCTGCCCCTAGGCCGAAGCACACCTCATCCCTGCTCCCGCGTCACTTTCTCTGCCACATACACACACACGCACACACAAACAGGGCCACAGAAGCAAGGCGCTCAAACAGCACAACACCAGCATGAACACCCAACATTCCCGCACACGAGCATCAGAATGACAGCTGGCTTGAGAAAGATGAGGAGAGAAACGGAGGCAGAGAGGCATAGAAAGAGAGAAAGCAAACGAAAGATAGAGACTAAGAAAGACAGAGCCAGGACGGTAGAAAAATGGAGAAAGCGACAGGGAGAGACATACTAAGAGCAAACAAGAGAGCGCTACAGGAAGAAAAAACAGAGCAAGAAGGACAGACAGAAAGAAAAAGAGAGAAGGAGCGATGGACACACTACAAAGACAGTTAGAGCACAGGAAAGAAATGGAGAGATGGGCACACACTGGACTTCTAACAACGTTTTAATAAATCTATTTATGAACTATCCATCATTACCAGATTGTATGTCCATGTATCTTTATTGCCTTCGGATCATTCGCAATCTATCTTCCCATCTGCCTTTCAGTAAGTGTTTGTGCCTTGGTCTGTGTCTTCCTTTCTCTCTATTTCCCCTGCCTACCCAAGTCCAATTTTATCACAATCTGCCACAGCATCAACATGGACACACGTGTGACTTTAGCACAATCTGACCCCAGCATCTGGGGAGCCAGAGCTCTGCCATCACACAATGTGTTGAACCTCAAAATACAGACATGTAAGTGACCAAAATAAGACATTTTTCTGCTTGCCTTTCCCGTGTCCAGGTCAATTACCGAATAAAGGACTCTTAGATTCAACAATTTCCAATCTGAATATACATCTGCCTTTGTTTCAGATTTCATCAGGGGGTTAGGTATAACAGGCTGGTCACATTTCACAAATGAGAAAAGAGATACTGGAACTGCAGCTAAGAGGTTCACAAAGCCACATAGCGGGCAAGAAACGGCTGATTATAGAAGGGCCGCTTAGAATGAATAAACCTTTACACCACAGAGATTCGAAGGTCGAGCCACCGACGAGTTGTGATGTTTTGTTTTGTAAGAGGTGGTCAGCTGACTTGAAGGCGCAGGAGAGCATTCACACGGCAATTCCCCCGTCTCCATTTCCGTTGCAGCCTGTTTATGAGCTCGGCAGCAAGGTTTTGGTTGGTTAATCACGGGAACCCTCAAGAGGTGTAGTATTACATTTTAAACCTGAGGTAGGATGGGGCCTCCCCACAGCCGCATTTAACCACAGTCTGGCTTTTTTGAAGAGGTGAGGTGTGTGGTACACGTCCGTCTCTACCACATGGGAGTCAACCCCGAGCTCCCAAAGTGTCATTGCCTGCAGGGGAATGAAATCAAATTGTGATGCCTATTACCCCTGTCCCTAATCTTAAAGTTCCCAGGTCAACTCCATAAGCAATCCATGGTGTCCTTGTTATCGCGTTTCCTTAAACCCATTGAGATGGACCGAGCAAACCCAATTACACAGATAATGCCTGCGGTAATGTAAGCTCTGGGGTGGTGTCGAGGGGGACTGCAGGGCCAGAAACAAGGCCAGCTCTGCTGCCCCTAGGCCGAAGCACACCTCATCCCTGCTCCCGCGTCACTTTCTCTGCCACATACACACACACGCACACACAAACGGGGCCACAGAAGCAAGGCGCTCAAACAGCACAACACCAGCATGAACACCCAACATTCCCGCACACGAGCATCAGAATGACAGCTGGCTTGAGAAAGATGAGGAGAGAAACGGAGGCAGAGAGGCATAGAAAGAGAGAAAGCAAAAGAAAGATAGAGACTAAGAAAGACAGAGCCAGGACGGTAGAAAAATGGAGAAAGCGACAGGGAGAGACATACTAAGAGCAAACAAGAGAGCGCTACAGGAAGAAAAAACAGAGCAAGAAGGACAGACAGAAAGAAAAAGAGAGAAGGAGCGATGGACACACTACAAAGACAGTTAGAGCACAGGAAAGAAATGGAGAGATGGGCACACACTGGACTTCTAACAACGTTTTAATAAATCTATTTATGAACTATCCATCATTACCAGATTGTATGTCCATGTATCTTTATTGCCTTCGGATCATTCGCAATCTATCTTCCCATCTGCCTTTCAGTAAGTGTTTGTGCCTTGGTCTGTGTCTTCCTTTCTCTCTATTTCCCCTGCCTACCCAAGTCCAATTTTATCACAATCTGCCACAGCATCAACATGGACACACGTGTGACTTTAGCACAATCTGACCCCAGCATCTGGGGAGCCAGAGCTCTGCCATCACACAATGTGTTGAACGTCAAAATACAGACATGTAAGTGACCAAAATAAGACATTTTTCTGCTTGCCTTTCCCGTGTCCAGGTCAATTACCGAATAAAGGACTCTTAGATTCAACAATTTCCAATCTGAATATACATCTGCCTTTGTTTCAGATTTCATCAGGGGGTTAGGTATAACAGGCTGGTCACATTTCACAAATGAGAAAAGAGATACTGGAACTGCAGCTAAGAGGTTCACAAAGCCACATAGCGGGCAAGAAACGGCTGATTATAGAAGGGCCGCTTAGAATGAATAAACCTTTACACCACAGAGATTCGAAGGTCGAGCCACCGACGAGTTGTGATGTTTTGTTTTGTAAGAGGTGGTCAGCTGACTTGAAGGCGCAGGAGAGCATTCACACGGCAATTCCCCCGTCTCCATTTCCGTTGCAGCCTGTTTATGAGCTCGGCAGCAAGGTTTTGGTTGGTTAATCACGGGAACCCTCAAGAGGTGTAGTATTACATTTTAAACCTGAGGTAGGATGGGGCCTCCCCACAGCCGCATTTAACCACAGTCTGGCTTTTTTGAAGAGGTGAGGTGTGTGGTACACGTCCGTCTCTGGAGGAAGACAGGCTCTGGCTCGTCTGCAGCGAAAGTGGAGGTGCCGTTTTGTGGCCATGACAGGCGGTACACTGAAAGGCAGAGCGGAGGGCGGCCTCTGAAGGCCAGCATGCCCTGTCTGACGTGTCAGCGGGGGCAGAGAAAGTGTGTGCCCCCCCTCCCCTCCCCTCCTCTCCTCTCCCTTCCCCAGGCTGGCGGCCTGAAGGAAGAGACAGTATGAGTGGCGGGTTATGTGAGGAATCATTCACTTGAGTATGCCGGGGAGGGGGACGAGAAAAAACAAGGTTGGCGGGCGCACGATGGTGGCATGTGAAAAGGGGGATAAGGCTTACCGGTGTCAGCCGGCTGGAAAGAATGGTCCCGATGGAGCGGTCCCGGCAGTCAATGTAGGAGTGAGATCACGGAGGCACCTTACCGGTGGCAGAGCACATACTGGTGGACCGTCAAGGGGATCTGGTGAGCAAAGGAAACAAGTGGAGGCGGAGGGCTGGTGAGACTACTCCGGGTGTAGTGTAAGGGCATGCTAACCTGTTTGGTGATGAGAAGACACAATGGTCTTGTCAGTTGCGGTGATTCCAACCACATGGGAGTATATAGAACCGGAGGGCGTCATGGTGATAAACGATCTAAGGGAAGGGGATGAGAGCGGGTAAAATTGGAATAGTAATAGGGCAGAGGGTCGGCAGAGTTGCACCGGGTGCATGGAAACAGACGCACTCACCTTCAAGGGGAGATCTGGCACAATGGACAGGAGCCGGTGGAACCACTTTCGAGGGAAGTAGACAGAGGTCTCATGCGGCGCAAGTATAAGTGCTTGTCACTGGAATCGCGCATGCGTGCCATAACACTAAGGGCTAGACTGAAGTAGGAAATTAACGGGCTCCATCTTGGGCAGGATTTGCGGAATGGAAAGCAGGAAGAGAGGACACGGACGGCGGGAGGGGGGCGGGAGAGGACACGGACGGCGGGAAAGGGGAGGGAACGGGAAAAAACGTAACTCCGCCCAGGGAAAAAATCTCGGGAACGCCCCCGAATCTGGTCCGGCCTTGACGGACAGATCCGGCACCCAATGGCTAGCCTCCATTTATGGAGCTAGCCAATGAGAGCCGGGGGACGTTCCCGAAGTCCTTATGGGCAACATAGGATTTCACCTGCGCTGAAGAGCTGCGCAGAGCGCAGCCTTCGGCAGGCGAACCCAAAAACCGATCATGCCGGCTTTTAACACATAAGAGGTATGGCTCTGTGGAGAGTACGTTTTCATCAAAATATATTGATGAGCACTGGGCTTCAATAAAGTGCCCTCTTCCCTGGCTGATGGTCTCCATTTGAAAAAGTGATCTTTCACCAAACCATGGTCCTTCTTATTGATTCCGTATGGGTTATCAAATATTTCCACCATTCCTAGGCTCAAAAGGTGTCACAAATATATATTAAACCAAGGGATATGAAGAAATTAATCAAGAGACAGGCAATCTTTTATAATGTCCTTGCTCAATTGTATTCCAGTTTGGGACCAGATACTCACCCAAAGAGAAAGAGGGCAAAAAGATAAAGTATCAGTTAAAACAGCCATGTCCATTTCTTTGTGTACCACAAATGTGGGGGCACTTTGTGGAACACACAGAAAGCGTCTCAGAAAAGCGTTCTCAATCATTTGCAGCTCATCCAGGTTGATGTATCGGCAGATCTCACTACCATATGCTATTTTTGAGATACACTTAGCCCTCTAAATCTTTAAGATGGCCCCAATGGGTCTGCTGCCCAACCGTGATGCGTAGTTAAAATAAGCAGCGTTTGCCCTAATGAAATCCTCCCTCTTCCTGTTAAGCAAAGGACGCCAGCTTGGGGTGGAATTGAACAACACACCCAGATTGGAAAACACGCTAGTCTTTGGCACGGGAGAAGGTCTGACTTTGAATGTGGACGATTTAGTAGAGGGCGGGCCAACCACCATCACATACGATTTTTGTCATTCACTGAGAGATTTAGTTCCTCCATTAAATAGACGAAGGAATCCAAAAAAGACTGTAGACCCCTGGCAGTTCTCACCAATAAAACCGCGTCATTTGGGTATAATAAGACTGGTAGGCAATGCTTCCCCACCTGTGGGCAATCTACCTTAAGATCTGCTAAACCTAGCCCAAGTTTATTAATATATAAATTAAAAAGAAAGGGGACTAGGATGCATCCCTGCTGCACTCCTCTTTGGATTTTAAAACCTTGTGTAACCTTTAGATCTTTACAATAGCGTACCGCAGCAACGATGTTGCTATAAAGATCTCTCAAAAATAAAATGATGTCCCGGTCCACCCCCATAGATTGCATTATCTGCCAGAGCTTGGATCTGTTAACACGGTCGAAAGAGAGATCCATAAATGCCAAATTGGTGGTACCGGGACGAGCAATGGTGTATGTGCAAAGGACTAAGTATAAATTCAGGCATTGATCTACTGTTAACCGCCCAGAAAGAAATCCATACTTGACTTTGGATAAAACGTTGTGAAACTCAACCTATCCCCCTTATTAAAAACAGGGACTATGATGACCGTTGCCCATTAGGAAAGGGGACCAGCCATCAATGCCACATTGATAAGGGTGGTCAAGACTGGGGCACAAATCTTGCACGAAGATGTCCAGTGGTATCCTGTTTGGGCCTAGAGCTGTATTCTTAGACAGTCCAAGAATATCCTTATTAATCTCCTCATCTGAGAATATGAGAACGGCCCACACCCACACAGGATGCGGAAATCGAGGTTGTAGATTTTCTCAAATTGGGCCAACCAACTGTCTTCAGAAATATATGCCTCCAGAGGAGAGGCAGAGTTGACTGCATAAAAAGTGGCAGTTGCTGATGCTCCAAAATTTAGAACTACTTCTCAAGGTGCTGGACTCAGTCAGATCTGACCAGGCCTCCTCCTTTAGGATGGTCTTGCGTCTGTCAGTGCTAGTTTGTATAAGCTGCGGGTCTTCTTACTTAGGAGGGATCCCTGGTTTTAGCATGCAGTGCACGCTTGAGATTTGAGAGTCGAACCACCTTGGCAGCGAACCCTGTTTCCGTAATGGGGGCCTTCAGGAGGAATGAAATAGTGTCCGAAATCGCAGAAAAGGCCTTCAGAACACACACAGGGCTGCTCAGTTGGGAGGTGCAAATTTCAGAACTATTCTTACATTGAGTATAATGGGAATCTGGAGTTATCTGTGACCACTTAAACCTGGGACCACTTAAACCTTCTGCCCCCATCTGTGGCTTTGGTGACACCTCTTTTACCCACCCTGGGGGTTTTGCCAACATGGACCAACAGAAAGTAACACAGGCCAGGTTATGATCACTAAAGTGGCTCAAGGGTATCACAAAATCAGAAATATAAGGAAAAGGAAATGCAGAACCAAAAATAAAATCAATAAATGACTCACCCCCACCCTCGTAGGGGACAGCGTAGTCCATAGGTGGGACAAAATCAAATTGGTTCAATATGGCATTAAGTCTGGTACCCTGTTGGGTGTGTTCCAAATGGATCACTGAAAGAATATCGACTACCAAAATATCGACTACCCAAAATATCGAGGAAAAAATATCTACAGCAAAAATATCGAGTTTGTATGTACAAACAGGTAAGTACAAAAATATCGAGTACAAAATATCGTTTACAAAAATATAGTTGTAAAAAATATCGTATTTACTAAAAACAGTGTTAAATTAAATTAATATTAATAATTAATTACTAAAATATACTTAAAATTACTTAAATTAACTTATAATAATTAAATAATTAATGAAAGTTAAATAAATATTTTTTTATTTCATATTTATTAAACATATATATATAGTAATAAAATATAATAAAATAATACCTAAAAACTGAAAACTGACCCTGAACCCTAAAAATACCCCTTTACCCAAAAACTGAAAACTGACCCTGAACCCTAAAAATACCCCTTTACCCAAAAACTGAAAACTGACCCTGAACCCTAAAACTACCCCTTTACCCAAAAACTGAAAACTGACCCTGAACCCTAAAAATACCCCTTTACCCAAAAACTGAAAACTGACCCTGAACCCTAAAAATACCCCTTTACCCAAAAACCCCAAACTGACCCTGAACCCTAAAAATACCCCTTTACCCAAAAACCCAAAACTGACCCTGAACCCTAAAAATACCCCTTTACCCAAAAACCCAAAACTGACCCTGAACCCTAAAAATACCCCTTTACCCAAAAACCCAAAACTGACCCTGAACCCTAAAAATACCCCTTTACCCAAAAACCCAAAACTGACCCTGAACCCTAAAAATAAAAACGATATTACTTCACTTACCTTAAAAACGATATTATTTCACTTACCTTAAAAACGATATTTTGGCTGTCGATATTCTGTCCTGTCGATATTTTCTCCAAACGATATTTTGGAGTCGATATTATGTCCAAACGATATTTTGGAGTCGATATTATGTCTGTGTACCGTTCCAAATGCATCCCAGATATAAGAAAACATCCTAAAGCGTCTGTACCTCCTACTCTCAGGTCTACACATTAATGGACGTTAAAATCACCATCAACCATTACATTTGTAATAGACAGACTCAAACCTTTGAAATTCCTTAGATAAGAGCCCAAACCATCAATGTTACTGACCTCTGGAGGGGAGTAGATGGCGTTGTAAAAACTCAACAGAAGCAGCTTACGAGATCCTGTGGAAAACACAAGAGCTTGCAGGGTGGCACTTCTGTTGGGTGGCTAACCAGACTACATCTGATAGCTAAAGAACCAAAAATAATCAACCCCCCCTTTGCTTTACCCGCCCGTGAAGGGGGTACAGATACAAAAAAGGTCTTGTACCCATCCAAGAAAAAGCAATTCTGAATAGCCCAAGTCTCCTGTACTCAGATTATGTCAAAGCCTTTGATGAAACACAGCCTCCTGGGGTTAGCAAACTTGCCAGCAAGTCCAGTGATGTTCAAGCGAATTACTTTATACTCCTTATAGTCCTTGCAGTCGTCAGCCAAAACGTCTAAGGGATTCTGGACTAGAGAGGCATTCTACTGCACAATCTGAAGATTGTCCCTAACCAGTCAATCACAACCATCCAAAGAAGATAATGGAGCAAACCTACATCTCCTAATCATTTCTTCCGATTCTACCTTCAATTTTGGCACCACTAAAGGTCTTGCCCTTTCTTGGCTAGTGGTACATCTTTATGTATCTCCTGTTCCTTTATTTTCAGGAGTTTCCTCAAACCATGAAAGAAAAGTACCATCATCAAATGGTGCTGTCTCTCTCTGTGCAATATGTTGACTAAACACAATCCTCCACCGTACTCTCAAAAATTAAACATTTTGTGGTGGGGTCCAGGCAACAATCTGTGAGTTTTGTGAGGTCGGAGCAAATCCTATCACTGCTACCCCTCCCACAGTACCTGGAACAACAGGATTAGGTATGATATCAATTTGTGCAGTTGTAACAGGAGTTGCTAATGTCTCAGCTGATACGATCTGTGACACTGGTGCCGGAATAGTCATAATTGAAGCAGTAACACATGAAGCAATTACAATAGAGGCTGCTTCAACTTGTGTCATTGTAATTGGATGTGCTGGAAGTGATCTCTCAATTTGAATTGTATTCGGGTCAACAGGATTTGTAGCCACTGTGCCACTAATAGTTGTAACACTTTCTGTACCTGAAGTTGGAGCCATGTATGGTGGTGGATGTGAAGACAATAAACATCTAAAATATCATCCCCTGAATCCCTGCCAGTCAGTTTTTCTCGCAGAAGCCCCATTGTCATTTCCCTGCTTTTGATTCTTTGTAGATTTTCTGTCATTATTGCTGGGTACATTCTAGCACCCTGAACTGCACATTTCCCCCATCTCTCTTGATGTTCATCCCATTAAGCATTCACGTAATTCTGTGCTGCCCTCTTTGCTCTATTCTGATACCTTTCTTTCTCTTTGGGATGAGCTGATCCCTCTCAGGCATTTAATGGTTCATACTGTGTGGGTCTAGGAAGCGGTTTCACTAAATATAACTTTTCCCTCAAATGTTCAATAATTTTCAAATCAAAAGTACCATATTATGGAAATCTGAATGCTCCTTTATTTTCAATGATCTTGTGCCCTTAACAAAGCCTCAAATATTTTTTAAGCTATACATTTGTCGCCATAAAATGACCTCACGTACATTCTAGTGATGCCTCTGCACCCTCATGAAGAGGAACTCTCCCACCAACCCTCATTAAAGAGCTCAAAAATATTTCATGATTGCAAATATTCTGTAATAAATGAGCAATTATCAACTCAGTAAATTTCAATGTTTTTGTTCAGTTTATATTTCCTTACATATTAACTTTATTGTCCTATCCCACCACAATTTTCATTCTCGTAAACCTAATGCAGATTTGCACCTGATGATTTACTGAATAATCCCAGTGCGGCATTTATCACGAACAGACCAATCCCAGCGCCACACTTTCTGGTGTAATTCTTGCTCTTTGCAGTGGAATACCCTTGTTTACAATTTTCTAGTACACAAAATTCCATAACTTTTAGCAAGCGCAATAAACAAAATAGCTTTGGTCTGCTCCTCTAAAGAATTAAAAATAGTCTCACACAAGAAATAATTGAAAGTATAATCCTTTCAACCCCCTCATATACACAAAGATGAGATCTCGACCAGCGGGAAATCACCCTGTCTGGTATAGTTCCCCCTTGGTGTAATAGGTTTCACCAGCACCAATCAATATAAGCATGATCACAACAATCAATTATAGTTCCTATCTTAATTGTACAGTTGATTGTACCTCACAAACCTGCACCACAAAACGTCAGTAGACAAATGAAACCACAACTTATCATTCTTAACTATCCCGAGATCTTAGACTACTCCGAGTCTGGGAACAATTTCAACTGCTCATGAACACAACTTTTCTATTAACTTTACCAAATCACAAGACTTCAATTTATTTACGAAATTCGACAAAGAGAATTCTGAGGCAGAACCCTATTGATTTCACACTTCCACCACTTCAACCACTTTCGAAACTGCAAAATCCTTCAATCTTCAAGTTCGGGCTTTGGACTTAAGGAACATGGGCCATTCTAAACTTGGGTAATATATCTCAGTTCCTTCTCTCCTGTGACCTGAACCGTCCTCTCTCACCTACTTGATGGAACAGGGTTTTCTATATCTAAATTTTTAGGTGCAATCATTAAATAACCCTTGACATTGGTGTTTTGGGCCATTGTTAGTGAACAAGGAAATGTTAAAAGGAGCAATCATCTACGTCAAATATTTAAAGATATAATCATTAAAGACTTTTGTACAGTTAATAAAGATAATTTGCGTGAGTTAAAGAGTTTTATTAATCAGTTATTTTAGATCCTTATTTATTCAATAAACATTAGGTCCTTATTAAGATGTTGGTCTCACCGCCGCATCACGATGTGGCAGTCGGAGGCAGCAGGTAGAGGGACCGACTGCTGCTGTTCCGGGGGGCTCAAGGAGCACATCAGCTCAGCAGTTGAAATGTATTGCCTACAATTAGGGTGGTGTCTGCTCAGGTACCACTGTAGGGATTACGAGGTCCCTTCCGGTCCGCCTTTCTATGGCGGTCCGACTACCATAGAAAGGCACGGGGAAACGGACTTTGGAGGCCCCTAGCAGTCCACTATGAGGCCTGAGTGGCACCCGTGGTGCCCCCCCTAAACATCCCTGCACCATGTGGCAGGCACGGTGCAGGGATGTTTAAAACGTGCATGTTTACTATTGTTGCTTGTGCTGTGGTCCGCAGCACAAGTCGCAATAGTAAGCATATAGTTTACGTTCGCCGTGGAGATGGTCACAACATAGGGGTCCATTATGATCACGGATGGACTTGAGTCCGTACGCGATCACCGATGAGGAGGGAACCTCCGCATGGGTATGCGGAGTTCCCTCCTGTCCAAATAGGATGTGACCGCCACCCTGGCGGTCACATCCTCTATTTGTAACATTGCGGCGGGTGCGGCTTCAAGCTGCACCCGCCGCAATGTTACAAATGCATACATTGCATTTGTATACAGAAAGCGGCAGGCACCGCGCGGCGCCTGCCGATTTCTGCATACAAATGCAGGTGGGCACCATAGGTACCCCCCATGTGCACCCCCCACACCCCTTCACCCAGGGGGCCCGCTATGGTGAAGATCCGCATGCTTTTCCTCGGCGGAGAAGCCGCCGCGGAAAAGCATGTTTCCTCAACCATCCTAATATGTCTGGCGGTGTCTGAGAGACACCGCCACCATATTAGGCCTTTTCCGCCGCGGTTGTAAGGCAACTGCGGCGGAAAAGCGGCGGACTGAAACCAGGACCCACCAGCCATCCTAATGTGGCGGTGGGTCTTTGGTGGGTCCGCAGAGGATTTTCCGCATCCTCCGGGCCGGCGGTGGCTTCCGCCGGCCCGGAGGATGCGGAAAATCCTCCATCGTAATCAGCCCCTAGATTTGGGACCTCTGACTCCTGGTCGGGTGGTCCTGTTTCCGACACGATGCTGGTTGGATGCTCGTCCGACCGGCATCGCATTAGGGCTCTTTGTTTTTAAGAATCTGCATTACAAATTATTATGTACCCAATAATCGATATTTCAATATAAGGAAAAATACAATATTTGCCAGAATTACAGTTACAACTTAAATAATACAGTAATCCTATTCCATAAAGAAAATTCCCTAATCTAAATTAAAGTAAGATTGGAATAGAATAAGGTGTCAGTTCAGATACCCAATAAAGAGATGACATTTTCTATAAGTGAAAATGTAACCTATCCTGAAGAGAGATACAATAAGGACAGTAAAGTCCAAAGTGCTCTTGCTATCAAAAGCCAGAGGGTTGGGTGTAAGAGTGTCTCAACCTACTCTAAGGACACGCACTAATATAAACATGCAATATTCTAGATGGTAACCAGTTTTTCTTTCTTCATTCACAAATTCCAATAGGATTTCAATAAAGTCCTGGGAATAGGTCAATTCTTTAGTTCTTACGTCCTCATAAATGGGCTACAGGCACAAGTCTTGGAAAAGATACTTCGTATTTTGCGGTTCAGACATCCTTGCCATCTCCTCTCCTTCCAGTGAGAATTTCGCTATCAGCTGTCTAATACAAAACAAATGCATATTTACTAGCTAACAGAAGGCTTTTGGAAAATTACATCATCTGCAGCAAAATAGAAAAATGCCCCTTGCATAACAACAATTCAATGTGGAAATAGGTCTTTCAATGCTAAAGTGAAGCTTCCATTAATATGGCAGTGGAAGTTAGGCTAACACAAATCAGCACTTACGTAACTTGACTTGTAGGCTTATTACATCTAGGTATGGCTACCTACTTCAAAATTTGCATTTATTATGTGCATGCTACTTAAACATAAACCTTTGCACATTTTAATTAAAATGCGTTCTTGTTTGTAAATGAGAAATTCGCTACTGTATAGTCAACCAATAACCCACATGTTGCCACTAATGTTTCACCCTCATCAAACATAGGAAAGAAAACATTTTCTTTCCACAAGCGTGGAACCTAATCTACTAAAACAATGCAACCCTCTGAGTTACCATGGAGCAGATCAGGACTGGAATTAAATTTGTTTTCAGAAATCTTTGCTGTGACAAGTAACAGTAATGAAGGGCCATTGGAATTACACAGCAGTTGAGGAATTTATGCAGCAGGGTAGACTAAATTATGCAAATAAAAGACAGTAATGCGGTCAGCCAAACAAATAACACATCTTAAAACACAAAACAAATCACTCGCCGATGTATGTGGAGCTTCGGCTGGGCAGGGGGGAGGCAACCATTCCGCTGGCGCCTTTCGGTGTGGCTACTTCAACAGGAGGACTATAGGAGGCATATGCGTTAGGCGATTTCCGATTACCTGGTCGGAAATGTTGGTTCGGTCTCAAGCGCCGGGACATTATGGGAAGCATTGAAGCCGACGTTGTGGGGAATGGATATTGCCTGGTGTGCGGCGGCTAGGAAGCAGCGCCGGGCGGCTCTGGTGCGCGCGGAGGCAGAGATAGGCTAGCTGGAGCGGCGGGGACGATCGTCAGGGGAGACTAGGGAGCTGAGCCAGCTCCTTCTAGCGCAACAGTCCTATGCGGCCCTTCTCCTAGATGAGGCGAGGCAGGTGTGGCTAGCTACGCGCAGTAGAATCTGCCAGTGGGGGGATAAATCCAGCAAAATGTTGCATCGGCTCTGTCAGGGCACCTTTCATGCGCAGATGTTGCCGGGTATCCTGGATGGAGCAGGAGACCCACTGACGGACCCAGGGGAATTGGCGGAGAGTTTTGCTGCATATTATGCTGACCTATACATCCTGCGGGAGTGCCTGCCGCAATATATGGTTGACAAATTCATAGCTGACTTGCCCCCTAGAGCGGTGTCGGATGAGGTGCGAGATAGGTTGGAGCTCCCCCTGACAGACGAGGAACTGGGCACGGCCCTGGGTGAACTTAATTCCGGGAAAGCCCCTGGTCCGAATGGATTCCCCAGTAAGTTTTTCAAGAAACACAACACGCAATTAGCCCCTCACTACCGGGCGGCCTTGAAAGAGGCCAGGGCCCAGGGCAGGCTCACTCCAGATTGGAGACATGCAGAGGTGGTAGTGTTCCACAAGCCGGGTCGACCCCCCGAGCAACATGCCTCCTATTGCCTGATTTCGCTCCTAAACGTAGAGGCTAAGGTCCTGGCCAAGGCGTTGGCCAACCGGCTTCTTTCCCATATCTCAGAGCTGATCCACCCAGACCAGGCCGGTTTCATGCCTCAAAGGGTGACAAGACACAATATCCGACGGGCGTATGTGGCGATGAAGGCAGTTAGGCGTACTGGGCAGCAGGCTACGTTTCTCCTGGATGACATGGACAGAGCATTCAATTCGTTAAATGTACATGTAAATGTACCGGTATTTATAGAGCGCACAGCTACTTCCCTGAGGTAGTGTCCCGGCACTGTCCGTATACCGCTTAGGAACCCTTCCTGGTTTTTCCCTGTGAGTGTCCACTCCTGGGCATCCCCAGGGTGAAACCAGGCATCCCAGCGCTTTTGGGGCCATTGTGGAGATTAAGCAAGCTATTGCCCAGAGTCGCAGAGTGGGACCCATGATTAGATTAGGCACCGAGGCGAGAATGATCAGGTCCGAGGAAATTGAGCCCAAGACCTGCCGAGGCGGGTATTGAACTCTGGTCCCGGGCCAGACCTCTGCATCAGGGTCTGCCGCTCTAACCATTGAGCCACACTTCTCTGGCTGGCTGTATCTGTTCTCATTACTGCCACAGCTCAATCTTGGACCCCACTTCCTGTCCTATCTGCGTCTTCTATATACCGACCTGACGGCCTCAGTCCGAGTTAGCGGAAGCGGTCTCGTCCAGATTTCCGATTCGGCGAGGTACTCGACAGGGGTGCCCCCTGTCGCCCTACCTATTTGCTTTGGCTATGGAGCTCTTAGCAGCGTGGGTGCGCATGGATGCGCAGCTGAGCGGGTTTGAGTGGACGCAGGGGCCATCTGACCGAATCACGTTATATGCGGATGATGTCCTCTTCTTTCTTATGGATATTAATAGATCAGTGCCGCGTCTCCTGCGGATCATGCAGATCTTTGGAGAGACTTCGGGGCTATATATGAACCCTTGCAAGTCCACACTATGGGTGCTGGGGGAGCTGACACAAGTGGTGGGTAGCTGGGCCTCTACACTCCAAGTAGCGGTGGGGGGGTCTTAAATACTTGGGGGTTTTCCTTTCGGAGGTCCCAGCCGTGTCCTGGGAGCGGAACCTGGTGCCGGTTTGGGAACGTGTGCGGGACGACCTCAAAAACTGGTCATGCTCACTATATATGGTAGGCCGGCGATATTTAAAATGGTGGCACTCCCCTGCCTGCTGTATCAACTGCAAAACCATCCGTATCCGGTATCGCCAGGCTGGTTTCATCAGGTGAACTCCATCTTGGGGCAGTTTCTGTGGGGGTATGCTCTGCGTGTAGCATTGCACACATGTTTCCTCTCCACTCTCTCCCACTATCAGGCCTCCCATCTTTTTGTGTTAAATGAGTGGTGGTATGGCGATAGGAGTGACCCGGCGTATGCTATGGAACGCTATTTGATGGGCTCCCACACGTTACATACCATCCTGTACTCGGCAAAACTGCGGAGTGCGCTGCCGGCAGCCACTCGGGTGGTGTTCTACGTCTGGCGGCAGGCTTCGCGCCGAGTGGGGTGGTGGAATACCCTAACGGTGGAGACCCCCCTGTGGCACAATGGGCGATTTCCTGGCCTGGCATCGTTGCAGGCCTTTAGGGGATGGGACAATATCGGCATTTCGACACTGGGGGATGTGTTGCAGGGTACGACATTTAAATCCTTCCAGGATCTGAGGGAGGAATTTGATATGCCCCGGTCCCAGTCCTTTAGGTACCTCCAGTTTCGCCATGCATTGTCCCCCAGCCTGGAGGGTTTGGAGTCCCTTCCTGAATTTAGCCCGCTGGAAGCGAAGGTGTTCATGGGGGAACTAGAGACTAAGAAAATATCCCTCATTTACCAAACGCTAGTTACGCACAGTTCCCCTACGCTACAGAGGCTCCGGGAGCATTGGGAGGAGGATGTGGGTGAGTTGGAGGAGGAAGACTGGAGGGAGGCTCTGGCCGCTCCCTGGGGTGCCGCCATAGCTATGCGTCTCTGCCTTATCCAATTTAAATACTTGCATAGAGTCTACTACACCAGGGTGCAGCTCTGGCGGGCAGGACTGATTGCCTCACCGGAATACCTCCGCTGTAACAGGGAGGAGGGGACGTTCTTGCATACAGTCTGGAGCTGTGGAGCTCTTGATCAATTATGGAGGGGGGTCTTGGCCTGTCTGTCTGAGGTATTGGGATGGGAGCTCCCGCGTACGCCACAGTTTTCCCTATTGCATGTAATGGACGGGGTTGGGGGTAATCTATATAAAAGACACCTGATGTTGCTGGGCCTCATGACGGCCAAAAGAGGCATTGCTCAGGGCTAGAAGGACCCGCGAGCCCCATCGGTGGCTGTCTGAAAGAGGGGGCTGGACTTTTACAACAGGCTAGCGCAGCCAATTTTTGTGGCCAGGGGATGCCCCCGGAAACATTATAAAAGCTGGAAACACTGGGCAGATTATAGAGGGATGTGGTTGGAGCCCCCAGTGGAGCAGGAGGACCTTCCCCGGGAGGGGTGATGGGGATTGTGCCTTAGAGCGGTTAGACATGGAACTAGGGAGACGGGTGTGCTTCTGCGTGGTTCTTTTGAACTGTATATTGCTAGCTGTGAATGGGTTGGGCCGGGTGGTGTTTGTGCGACTCAGGGGGGGTGGTGGTTGGGATGGGTGTGGGGAGTTGGGGGGGAGGGGGCATGGGGCGGAAGGGCTGGGGAGGGGAGGTTGTTTAAGAGGGATAGTTTATTTACTCGCTACTCTATGCTTGTAAGGTGAAACGTCCATTGCCTTTGATGCTGTCATGTTTATGATTTACAGATGTCCCTGGGTTACAGAGCCCTGCATAACTTATACAATTTGAAAATAAAATGTTTTTGAAAAAAAAAACACAAAACATAAAGCCAAAGAGTAAGAAATAAATACAATACATATGAGATAGTAAATCATTATTATACAAGAAACAAGAAAAACATTCCCACACATTACAAATAAAAATATACCTTACAGTTTAGTTGCTGATGTCAACGATCTAAAATTAATCCACCAAAAAATACATCCACAAAAATAAATCCTCAAAATATTTTATAAAAAATATATCCTCAGGAAAAACTAGTAGTCCTTAGAAACTAATCAAAACCCAAAAGTATAAAAACTGCTCCAGTCCAATCGTATTATCCTTATAATGAGAGATAAGCATTCAAAAACTGGGTAAAGTTGTCTGATGAAAACCATGCACAAAACAAACAAAAAACTCCCATGCAAAACAAATAATCCCTTAAACATAGCAATTAAAATAACATTAATTGTAAAATAACACATAATCAATACACTTTAGAAAAACATTACAATAAAACATACATAATACATTAGGGTCTACTAAAGTATATGAACAAACCTTAAAATGAAACCTAACAACCATAAACAACAACATAACACAGACCTATGCTAACCCAAAACTCATCCCCCAATGCAAAATCCCCACAATGTAACTTAAAGTTACTCATACCTGATCCATAGAGCAGCAACAGGGAACCATGGCTGAATCGAAACGTGAATGACTCAAAATGAGGATTATAGACTAAAAAATAAAAATAGTAGTAAACAAAAATGGCTGCTAAATAAACTTTGAAATTCTAACATAGAAAACAAAGGAAAAGAAATAATAAACGTATTATTAGCCTTCATATGTTAGAACCAATGGTATAATAATGTTTAAACATGTTACCAAAATTGTAAAAAAATATAACAAAGTAAAGAAAACTATAATCAAAAGTAATGGCATCATTATATGTATTACTTTACAGTACTTAGTAATACATAACAAATTTGTATGTTTGTGAAATAAATTGTTTCATGAAAACTTATTTTAAAAGTGTTATGAAAATGCAACAATATGTAAAACTGTAAAACATATATGTATAATGTTTTGTTTCAAAGTAAAAATATTACCATATAACAAAATATAAAAGGACATGTAAAAATGTTTATTTATAAGAATACATGTGAATATTATTGTTATAAAAAACGCAATAGAGAATACATTTCTTAAAATTATGTAAAATGTAATAAAAGGTTTATAGTACAACAGCACTGCACCCTAAGCTACATGGGGAAAAGCTTTCACTACAGGAAGGTTTTTTTTACTATTCCCACTCCAATATAAGCAACACTGGGGAAAATGTTGGGCATTTAAGAGGTATGATTTACTATTTCTACTCTAGTTTAAGCTGCATTGAGGAAGGTTAGATTTACTATTCATAATCTAATTTATGGTACAATCAGGAAATTGTTGGACATTGAAGGAGTGAGAGTTATTATTCACACTCCAATCTAATTTACATTAAGGAAAGTATTTTACACTGATGAGATTAGATTTGCTATCCCACTCCAATCTAACCAATATTGTGGAAAGTATCAGACATTAAAGGGGTACATTTACTATTCCCACTCAAATCTTCTAAGTCCATGAAGCCGCTAGTAAGGGCAATAATCTCATCTTGTTTTTTGCAGGTTTGGAAAATCAGAACTATTGACAAATTCTTAACCCCCGAAGATGTCATCCAGGTTGTCCTTGCATTAGTCATCTCACGGTTAGATTATGCAAATTCATTGTCTACAGTCTCCCTGAAGGCCTCACTCAGAGAATACAATTAGTACGAAACCAGGCAGCCGGACTAATCTATCGACAACCCAGGAACTGCTACATCACCTCCCCTAATGTGGAAACTGCAATTGATGCCAGTAAAACAGCAAACAGCTTTTAAAATTGGAGGCATTATTTTAAAATCTCTCTATGGCAATAATCCAGAGTTCATCATTTCTCGCATTCAGAAATACATAACCACACATAACCTGAGGTCTAATCATCTGAATCTTCTCACTGTTCCCCTCTTCATGAAGAAGAGACTTGGGGCCAGATGTAGGTAGCCAAATACCGGTCGGTAAAGGCCGAAAATACTGAATTTCTGCCATTACCGACCTGTATTTGGCCTTTGAGATGTAGGGGACCCAAAAACATCCGAATCGGTAAATTTACTGAATTTCTGCCTTTACCGACCTGTATTTGGCCTTTGAGATGTAGGGGACCCAAAAACATCCGAATCGGTAAATTTACCGAATCGGAAATTAAGAAATGGAAAAAATTAATTTTGAGATGTAGGTAACCTATTAAATACCGATTTTGCATGAAATTCGGTATTTAAGAGTCTGTATTTACCATGGATTGAAATCAGGTGGTAACCAGGTGCAGGCTATAAAAAAGGCCCCAAAATGCAACAGTTTTACCAGAATGGCGGCATTCTTTGTCATTGCGAGGCGGCTACGGCTACAGGCAGAAGGAGAGAGGGTCTGGAGGAGGGAGGAGCAGGTGTACAGGCAGAGGATCACCCTATTCCAGCTAACTGAGCCAGAGATCCTACAAAGGTTCAGGCTAGACCCCCAAACTATCCTGGACTTTATCAGGGACCACCACCCACTGTTGGACCATACAACCCCAAGGGCACATGCCATCCTACCCCATGTGCAGGTGCTGTGCAGCCTACACCTGCTTGCATCTGGGAGTTACCAGAGTGTGGTTGCTGCGGTAGGTGGGGTGTCCCAGAGCTGTCTGTCCCGTTTCTTTAAAAAATTCCTAGACGCCATGTTGCAGAGAATGCATTACTACATCAGCTTCCCTGCAACGCATGCAGAACTGCTCAGGGCAAAGACGGACTTTTATCAGATGGCGCATTTCCCAAACATCATTGGCTGTATTGATGATACCCACATACCAATATGTCCACCTGCTGCCACAGAGTACATTTATCGGAACAGGAAGTCCACCCACACCATAAATGTACATGATCACTGACATAGTAGCCAAATTTCCCGGGAGTACCCGCGACTCTTACATCTTCCAAAACAGTGGGATCTACGCACACCTGACAGCGGGAAAATTCGGCGAAGGATACTTGCTAGGTAACACACTGTGTGAAAGTCCCTTGATACATATTGCAGATGGATGTGTGTGTGTGTGCATGTGAGTAATGTTTTTTCTTCTTACAAATAGGGGACAGTGCATATGCCCTCCGGTCCTTCATCCTCACACCCTACCTCAACCCTTCAACACCCAGCCAGAGGAGATACAACAGGGCACACAAATCTACCCGAAACATTGTGGAGCGCACCTTGGGTATGTGGAAGAGCAGGTTTCGCTGCCTACATAAAAGTGGAGGGGCCCACCAGTACACACCAATCACCTGCTGCAAGATTATTGCAGCCTGTGCAATGCTGCACAACCTTGCGGTTAAGAAGGGCACCGAAGGGAATATCTCTGATTATGAGGACCATGATGATGAGCAAGCAGGGCCTGAACCACACACATCTGGAGTTGCAACACCAACTGATGGCAGACACAGACGGGAAGAGATCACACGCAACTTTTTTTAAGTACGTAAAGGGACACATACAGGTGGAGTATGCACCCAATGCAGTTTAATTGTGTCATGACGCAGGTTTCTAAAGCACAAATGTGCAACAATAATTATTTAACTTCGATGATGTGAGTCCTGGTTCACTTCCCCATGAACTGTAATAGTCATTTGCATCCTCGCTTCCCAGTGCCAGTTGTATGGTGCTCACTGTGCTTACTTTCTTGCTGGCTTGTGGCCTCAGCGTGGCGCCTGCTGCTACTCCTTGGCTCTGGGACAAGGGAGCTTGCCATGCTGCTCCTGCTTGTGCTCTCTTCACTCTCGGGCACATCCAGAGCAGCAGTTTATGCTGTTTGGACATTTAACAGCGCCTCAAGAGCACTGGTCATCTTGCCCATGCCCCTAGTGACCTCATTGCTGTTTTGGGTTACAGACTCCTGCATGTTAATGCTTCTCCTGCATAGCAGGGATGTTGCTGTGGCCAGGCGGTTGATTGCTTTGTTTTTTTCATGTACACTCTGCCTTTCCTTGCGCCTTGATGCTAATTCATTGTCCAGTTTGGTGCATAGCAGCTGCACCGATTGGATCATTTTGCGAATCCCTGCACACATGTCTTTGTTCACATCTACTAGTTCCCTGATGCCCTTTCCTATGTCTCCCATGTTGTTGTTCAGGGACCTCATTTGGCGTTGGCAAGACAAGATGGCTTTTCCCTGCATCCTCTGGATTCTTACCATGCTACCCTCCTGGCCACGGAACACACTTGGACCCTCCACACGTGCAGATGCACTGCTTTCTTGGACTCTGCGGCGTCTTGCACCAGTATGGCCCACCTCTGCACTGGTCTGCAGTGTAGCAGAGCTACCATCAACAGGCAAGGTGTGTGTTTCTTCCCCCTCCATGTCACCTGCTGATGACTCCATTTCTAAAAGTGGGGCCACGACATGCCTCCTGCTTGGTTGTGATGCAGGTGTTGTCTCATGTAGTGATGCTGGCATTTCTGGGTATGAAACCAACAGAGGGGATTGTGATCGGTCAGGGGACGCCTGCAACTCTGGAGCCATTTCTGCGTCTTGTGCAGGAGGATGGCTACTTGGTGCACCTATGTCCTGTGAGACGTTCTGTGTACTTGGACCTGGATCCTGACTCTCCTCCCTCTCTGGTGCCGTGCCTTCAGTCTCCTGGGAACACCTGCGAGATGTGTCACCTGTGGACATATGAGCGTACATTAGCTAAGTGCTACAGTCTCACAGTCACTACAATTAAATATTTCTGAGTTTAGCTTTCTTCTCCCTGCAATCATTTCCCTAACTTGCTGGTTGCTGTGCTGTATGACATGGTCTTACATTTCCTAACTACTTGTACCATGATGCATGAAATATAAAGGTTTATAACTTACTCAACGTCATTTAAATTATTAATATTATTTAAATATTTTACATTATTGCTCAATATTATTAATAATAATAATATAGCTTTAAATATATTACATTTTTTAAATACCTCAAAACTAAACTTACTAAAATAATTTTAGTAAATGACATGAACATTAAAAGTAAACAATCTTTCCCTAATACAATTACTCAACACAAAAAAGGTTTAAAAATGTATTAAAGTATTTTAATTTAAGATTATATATTTTTTTTAAACAACATCAAAATCCAATGCAAATTTTACAAAATATTATATAAAGAACAGAATTTCATAAGCAAAAACTAGATGCTGATATAAAATATTTCTATTATATTTCATATCAATTTTAAAAATCTAAATTGTAAAAAGAAATGGTCTTCGTAAACATGAAAAATTTTAAATAATTAAGTCAGAAACAAATAGGTAACAGAAATTGCAAAATACATTTTTGAAAAAAACTACGAATCCTCTTCCCCTATAAAGCCTGCATTCTGCCACAAAAAACTTTAAAATTACACAGAGGGCTTGGTTTAGATCTTGACGGTCTTATTACCATCCCGCCATGGTGGCAGTCCCAATTTGACGATATTATGCCCCCCTTATTTTGATACATGCAGGCTGGCTCACCCTCTGCATCGGCAGAGTGCTTCCTGCTGTGGTGGCAGCTCACCGCTGCCGACGTGGCGGACACCAATGCTGGGGAATAGAACTTCATCATTGTGGTCGAGCAGATTCAGATTTAACAGTTGTGCTGGGGGTCTCCTACCGGCGGGTCCCTGACGGAGGGAGTCCGTCGTGGTATGTGCTCAACAATGTACCATCACTGTGGCCATTGGATGGATGCTAGTAGAACACACCTGATGTCCACTGGCCAAATGGAAATACCTGCATACCACACTATACCACAAATACCATTTTAGACCATGATATTTTTGCCATTTCACTGCTCCACAACTTTTTCTAGGAGAACTTTTGCCAATTAAAGAGGTTATTTTGTTGCCTTTCCGTTTCTTGTCCCTTTACATTCTTTCATTTAATTCCTTGTGGTTAATTATGCAATTTCTTCATATTTCTTTCCACAATGTCAGGTCCCACAAAATCACAGTTTTACTGAGGGAGAATTGTCTGTCATGGCGGTTGAAACAACTGTTTGGAGCCCAAGTTCAAAATACACCCTATCTCAGAAAAGGCAAATGTGGGCCAGAATAGTCAAAAGAGTGAATACTGTATCAAACAACCCGAGTACACAGGAGGATATTAGTAAGAGGTAGAATGACCTGCGGGAGAGGATGCATTCCTTTGCATCCAAGCGTCACCTGGAGGCCAACAGCACTGGTGGTAGTTCTCCTAGGTCTCCAATACAACTCATGCCCTGGGAGGAGAGGGTCTTGCAGATCCTACCTACTTAAGGCTTGTAAGGAATACCTGGTGGAGTGGAGTCTGCTAAGTTACACTTTGCAAAGGCACAATAAACATCAATGTCCTGTTTGTTCTAAACTCAGCTGTTGCCAATGTGTTCTGCAAATATTTTCCTAACATAGAACCTCACATTTTCAGTATCAGATAATTTGGACTGTTTGTGGGAAAGTATTGTGTTGCATTTAAGAGTACAGGTGCCAAGCGCCTTTACATGTCACATGATGGAATGATGCCTGTAAGAGCTACAACACCAAATACCCTATTACCCATATGAGTGTCATATTGTAAGTGTGTGTCCCTGTCAGCTCTTGTAGCTCTTGCCCACTCTGACCATACCTCGGAGTTGGTACGATGCACAAAAGGGGTCCACCTCCTGATCGTCTCAATTCTGTTTGCTATTATAGCACAGAAGTCTGATATGATCAAGCGAGGGAAGGAAGGGATGGGAATCACAGGGAGGGAGACCTGTAAGGCGAAAAGGAAACCATCACTACTATGCCCTCAATATAGAAATGTCCCAATACCTAAGACCATGCTATCCCCTCTGTTAAAGTACCTGTAAAGAAAAAGAAACACTTTCTTCTAGTCTTCTTAGAATGATAGACTAAGATTGATGGCTCAAAGAACCATAGCATCAACCGTGGAACTGAATAACAAAGATGAAGTTACTATCGACTCTATTGCGACATCTCTAGAAGTAACGTTATGCCACTTCATTTCTTACCCACCATAAAATGTGCCTTTTTGAACATCACCAATACCTTATCGATCCTTGTTATAATAAGGCACAAACCATAAAAGATTCATTGCATATTGCATTTGTAGCAAATCATTTTCATGATTTCTTAAATTCATTGTCATTCATTAGGTAGGTATTGATATCACAAAAAACGAAATAAACCTTTGTTATAAACGCCAAAAATATGCACTGGTTGACTTCTTTGAACAATAGTGACTCCGGTAAAGATTCCCCATGTATTGTTCACGGCTAAGTTAATCGCACCAAGTAATAAATCAAATATGCCAGTTCTAAACCCGGCTTCGGCATGCATCAAAGGAACAAACAAACCAGGCTATTTTTCAACATGGCGTCGTCAGTGTCTTAATGCTCATGTGCCAGCAAATAAGCCATTTCCCTCACGGCTGGGATCACCAGACTGCACAAGCAATTACCACAACTCCGCAACCTCCACTGACTGAATGGGAGGAGAGAAGCCTGAAAAATCTCCAACTGAAATCGCAGAGCATCTGCGATAATCAGACCAACAGCAAGGAACTCTGTACATAATCAGAACTAGTGCCATAGCACCCTTACCAGACCGCGGATAAGAAGAGAGTTCTCCGAACCTCTGACTTCACGCTAGCAGTAGGAATAATCTGCAGCGTCTCTACGAAACGGCAATGATTAAGAGCCTGCCCTTTCCGGAAAACGTCGTCCAGGTGTAACCTATGCCCCGGAAGTGCTACTGGGCATGCTGGGAGCAGTAGTTCGTGTTTCCAGTGAGAACGCGGCTTGAACCTGGCAATGCTCTGCATAGGTAGGAAAGTCGTAACAGTTCCATTTCAACTGCATATTTTCCACTGGTATTTCTTTTTTCTTTACGGAGTTTTATATAGCGCGAACTTGACCCGAAGGTATCGGGTATCAGAGCGCTTTAAATAGCACCAGTTGAATTACATGAGAACATTCTTTTTTTTTGTTAGGCACGGTATGTTACATTAACCATTTTGCAAGTGTTGGGAAGTTGTCATTGAAATTACTACAGCCACCATGGTGCCGTTTCTGTTTTGTCAAAAGAATATTGCTATGTCACTTCACTCATTGTCTCTTGTCTAACATATATCCACATATGGCAAAGTGTCATGTAGTGATCAATCCCTATTCAATGCTCTCTTCTGAAAACGGTTTGTGTTGTTTTCTCAATGTTGCCCCGTTCTTCTCAACCAATTGAATTGATTGATTTTCACAAATAAGACTGTGTTGACCCACAAATTGTAAGGCATGAAAATTACTAGGTTGCATATAAGTGGGAATTGCAAAAATTGACTCTGCACTGTTCACATGATGACAAATGCCAAATATCCATTCAAGTTGTGCGAAAGTCTGTTTTGAAGTCAGCTTGGACTTTGAATTGTCAATTGCACATTTCCTCTCTCCAATGTGTTGGGTTGAATGGCTGGGAGATGTTAGGTGTACTTCCTTATCACTTCATGAACATTTCAGGACCTCCTATTATCAGCTTATTTGAAGTTGTACAGTTTGAAATTGCTAAATAGCTGGGTAATATGTTCAATACCACTGAAAGCTATCATCATAATAATCTATACCTTTCGTTTTCTTCTCTGTATCTACATTGTTTGTCTCAAAAGGTTTGGGTGTATAATACACCCTTGTACCAATAAAAATGTTATCAATTTCTCAATAGATCCGCCTGCCACAGCATGTGCCCAGGAATCTCCAGCCCAGGATCAAGCCATCAGTGAGGACAGTGCTCCTGGTAATCTGGATGATGATGAGGATCCTGGTCCATCTGGTCAACATGGGCAGACGCCTCCAGTGAGTTTCAATGGGCCCACACCAACTTCTCCCACCGCAGCTGTAACACCTCAGCTAAACAAAGCCCCCACTTTCTGTGTTCCTACCACAGTAACACTGATCGTGTGTCCCCAGTCCTGGGTAATGTTGAGACCACAGCCCCACCAGCTCACCCAAAATCCAGTTGGATGGGGCATACTGCACCAAGAGCGTAAAGTAGTGGGGTATGGGGTCATGGGAGGGATTCTGTGGGCCAGCATAGTGAGGCCACTGGGGTCACTCTCACCCACACCACCATCGCCAAGTCTTTCCAAGACATGATGGACCAGGTATTCACCGAGTTGCTGAAGATTAAGCAGTAACAGAGGGAGCTCAATTATCAGATGGAGGCTTACAACCTCCAATATGGGCCACCTGACTGGGGTGCTGCAGGATATTCACAATCATATGTGCAGGGCTTTCCCAGCACCATCTAGCCCTTCCTGTGGTCTTGCTACATCTGCCCCATCTACATCTGCCACATCCACAGGAAGGGAGGCCTTGCAACTACAAGCACCACCTGCAGCCACGCCAGGTGCTGCAACTGTGGATCCCCTCTCCCAGCAGAAAGGCACGTCCATCCACATTATCAAGAGGTGAGGGTGGCAAGACCTCTACCACCACCAGAAAGAAACGCCTTGCCTAATTCCTTCCAGTGTGTGACTATCACTCACTCTGCAGACTATTTCTGAACATATTTATCTTTCTGATACCAGTTGTATTTTGGACATTGGACTTTAAACAATTTTGTCTCTTCAACTATGGTTTCATTCACCATGACTGACTTCTTCAATTTTTGGTTTGCTCGTTCTTTTTCACCCTGTTTTATTTCTTCATGTTTATTTAAATAAATTCACAACTCAAAGACTTATAGACTGCTGTTGTATATCTCAAATCTATCAAAGCATTTGTTTCCTTCCATCATAACTTTTCATAACAAAAAATCAAATGACTGTGTTAATATAGATAATTTGTAACTAGTTAATGTTTTTCTCAAGTTCCCAACATGACTCCCAAACAAATTATACCATTCAATTATCTTCTTCGATGTTTAATTTATTTGACTAATAATTGTCTGTCAACATTTTCAGTAACAATCACATTACATACATGCCACTGGTACTCAGTGCCAGTTATCGCATTTCCAGTTCTAGATCTTTCCAATATGGAAGAAGGGGATATATAAAAAACAATCAGATTCAATAGGCAAATAATCATTGACTCATGTCATCAGCTGTAACCAGATATTCTGGCTCACGTAAGGAATCCCACATCAATAACACCAGTAGACAAATACACGGCAGTACAACGTTTTGTGGACACAGGATCATTGCAATCCACTGTTCCAGTATCTGGTTGAATGTCACAATTAGTTTGCAGTGGTGTGCACAATAAGTATATCCTACAAGGATTAAACTTGGGTTGGTGAGCAATAACGTGATGGATTTAAACCAGATCTGTGACTAGGTGTGAATGTTTGACAATGTTAAGTAATCCATCCAACATTTTGTTGTGTTGTTATAATAGCCCTAAGTGAGAAGGGTATGCCCAAACATGAGTCTCGTGCTCACTGTCCCACTGGATTCAAGCTAGCCAAGCTGATGATGGGTGATACCCCAAAACTGGTCCCAGGATGCTTGTTTCCAGTCCAGGGAGGACCGCTATAGGCTGTTAGGGCTGATAGGTTCTCATGGGGAGTATGGTCAAGACTGATTTGCATATGGCATGGTGAGCCAAAAAATGATGGATTTAACCCAGGTCTGTGACTTGGGGGTGAATGTTTGACAATGTTCAGCATAATAGCCCATCGTCTTTTTATGATGCTATAGTCACCCTAAGTGGAAAGGGTATGCCCAGACATGGGCCACGTGCTCACTGTGCCAATGTATACAAGCTAGCCTGGCCAATGAGGGGTGATACCCCGATACAAGCCTGAGGATGCTTGTTTCTGATCCAGGGAGGACCTGACTTAGCAGTTTGGGCTGGGCTGTTCCCAAAGAGAGCAGGGTCATAAATGATTTGCATATGACTAGGTCTGTGATGTATTCCTATAGGTTCTGTATCGATCCCCCTATTCCTGACCCTATTCTGGTTAACAAGTTAACTAGCAGCCATCCCATGATGCAGAAACCGTTATCTGATTACGCCAGACCACGGCACAGGAGCGCGTTATCTGATTAGGTCATAACGCTTGCCATCTAATTAGGCAAAGCAATATTCCTCCAGCCCCTGATAAGGCATACGGAGTTCTCAAAACTAATCAAACCTATGACAACCTGGGAAAAACCCTACGGCCATTGTTTTGATTTCACCGAGAACTTCAGAATAAGAATGTGCTAACGACCAGCTCGTATGACATCCTTATTGACGTATCTATGTCCATCCTTACGTCAATCTCGGCACCTTACAGGTATATATATTACCGATATTGCCTTAAGCAAACACACGCGGTGGTGACGAGATCGGAGCAGCGAGACTTGCCGAAGCGCAGCAGAGAGCGAAGCCCACTGACGCTGCCCCGCCTTCCTGACGCGCTGAGAACGAGACGATGCCTTTCTCCTGCCGAGAAATCCAGCTCCGGCGCTTCCGAGCAGCCCTTGCAGGCAGCCTGGAATATCGAGACCAAAGATGAGAGATACCATCCCTCAATCATCCTAGATTCAAGGTACGGAACTGAATAACCCCTTGCAGAGAATTCTTGAATCAGTCACTTGGCAAAACAAACTTAACTTAGACTGCTACTTTCTATCCCCGCCCACGTATTAGGCTTAGGTCAGGTACATTGGGGTAGGCTTAGTCAGAAGCACCAGTTGAGTATGATTAGTCGAATGTATATGTGTATGTATCTATTTTATCCATTTTAAACCACCATATGGCTTAGAAACCATATAAATGTTTTTACAGTATTATTTTATACTTCTGCTTTTATTGTATGCACTTTACTTAACCATAAGTATTGCAATAATATCGATTCATTTCTCTTGTACGAGAAAAGAGACTGATCAATAAATAACATCTTTTATTGAACACGCCCGTCTCTTCCTTTTCTCTACAATCTGGTGAAACTAAGAATGCACGTACTGACTGAGTAAAATAAGTTGTCTTTTGTTTTCACACGACTCTAGAGATACACTCTTGATTAGGAGAGAGCAAAGTTGTCATGTTCTATGGTTGTCAGAAACTAAATCCCTTCTTGTCTATCCAGGGAGGTTCAACTCCTCCTTGCCTATTCGAGAAAGTTTCTAGTGAACTCTGAGCTAGCTGGCAAACCCAAAACTTTAAGTCTAATATCGACAGTAGAAGACCTAGTTAACGTCTGGTCTAGGTCTATACTATTGGAGGTATTATTCCAATGCGCAGAGCCTATTGGGATAATAGGAACTACACTACATGGCGCCCAACGTGTTTGGATAGGCGATAAAACTAACGCAAGACTTTAGAGTAACTCAGTCGTGCTCTTTCACTCAGACCCCTTTTCCCCATAATACTCCAAAGACGTCTGGAGTGGGTGAGAGGTAAAATCCGCCAAACCTCGCAGGAGGGAACTCCTATGTAAGGTTCTTGGTTCAATCAACGTTGAAGGATACACTGTTCCAAAAAATTGTGCATCTAATCTTTGTTTCCGTAAGAAACCTGATCAGCAAACAAACAGAAAAACCTTCCTGTCGGTAAAATGGCAGAAAGTGATGATGAAAGAGAGAGAGCTAGATTAGCAGCTGAAATAATAGAAGCTGATAATACTATGCAAGTAGCAGACCCGGATATAAAACTCATCCCGGTCAACATAAGAAGATCTATAACGTTAAAACTTATAGACAATGGACTGACACCAAGAGGTGGTACAGTCATATTCGTAATTGAGGCACACGAATATCGGCAGACAGAGGTATTCTATTCATGGATAAACTTTCCAGCAGCAAATGCTATAACAAAGGAGTTCCACTGTTATAAAATAGAGGAACCACCGGATACCTACACTCCTTTCGAGGAAGTGGAAGTACCACTTAAATTCCAAGAGCATCTGCTCTTGTTTAATGGCGCCCTAAAACATAATAATCACATCACCAGGCTCGGTCCACTAGGTAGACCAGGAGCAACATGGCCGGTCCTAGCCGGATACACACCACATCCAGACATCGAAAGAATGTCTGCAGCAGATGTTTTAGTACAACTAAAACAACTAATTAAAATATATAGACAACTAGTCCAATATGTAATACGGACTTCAACCATCCAACCTGTAGTTAAAATTCCACAGCTGACCCCACATCAGGGGAACACAAATAAAATTACACCACAGAACATACAGTCCTGCCTAGGTAAAGTACCAGCTAAACGGGAACAAATACCATTCTGGTTAGCACAAAAAATCACCAAAATAGAGGCGGTGTTTCCAGACACCACCCCTGTGGATAAACACAGGATTCTGACTATCTGTCTTCCAATGGGAATCGCACCACACGTGGAGGACTGTGACACTTGGGGTACAGTCTTTGCTTCCATTTACACAAAAACACATGGAGTTCCATCCATGTCAGTAATACCAGATGTGCTAAAACAAATTCAAGACGAATACGGTCCAGAACCCGCTTTAACTCTTGGTATGAAATTACTGAAAGACTTCAAGCAGGTCTCGGCAATATTACTAGCCAACATAAAAGGAGAAGCAGCGAATGTGGCGATCCGCCAGAGGTTAAAAGAGACAGATATAGCAGACCAACCAGCTGAAATTGCCAGAATTATAGAAAAATCCTATGAAGAACTAGGTAGAGATAGTTTGGGTGGAATACCAGTGAAGCCCCAACTAATTGAAAGTCCTGAAAAAATATTTATTAAAAATAATCTAAACAGTCAAAAGAAGAACTGGGATGGAAACAAACAATCCAATCCAAAAGAAAAGAGATTCCAGTCCAGAGGAAGGTCTCCTCGGCGGAGAGAAAGATCTCCGGACCAAGGACCCAAGTCTCCCCAAAGGGAGCCCTCTGTGAAAAAATACAACCTTAGAAATAGGGATAACATAAAGAAACCGGATAGATATCAAGATTTTGATACACGTCCCTCTCAATCTTTTCAGACTTCCTCGCAGAAATCGGAAAGAAGAGGACGATCGGAACCCAGGGAAGGGCACGTCAAGTCCAAAGACAAGGAACCTGCTCATCCAAATAAAAAATTACAGTTTCCCAAGAAGAAGGTAGCCAGCATTAAAGTATTCAACAATGCCGAGAATACTGAGTTATTTACAACAAGGGGTGGTGATGGACAGAGTCTCTGAATTAAGCAGAGTACTCTCACCCAGTCAAGAGATCAGGGCTAGATCCAACACCGTTTTTTAGCTCATTGCACCATCCCAGTTTCAGAACCTGGCTGTATGCAAATTAGTCTGTCCCTGGCCCAGTGCATCATGGGAACAGGGCAGACCAGACTACAAAAGCCAATTCTTACACTGGGAAGGAAACAAGCTTCCGGGGACCGGTTTCTGCCATTTCAGGCGTCTTCGGCCCGGCTTGCTTGAATCCTGATGGTGCAATGAGCAAGGGACTCACATCTGAGTATACCCTTCCACGCTTAGGGTGGACAAAATTATTTACAACAAGGGGTGGTGATGGACAGAGTCTCTGAATTAAGCAGAGTACTCTCACCCAGTCAAGAGATCAGGGCTAGATCCAACACCGTTTTTTAGCTCATTGCACCATCCCAGTTTCAGAACCTGGCTGTATGCAAATTAGTCTGTCCCTGGCCCAGTGCATCATGGGAACAGGGCAGACCAGACTACAAAAGCCAATTCTTACACTGGGAAGGAAACAAGCTTCCGGGGACCGGTTTCTGCCATTTCAGGCGTCTTCGGCCCGGCTTGCTTGAATCCTGATGGTGCAATGAGCAAGGGACTCACATCTGAGTATACCCTTCCACGCTTAGGGTGGACAAAATTATTTACAACAAGGGGTGGTGATGGACAGAGTCTCTGAATTAAGCAGAGTACTCTCACCCAGTCAAGAGATCAGGGCTAGATCCAACACCGTTTTTTAGCTCATTGCACCATCCCAGTTTCAGAACCTGGCTGTATGCAAATTAGTCTGTCCCTGGCCCAGTGCATCATGGGAACAGGGCAGACCAGACTACAAAAGCCAATTCTTACACTGGGAAGGAAACAAGCTTCCGGGGACCGGTTTCTGCCATTTCAGGCGTCTTCGGCCCGGCTTGCTTGAATCCTGATGGTGCAATGAGCAAGGGACTCACATCTGAGTATACCCTTCCACGCTTAGGGTGGACAAAATTATTTACAACAAGGGGTGGTGATGGACAGAGTCTCTGAATTAAGCAGAGTACTCTCACCCAGTCAAGAGATCAGGGCTAGATCCAACACCGTTTTTTAGCTCATTGCACCATCCCAGTTTCAGAACCTGGCTGTATGCAAATTAGTCTGTCCCTGGCCCAGTGCATCATGGGAACAGGGCAGACCAGACTACAAAAGCCAATTCTTACACTGGGAAGGAAACAAGCTTCCGGGGACCGGTTTCTGCCATTTCAGGCGTCTTCGGCCCGGCTTGCTTGAATCCTGATGGTGCAATGAGCAAGGGACTCACATCTGAGTATACCCTTCCACGCTTAGGGTGGACAAAATTATTTACAACAAGGGGTGGTGATGGACAGAGTCTCTGAATTAAGCAGAGTACTCTCACCCAGTCAAGAGATCAGGGGTAGATCCAACACCGTTTTTTAGCTCATTGCACCATCCCAGTTTCAGAACCTGGCTGTATGCAAATTAGTCTGTCCCTGGCCCAGTGCATCATGGGAACAGGGCAGACCAGACTACAAAAGCCAATTCTTACACTGGGAAGGAAACAAGCTTCCGGGGACCGGTTTCTGCCATTTCAGGCGTCTTCGGCCCGGCTTGCTTGAATCCTGATGGTGCAATGAGCAAGGGACTCACATCTGAGTATACCCTTCCACGCTTAGGGTGGACAAAATTATTTACAACAAGGGGTGGTGATAGATATTGATACATGTCCCTCTCAATCTTTTCAGACTTCCTTGCAGAAATCGGAAAGAAGAGGACGATCAGAACACAGGGAAGAGCACGTCAAGTCCAAAGACAAGGAACCTGCTCATCAAAATAAAAAATTACAGTTTCCAAAAAAGAAGGTAGCCAGTATTAAAGTAATCAACCATGCCGAGAATACTGAGGACACAGCTGAAAAACGGAGAGTGGGCTCAGACAATGCTAGACAGCGCAGCAGAAGTGAGCATAGCACGCAAAGTCCTTATGAATCATCTGGAGACAGTGGACACGAATGAATACATTCAAGTGGAAACTGAAGACACCAGAGTTAGCAAACCTCACAAAATATATGAAATAACTTTACGTATAGAAGGGGATAAGACTAGGAAAATAAGGGGCCTTTTTTGGGATAATCTCTCCAAGGGCTATGACATCCTTCTAGCTGAAAAATATTGGCCACCAGAGTTTGTCAGGGAGTGCCCACACGGCGAAGAAATAATTATGCCTGCCTTCTCAAACCATATTCCAATTCATAAAAAATATACACTTGCAAGAAAGTGGGCAGTAGCTCAAGCTCCTGCTTTATATAAAAATCATGTAGGATGGGATGAGGACTCTCCTCCTCACAAAATCCAGTTAAAATCACAACCTACTGCACAAAGGCAGTATCCAATCAAGCAAGAAGCTAAAAAACAGGTAAAAGAAATTCTAGATCAACTAGAATACCAGGGGGTGATTGAAACTTGCACCTCACAAATGAACAACCCTTTGTTTCCTGTCTCCAAACCAGACAATTCATATCGTCTAGTTTTGGATTACAGACACCTTAACTCATGTTGCAAAACTTTTGCAGTACAAAACTCGCATAGTGCTGCACTAATGAATAACATAGTGCGCAAAAAATATAAAACAACATTAGACATCTCTAATGGATTCTTTTGTCAAAATATAGCACCAGAGAGCAGATACTTATCAGCGTTCTCAATAAATGGCGCTCAAAAAGAATTCTGTCGGTTACCCCAGGGGTACAAGAACAGCCCGGGATTATTCTCAGCGAGAGTAACAGAGTTACTACAAACATATGATGACGAAGCATTATCTTATGTCGACGACATATACCTAACAGACGATGACTTGGATACTCACTTGAAGAGAGTGAACACCATAATACTTGGGTTCGCGGCAGAGGGTTACAAATTCAACTTTAAAAAATCTAGAATTGCCCATCTAACAGTCCTGTTCTTAGGATATGAATTATCAAGTGAAGGCAAAAGCCTGGCTGACAATTTCCTAGAGAAATGTGCCGTACTCAAAGCACCTAGAACACTAAAAAACCTACAGTCAATTCTAGGCTTCCTAAATTTCGGAAGAACATACATTGCAGATTACGCAGAAAGGGTCAAACCCCTTTATGATCTAATAAAACCAGATTTTAAAAAAAACAATTGTACTCAAAAACACACAGATATTCTGAGATCCTTACAAACAGATATGTTAATTAAAACAAAATTAGAAACACGTGATAACACACGCAATCTTGTGATTCGAGTCATCCCAGGAAGATGCGGATTCACATACCTGACATCTAATGAGGGAGAAAAGGTACCAATTGCATTCAAATCACACTTGTACACAGAAGCTGAAAAGAAATTCAGCATTAAAGAAAACATTGTTCATGCAGTTCAAACCGCAATAGCTAGAGAAAAAGATAAAGCTGACGGTAGACACATCACAGTCAGAACAGCAGAATCAGCCTTTGAGGCATTAACAACCCCGTGTAATTTACCAACAACAGCATTGAATCCGGAATGGATACAATGGGTGAATTCCATTACAATGGACAAAGTAAAATACTACTTTGATCCAGAACTAGAGGAACTAAAATATCTAGAATATGAAAGAATATTCCCTCTGCCAATCGACATTCTGCCATTACGACAGTACGCTTATGTAATCTATACAGACGGACATGCTCAACCATCCGTTTGGGGGGAACAAGCATACAACCCCACATGTGAGATTACAAAAGAAGTGTGGCGCGGAGGTATACTAAGACCTCTATTAACAAAAACACACTCAGTAGAAACTAATTCAGAACAACAGACTGAAATAATAGCATTGAAAATGGCGCTAGATAATGCAGATCGCGAATTCCCGACACTCATAGTGTCCGATTCATATTACTGCGTCAAATCATATAACAGCGATTTACAGAAATGGATTCAAAACGGTTACAAAGATGACACAGGTGCAACAATAAAGCAAAAACTGCTTTGGGAACAAATAGTTCTGTTAAAAAAAGAACTACCAAAGACTCACGTGATACACTCACTGAGTTATCAGCGTGATGGCGTTCACATTGCAGGGAATTCATTGGCTGAGAAAGCCACAGCGGTAGCAACTGAATCGGCTTCCGTAGCTAGAAAAAAGCGTGCAGTAACATACATTGACGGTGAAACAATGCTGGCGGTGAAAACGTCATCAAAAGGCGACTGCTCAGCGTTACCGATCAGTTACCCACTCAAATATACATACATAATCGATGCGAACTCCGTTCCTTTTGCTCGAATCCCTGGAGTGGGGGATAGAGTAATTCCAAACAAGGACAGGAGAACTTTGTTAATAGCAGACGCACATATGGGCGAGGGTCTCAGACACCTCAAAATAAAAGATTCTCTGGAAGAACTACAATCAGTGTACTGGTGGCCAGGAATGAGCCTGCATCATCACATCTTTGTAAACAAATGCCCGGGCTGCAACAGAGATCGCAGCGGCGAGAGGAAAGGGGTAATACCATGGCGTTTCACTCAATAAGGGCTAAACAATATTCAGTGAAACAAGTGTAAATAATGCGTCCCATTAACAAACAAAGACTAGTTTCCACTTATAATGTAGACCCCAGCACTCGGCTGACGTCGGGACTGTTATACAAAGATTTGCGAGTCTAAATGGCATATACGCTAGGAGCATGCTACGTTTGACCAATGTTTTCACTTTAGCCCTCAAGCTTGTGGGAAAGCACGGTCAAATGAGCATAGCAAAGCGGGATTCTTCTCACTTCCTTCCTGAGGGATACGGGATGGTGTAAAGAAAAAACCAAGGCATAAAGCTGTCTATAACAGAAAGGATATTAGGTTCGGGAGCTGGGTGGGTCAAACATCTAATAAGTGTCCAACGTAGTCTAAACAACTTGCCAAGAAATTCTCTGAAGGGATTCAGTCCGTACGAATTGTGGTTTGGAACTAGGATGTTAGTCTTAGATCTTGACAGTCAGACTTCAGTGGTGAGAGAAAAAGGCTTTGATATCAAAGACCGTTTGGCTATTTTGCAGGACTTAAACGAAACAAGAAAAGACCTGAGCAACATAAAGTTGAAACAGCAGCCAACAACCACTGAAGAACCACCACCTGTCCCAGCAAGACCTGTCTGGATTCCAAAAGTCGGGGATCTAGTCAGAGAAAAGATCGCGGTAAAGAAGGAATTTGGGCCTTCTTACAGAAAAGCAGTTCCTGTCTTGTCCATCAACGGGACGAGATCAGTTGTACTACCGCCGCTTGCTGGTAAAAAGGAAAACCGAGTTGTATCCATCGACCTGGTAAAACCACAATCATGTGGCCGATAACAAACAGTAGGCCAAGTGGACTCCCGATAAGTAGTAGAACACCGAGGTTTGCTACAAGTACAGAGGTGCTAACTAAAAGGCTAATCACATTCGAAACGCCTACAGAACAACAACAAGGACTATGCAACAATGCAATGGAACTCACACCTCTGAAAACCCAAATAAAAACATTTAGTAGAGACACACCAACCTACAATGAAGTAACAAATGAATATGCTGAAGCTGCAAGAAACAGTAATCCTGAAGCAATTGGAACAATAGACAGAACGGCACCCGGCTACTTCATCAACTTTGAAGATTCTTCTGAAGATCTAAGTGAATCAAAGACACAGCCATCAACAAAAACTTTTAAAGATAAAGCTAAGGAACTTTTGAAACAGCTGAAAGAAACCTATCTGATTTCACCGTGGATTGAATTTTGGGTGTCCTTTGGTGTATTTATCCTGATACTTTGGCTCATCATGATACTATGTTTGGGACGCTTCATTGAGGGAAAATATGCTAAAATGGACACAGCAAGCCAGAAAATCAACTTGATCCTCAAGCCACACACGTCTTCACACGTCAAGAAAAGAGAACTTTCTTCAGTCAATTTCACAGCCAATCCTATACCGGGTGGGGTAGCATGGGACAATACTGACTATAAAATTTATGGTCCGGTCGAAATCCTCAAATATCCACACCAAATCAAGATCTCGTTGAGTGACTTTGTAAAACCAAACTCATTTGCTGATGATTGGGACTTTGAAAGTATCAATGACATGATGTCTGACCTAGTGATGTCTGCTAAATTTACCAAACATGATTATTTGCAGGGTTCGTCTAATTATGATAGTATGTACTGCTACAACCACTATGGTAACCATTTTTTACATAAATCAGCACAACCTAGAAATGTTTTAAATTATAATCAATGGGAACATTGTGCAACCCCTCCAAAAGGAAGCTCAAGAACCGTTCATGACAAATATTCATACTTTTCAGGGTTCAACACAAGTAATGCTGAAACATTTTATTTTAAATTGTCGAATAAGACAGGAACAAAAACCATGCTTACAAACACGAAATTGATATATTCGGACTCATTTTTTGAACAAATGAATACATTTGGTTTTGATTATTGGGATAAAAATGTGGAAGTAAAAAGTGTTTGGGGTACAAAAGAATGGCAAGTACAAGGTATAGAATCATTGTTTAGAGCCTGCATGATCCCAGAACAAATTATATTCTTGAATGAAACTATTCAACAAACTACCTGTCTTGGATTAGCCAAAATCAAAGACTTAAATAAACCTTCTATTCCAAAACCAACAATGAACAGCAATAACTCTGCGGATGAAGAGATAGACGTAAACTATGTACTAAACCAAAACAGAACAAACCCTGATTGGAAACAATGGTTAATCTGGCCCACAGATACTAATAACTGTCAAAACAGATTCCTGAACAAAACACAGGGGTTCACATTGACCAGGCCAGACCCTAGATATTCCCAAAGACAACACCCAGGGATAATCACCACCTACAGTGTGGGCAAACTCTGCCTTCAATGGCTAAAAACTTCCACACTGACAGAAATTAAGCAACACCTAACTTTACTTACTGATGGTGCTGACTTGCGTGATTTCATTATGGGACCACGCAAACAGCGTCAAAAATGCTTCATAGCAGCCTCTATATATGCAGCTTACAACGAGGCCTGGAAGATAACTCAAATTGAGACAGCAGAAAGTATACGGGAAATTGACCGTATTAATTTGGAAAAATCGCTTTCTGTAGTGGACAATGGGTTAATGACTCTGTCCTCCAGAATCTTTTCACTGGACAGCATTGTGTCTTCAGCAATCGACATAATATCGCAAGACTTACCGTTGTTACAACACGGTCAGTCTCAATTGCGTTCTATTGTACAGCTTGACTGGACGTTACAAAACCTGCGTTCAGGCTATGTGCCTTGGCGTTTAATCAACACAACGTCACTATTCCATATCTTTAACATTACTGATAAACAAATCAGTATGGCACAAAAGGGTGCTGATTATACAATCCTGAGCATTGAGAAACTCGAGAGATTACCATTGACAATGTCAGAACGACCTGTCATTGAATGGATAATACATGGGATAATTAATATTCCGATATCTACTTTCAGGTTTCAATACTGCCAAAAATATATACAGGCTGGCATGTACGAAAAATTGGGAAAAGGGTACATTAAGACAACATGGAACTTGCCCTATTCACATGCATGTGTCAGTAATAAAGGACAGAAAGTGTTTCTTAGTGGCAATAATTGTGCGATGTCACTAAGCGGTACACTTCTGTGTAATGGAATTAGTTTGCATGGAGCCTGTGAAGGGAACTCAAATAACCTTTCATGTCACCAGCTAGGCACACCTGCAACAGAGATAGAACCATTCTTTAAAAGACTCTATAACGGGAGTTACATTCTAATTGTGGATCGCAGCTGTTGTAATCTACTGCCCGGGGTTCCTTATCTCGTTAGTACGACTGCGAAGGTCATGTGCTGTGGACGCTTATTGTTCCCCAGCTCCTTTCCAGACAGGGAGGCAAGGGCATGGCCTAACTTGAAAATTACTTCTATTCGAGTTGATACTTTAAGCAGAATGAAAACAGTGCTTCTTCAGACGCCGACCAGGCTCACGTCATCAAAAGAAACGTATGATCTCCTAGTCGCAAGGACGACTGCAGAGATTCACTCATTGTTATCAACTAATTCCCCCATACATTTCGCAGAAATCCTGAATGAAATCTTAAATATTTCTGATACCAGTGGAGTCTCAAATGTATTTAAGACAGTATTTTCGATGGCATTAACACCATTCAAAGCCATACTGGGTATTTTTCCAGACTTCGTCCATTCGATTTTTGGAGGAGTTCCCCTCATTTTGGGACTAATTGCAGGAATCCTATTCTTAGTCCTTATATTTCGTTATGGCAAGCCATGTCACAGACAAAACACCTGCGACAAGGGAAGAAACAATCCGAGCCATTGGATACCGGGACCGGATATCAAAAATCCTGGGACTAACCCGGCTTAGAGACCTGAACATGACTTGGTTTCTTTCATTTCGGCCGATATGGCAAAGATGTGTTTTACCTGTATTAAGGTGCATGCTGTGCGGAGAAGAATGCGTGTTGGACACCTGTCTGACGCTACAATCGGATGCGCCAATGGATGCAGAAACATTGTTGGGTCCGGTAAAGGCTCATGCATTGTGCTGCCCTCAACGGCTGCCAATCCTGATGACGGCATTCGTGGAAACTTCACCACTACGATTAAGGGGTAGTGAAGATCAAGATGAAAGCAGCATCGATCAGGTACGACCTTCTGTCAGCAATACTAATAAAAACGCCAATGGAGACAATCATGCACATGAATGCATGGTTACATCTTTTTCCGAGTTAGTGGAACTCTCACAGGAAGCTGTTGACAGCTTTTTCAGCAGTCTCAATGATATGATGTTCTCACCAGAGCAGAAATAATGACTCTTGAACAAGCTAGCACACGGCGTTCCCGACACCTTGAATTTGGCCTTCGACTTTAATAATAAAGTAGCAAGATCAACTTTTCCTCCAGTCCACGGACAGCAATTTTTTAGCAGCCCCAAAATATTTTTTTACATTTTACGGGACACTTTTCTTCTGCTTAAAGTAGGAACTATTCTTAGAGAACTAATTTCTGTTTTTAGCAACTTCATAGACATTAGCTGCCCGCTGGTATGCTCATAAATATTTTTTGAACTGTGATGAAGTGGTCTCGAACTTTTCTTCTGTATTAAGAGCCATTTCATGTGTAAATCTCATATTCAATTACTAATAATGTATACATATGCGTGATTAATTTAGCATTATTCTACTGCTTGAATGCATATAGTACATGTGACTATTTTTTTCTCGTATATTACATAATATCGAAATGCATTATGTGTATTTTGGGGTGGTAAGGTATACACGATACTCTACAGTATGTTTTACTATGCCTAGATTCGTAAATATGGCCATAGTTAGCGTGGAGTGGGTGTGATGTATTCCTATAGGTTCTGTATCGATCCCCCTATTCCTGACCCTATTCTGGTTAACAAGTTAACTAGCAGCCATCCCATGATGCAGAAACCGTTATCTGATTACGCCAGACCACGGCACAGGAGCGCGTTATCTGATTAGGTCATAACGCTTGCCATCTAATTAGGCAAAGCAATATTCCTCCAGCCCCTGATAAGGCATACGGAGTTCTCAAAACAAATCAAACCTATGACAACCTGGGAAAAACCCTGCGGCCATTGTTTTGATTTCACCGAGAACTTCAGCATAAGAATGTGCTAACGACCAGCTCGTATGACATCCTTATTGACGTATCTATGTCCATCCTTACGTCAATCTCGGCACCATACAGTTATAAATATTACCGATATTGCCTTAAGCAAACACACGCGGTGGTGACGAGATCGGAGCAGCGAGACTTGCCGAAGCGCAGCAGAGAGCGAAGCCCACTGACGCTGCCCCGCCTTCCTGACGCGCTGAGAACGAGACGCTGCCTTTCTCCTGCCGAGAAATCCAGCTCCGGCGCTTCTGAGCAGCCCTTGCAGGCAGCCTGGAATATCGAGACCAAAGATGAGAGATACCATCCCTCAATCATCCTAGATTCAAGGTACGGAACTGAATAACCCCTTGCAGAGAATTCTTGAATCAGTCACTTGGCAAAACAAACTTAACTTAGACTGCTACTTTCTATCCCCGCCCACGTATTAGGCTTAGGTCAGGTACATTGGGGTAGGCTTAGTCAGAAGCACCAGTTGAGTACGATTAGTCGAATGTATATGTGTATGTATCTATTTTATCCATTTTAAACCACCATATGGCTTAGAAACCATATAAATGTTTTTACAGTATTATTTTATACTTCTGCTTTTATTGTATGCACTTTACTTAACCATAAGTATTGCAATAATATCGATTCATTTCTCTTGTACGAGAAAAGAGACTGATCAATAAATAACATCTTTTACTGAACACGCCTGTCTCTTCCTTTTCTCTACAATCTGGTGAAACTAAGAATGCACGTACTGACTGAGTAAAATAAGTTGTCTTTTGTTTTCACACGACTCTAGAGATACACTCTTGATTAGGAGAGAGCAAAGTTGTCATGTTCTATGGTTGTCAGAAACTAAATCCCTTCTTGTCTATCCAGGGAGGTTCAACTCCTCCTTGCCTATTCGAGAAAGTTTCTAGTGAACTCTGAGCTAGCTGGCAAACCCAAAACTTTAAGTCTAATATCGACAGTAGAAGACCTAGTTAACGTCTGGTCTAGGTCTATACTATTGGAGGTATTATTCCAATGCGCAGAGCCTATTGGGATAATAGGAACTACACTACAGGTCCAGACTGGGATGGCATGGTGAACAATAAAACAATGGATTTAACCCAGATCTATGACTAGCGGTGAATGTTTGACAATGTTAGCATTCCGTTCATCGTCTTTTTGCATTGCTATAGTCAGCCTCATTGGGAAGGGTATGCCCAGACATGGGTCCTGTGCTCACTGTGCCCCTGGATTCAAGCTAGCCTGGCTGATGATGGGTGATAATTCGAAACCTGGTCCAGGATGCTTGTTTCCGGTCCAGGGAGGACATGGCTTGACATTTCGGGCTGAACTGTTCCCATGGGCAGCAGGGTCAAGTCTGATGTGCATATGGCTGCGTCCAAAGTGGGGAGTGACATGGTGAGCAGCAAAAAGATGAATTTCACCCAGATCTGTGACTGGGTGCAGGACCAGCCCTTGCAGGTAAGAGCCGTGGTGCCAGGTTGGGGGGATTCGACAGATGACCACGAGGGAAAATTATATAAATAATTAATTTTCCCTTCTCGTCTGGTGAAATCCCCCCGACACGGCCCTAATTCTCTTACCTGCACGGATCACTGCTGACTGATTGTGAATGTTTGACAATGTTGAGCATTTTGTTGTTCATCTTTTTGTGTTGCTATACTTGCCCTAAGTGGGAAGTGTATGCCCAGTCATGGGTCCCGTGGTCACTGTGCCACTGGATTAAAGCTAGACTGGCTGATGAGAGGTGATACCCCAAAACAAGCCCCAGGATGCTCGCTTCTGGTCTAGGTAGGACCTGGTTTAGCAGTTCAGGTTAGACTGTTCCCGTAGGGACCAGGGTCAAGACTGATTTGCATATGGCTAGGTCCAAACTAGGGTGGCAAAGTGAGAAAAAAACGATGAATTTAACCCAGATCTGTGAGCGGGGATGAATGTTTTTTTTGTGTTACAATAGTCACCCAATGTGGGAAGGGTATGTTCAAATGTAGGTCCCGTGCTCGCTGTGCCACTATATTTAAGCTAGCCTCGCTGCGAATGGTTAATACCCTGAACCTGGGCCCAGGATGCTCGTTTCAGGTCCAGGGAGGACCTGGCCTGGCAGTTCAGGATGGAATGTTCTCATGGAGAACAGGGTCAAGACTCATTTGCATGGCTAGGTCCCAAACTAGGGTGGCATGGGGGGCTAAAAAACAATCGATTTAACCCAGATCTGCAACTGAGGGTGAATGTTTGGCAGTGTTGAGCATTCCGTCCATCATCTTTTTGTGTTGATAGAATGATGAAACACTTCAACGTACAATTTACACACAATCAGGATTTTGCCAATGTAAAGGGAGATCCGCATGATTTGGCTTCACTACCACATGTGGTTTGAGTAAATTAGTATAATACACATATTGCCTTAGTGCTAACGCACCACAGAGAACAAATCCAATGTAATATTCAATTCTTGCATTCAATCACAGTGCAATTTGCCTTAGTACAAGAACTGTACACCCAAAGTCTATGTCTGTCTTTTCCATGGTCAACCCATGTTCCCTTTGTACTTTGAAACAGCACCATATACCTGCAAATATCACAACTCTGAAATGTCCAAATGAAGATGACATGGTGAAAGAACCTAAACCACATCTAAACAAAAGATTACCAATCAAACATTACATAATGCACACATTACAAAGTCAACTTTTGGAGGACACAGTTTCACAAAACAATCAGAGATAAACAATGTAACTGAACACAGCAGCCAATGTGTCAAACCTTTGATTAACAAACACCTTTGGCCTGAATTTGCCTGAACTTGCACATCCTAACAAATCGCCACCACATACTTCTCTCATGATCACATCAATAGTTGGTGTAACGGTGAAAGTGATAACATAAAGATATACTAATCCTAATGAGAAGAAATTATCAATGACATCTTGACGTAAGTCAACTCCTTTCTCTTCATCACTATCATCTTCATTTGGCATTTCACCATCCTCACCCGGTGGTTCTTCATGGTCTCCATCCTCTGCAATGCAAGGGATGTTCCGTCGCAGGGCGATGTGGAGCCTGCAGCAGGCCAGGCTGATTTGGCACACCTTATCTGGTAAGTAGAGGAGGGCTCCACCAGTTTTCTCCAGACAACGAAATCTGGCCTTTAGGAGCCTGAAAGCCGGGTCCACTGGCCACTGTGTTCTTCCATTGGCCTCTTTGATACGGATATCCTCTGGCGTTGTTGGATTCCTCAGCGGTGCCAACAACCATGGTCGGTTGTGATAAGCTGAGTCTCCTAGATGGAAGAGAAAATAAGTGTCAAAAAAAGTAATACCATTTTTTATTATTCAACTGGAAATTCTCCAATCAATATTATGAAAGATAGCAATGGACAACAACCCAGACCCTCTTAGGTCCAAATTGTGATATTTGCAGGGGTATGGAGCTGTTTTGTAGTACAAAGGAATCATGGGCAGAGCCAGGGAAATGAGTACAGATGCTTGTGATGTACAAATCCGGTAAGCAGACAACTTGCACGTTGATTGAAAGGAAATGTTTCTGATTCTGGTAGACCTGTTAACTGGCATGAGGTGGCAGCAAGGCAATATGTGTGGCATCAAATGCTCCAACCAAATGTGGTAGGTGACCCAAACAGTAAAAGTCCCCCTTCACACTAGCTAACTCCTGCAGCATTGGAAACTAGATGAAGCAGTGGATATGTCTCGTCATTGTAGAAAGAATTTCTTGTAGCACACCACTGAAATTTGGTTGTAACATTCCAAAAGAAACTGCCACAGTGTATTGGAAGGAGCAGTGGCCACAAAAGAAAGTACTGCCATGAGTTTGAGAATTGGTGTAATATACTTGAGATGACTGTTGTGAGGCTGAAGATCTGGCTCCAGCTGATGATATAAATCTAGTATAGCTTGCCTACTCAATCTGAACCTCTTGATTATATCTCTTTATCCATGGTGGCGAGGTTTGGAAATTGGAGGTACATCTGGGGCTGTTGGCTCCTCACTCTCCCACAGTTCATATGTCTGTATTGGAAAAACATGTGAACACTTTTCACATTTCGATAGCAACATATATGATAATCAACAGTATAGTCATGTAGTTCCACAAAGTATATGTTTTTATTACATCTTTTAATCAAACATTTTTCTGTTGTCCTTAATTCTTCAGAATGACTTTTATAGCCTAAAATACATTTTAAAGTAAAAAAAAGTGCAAATAAATTACTTTTCTTTTTTTATTTATTTGGAAGAGAGCAGTAGACGAGGCAAGATAGCGTCTGTGCGGACATGTGTGTAAGGAGCTCTCTGACCCTAGACTCGGCTCACCTGATTTTCACTGTCTTGCTGGCTGAATGTTGTGCTCCGGTGTGGCACTGTGGAAGTGAAGAAGCGTGGTGGCGGCAGTGTTGAAGGGAAAAAGAAAAAAAAACTTGGTGTCCATTTGCCGTTTACTGCCGTGGTGCCGCGCCATGCCGTGGCGCTTCGGGTCTGAAAACCATCGGACTGACCGCGACGGCTCTGCCTGGGAGCCTCGGGGCAGCGTCAGCGGTGTGTGCGGCAGATTCAGCCGCGAGAACCTGGTACGTTGGAATTCGAATACAGAGACGTGCCGCAGCAGGAAGGGGTATCGAGTTTGCGGCTGCCAGTTCCCGGCTGCTTCACTGTGACGGAGGCAAGCTGCAGGTTACAGGTACCGGGGGAGCCACATAGTGAGGTGGACGCGTGCGAGTGACTGCTCCAAAAAAAGAAAAGCTTTTCAAAACTCACACCGTGCAGTGTAGCAGCAAGTGAGCTACTTTCTTTGACTGGTTGAGACTGCATGCATATCTATTTTGCCTACATATGTATCCCTGAACACTGGAACTGTTGATGCTGCTAGTATCACGCCTGTCAGCTGCAACTGCTGCAATTTATGGATAAAAAAAAGAAAGAAAAAGTGAGAAAAAAAGGAGATAAAAGCCTATTATAATTAAACACCGCGACTGCGACTGTATACAATGTTTAAGTTTATTTGAGGAGTCAGAATTTTTTTTTAAATGCGGCACGATAGGTCTAGCTCTGTTTCACTATGCCACCTAAAGTGGCTCGGGGTGGAAAAACTAGACCTGCTGGCGAAGCGATAATTGGCACATGTGCTGCACTTGCTGCAAAATCCAAGGAAATGCAGGGCGCTCAGGATTTGGGCCATGACGAGCCGAGCAAAGATACTAATTTGGGTAATACAAAGATACCACAGATGTTCCAGTCTGCCGTTGGGGGAAAAAAAGGCTGGTATTGCTGTTCCTACCCCTAATTCCAGCTCTCATCCTAATTCTAATCTTAATCTAGAGGAAGTGACTACTGGTAATGGTGAAAATACGGAGCAAGATCTTCCAGCTCAGGAAACGATATCTTCTGCGATACCTTATAACTCGGCTAAGATTAATGAAGGCGATGATGAATTGAGTGCTAAGGAGGACGGAGAGGGTGCTGTAAGTGAGGGAGAAGCACAGGAGCCGGTAAGTAGCAAGGATGGGGTTTTTTATTCACTGTCAGAACAGTCTGAAGGGTCGGATGTGGAAGATGAACTTTCACTTCCAGAGGATGATGGTGGAGACAATACTTCAAACTTCCCCAACATGGATGGTAGTCAATACCAGACTATTTCTTCTGCAAGCACTTCTGCTCAGGCCTCTACTATACGAAAGAAGAAGGATAGAGGAGGCAGTGTTGGATCGGTTACTAATATCGAAGTGGCTGATTGGGATTTACCTGTGGGAACACAGTTACTGGAGAGGCTAGATCTTTCTGATCAAACAGATGGCGGGGTGGTGTGGAGAAGTGTGGCTCACTGGTTAGAAGTGGCAGACCCTGAAGCAGAGATCGGCCCGGGACCAGGGTTCAATTCCCGACGTGGCAGGGTCTTGGGTCAATGTCCGCGGACTCGATAATTCTTGCCGAGGTGCCTACGCTAACCATGGGTCCCACTCTGCAACTCTGGGCAATAGCTTGCTTAATCTCCACAACGGCCCCATCAGTGCCGGGGATGCCTGGCTTCACCTTGGAGGTGCCCAGGAGGGACCATCTCACAGGGAAAGCCAGGACGGGTTCCCCAGCGGTATACAGCGCCAGGACACTCCGAGATGGAGTAACAGTGCGCTTTACAAGTATACTTACCTAACTGCGGTATCTAGCCAAGCATCTGGCCCCGTGTCACTAGAGGAGATCTACAGGTCTATTAACGACCATAAGCTGGAGGCCTGAGCTGAACATCTTAAGACTCATATAGCATGTAAGAAGTTGCAAAACCCTGTCCGACGCCTCGCAAAGACATGTAATGATTCTACTGATCGTATGGTAGAAGCAGATGCCAGGATATCATCTCTGGAAGACCATATAGTGGCTCAAAAGGTGGATGTAGTAGACATAAAGGCACATAGAAATGACGTCCAGGATAAGATCGATGAGTTGGAAAATCGCCTCCGCCGGAACAACTTACGAATACTCGGGGTCCCGGAAGGTTTAGAGGGGCAGGATACACAGAAATTTGTGATAGAACTTTTTGAGGAAGCATTTCCTGAGGTGACAGAATGGAATTGGTCATGCGAGATTCAAAGGGCCCATAGATTTCCTTTCCGGCGGCGACCTGAAAGTAGTACACAAGTAGGATCTCAGTAACCACGGGCAATTATGATTTCTTTAAATAATTTTTTGGCAAGACAGGTACTGTATGATAAGGCCAGTTTTTTGTGCGGACAGATTTTTGTCATTCTACCGTTGAGAAACGCTGGAAGCTTCGACAATTAATTGCTCCATTTCAAGCCAAGGGTTCACAAGTATTTCTACTACAGCCAGCAACTTTAAAAATTATTCATAAGAGCCAGACCCGTTTTTTTACATCTGAGGCTGAAGCAAAAGACTATTTACTCACTTTGGCTTGACTGTTTGTTACAGTCTTCATTTAATTACGATATTTTCTTTTCTTTTTGATGCTTTTTTTATCTGTTAAGAAAATGGTTATGGATTTGAGCCGAGTCCTAAGGGGAACCACTCACCGAACATCACAAGGGTGTACTACCCTATTGCCTTAGTTAAGGGGGGGGGGGCAGGTCACTCTGGGGGTGTGGGGGTGTTTGGCTTGTTGGTGTGCGGGTGGGATAGGGGGCACTACGGGTAAGCGGGGAGAGGAGGGGGAACGGGGTGGGGGTAATAAAGACAAAATGTCTGTTCATAACAGTTTTTTTGAGAATTGTGGACTAGATACAGTTTCTTGGTTATTAATGATAAGCAACGACATGCAAATTATAAGTCTGGATGCTGGCTAGGTGTCTACGAATCTGCTCCTTTAATGTCTACGGTCTTAACAATGTCATGAAAAGAAAACGGGTGATTAATGAGTTGCGTCTTATCAATCCTGACGTCCTCTGTTTGCAGGAAACCCATATTCCATGATCTAATCATAAAATTCTATCTTCGATGGGCTTTACGCTGCTTGCAGTTTCAAAACAAACTACTATAAACATAGGTGTTGCGATATTGGGTAGCCAGGGGTTGTAGGAACGGGCAGGACGCGGGTGGACAATTTTGGTTGGTGGGCGATTACTGAGTGTATAATAGAGACGACTAAGATTACAATATGCACTGTATACGGTTCTAATTTTGATGTAGCCGAAATGTTTGAGTTTTTAAATGTAGGATTGGCACAGTGGGCAACCCCTCTGATAATACTTGGGGATTTCAATGTACATGGAGATACCCAAACTTGGAACCCTTCTTTTAAGAATTCTGAAGGCCGTAAGACGAAGGTATTTAGGACTTTAAGTCAGCTGATACTACAACACGGATTGGTTGATGGGTGGGCAATGCTGCAACCTGGGAATCCGGGGTATACTTTTTTTTCTTCTCCCCACTCTAAACTAGTAAGATTAGACTATATATTTCTTCCCCGATTTTTTACTGTAGGTGCGAATATGCAAGTAATGCCGCGTATTACTTCCGACCACAGTCCAGTGGTCATAGATTTTACATGCTGTAAATTGAAGTGAGAAGTACGTCCATTCACCTTCAGTAAAAAATTCGTTTGCGATGAGAAATTTATAAATCATATTAAGGCATGGGCCAAGCAGGTTTTTAGATCTCAATCGAGGCACTGCTTCTCAACCCATGATTTGGGACTCGCTTAAAGCGGGACTTCGGGGGGAAATATGTAGCTATGGATGGGCCAAACAAAAAAAACTAAAAGTTTTGATAACAGGATTGATTGAGCAACTTAGAAAGGCAGAATGTGAGCTTACTGCCATAATTCATTCCAACATCGACTCCCATATAGCACAAACTAAGGTTGCTAGTTGTAAAGCTAGGATCAATGGGATATGGAGCCAGGATATTGCTGCCCAATATCAGGTTTATAAATCTGAAAGATATGAATATGGGGAGGCAACGGGCAGATGCTTGGCTCAAAGAATGCGGGGTACACAGGCGGCGCAGCGCATCGAGGTACTAGAAAATGCTAGAGGGGATATGGTGGAAACCGTGGAGGAAATTATGGATGTTTTTTGTAGGTACTATCAAGAACTTTATACTCAAGATCCTGTTGCTGAGGAACTAATTGAGTCTTATCTTCAGGATTTTGATTTTTGCAAACTCTGGTCTTTCAAGAGGGAGAGACTGGAGGCTCCAATCTCTATGTTGGAATTAGAGTCAGCAATAGATGAGTTGGCACTCGGAAAAGCATCTGGTCCTGATAAACTCCCTTTGGAGGTTTATCGTTTATTATTTGAAATTTTTAAAGAGGACATGCTTATTACTTTTATAACTGCCCAAGGTGGAAACCCTCCGGTCTCCAGGGACGATGCTAACATAGTAGTTTTAAAAAAAAAAGATAAGCCCCCTAGCTCTCCTGGGTCATATAGGCCTATATCTTTAATTAATGCCGACGTAAAAATATATTCTAAAATATTGGCAACTCGGCTCTTGCAAGTTGTCCCTTCACTTGTATCTCGGCAGCAACATGGGTTTCTCCCTGGTAGAAGCACGGTCAACCATCTCCATAGGGTCATATCCGCTATAGATTTTGCAACTACACTACAAAAGAATATTGGAATTATCTTTCTAGATGCTGAAAAAGCATTTGATCATGTCACCTGGGCTTTTTTATGGGCTATAATGCATAGGATGGGGTTTGAACTGGATTTTATGCAGGCAATATGTACTATGTATAAGTGTCCTAGTGCTAAAATATGCACTATGGGACATGAATCTCCAGTTGTACATATAACCAGGGGAACACGGCAGGGATGTCCGTGTTCCCCTTTGCTTTTTGCTATTAATATAGAACCATTATTACAGCTATTGGAGTCTACTAATTCTATTCAATCGATGTCAGTTGGCGAGTACAATATACGTGTTCTAGCATATGCGGACGATATTGCAGTTGTGACATCAGATCCTGTGTCAGCTTTAAGAGAGATAGAAAAATTAACGCAAAGGTTTGGACAGGTCGCCGGGTACAAGTTAAATATTTCTAAAACTCAAGTCGTTTGTACGGCTGGGTTGTGCCCAGACGAATCCCGAGTAACACCGGAGGCTAAGTACCTGGGGATTAAAATTAGGATGTCTGTCTAAGAAATAATAGATGTAAGCTGGTCTGATATTGTAGGATCTGTTAAAAAACAAAAAGAAAAGGTAGAATGCCCACATTTGTCAATGGTCGGGAGTCGCAATGTATTAAAAATGTGTTTTCTCCCTAAAGTACTTTATTATATCCGGACAGTCCCTTTAGAGCTCACGCGGATACAATTAATGCAGCTTCAGACTGTGACCGACAGGTTTATTTGGGGGTGGAAGAAAACTCGACGGGCATCAAAATATATGATGCTTCCATTGACACGTGTAGGGTGGGGGGTTCCAAATTTTCTTTTATATTATTTAGTGTGTCTCATACAAAATTCAAAATATATGATAACAGGCACGACAGTTTGAATCCCCTAATATTTACCAGATGATAGTAGGGAACTCGGTCCGTGCAGCTTTGTTGAAATTCTTTGAGCCAAGTTATTTTAAACGCACTAGATTTAAAATTATGATCGCAGCATTTAAGGGGTGAAAAATGATACGTAAAATGTTGGCCATGAGACGGATACATTTTTATACACCATTAGAATCTACAGAAATATTCCCGGGGATATTCTGGGATACAAAGATGAAAGTCTGGAGAGATAATGGGATATGTTGCTTGGGTGATATTGATGGCTTTTTCGGACTTAATGGCAACATATACAATAACCAAGAATGATTTCGTTAAATATCTACAGTTACGTGATTTTTTACATAAACACATTTGGTTACAGGATATTTTGTGCAATGAATTTATTGAAGCTATGTATAAAGGGGCAAAGATAGGGATGTTATATGAAATGTTACTTTCCAAGCAACAAGACGATTTAGATCTTCAAGATTCCAAATGGCAGGTTCGATTAGATAACTCTGGTTTTATATTACAAACTTCGATTGATTTGGCAAGTGAGGTAATTCTGTCTGCAAATTTGTGTACACAATATTATAAAACCCTTTTTAATTTATACCATACACCAGTGGAAATGATGAAGTGGGGCGATATGTATGATGGTAAATGTTTCAGATGTCAAATGGAGGAAGCTAATATAGTTCACATATTCTTTGATTGCAATGCACTAACTCATCTTTTTTTATTTATTGAACGATTTTTGTTAGAAACAACTAAGGTGCCTTGCGTAATAAATCGTGAAATGTTGCTTTTTGGGGTTTGTAACGGGACAGAATGTATGCAGAATAATTACTTTAATCGTTATTTTATTTTTATGGCCATGGCGGTGGCTAGACTGTGTATAGCTACAATGTGGTTGAAACCAGAGGCACCAGCGTATGAAATGTGGCGCGCTAAATTTTATAATGTATTTTATTTTGAATATAATCTGTATCGTCTAAAGTAATTGAAAAAGAAACAATTAGGACTGAAAGTATGGCAGCCTATGCTGCAACATTTAGACGTCTTGTTGCAATAATAATATTGTTTTGGTGTAATGATATATTTGGTAGTTCTAGTCTCGAGTGTATGTAACATACTTATCCCTATGCTTGTCTATTGGTTTTTTTTTTCTGCTTCTGTCTAATATGGTATGAACTGAACAATAAAAATTAAAATAAAGAGAAGAGAGCAGTAATACAGATTACAACATACATTACAATTTGGTATATACTACATATCAGGTTCATAAATTTCATATGAATACTTGAGCAAGCAGAGCTAATTATGTAGATTAATCATTTTTTTGTGTAAATAATAAATGACAAATGTATCATTTGCACATTTTTTCCCCTCCAAAAATACAGCCAACAGAGGTGTAAACAATGCAGCACAAATATCGTATTTCAGAACAGTAACGCACTGCATGTAAATGTTTATTTCTAAAACAATGAGTATCCGTTAAAGTTTGAATATGTACACATTTGAAGTGGTGGTGACACACTTAACAGTCACAAACACACTATCTGAAACTTCTACAATGGTGGGTGCCTGACCGCGCCGATAGGATATTTGGAAGTAGTCAGGCATGGCAGAAGTTGCCCATGTAGTGGGCGGTAAACTCCACGACGGACACAGCCACAGGCTGACATTTGTGAAAGCAACATATGCTGCTATATGGCTGTGTCCATCTCAACTGAAGACTGCATATGTCGTGTACATGTACGCAGCGGTTCAAAAAAAGCTCACTTGCCTCCTAACACTGCAGCTAGCAAGACCTCCTCCAGTTTTGCTGCTGTTACTGACCTCTGGAAGCAACTATGGCAGAACAAAAAAAGTGAGAGGGCCCCTGCCTTCTCGCTACAGGAGCTGGACTTGCAGGCACAGGAGGTTCTCTCCCAGTATGGCCAGCTCTATGGCTTAGCAGAGAAACAGGTACATGTCTGAAATGCATATGTGACTCTGTCTAACATTTTTTTTTTGCCATTAACATAGGGTACAATGTCCCTTTAAGTTCCTGGTTGAAGTGTTGTGATTGATGTTATGTGTCACATATTTAGATCCTTACATAGGACAATTATGTTTGGGATTTGAAAGCACTTTACAATGTTGAAAAACAACAACATTAGTATGTGTTGTGTGTTTAAAGACCCAGATTCTAATTGTTTAGTTACAGATTATCTACGTATATGTTTGAATTACCTTTGATACATAGAAAACTCACATCATGGAAAATAGACAACACATTATATTCTCTTTACAAGTGTACATCAAAATATTTTCTGTATAAACCAAATGCATATGAAGTTAGCTATGTGTATCATCCCACAATTCACTCTGTCTAGATCAGGGCTCTCCAAAACAGCTGTATGGGAGTTACCAGTAGCTCCCAGATACTTCAGAGTAGCACAAAGCTTTGGGGATCATTTATTAGATGGGTACAAGGTCAGTTTTTCATGTAAGAGTTATGGGAAGGCTGTGCTGATGTGACATGATCATCAGTCTGCAGATAACAAGACCTGACAATGAGCGGTGCTCAGTCAGAATAATGGGTCAGGCAGGAGCTGAGTCACAGGGACAAACAACAGAAGCACTGAGGTATAACTTTCATAAACATATATCCTTGCAAGGTCAAAATATGAGCTTAAAAATATGCTCCTGAATGTTTTAAAAAGAAGACAGTTGAAAGGGAGAGTTATCTAACTTCTTGAGCTAACGCTTCATTTTGTTTTACTCCCATTTCAAAGAGTGTCATGTCATAACTGCAGGCCCCTTACTCACAGTGGCCAGTAGTCATTCTGCTATAAGTATTTATGTGTAGCCTTCAGTAGCTCACAATATGTTGCACTGATCAGAAGTAGGTCACATCACAGAATATTTAAGAGCCCCCTGGCCTAGGGGATATCACAGACCTGTATAAGTGAGTGTAGGCCATGACATGGTGTGTATAGAGCTATTTGTTTTGCTCAACAAATTAAACTACATGTTGTATGTTAACTTGTGAGTCATGCTAGTGATAGATGTCGATAAATGTTACATCACCACAGACAAACAAAAAGTCACAAAACCATTGTTTTTTCTTTCTGTTTTGTATCCATACAGGTCAATGCCCATCAAAAGAGAAACATTTGGAAGGCCAGCACCAGGAAAGTGCAGACTCTAGGGGTCTACACGCAGTGCAGAGTCCATTGCCACAAGAGGTGGGAGGACCTATGATGCTGGACCAGAAAGCCAGCCAAAGTCCAGCTCGGGCAGTCTTCCCAACGTGGGAAGCACGTGAACTGCACCCTGACCCCACTAATGGTCCACCTTTTTGCGGTGGACTATCCAGAGCTTGATGGGCAGTTGAGGGCCCAACAGCAGCAACAAGGAGGTAAGTTATTATCAGAGTTTCACATATTACATGACAAATCTTTTGTTACAGCCAGTACATTTTCCCATCAACATTAGGGGTGACCCATGTCCAACGCACAAGAAGGGTTCTTGATGGTGTACGTTTTTCACAGTGTATATGATGATGTGCTTTGTCTATTAACTTGTTGGAAAGGATCCCACCTGATTCCTGTTCACAATCAAAGGACGGTTCTGAGCAGACACATGGCTGCCTAAACTCCACATATACATCAGGTTATTTGATGTCATGAGGGACATTTGTACCAATTAGGTCAGTAGTCTTTATTGTGTCAGGTGTGGTGCTCCTTCACTGCTGTGATGATGTAATGGTAGCCCTATTACACGTGACATGGAATACTAGTCAATTATGATACAGTGGATGTATCAAATGTAACATTGGTAAGTTGAGAATCTACACAAACAAGAATGAGCATGTGAGCCTAAATGATTTGTGACATCAGAATTAATGGCTACAGTTTGGAATCAAAACATATCCAAATTGTGTTTAGCATCAGAAAAACTGTTTCATACATGTTAAAAAATGACAGATTTGCATGGTGTCTTACTCATTCACAAGTGTGTGTATAAGCCAGTCTGTTTTTGGACAAATAATTGCGATAAGCATACAACTTTTGTGAAACACAGATAGGAATGGGTACACATTTGTATCAGAATAACATATACCCAAAACCATTTTGCATTGTCCATTGGCATGTCCAGATGATAAATCAATGATGGAGAATAATGTGAAAAAAATGGATTTTCGAAGGTGATTGAACCATCTCATATGTAGGAGTATCCTATCAGGAAAACTCAGAATCAGGCCAAACGTATGACTCACTAGTCAAATGTTGTAATGCATCAATGTATAATATGTTGATTATTGTGATTTACATTTGAATCTTGGAAGTATTTATTATATATGAATCCGTGTATGTAATGATTACCGTGATGTTCTACAAATTGTTGGCTACAGTGACAGACAGAATATTTGGTGAAACAATTTAAAAATGAGACAACAAACTTGAAATACTTTGAGATAATTTAGGAGTCAAATGTGAAAATGTTTTTGCTCTGTACTGAAGTGTATTAGAAATGTTTCAAGGGCTATGTATTTACTTTTGCTGTAGTAGTTATTTGTCAATCCACTCAATCATTTGTTTCTTACTGTCTACAACAGCATAGGTATCTACATAGTGTGTGATACATTGCTAAGCTCCTTCAGTACAGACTTAATTTTTTATTTATTTTTTACATATACTTGAGGGACTTGATGTAAGTGTTAACTGCCCAAACAAATGTAACCTGCTTTCAGTGTGTCCTAATATTGGTATATCACTGCAATATTTGTTGACTCATATTTATTCGTATTTAACTTATTGAGAATGAAAAGTATGCAGACCTTGTGAACACTCTGTATGACTGTTATTTGGTTGATATTCTTTGTGATTGCATCAGTTCACTACTCTAAACTTCTAAGGCAAACCATTCTGAGGTGTAAAACTGCTCCTGGAGAGAGATAATAATGTATAAGAGACAAGATCATAAATGATATAGGAGCTATCATGGGGAATGACATAACTATGACCAAATGTTTTTTGACAAAGTTGCCCACATGCATGAGCTTATGCTAATGTAGAAATACATTTTGAGGTCCTTTTTTAACACACTAAAAAAAATACATAATATATAAATCTAAATAATATAATGAAATAACATTAAAAAGTTTTACTTTCAAACTATAAAAATATACTTTTCTAAACTACGCACCAACAGCCCCACAAAACCGACATCTTGCTCTGAAAATATTTTAACATATTTAAACAGTTTCATAAAAAACGAATAAAAGATCTTATAACATTTACAATACTACAGTAATATTGAAAAGTGATATCACATACATCTATTTTATCTACAACAATATTTTTAAAAATTATATTACATACAACACTAAAAAGCAGTATTTCAGATGACCATATTGTATGTATCATGATATACAAGCAACAATATTATGGTAAGACAATATTTCCAAGTCATAGTTTGGTAAAAGACCGCAAGGTCAGTGCACCTACTGACAAACTCTTTGCCTCTGCACCCACATCCACAACACAGCGCAGGTACAGAGGCAACGTGTTTCCCTCATTTTCAAGGGAGCAACCCCATGCAAATAAGGAAAAGCCCCCTTTATTTTTTCATAGTGCACTGCTTTTCTAAACAGTTGGCTGTACTGGTGGTACGGCCATCGCAATTCGTCCACCATCTATAACAGAATTCTTGCATGGAAATGGGAAATATTACCACTCCTTAAATATACAGGTAGTCTGTAATAGTGTGTGTGTCATTCAAACCTTGAGGCACGCTAACCAGGCCTTACCCATGATGTTTATACATTCTGCCACTGTGGTCCTTAGTGCCAGCTAGCAACAGGACACTTTGGAGATGGATTTCTTTTGAAGATGCAATATATTAGTGTAGTATATTTCTGTTATTGAATTTTGCATGGTGATTTACCAGAAGTTTCTTATTTTAGGTGCCAGTGCATATGCAATTTGGCTGTGGATAATAACGTCTTACCTAAATTCACATTCAGCAAAGGATAGAAGATATAATATAGTATAGCTCAACGCGGTGGGAGAGAGGGGCGGACCACAGACCCCGCAGTCCTTGCAGCAGGAGCCGTCGACACTCTCTGCTACACGCCCGGAGGCGCCTACATATTGTAATTTGGCCTCCCCTGCACTGGAAGCTCAAGGCAGCGGGAGAGAGGAGGTGGACCACAGTCCCCAACACTCCTTGCAGGAGGAGCTGCCGACACTTTGCTTCACGCCTGGAGGCGCCTACATATTGCAGTCTGGCCTCCCGCTGCATTGGACGTGCCCGGGTGCGTGGCCGGGAGAAGAGTTAGCCAAGAGCAGGCCCATCTAAAAACGTTGTACTTATATAGCGCGCAACTACCCAGAGGTTTCTCGGTGCTGTACTCATACCGCTGTAGGAACCCTTCCTGGTTTTTCCCTGTGAAGTGTCCACACCTGGGCACCCCCATGGTGAAACCAGGCATCCCAGCGCTGTTGGGGCCCTTGTGGAGACTAAGCAAGCTATTGCCCAGAGTTGCAGCGTGGGACCCATGATTAGAATAGGCACTGAGGCGAGAATTTCAGGTTTGAGGAATTTTGAGCCCGGGACCCGCCGAGGCGGGAATCGAACCCTGGTCCCGGGCCAGAGTTCTGCATCAAGGTCTGCTGCTCGAACCATAGAGCCACACTTCTCCACCATCTATGCCTGTCCGTGGCTGGACAAGGCTGGGCTCGGCCCCCACTCCCCCCTCCCTTCGCTTGCAATTCTTAGGCCAAGCAGCTAAGGGTGAGTGACACATCTTTCTTTATACGACTTTCTGTTCGGCTCCCATCTCAATGGGAAAGAGGAAAGTACAAATATGGCAGCAGGTCTGCATAAACCCACTAGTATTGATACCATGCTGGAGAGGGCACTGGGGGTGTTAAGCTCTGAAATCGCCCTTTCTGAGTGAAGGCTCTCTCTTGGCCAAGTAAGCAGCTTTAGCAAAATCATGCACACTGGCTCTAACTCTGAACCTGAACCCAGGCACACTCAATGGGGGGCACAAGAGAGAACATTGATGGGTACATCGAAGACTCATATGACCCCCACCACCTCCAATGCAAATAACAATGCTGAGGCGGTCAGTAGACCCATTTTAACCCTAGAACCAGTAGTTAAGAGAAAGAGAGCGCCTAACTACAAGGCTCGTTCAAAAGCAAACCCGGTTGAAGGTACAAATGGAAAAGGGGGTGTAGGAGTTGTCCACAGACTCACTGTTGAGCTCATTTTTGGAATCCTTGGAAAAACATTTAACCCCCATAAAAGAGAGCCTATCCAATATAGAAAAGTGTTTGGCATCATTGAGGAAGTCCCCAGCAATATCAGCCCCCTCAATATGTTCAGCACCCAACTATCTGTCTGTGACTACTTTGGACAATATACCGGGTAGAGACAAGGCAATTGGCCACTCCAAGGAATTAATAGAATCCTCACAGCAGGACTTAACAGAATATACACAACAGTCACAACAGTCATGAGATCGCGTAAGTGTAGCGAAGGGCGGAATGGTTGCCTCGAGTAAGGCTGCTACGAGCTAGGAGGTGGATGGCCCAAATAATTGTGCAATCTCACACCGCCAGCGATCTAGCGCACTTTCAAATGATTTATTAACGCAGGAAGGAAAATCTATCTCTACTACTTTGCACCTTCTTCCGGAAGCTTTGCCTCATATTTCGGTTATGGTTGGGGTGCCCATGCTGAGAAATGCGAACAAGCTTGGAACAAGGTGATTTATTGGTGTGGGGCTAACATGAATTTTAAGCTGCTGGATAGAAATGATATTTTAATGATCAGATGAATAAGCTGGGTTGGGGTCATTCCAAAACATATATCAAGTGACTGTATCATAGTGAACTTTCTGCGGTCCAGTATCATAGAGAACTTACTGTGCCAAAAACCCCGAAGGCCCTTTTCAAAATCGTCCATTGTCACACTCTGTTGGGCTAATTTTATAGACCTCCCCCAAATGATACCTCATATTCTCCCTTGTGAATATTATTCAGATCCTTTGTGGGGCTTAGTAAGCAGCAATAGATATTTACCATTGGCTGACTGCAACAAGGTTGATTGGCAGGGTGTGCCCAGGCCAGCTGAGTCGGACGCCTTGAATGTAAGACCTGGGATTGTGAACTCTCAGCCACCCACAGTTTCGTCACAACAGGTTGCCCCTCGATGTTTTCAAACTGTCACCAAATTTACCATGCCATAAGGAAGGCCAAAATTGTTCCTGTCTCTAGTACCTCTTGCCCATTATGTACTTTGAGTTGTAAATTCGCTGTTTCATCACCCCAGGCAGAGCTGGCCCGCGATAAGTTAACACTATCACGGAATTTTCCATGCCTTGAGGAGGCTAATATTGTTTCTGCTCCTAGTATCGTGTGCCCACTATCTCTTTTAAGTTGGAATATTGCTGGTATACGCTCAAAGATCTCACTCCCAAAGTGGCAATTCTTGATAAAAACTTACAATATTTTGATATTCCAGGAAACGTGGGATACTGCCCCTAATGTTTTGGAAGGTTTCGCATGTTTTTCTCCATCAGCTGTATCATCTGTGTATGGGAGACCATCTGGGGGGCTTTCTATCTGGATATACTTGCTACTTAAGGGTAGAACAGAGGATATTCAAGTAAATGGGGAAAACTTCCAAGTAGTATATATCAGGTGGGGGAATTTGGAGTTGCATCTTGTGAATTTTTATAATAATGATTTCCACAGTATTCCTAACAAACGTTTTCTAGCTTTATTTGACTACATCTCCTCCATACTAGAAAAAAAGGTAAATGCGGGTCTACAATTATATGTTTGTTTGGTGGGTGATTTCAACACCAAACTCCCCCTTAAGAGTAGTGGTAATATTGCAATGGCTGATGTGGGAGGGGACATACAGGGTAGAGAGCCAGCGGCATTACTCAATTCATCAGATATGCATTATGCCTTAGAGGTAGCCGTAGGGACTGAGTAGGGATGCCAACGTTTAGAGGAATAAACTGCTCAACGGTTGTTTCATGCAACCTGGTAAATTGTTTCATCTATGGCGCCATCATACCCACTCAATTTGGTAACATTCCCTGTTGTAGCAGTATTTGATATCTCAGCCAGATTTCTATATTTGCAGCAGGTTCTAGCCAAATACGACCATCTACTGATCTGAGAGTATGTTGGAAACTGTCTGACCCCTGGCAACTTTGGAAAAAGTCATTGCAAAGACCACCACCTACCTTAGCGTTGAGCTGCGTAGCAGACTATGAGGAACAGGGAAAGGTAGTTAGCGCCTTTGTAGGCTTCTGCTAGAGGAACAAAGGGGCATATTATCAAGGGGGTTCATCTCCGCTTTTTTGGCTTTAAAAGCCAAGAAAGCGGAGATAAAATTATCTCCCTATTACCAAGCTGTCGCTAACACCAGTTAGCGACAGCTAGTAGGAGATAGCGACCATCTTGGGCCCCACTTTGCATGTCAGTGATATTTATCACTAATGACATGCAAAGTGGGCGGGCCAAGATGTTAGCGACTGGAAACAGTCGCTAACATCGCTATCTCCTATTACCAACTTTTGGAGATATTCGCGCTAAGCGCGAATATCTCCAAAAGCTAACACCTGGCCTGAGCAGTTCTTAGCCATGTTATCCAATGGGAGGTGGATAACATGGCTAGGAGCATTAGCTCGGTAATGCATGAATATCGCTGAGTTTTCAGCGATATTCATGCATTACGGCCGTTTTTTATCGCATTTGCGATAAACCTTGGTAATACCAAGGTTTATCTGCGATAAAAATCGCCGCAGCTCAGCGGTAAAATGTTGTCTCTAACCAAGCAATAGCGATAATTATCGCTATTGCTTGGTAATATGCCCCAAAATAACTTGTAGCAAGACCCATACTACAATGCCCTAGGTGGTCAGACCATGCTTGCTCACTTGCCAATCGATCATTACGTAGAGTCCTGTGTAAGGATTCAAAAGATCACACTGAGTTGGCTCGCATGAGAAAAGAATATAAAACTGTGGTCTCTCACAGAAGAAATGAGGTGGTCACTCAGCAATGGAAGGTTTTATCTGATAAGGGCCACACAAAGGACAGCAACTCATTTTGGAAAGGGGTGACAAGCATGCGCTCTCTTGGTCAGCCATCAACTTCTATTTTTTGCCAAATAGAGAGCGACGAATGGGTGACCCGTTTCTCTCAAATATACTCAGATAATGACACAAAATCTTTGTTTTTATTAGAGAAGGTTCCGATCTCTTTCAAAGTTTAACATTTTATCATTGATGAAGTGACAGCAGCGATCATACAGTGCAGCGGGCAAATTGACAGGACCCGATGGAGTTGACCTAAAAAAATGCAATTTGGCCATATGGGCTCCCTTGCTGACAAATGTTTTTAGTAGCACGATTTCTTCTATGACACCAAGTTCGTGGGTGAACTCCATCATAGTCCCCATTTTTTACAAAGGCGAATGTGCTAACTGCTACCGCCCAATTTCTTTAATTGATATACTGACCAAAAGTTTTGGTTGTGTTGTTTATAACAGGATTCTGTATTGGGTATGTGACAAGCACATCCTGGATTCCTACCAATACAGCTTCCGGGCTGGTATAGGCACAGTTGAGCAGTGTTTAAACTTCAATTTGGTAATAGGTAAGTACATGGTAGACCGGCGGTACTCAAAGTACGGCCAGCAAGCCTTTTGAGGCCCGCCAGGTCATTCCATGTGGCCCCCGTAGAAATCAGCAGGCAACATTTTTGCCTGTTGTAATTCCTCGGCGGGCCGCATTTGCCCGGAAACGCGTGAAAGGGGCCTGCGATGACAACCAGTGTCTCGCATGCTTACCCAAAGCCCCCGCCCTCATCTGCCTCTCTGGCATCACTTGCTCGCCCTTCCACTGACTACCTTGGCTGTACCAATTGTAAGTGCTGGTCACAGACAGTGTGGCCTCTTTAATCTCTCAATTTGTGCCACTAAAACAGAGCTGTCTGTAAGGCCCAGGGTAAGGGTTTCAGCCGAACCTGGAATTGTCTTCCTCATGGTCTCAGAGCAGACACATTGTGTAAACAGAATAAATAAAATAAGGCTCCAGCAAAGTCCTCAAATGGATCCCTGGGCTGCGCCTAGCCTTTTGTTTCATGGCATGACCTAACTTTAGGTGCATTGGATGCTATAGGGTCTCGTTTCACAACAGTGGTGCTATGGAACGTTTATAGGTGAAATTGGGGGAGATGCAGTTTATACACACAATTAAATTCCTCGGAGGCATCCCAGCATGATAATTGTGTATGAATACCAGCTTTCCAACTTTATTTAACCGTGCGATTCTGAGTGAAACGTTTATGTGCCAGTGTTGTGGAAAATATTTCTAACATTTTTTACAGGCAATTCAGCATGCTTTGTGCATTGCTTTAGAAAGTGTATTTCTTTTTAGTCATCCAGCGCCACCCTTCTGAGTCATGGCACAGATGTAGCATCAGGACTTTTATGCTGCAGAATTGAACAGCAAATAGTTATTGGCTTTGGCACACATTAGGTAGAGTCAGAGTTGAGGGGACAGGGGCACAGTGTGTACATAGAGGGCAGAGGCAGAATGAACCGGTAGAGGTAAGGGCAAGGGACAGAGAAAGGAAAAACACAGGGACTGGCAGATTCCGTATGAGTAAGGCATAAAAGCAGAATGAGAAGCGCAGTAAATTGATACTTGTATAGCGCACTACTCACCCGCAAGGGTCTCAAGGCGCTTGTACGAATACCGCTGTGGAACCCATCCTGGCTTTCCCTGTGAGGTGTCCACTCCTGGGCACCCCCAAGGTGGAGGCCAGGCATCCTTAGCATTGTGGGGGCCATTGTGGAGATTAAGCAAGCTATTGCCCAGAGTTGCAGAGTGAGACTCCATGATTGGAATAGGCACCGAGGCGAGAATTATCAGGTCCGTGGAATTTTGAGCCCAAGACCCGCCGAGGCAGGGAATTGAACCCTGGTCCTGGGCTAGACCTCTGCATCAGGGTCTGCCGCTCTAACCATTGAGCCACACTTCTCCAGTGAGTGCAGTGCAGTGCAGTGAGGAGGTATGGAAAGGTTAGGGGTTAACAGAAGAGAGCGAGGGAGTAGGAGCAATGTGAAATATGAGCACAGAGTAAGGGTATTGCAGGCTATGAAGAGTGTGAGGGGGCAGGAGCAGAGTAAGGACAGTAAGATTAGGCTGCTTTACATGTAAGGACTATATTGAGTGATATATATGGAAGGTGAGTGCTATGTCAAGGACACGGGCAAGGAAATATTTATTATTTATTTAATTATTATTTATTTAATTTGTATAGCGCTACAGCTACCCACCAAGGGGTTTCCCGGCGCTAGTAATTCAGAAATGCGTATTTTGCCAGTCAATATCAGATGTTAAAAAGCCACGTTTTTAATGCTTTCCTAAACTTCACATGGCTGACTTCCGAACGTAAGGAATGAGGCATCTTGTTCCAGAGGGATGGGCCTAAGAAGGCAAAGGATCTTCCCCCCATCCGTGATAATTTGATTTTGGGAATAATGAAATTATTAGCGGTTGCTGATCTAAGAACTCTCGAAGGTAAGTAAGGATGCACAAGGTTCCGCAGATATTTAGGAGCAGTTCCAGTTGAAATTTTGTGCATAAAGCATAGGGATTTGAACCTAATCCTATTTTCAATTTTCAACCAATGAAGGTCACGGATGTATTTAGTAGTGGGGCAGGACATAGGGATTTTGAAAAGAAGTCTCGCCGCTGCGTTTTGTACTAATTGCAGCCTTCTGATTGTAGCTTTCTTTGCCCTTAGGTACAGCACATTACTATAATCTAGCCTTGAAGTAATCAAGGCATTGATGACAGTTTTTTTGGTGCCATCAGGGAGCATCCAGCAGATCTTCTTTAAGTGAAGGGTATGACACAATAATGGAAACAACTGCTATAAGCCAGCAGCAGAGTGAAGGGAAGCAGCGAAGGGATAAAGCAGAACTGCAGGAAGGACAAAGGGACTGGCTTATCAGTAGAGTAAACCTTCAGTAGAGTGAAGATGTACAGGCACAATGAGTGGGTAGGCGCTGAGTGACACAGTAGGGCGCAAGCGAGGGTAGGGGTAGAGTGGTGCGTTAGCTTGCAATGAGAGGTTAGGCGTAGGATGAGGTGTTAGGGCACAATGAGAGGGTAGGCAGTGTGATAAGGTATGAAGAGAGTGAGAGAAATAATGTTGAATAAAGTAGACAAGTGTGGCACTGAAAAGGCCAGATAGGGGTAGACTGTGATGGAGAGAGAGCAGAAGTAGCATTAAAAAATCAAGGTGTGCAGAGGGTGAACGCAGTATAAGAAGTTGAGGCCAGAGTAGGTGCAAAATGACATGCTATGAGCATAGTGAAATAGAAGGACCAGGAAATGAGTATAACCAGAATGAAGAGGGGTAGAATAATGAGATGCTAGTAATAGAAAGTGGGGGTAGGGATAGTGTGAGAGGCATTTATGACATAAGGAAAGAATCACAGGTAGTGGGAGAGTTATAAGAAGTGGTGTACATTGAGGGTAGAACCATAGAAGAGTAAAGTGACAGAGTGCCAGGCTGCGGGACGGGTCAGGAAAAAAGTGAATTATTAATGTCAAAGTGGTGTGTAGAGGTATGATGAGGGGGTAAAGCAGAGAAATATGGCAAGCATGAAACAGTCATAAGGTAGGGTCCGAGTTAGAGCGCAGGGTTAGAGTGAATGCATAGGACCACAGCGGACCCTATGAACAGAGTCATTGAGTGTAGGGCTCAGGGAAGATTAGTAGTAGACGTGCTGCCTGATACATGCATTATTATGAAATGGCATGCACCTACATGAGATGGTGGCCATTTTAGAGATGACACTACAATACCTCTTCTGCATTGTTGGACAAGCTCATTGACTAGGAGAAGGCAGCGTGAGAAGGCAGCAGGTCTCTTGCCCATCATGCCGGTCATTGTGCCATTCTAAATGTGCATTACAGCCTGAGTACATGAATGCACATATTGTGTGAGCCCATGCATGCACATTACAGCATGGGACCATTTATGCATGTACTGTCTTGGGGTCAAGGATGCTTGTATTGCCTGGGGTTACATGCATGTGGTAAGTTTCATGAGCTTAGGTGTGCACAGCGGGCTGGATAGAGCACAGGAAACCTATGTCTGTCAATGCACTTTGCACGTACGCTTCTGAGTTTTGCTGGATGATCTTGGGGCTTGGTACTGTAAACTCTCAACAGGGCCATTAAGGGTTGTTCGGAGCGAGTTTAAGAGACATAGGGGTTTGAGTTGACTTCTGAGAGACAAATAAAGGGCGTGTCCAAGTGTCTGTGTAACTGAGTGCCTTAGAGCAGGGACTAGGTGCGTCTCAAAATAAGGCAAAGATGAAAAACTATGGTCAGAAACACACAGATCCCAGTAAAAATTAAAATATTGACAGTATTTATTCGGGGTACATACCATCACATATCACATTTCGAAATACAGCATTGTCTAGTAATGTTTTGAAAAGGGGGTGATTTTTTTTACCCCTGTAGTTCCGTCCCCAGTAATCTCGCCCCTCCTACCGTCCCCACCCCTACTGCGCAAGCCCATCTGTGCGGCCCTCTGCCACAAGCACGACTGAAATTTTGGCCCCCGAGAAAATGTTTGTGAGTACCCATGTGGTAGACAAACAGTCCACTTTGTATCTGAGGTTCATGGACTTATCCATGGCCTTCAATTGTGTAAATCGAAATAAGCTCTGGCAGCATCTCCAAGACATTGGACTTGATGGGACCCATATTCATATACTGGCTGCATTTTACTGCAATCCCTCAGCAAGGTTATGATATGGACAAAAAGGTGAACTATCAGACGTGGAGTGCGGCAGGGTTGTGTCCTTGATCCTTTATTATTTATTTTTTATATTAACAATCTGAGCACTCAATTGATAATCAGTACTTTAGATATCCCAAAGGTAAATGGCACCCCGTATCCACACTTCTGTTTGCAGATGATGCAGTCTTAATGGTCCACACACCAAAAGCTCTAAGAATGTTAGTCCACACTTTTGTGGCGTTCATGGCAAACTTGGATCTTTCCACTAATTTTGGTAAATCTTATATAATGACATGTGGGACCAAAAGATCTGTGGACCTCAGAAATACAATTGGTCAAAATGTTGTAGAAAGTACAAAAACCTTTTCGTATTTGGGGGTAACTTTTAGCACAACAGGATCTTGGGCACCACACGTCCAGCAAAAAAATTGGCTAGATCCATGGGTTTACTTCTTAGCCTCCCGTGCCTCTCCAAGGGATGGCCCCGCCCGGTGTTTCAAATCGACATCGCACAAAGTTCCACAACAGCTTTTTATGGGGTAGGCGTGTGGGGTTTTGCTGACTGTTCACCATTGCAGAGGGAGGAAAATAACTTTTGCAGGAGAGTTTAGGCTGTCCCAGCATTCTCATCAAATTTTATTTGCCAAAGTGAATTTGGGCTTATTTGTTTGAGTGATTAAACCGCCTATGCTGTGGCTTTCTACTTGGCGAAATGAGGATGCACCGCTATCAAGTGCCATACATAATTAGTGACTGTCTGAATTGCGACATGGACTTGTCAATCCCATAGTTATTTTACATGAAAACTATACTTGACGAGGTTGGTTGATAACATGCCTTCTCTGAAAACCGCCTCATATGCTTTTTTCAAAGAAAGACATGTATCCTCATTGTTATTAGCACAATTGCACGGTAAGAGGGTTGAGGAGGAATTACAGAAAACAACCATTGAAAAGTATCTATCCCTGAATATGGAGGCTAAATTAGACAGATATATATGGAAACCCAGGAAGTCCTGGGAGCATTCTCAGTTATTTAGGTTTAGAGCTGACACAGTAAAGTACGTACTTTGCTTTCCACGAGTATCAGTCCATCTTAGATGCAATTATATGCCTGTGTGGCAATGTTATCACTCAATCTATGACTCAGTTCCTCTTCTTCTGTAAATTTTATGTATTATATACCAAATGTTTCTTGGTCCCACTAATGAGATCTAGAAACTTGAGATGCTGTGCCCTAGCTCATCTTTTTCTCAAATGTCTCCCAGATGAAGAAACATGTTCTTTGTGATGCTGTTCGATCACGTAGAACTATTTTCTGTACTTAAAACATGTGATGCTTCTAGTCTCTTTATGGGTTGCTAGTCCTAAAAGATTCATGTATTTTACTTGTTTTTCGTATTCTGAGTTGTAACACTTGGCTCTGTGCAAAGCACAATTTAAATATGTATTAATTATGACTGCGTTCTCTTAAGATTTTCTATGTTTGATGTCATAAAGGATGTGTTATCACGCTATCCTGAAATGAGCTCGCTTGAACATGCAAGGGTAGCGCCAGATTATTATAACCATTAACATGGCAGACCATCAAGGTAGGTTTTTGTTTTTAAGTTTAGCCACAGGAAGTGGGGAGCGAGAAATGAGTCTCTGTTTTTAAATTTTAACTTTACTGTTTTACTGTGTGCTTTTATGGTTTGCCATGTGCAAACTGAATAAAGATAATGAATGAATGAATATAGCATACAGACATACAAGGTCGGTGATTGAACAAATATTTGGAATACTGAAACGACTTTCCAATGTGTACATAAAAGCGGCGCAGCATTGAAATATGCAGCAGGAACGTGTTGCAAAATAGTGGCATATTGTTCTACGTCGCATTACATATAAAAAAAAAGCTCTTCCGGTGGAAGCAATGGAGGATAATAAAGATGATAAGGATTTATCCCCTCTCATCAATCAAACTAAGATCATAATGCAAACAAAGCAACTGTCTTAGGAACAACACACACACAAATCATCAACTGACACACAAATCATCAACTGCTAGTATTAGAGTAAGTATTTTGATGTTCAATAATGTTAATAACTTAATTAAAGGAAAGGCAATAAATGGTAAAAAAGTATTTTTTCAAATGCAAAATAGAGCCAAACTTTATGCTTGAATTTTGTTTCACAATAATCACACATTTACAGAGTGTTAACATTACTGTCTCCCTTTTGTCTACCTTTCATTACAATCCTTCCTCAACTAGATGTAGGAGTAGTAGTGCCCTGCACTTCTGAGATTTGCTTTGTTCTACACCTTAAACTATCCCTCTCTTGCACGAACAAAGGGGCATATTGTCAAGGACAGGCGATACATTATCGCCGCTTTTATCGGCAGGAAACTGCCGATAAAGCGGCGATAATGGCCTTGATTATGGCCAATGATGAATTCCATTCGAAGCCCATGTTAGATGTGAACACATCTAACATGGGCTTCGATTGGAATTCATAGAGCATATTATCAAGGCCATTATCGCCGCTTTATCAGCAGTTTCCTGCCGATAAAAGCGGCGGTAATGAATCGCCCGTCCTTAATAATATGCCCCAAAGTTCTGCGGCTTGATGCCTCTTCACTCTCTTCCGCAGCAGCTCCTTCAGCCCTTCTTGCTTGTGTTTCTATCTGTTTAATTTATTTATTTATTTCCAGTTCTTTAGCAACATCGCTGCTGAAATGGCCGCGCTCAGTCTGTAGATCTAAAAGACCTGTAGCAGTAGCAAGGCGACCTACACATCTCTCCATGCTTTGCAATCTATTCCTTATATTCCTATGACAACGCGGTACAACAACTCTATCCAAATTCATTAATCCTCATAGTCGAGTTTCTGTCTCTGTGAAGGCACTGATTTCTGTACACATTGCCCAATGTGAATCATGAAAGTGATGAAAACCTGATGTCATGGCTTCCTCAAACCCACTCATTCTTTAGCCCAAAGAACGTATTGCCCTTGTCTGTTGTTTTTGTACTTGCAACATAGGCTTTTCTATAGCTTGAAATTGTCGACCAGATTGTATTTCAGCCTGTAACATATTTGGCCGATTCCAGTGGCGAAACAGGCTTTTAATATGTCCGAGTGTCTTCCTACTAACTCTTGCCACACACCTGTGGCCTTACTCTCCCCTCTCCCAATCCAAATGATAAGTAAAAGGTGTTCTGTCAATCTCCCACATCACCTCTCTTAATTGCCTTCCTCCTCTACCCAAATATAAAAATTAGTACCTGATGTCCTGCCAGATCTTCCTTCCCCGATATGCCCAAAGTCACACTGCAGAAAAGTGACATCGCGTTGACAACAGCTCTTCGAGAGTTGAATGAATGCAACCTGGAATCACTTTTTTTGTTGTGGTCTGGCAGAGACCAGCAGGTGACAGCAGATGTTGAGTATTCCATATATACCAGGGTCTGATATATGAACCCAACCTCGAGCACTACCAATGTGCAGTGTAAATGTGAGATCAATGTGTTATGCAATTCCAGCCCCCCTCGCCCCGATTAACCTTTACCCACTTCACTACACGGGACAGTATTGGGGAGTCCTGATGTACAATGGACCTGTGCCCAAACCAGCCCCCTCAATCATTCTGAAAGTTGCTAGTATTTTCTAGCCCTGCAAAGGGAGATATGTCAAATTCGAAGTGAACATCATAAAAGGATTTTATAGTGTCACCCTGAAGTAAGCCATTGAGCAATGGTACTCTGCGTGAAGCCCACCATCAAACAATAGCGTGGTACCAACCCCTAACCCTGCATTGCCTCAGACGAAAGCACAACAGTGAATGCAAGATTGAACCTTCAGCTTTGTATGTGCTACAATCCACAAGTCCAACATGGCATGGACCACGGGGGAAACAGGTCAGCCGTTTTTTCCTTCTAATAAAGGCAATTAAGACCAGGTTGGTTGCCTAATTTGTCACCATTCAAATGTCACTCACTTGGGTGTCTCAGCACAGTCGGGCAAGATATGGGAGCTGAGACCGGTGCTGCACTAAGTGGTATGAATACATGTCAGGGAATGTCAGGCCTGCAGACATGGTAGCAGCATGAAGTTCTAAGGGTTGATGCTGTGGTTACCTGCTAGCCCAGACGAAGTTCCATATGCTGGTGATACTGGATCACAACAATCTGGGAGGGATAATATTTTAAACAGATTAATAGTACCCTGGGGCAACTATCATTTTTATGAGATGCACCATGCCTCATATTGACAGTTGTAATTATGACCATCCAAGAACATCATTGTCTGTTTTGTCAATCAGAAGTTGTAGATTGTCCCACACTATGTGTTCCAAAGCTCTGTTAATCAGGACACTCAGGTGCATTAGAAGTGAGAGCCACCACATGAAATCGCGTGCCTTCGCTGTAGTTCTGTTCGAACTCTTGGAGATTAGCAATATCTCACTCTTATCCCAGCTTATACAGTAGCTGAAAAACAGGAAAAGAGTTGATGAGGGTAATCAAGTTGATAAGGGTAATCTTACCCTTAGGGATGTCTCAGGATCCCTAAGGGTAAGAAGGATGACATCCACATATAACAAGATCTTAGATAGACCGGCTGCCGTGCCACACTTCTTGCAGTGTCCAACTGGCTGATGTATGCCACTAGGGGCACAAGCGTGGCCAGGAAAAGGAGTGGAAATTTTGGGCCTCCCACATATAGGGAAGGTGTGTGTGAAAAAACCCTCAATGGGTGTCATAGAGCCATATCCATTTAGCCCAGATATTGAGGTCATTCTGGACCCTTTCCACCATAAAAAACTTAATTGGTCAAACACTTACTCGGTGTCCAACTAGACCACTATTGTGTCATCAAGATCATCCTTTATCAACTATAATATATATGGGAGAAATGTGATATAAAGTTGGTGTATTGGGTCAGCTAAAACCTTTTCTGCATAGTTATGTCTGGGAGAAACCCACCTGCAGATCATGGATCAGGCTCAGAGGAACCTTCCTCAGAAGTTCTGCTAGAACCTTGGCCAGTATCTTGATATTAGTCTTGATGACGGCAATGGGCCTGTAGTTAGAACGTTGCAGGTGGCCCTGATGTTGTTTGGTAACTAGAATGATAATCACCATGTTGACCTTCTTATGCAGTCCCCCGATGCTTCTACCTTATACAGACTTTACACAGAATTGAGACCAAAGTTTTTGGGATCTTATAGAATTCACATGGCAGGCTATCATCTCCCAGTGCTTTGCCACCAGGTAGCTCCAATATCACCTTCTCCATTTTCTCAATCATGATGTGGCCCCTGAGCAGTGCCTTTCATATGCAGAACGTTTCTCTGGGCTTGAAACATGGCAAGGCATTCGAGTCACATAATTGTTGAGAGAAATCTAGGAAAGCAGCAGTGATTTTGGTTGGAAGTTGCTGAGAGTATTGGAGTCATCACGGATAGTGGGGATGGTGGACTGGGATTGCCTTTGTTTAAGCTGGACCCCTGGGAGCCTGTTTGCTTTCTCCCACTGATCCTAATGTGCCAGCGCAGGTGAGTCAGACTATATTCTGCCCTGATTTTGAACAGTGCATAGAGATCAAGATTCTTTTATCCCAATTCTGGCATTGAGTTTCTAAGAGTCAGTTAGAATCCTAATCCCCCTCTCCATGATGATTTGGCATCTCTAAGTGCTATGGTTGTGTTTGGCCAAGTCATGCATCTTATTGCTTCTCAAGACATTCTTTCCCGCAGCCTATAAGGATTGTGGTAAGGACATTGATTCCTTATTCAAGTTTAAATAGTCATGGAGTTTATCCCTCAAGGCAGCCTTTCCTGCTGGGATTTTATACCTGACGACATTCACTCTACATCTCTTCGATGGTGGTGCTACGTGGCCCAATAGATGGGCAACTGTACTAGGGAATGATCCGAGATCTGCCCTCCAATAGGCAGCAGTCGGAGACAGATGTCAAAGCCGAGTTAGAGGCAAGAAATTGTCAATGTGGGATCTGGTGCTTGTGAATTTAGCAAATTTCATTCAACATTAATGGTATGCTATAATTCGTCCACATTGATAGTATGCCTCCTGCCTTCCTTCCTCCCAAAACTCCATGATTTTCTACAGCTGTCGTAGACCACGGCAACAAATAAGATGCACTTTTCCATGGTCAGGTGATGGCGATAGAAGGACTGCTTAACACCGACACTGTGGACTCCCAGCTTCTGCTGGTGTCTGGTTCATCTGTTATTAATGTGGCTGTGTTACCCGGCTGGCTCCAAGACAAACACTCTCCAACTTCCTTGCAGATGGCACTCACGTCCCTCAGTGGAAATGTTTGATTATGTACAAACATGGGCTATACCTTTTCACAAAAAGTAGCAAACTACTGCTTCACTGTGTGATTTGGGCTGCTTGCTGAAGAATGATTCTTCCCTGGCAGTACTGTGCCCTCGCAGATGCTTCTGGTCCAAGGGATAGTGTTTGGCTGCCTAGATGGCCAAGCTGGCAATTAACTAGAAAACAACAGTGATCAACTAGAACTAAGACATAGTCTAACTCTAGACTTCAGACTGCTTTTCAGAGGTCATACAAAACTCTAGCAGTGCCCAGTATAGTTGTTACAAAACTTCAGATGCACGTCCCTGAGAAGAGGCCAAAGTTGACTGAAACTGGTCCGGGTTGCTCATCTTTCTGTTCAGAGGAGAACTGGACAGGCAGTTTGGGCTGCGCTGTTGCTGTTAGAGCAGGACCACGGCTGAATGGCACATGTCTGGTCGCTGTCTGAAGTGGCATAGTGTGTAAAACCTATGAACTGTAAAGTGGCCCAAATCATAGGAAGAGGCAGAGACTGTTTGAAGGCATCCAGCCCATCACCTTGTGTTTAGCAACTGTAATGAAAGCAAACAATACTGCCCTTATTGGAGGACGACTTATTTTTTTCAACTATCTCCAGCAACAGACAGCTCAATCTGACAAAGTGAGTTCACTTTTATAGAGGTAACACTTGGGGATTCTTTAGGCTCCAACCTGTTCTTCATTTTGAGCCCAAGTAAACCCAGTGTGCTTTAAGAATTTACACAAGTTTATGGTTTGTATGCTTTACTATACTTGAGAGGTTACGTTCTCAGACTGATGTTTTATAAGAGGAATAAGATTGTATGAAGTGAGTTTGAAGTGAGGGTGACACCCAGCATATAGATATGTCCACACAACGGTGAACAACCTTTACAACGCAACTTTTACAACGTAGTGCCTTTACAACGCGGTATTTACAACGCAAACCATTACAACGCATTGCGCTGGGGGCGCTCTAGGATAGGAAATAGATTTAATTTACTATCCAACACCTTCCCTATTATCCACGGGGACTGGAGTTGGAATAGTAAATTAAACTATTCACTATCCAGCACCCCAAAGCGCTATGCGTTGTAAAGGCATGCGTTGTAAATACCGCGTTGTAAAGGCATGCGTGGTAAAAGCATGCGTTGTAATGTCATACATCCCCACACAACTATAGATAGATAAAAGTGGGTGCATGTGAGTTGCACTATAAGATGCAACAGGGTTCGTAATGTAGTAAAGATCAGGTTATGTTTCCAGGTGATAAGCGGAACCACCTTCATCTCAACACAGAAGATAATTTTGTATTATATAACCATTTTACAATGGAGTGAGCATATGTTTTTCGCGGGATATTCAAGTGAGAGTACTTCTAACACAACCTTATCCATTCTAGATCTAGCCGTTAACCATTATCCTCAGTAGGAAAACATCTGCGCCTAAAATGATGACTCACACTGATGAGCAATATACTTTTTTTTGTAATATTAATAAACATGGAAAAGAACGGAACACTATGCTATTTTTCTGAAGAGATGTTGGGTACTGGACTTTCCATTGTCATACAGAGGTATATGTTTTATGGATTACACTTAAAATTGAACTTGTGTGAATGCAAGAGTGGAGTCTCGTATATTTTGACGTGTGTTAACATACATGACCTTATGGTACACTCATTAGGACTAGGGGCTCGTGTCAACTATTCTTGCTAAGGTCAGTGGACCAGACAACCACTAGCATCCATCATACAAGCACTAGGGTACAGTGACCATATGTATTTTATCCGATTAGTGGGACAAGGATGTTGGGATGCACTAGCACCTCTTGCATCCTTTTTCCCTTCAGAAAACCAATGTCCTATATACCAATAGCATCTGTGGATTATTCTCGATTGCGAGCATGAGTTTGATTTGATCTGAGCACTATAGCAAGATTAAGAAGTAATGGCAGGTTAATAACTGATTCAAATTAACAACTGGCCTCTGACATTCACAACTCAATTAAGAAAGCGCTTAGTTCTATCCTTGGGGCTTGATGTTGATGTGGCAACCTTATCACCCACAAATCCACCACTGTGCAGGCGGGAGAGTGTTCTTCAGACCTGTGATCACAACATACAAGGCCAGGCCTAGGAAGCCCTGGGATGCAGGCACCTGTAAAGGAGGCTGACCTTCAGCTTGAATCTTGCCCTTTCATCTCCTTTACACTATGTCCTGACCCAAGCCTAGAAGAGGGAAGGGAAAAAGGGCTGGGAAACTGGAAGCCATCCTCATTCCAACCAAATCCAGCATGCAGAAAGGAATGCAAAATAGTCAAGTGGAGGGCGGCCCTAGATATCTGCCGGGTGTGATGTCTCCCTGTGGAAACAGATAGAACAGATGATATTATAGATGAGAGGGGCTTTTATAGCACATCCTTTTTAATGGAGGGGCATATCGCTTAATAAACGTTTTTGTGCATATTTCAGCCGGCGAGGTTCTTGCCTACTTGGGTGGTCTCACTATGAGGTATTTAAGGACTGGAACAGGATAGTTGATGCGACAAAAATGAACCCATAGAGTCCAATGCTTTTGTTCACCTAAATACAATGGTTTGGCTCAATCAATCTAATTCAAAACTTCTTTCGGCCAAAAGGCTGTGACACATCGTACTTGACACTCTTTGAACACTATTGCGACCCTTGACCCCTGACAGCCCTGGCCAGTTGTGCGTAGGGACACAGTCAATTTGGTGCCTTACACAGTTAGTGGCTCATAGTGGTATATTATGGAGAGGGGAAGAACTTTGAGTGGATTTACAAGCTAGATCTCCCGCCATTCGCTCCCTATTTAGTGAGAGGGAAGTCCTGCCCTCCTCTGTGGGCCCGCCTCCTGTCACTCACGTTATTACCTCAGCACTGCCGTGCAGAGTAATGTTCTCGGCGAGAATCAATTAAAGCTCGGTATGACCTAAGATTTATAATCGCACAAGTTTATGAATTAACCTCCTCATCCAGGAGTTTACTTGGAGATATTTTCGAGTCGCCATTGCTGTGAAGAGGTCCTTCATTGCAGACACGTGAGCGGTGGTTCTGCCAGACGCAGGCAGCAAAGCCTTCTGGGTAACTGTGATAAAGTGGCCAACAGGCCGTGTTCTAAACATGTCCTCCGAGCTGCCCGCAGATAGCAGCTCACTGCAAAATGTTTAAATCTTATTCAAAAATGAAAATAATGCATTAAATTGCAGCTCAGCCGGCGGTGTGACACGGCAGGGTAGTTAGTTTGAGCTTGTAATTGGAGGGCAACGGATTGCAGCTGCATTTTACCGTAGCCCTGATGTTGCAGCCTGTTTCCATACCGTGGTGGGACACGGTATAGTTTCCCATCCAGTCGATGGGAAAATGTGAAGGGCAATGTGTGCATGGGTATTTCTTTGTGTAATTTCATGTTCATGCAAAGTGATTGTCTTTAGTATTTGTGCGGGCATTCATGGAAGCTCACAAGTTTTACGTTTTTTGCGTAGTTTAGCTCAATCTTTCCAGGTCCTACGGAACGAGATTAATGTATGGATTACACATATGTGCTATTTACATATGTTTATAATTAAGAGGAGAAACTACAAACTCCCTCTGTCACACTCTCCTCCTGGAGGTGATGAGCGCACCAGATTTACACCATGTGTAAATGAATGGTAGATGTGACTGTTTGGTGTTACTGTTTGGATGCTGTTTTCCAAACGACATTGTCACAGGCTTAACCTGGTGGGAAGTTCCCGTGAAGACTGGAAGACAGTGCAATTTGCCCTCTTCTGTATAGCGGCACTTATATATAACCCCGCACAAATTGTGCTTGAACCCGGTTTTTAAATATGTTTTACTCTTACAAATGGTACCAATAAAGAATTATACCTACATTTATACAATAGAAAGCAATGTGAAGATGATATAGCGTAAAATATTTAGTTACACCACATGTCCATGCTAACACCCTGTTTCTTCTTGCTGGAAGACTGCTTGTACAAAGATTGTAAAGGTGTGGGTTACGCGCCCTTTCCTGAATTGGAATAATGAAGGAGGAAAGAGAGTGACAAGTTGTGTTTTTGTGCTTCAAAGGGAAACAGTTGATGCCCTCAGGTGTTTTCTTGGTTGTCAGAGAGCGACTCTATACTTTGTTGCCTTTTATATCAGGTTTCACAGCTTTCATAGATCACGGGGAGGGAAAGTGACAACAATAAGAGAGTGACAGTGCGTGCATATTTATAGAGATAAAACAATATATAAACATGCCATAATAAACTCTCCCTCCATTCATCCATTTCAACTTGGCAGGCTAAAAAAGCTATCCAAACATGAAAATATGAATCCTGTGTGAGTTGAATCACTCTTTATTACAGAGTAGGGTCAGATATTGAAGAATCTACCTTCAGCATCACAATGCTGTGTTCACTTTAATAAGCTAAAAGTGCTGCTCTCACCTGGGCGTACCATGGATGGTGGTGCTGGGTTTCAAACTTTTGTCAATATTGTGCCTTCCTCCTCAATAGTCAAAGCAATATCACAGATGCTGACCCCACAGCAGATGACGGGCAATTTGCAGCAACGAGAGTGAATAACTTACAATACAATGCACCACGTACAGAGCGATGCGCCACAAAGTTGAAACAACTATGTCATAGATGAGTTATATACCATGCATAGAAAGCTCTTAGGACCTTTCTGCAATGTCAATCAGTTAGCCTCAATTGTGTGGAACCATTGATTCGTTCAACAGCAGATTCTTATTCCTAAATCTTCCTCTCGCCCAAGCCCTAGACCCTTCCTTAGTCACTTTACTCCTCACGGAGCTATTCTGTTTCTTCAATTCTATTCATTCGTCCTCCTTTTTTGCTCTGTCCCAAATGCTTTTTTTTCAACTATCAACTTCAGTTACTCCATAGTCGAAGTAGACATTTCATCAACACTTTGCACAAATGCAACTCATTCTTTTCCTATTCAGACCACTGGCGTTATGAAACTGGAGGGGGCCTCCATTCAATGCACATGGAGTGGGCCCCCCACGTTCTGAACCCAGTCAGGAGCTCTCAGATCGGGGGCCCTCTGCCCATACACAGTGTCGGGGGCCTGGAGCTCGGGCTGCAAGGACTTTTGTTATGCCACTGATTCAGACACTTATCCTGACCTGCTGTCTGTGTATTCCATATGTACATTCTAATCCATGAAACAATCCTTGGGTCTCCCTTCTACGGCCCTCGGTTGGCTTATAGCATCTTCCACTGCGTATGGCACAGGGTTCTGTAGGCGTGAACACTACTTTTCCATAGGAAACACTGTCAGCCTTCTATACTTCATCTCCCTAAAGCCAGCTAGTACAACCATGACAGCTTAATAACATTATAAGCACATTCTGACCTCAACCAAACTTGCACGAAGTACTAACATGCTAAGCAGTAGTTAATGATGGCATTGGTTTATGTAATAGATGAGTGTGCACGGTATTTACATCAGTAGTAAGGGCTTGAAGATAGGATGCTCCAGGTTAGGTAGTGAACATAGACTGAACCCTTGTAGGGAAGTTCTCATCAATAGCTTTGTGGCTAAGAACTACTGAGTCAAAAAAGTCACATTGACCAGTCAGAAAAGGCTTGCGTAACTACTTATGTAGCTGAACAGAAATATTTCAGAGCCACATATTTCACAAACAGCTTGGCTAATATTTTTTTTTACAAATATTGTTAGTCCAAATATGAATAACATGTAAATTACTGGTCGTCCAATGTGTGGCCCTTCTAGCAGGGGGCTTTTACCACGCATGCTTTTACAACGCAGGTTTTTCAACGCAAATCGTTACAACGACTTGCGTTGGGGGTGCTGGATAGTGAATAGTTTAATTTACTATTCCAACTCCAGTCCCCGTGGATAGTAGGGAAGGTGTTGGATAGTAAATTAAACTAAAATATTACCCATCCTAGAACGCCCCGCAGCGCAATTCGTTGTAATGACTTGCGTTGAAAAACCTGCGTTGTAAAGGCACTGCGTGGTAAAAGTTGCGTCGTAAAGGATGTTTCCCTCTAGCAGTTTAATGGCTCGTAGCTTTCGCCTGCATTGAACTGCAGTGGGTCATGCCCTCGTAAGCTAGGCTCTGGCCACACATCTCTCCTTAACATCACAGTATCCATTACATAGGACTTTCTTTTCCTCTAACCACTGTCTCTTTGGGGTAATACAGCCCCTGATCCTCCAGAGTGGTGGAGAGGAGAGCAATCACCGCCTTTCTATAAATATTAAAGCGGCTCCTCAGTGCTCTATCTCACCTTCAAACAAAGTACTTGAGGCCACTTGCAGATGCAAGAGGTTCTCACAGAGCATATTCAACTCATCATAATAATTCAATTTTATCACGGGGAGCGATGCCTTTAAGCTGTTGAAGTGTTAAGAGCTCATGCGGGCAAGAGTGCGACTAAATATAACAGCAGTGAGTGTCGCTTAAGATAAGGTGCCCTCCACATTTAGATCTAGAGGGGTGACACCAGCAGAAGGCCAGTGGTGCACACAGCTGGTTCACGGAGCGGGCACTGTTGGCTGAATTCTAACATGGCGGTGCTGTGAGAGGCACCTGGCAGACAGAGGGCAATTTTTGTCCATTTTTGTAGAAAGAGGCCCTTAAGCGAAGAGTCCGCAGAGGGAACTAAAAGTCTTCAATAAAGACCCAAGTGGCGGAAAGTGGGGTGACAGAGAAAATGGACAGACAAGATTGACCCAAACCCTTGGGTACTTTTCACATCACCCACTTCATGGAGTTACGGAACTACCAGGATATGTAGTTTTTTCATCATCACACTATGCCCAATTATAGTGTAATGCGGACCCGTATGTAATTGGGTTCCAATATCTCAAGAATTCTGTGCCACGTATACACGTCTGCACGTCTTTCCACAGCTGTTTATCCAAACTTGAGATGTGATATATCAGCATTAAAGATTTTATATTTCCTATAAACTTTGAATTGTTCGGTTCCGGGGTCAAGATTGAAGAATGTATATTGTTGGAATGAATGACTGTAGATGATAAGCTGTGATTGATCAAGTTTCCAAAGGGAGTTCTTCTGACTTTTCAGTCAAGAATAGATATGTACGATCTTTACAATGTTAATGTTGTAACTTACTGACTTAATGGAAAGCAACTCTGTAGTTAGAGACAGCTGTTTGCTAGGCACTGCCACAGAATCAAATGTAATAAAGACGATAGAGTAACAAATAATTAAGCAAGATTTGTTTACTTTGCTCATTTGGGCCTTGTGCACATATTTCTACATAATTTCTATGGATTTAATGTCTGCACAAAAAGCTGGGAAGAAATGTAGTATACGTTCTACAAATTGAAAACCGTCCTAAAAGCAATATTAACAACGTTTGTAGCACATCAAAGACAGCCTACAATCAGTAATGTCTGGTTGTACCGTAGGAAACTATGGTTGATTCAACCGAAGCTAAAGCAGTTCTCAATAATTAACAATTACTTATTTTGTTTTTTATCTTGGCACCCTTGAGAAAGTCCAGTACATGGATAAAACACATGTCGGCTGTGTTCACTTGATGAAATATCTCAATTCAATCAACTTGATTCAATGAACTCTATATGGCTTGACTTTGTTTCATTTAGGATGTAATTAGTCCATGTAAATGTAGGTCTTGATTTAATCAAAAAGCTCCATGAACTGTATATAGCTTTCATTATTGGGTTCATGAATTGTGCACCAATGTGCAAAATATAACTGCACTAAATACTGGATTGCGCTACTAAATATTGACACCAAGACTATCGTGGTACAAGAATACTGAAGATAGAATGTCATGGGACAAAATATCAAAAGGTAAGTGCATATATGGGGAAGTATAGTGTTAATATTCCTAACTTCACATCTTTGTACCTTGAAGATTTATATACCAGATAGGTAGATATACGTGGAGTTAAGTATAGGAAATCTAGACTTACTTACCTTTCAAAATTGTATTTTCGATATTCGTTACACCAAACTCTGGGGGACTGTTCCATTATGTGGCTATATTTTGGGGGCAGCCAAAAGGAAAGTGGCAGCAGCATGGAACAAGCATTTACAATGCAATGGTTTCGCCTTTGGAAAAGTTAGAGCTATTGGCATTGTAAATGACAAAATTTGTATTTATGTGTTGGTTTTGAAAACAGATACATAAATGGCATTGTCATATACATTGCCATTAGCCTCTGCAGTCACTCTGCAGTCCCTAGCACTCTATAGCACTCCCTAGTCACTCTGCAGTCCCTAGCACTCCCTAGCACTCCCTAGTCACTCTGCACTCCCTAGCACTCCCTAGTCACTCTGCACTCCCTCGCACTCCCTTGCACTCTGCACTCCCTAGCACTCCCTAGTCACTCTGCACTCCCTTGCACTCTGCACTCCCTAGCACTCCCTAGTCACTCTGCACTCCCTAGCACTCCCTAGTCACTCTGCACTCCCTAGCACTCCCTAGTCAAATCAAATCAAATCAAATCAAATCATCTTTATTCGGTTTCCGTTTGTGAAAAACCATAAAAGTACAAAATACAGTAAACATTTAAAAAAGAAAGAAACGTTGAATTCATTCAATACTAAAATCATACTTAAAAAGAAACATTTTACTGACAGAATACTTTTTAAGTGAGATGATCACTCCCTAGTCACTCTGCACTCCCTAGCATTCTGCAGTCACTCTGCACTCCCTAGCACTCCCTCACACTTTCTAGCAGTCACTCTGCAGTCACTCTGCAGTCCCTAGCACTCCCTAGCACTCTGCAGTCACTCTGCACTCCCTAGCACTCCCTAGCACTCTGCAGTCACTCTCCACTCCCTAGCACTCCCTAGTCACTCTCCACTCCCTAGCACTACCTAGTCACTCTGCACTCCCTAGCACTCCCTAGTCACTCTGCACTCCCTAGCACTCCCTAGTCACTCTGCACTCCCTAGTCACTCTGCACTCCCTAGTCACTCCCTAGTCACTCCCTAGCACTCCCTAGCACTCCCTAGCACTCCCTAGCACTCTGCACTCCCTAGCACTCCCTAGCACTCCCTAGTCACTCTGCACTCGCTAGCACTCCCTAGTCACTCTGCACTCCCTAGCACTCTGCAGTCACTCTGCACTCTCTAGCACTCCCTAGTCACTCTGCACTCCCTAGCACTCCCTAGCACTCTACAGTCACTCTGCACTCCCTAGCACTCCCTAGCACTCTGCAGTCACTCTGCACTCCCTAGCACTCCCTAGCACACCCTAGCACTCTGCACTCCCTAGTCACTCTGCACTCCCTAGCACTCCCTAGCTCTCCCTAGCACTCTGCAGTCACTCTGCACTCCCTAGCACTCCCTAGTCACTCTGCACTCCCTAGCACTGCCTAGTCACTCTGCACTCCCTAGCACTCCCTAGTCACTCTGCACTCCCTAGCACTCCCTAGTCACTCTGCACTCCCTAGCACTCCCTAGTCACTCTGCACTCTGCACTCACTACTCTGCGGGTGACAGTGCTCCCCATGTCGGCCGCGTCAAAGGGGTGACAGTGGTCGCCATGCAACCCATGTCACAGCGGCGGGTGACAGTGCTCGCCATGTCGGCTGTGTCAAAGGGGTGACAACGGTCGCCATGCTGGCCGTTGCACAGCTGGTGACAGTGGTAGCCATGCCGGCCATTGCACAGCTGGTGACAGTGGTCGCCATGCTGACCGTTGCACAGCTGGTGACAGTGGTCGCCATGTTGCCCGTTGCACAGCCTGTGACAGTGGTTGCCAAGCCGGCTGTGTCACAGGGGTGACAGTGGTCGCCATGACGGCTGTGTCACAGCTGATGACAGTGGTTTGAATGCCGGTTGTGTCGCGGCGGGTGGCAGTGCACCCCATGCCGGCCGTGTCACGGGGTAACAGTGGTCTGTGACAGTGGGCGCCATGCCTCCCGTGTCACAGCGGCAGGTGACAGTGCTCGCTATGTCGGCCGTGTCAAAGGGGTGACAGTGGTCGCCATGCTGGCCGTTGCACAGCTGGTGACAGTGGTCGCCATGCTGGCCGTTGCACAGCTGGTGACAGTGGTCGCCATGCTGGACGGTACACAGCTGGTGACAGTGGTCGCCGTGCGGCTGTGTCACAGCGGCGGGTGACAGTGCTCACCATGTCGGCCGTGTCACAGCTGGTGACAGTGGTCGCCATGCCGGCAATTGCACAGCTGGTGACAGTGGTCGCCATACTTTCCGTGTCACAGTGTTGACAGTGGCCGCCATGCTGGCCGTGTCACAGCGGGTGACAGTGGTCGCCATGCCGACCATTGCACAGCTGGTGACAATGGTCGCCATGCTGGCCGTGTCACAGCGGGTAACAGTGGTCGCCATGCCGGCCGTTGCACAGCTGGTTTCAGTGGTTGCTATGCTGGCCGTTGCACAGCGGGTGACAGTGGTCGCCGTGCTGGCCGTTGCACAGCGGGTGACAGTGGTCGCCATGCTGGCCGTGTCACAGCGGGTGACAGTGGTCGCCATGCTGGCCGTTGCACAGCTGGTTTCAGTGGTTGCTATGCTGGCCGTTGCACAGCAGGTGACAGTGGTCGCCGTGCTGGCCGTTGCACAGCGGGTGACAGTGGTCGCCATGCCGTCCGTGTCACAGGGGTGACAATGGTCTCCATGATGGCCGTGTCACAGCTGATGACAGTGGTTGCAATGCCGGCTGTGTCACGGGGTGACAGTGGTCCGTGACAGTGGGCGCCATGCCTCCCGTGTCACAGCTGGTGACAGTGGGCACCATGCCTCCCGTGTCACAGCTGGTGACAGTGGGCGCCATGCCAACCGTGTCACACCTTGCGTACCCCGTTCTTCTGTTTCTGGATGTTTACTGTTTTTGGCCGAGATTGTAAACAGATCCGACACTCGCTAAAGAAAGCTCTTTAGCGGATTAGCCTGTGTAATGAATTACCGCCAAAAAGCATGTTTTGTGACATTAAAACAACAAAAAACGGAGCAGGATTTTCAAGGAATTCAGGCCCTAGACAAGGAGAAGAAGAGATAAGCTGTGCAAACAGGCAGGCATGTCTTGTAAGACGCAGGCCCCTTTAAAGTGCCCAAGAGCAAACATGCTGGGGGTATTGTGAAAACACAAAGCACACAGGAAGGACGGCTCCTGCCTGAGCCCGGCTGCCATTAGTCACCGGGGGGGCCAGTGCTCGGAGCTCGGGCCCCCCCTGACAATGGCTTCTGCAGCTGAGGTCAGTCCCCGGCCCCCTGTTTGTTCACCAGGGCAGGCCGAGCCGCAGGGAGGCTCATTTAACGCGTCACCCCCAGGCTGGGACACAAAGGCCCGAGATTGGAGGGGAGGGGGTGTGTGCAGGGCGTGGGGGGCGGTGTGTGGTGGGGGGGCACTCACCGGGTTCTGCTGCTCTCTGACAATGTACTGGGGTCACCGTCTCAAAAGACGGGGTGAGGGCGGCGGCCCTGCCTGAGTGGCATACTTACAGTTCCCCTCTAGCGCTTGTTAACACAGTATGTTTTTCCCAGGCACTATAAACAGCTGATAATGTTTCTCTCCTTTTTAATGACACTCTGGTTGCAAAAGCTTAATAAATGGAAACCTGGGGCGAGAAACACGTCCCTTTTATCAGTTATTTATAGTGCTTGGAAAAAATACTGAGGTTGCAAGCGCTATAGTAACACAATTTATGTTTAGAATACTTAGTATAAATTTTTTTTATTACAATCTTTATTGTCTGTATTAGTTGTAATCCTGGCTCACGTCTATTGGCCTGACTGGGCAGAAGCATCAGAACACACGGTTTGTGAGGGGAAAGCTCAGGAGTGGATGGGCACGTGGGATCTCGGAGGGCGGGGGGGAAGGGGGGCAAAGGATTCCGCTGGTAATCAAAGCCCTAGGGTTTCAATAGAAGCCGCTCCAGTCCAGTCCATACGACGAGAGATGGAGGCCTGGGGAGGAGAGAGGGGCAGATAAACAAAGAGGCCAAACAGTGAATGTGCATAAGATTGACGGGCACACGGACAGCGGGCGGGGGGACGGCCACACGGACAGCGGGAAGGGGGACAGGCCCACGGACAGCAGGAGGGGGGGTGGGAATGGGCTCACGGACAGCGGGAGGGGGGCGGGAATGGACAGCGGGACATCGCGCAAGCCACCCCTGCTAAGGACACTTCCGAAATGGCGAAAACAAAGTTTTAAAAAAACACGCCCACAGCCGCATGACGTGGGCAAAATGCGAAAAACTGTCGAACGCCCACGAATCTGGTCCGGCCATGACGGACAGATCTCTGTTCCAATGGCTAGCCTCCATTTATGGAGCTAGCCAATGGAATAGAGAGGCGGCACAAACATCCATAGTGTAACTCATAAGATTTCGCCTGCGCGAAAGTCTGCTGCGCAGCTTTTGGCGAGGTGAAACCTAAACAACTGGAGGCCCCCTTCCTTTACCAATGGCACGCCCGGCGTGTAGCGAGCTCTGGTCCTTGAGCGCATGACCGATATTATGACGGACTCACGTAAAGGGTTTGATTATATCTGGAGTCCTTTGGCTGGGTATCTCTCTGAGGGTTTGCCCACTCTTTGCCTGTGGCCCCAGACTGCAGGCCCTTCATCTCTTTCAAACTTAGCAAAATTAGACTCCGTTGTGATCCCTTCAGGGGGCCATAGACCCCAGGGCCTAAGCACCTCCCTGCATGTGCGTTTCTCCCGCTCCCCGTGTCCGGGGGTGGTGGGTCTTGCGATATTCCCATGGTTAGGCCTTGCCTGCTCCACGCTCTCCCAAGAAAACTGTAGTCAATAAGTAGCACGTGACAGTTTAGTTGTTTTTCATTTTGTTTATTTTGTTGGCTCTTGCTCACTCGGTAAAGGTGCCTTGGGAGATATGTGGGCTGTGTGAGACATATGTGATTCGAAAATGGGGGAAGTTGTACCTGAATATTGCAAGGGTAATGCCGAGAACTTTTGAGGAAGATGTGTTTTATCTTTAGCTATCTGACGATCTTGGCTTGCGGTACCGCTATATTGAGCCTCATAAGTTGTAACCATTTTTAGGAAAATTAAAAAAAAGATTTTGAGGGGAAAAAAAGATACACCCTCCAGGAGAGGGGTCACAATGAGAAATATATATGTATTTCTCCTCGTTTTTTTCCTCTTTCTATGTGTGCTGCAATCTGCAAAAAACAAAAACAATCCAGCATGGTACAAGGGTGCCTGCGTTGGAGCTAGGCAGCCCATTGTGCGCAAGCGCTGGAGAGAGGACAGGAATGGTCCGTACTGCTTTAAATACGGCCCAGTGCAGCAAGGTGAACTTGCTGCGCTGTACTGCGTTGTGTTACTTTACAATGAATATGGGCTTAACCCCTTCCATGTGCCCGTCGGCTAACGGCCGTCGCGTGCAGTACCTCCGTAGTGCTGCGTACGTCCGTTGGCCGCCGCGGCCCCGCCCACTCATCAAAGCTGCCGCACCGCGGCGGAATTGCCGACGCGGTTACGAGGTTAAGGGTCTAAACCTACATTGGCCTGCATAATTTCCAAGGAAGACAGTCACTCACTCACTCATCGCCAGCAGACTGGACTACGGAAACGCTCTCTACGTCGGCATCAACAAGTCCCTTCTCCGCAAACTCCAGACAATACAGAACACTGCGGCCAGACTCGTCCTCTGCATCTCCCGGCATGAACACATCAGCCAACATCTACGGAGACTCCACTGGCTCCCCGTGTAGAAAAGAATCACCTTCAAAATCCTCACTCACACCTGCAAATGCCTACACAACAACGGACCCAAATACCTCAATGACAGAATAAACTTCCACGTACCCAAAAGAAACCTCCGATCAGCCAACCTCGCACTGGCTGAAACCCCTCACAGCCACAGATACAGAGCAGGCGGAAGATCATTCTCTCACATCGCAGCCAAGACCTGGACCTGGACCGAGCTACCAGCAGCCATCAGGCGCGCCCCCTCCCTGAACACCTTCACGAGGACTCTCAAGACCTGGCTTTTCGGCTCAACGGAGTTGCGTACCCACTTCCCCCAGAGCCTTGGGACCCGCACGGGTGAGTAGCATGCTTACAATTCCCTGACTGATTGATTGAGAGTAAGTCGCAGCTCTGAGATAGTCAACTATTAAACATGGAAACTTGCACTTATCCAGTTTGGGGTCCAATAGTAATGTGTTCCCAGAACAATTATTACGTCTGGACTTAGTAACTGATAACTGTCCTCGGACCTCATACTGGCCATACTTTCCATGAAAGCCTCCAAGATATAAAATGTACAAATATAAATTAATTTTCAGTAAACAAGTTTTTGGTGTCATCTTTCACATCGAGAAAAGTTCCTTCAACGAGAACTAATAAAGAAGTTGAATAGGTACTTCCTACATGGAGTAGATCAGTCCAATTATAGGATGCAGCATGTGTGTGGAAGCAGAGCTGGCCTTGGGCATCGGCAAGCTGAGCCAGATCTGGGACATTAATATTTCGAGGGGTGCTGCTGGGGGTTGCCTGACATAATGTTATGCAAACAGCTTCTCGTCCATCCCACTTGGTCTCAATCAGGTCTAGTTAAAGACTTTGTAATCAGCCCTTAATGTATCTCAGTGTAATTGTTAGAACCTTATCAACCCCCTGCCCTCCTCCCAACTTCCTCACACCGCCTTCTGTCACACAGCAACGACCCCCACCTACCCCCACAACAAATACCAAATTTCCTGCCCAGAGCGCTGTCCTGGTCAATACAATTTAGGGCTGGCCCTGAGTGAAAGGTAATTCCAAGTTTCATAAAAACATTAAAAGTCACATTAATTTCTGGTGTCATCTTTTATTCTAATTTCAAACATAGCAGAATATGCTGAAGTATATATTATAAAACGTTCCAGGAATTTGCATGGCCTCGTGGTGCAGTCTAGGGGTGCCTTCCAAACAAATGCGAAATTCTACAGAATAATTGGCCCATTTACAAAATGGGAAGTTACATTTAGAACCTCACAACCTCAAACCATATGTTGGCAAACCACTGAAATGTTAGAAACAAAAAGTATAAAACAACTGCAAACCACCTGCTGAAACAGAAAACTGTTAGTGTGTGTTGCACAGGTGTCCCTTTCGGTGACAGTGCCCTTTGAAAAACAAAGGAATGTCATGTACAGCTTGTATTACCAATTAATTCAGAAATAGACAAAATAGACTGAAGGTAATAGTCTCTTATTGCATTAAACAGATGGTCACATGTGCGTTCTCGAATCCCAGCTCCTGTTGCATAAGACAGGCCAAGATATGTTTAAAACAAACATTCCAGAGTATATCCAGCAACACCTGGAAAGGCCAAACCAAAAGCAAGAACATTTTGCTTAGGTGATGCCTGTTGCACACGACCACTTGTAAGACTGCCACCTCAATAGTATTTTACAAGACTGGTCAAAATATTCATACAAAAACAGGTAACAAAAATCAGGAAATCATTCAAATCCAGTATTCCACTTTGGAGTTGAAATTTAAAGCAAAAACATAAGTGGAAAACACATCTAATGAACAAGTGGCGTAAAACTAAATCAGGAGCTCTCCCTGCAGAATGTGATGAAGGCCCCTTGAGCAGAGACGTTTTAAGGCATAGGCAAAGTGGGTTCTGGCCCAGGGCCCCTGCCTTTGAAGGGGCACCCTGATAGAGCCAGCTCTGTTCTGTAGAGTCTCATTCTAATGACCTTAATAATTCTTACACAGTATTGTGTTGAATACTGTTTTCCTTTCATTTACTTTTTAATGTAGGTGGTGTGTGAGAGTTTATTACAGACATTTTGCAGAGTAATGTGTTTATGTAACATTCATATAAAAAGTTTATTTTATATCAAAACAGGACCTCACATATGAGAAATGGGAGGGTGTCACCGAGATTATTTGCAGAAATATTAGTGAGCTGCTGCTGTGTTACAATATGGAAAACACATGCCATTATCCCCGAATATTAGATGTAAACACATTAAGTTACCTGACCAAAGAGGGAGTGAAAAAGCTGAAACTGGATCATAATTTCAAAGCTGTTCTGAACAGGGGCCCCCAAAATAGGCTTGGCCCAAGGCCCCCAAAATCCTTACGATGTACCTGGCCTTGAGTCTCCCATATCTCACAGATATTCATTGGCCTTGGACTGAAAGCATTCCCCTTGAAGGTTTGGGGCACTGACCTGGAAAGTTTGGGCACCCCCATGCACCTGCAGCCCGCCGCCCCTGTAAAGAACATTAATGTTGTTGAAGCTATTCTCCAATTACTTTTAAAGCAAATAGTGGCAGAACTGCAGTATTAAAAAGGAAACAGAGGATTTTACATAAACTGTTAATCGTATACTAGCTCCTGGTCCTCCCAGAACCCGAAAATATGCACAAATAGCAACTTTTTTTTTCCGAGAAAGGTGGCAACCTACGCAGGTGCAGTCCTGCCCTCTAGTTTCAAGAGTGCGCATGCGCATGAAGCCCGACTCCCGTCCTTACGTGAGGTCAACACCTGCCAGGACATATTTTGCGTGTTGTCAGGCTCCGGTGGGAACCGGTCATTTTGCAGCCGAGCCAGGAGCTAACAAAAGACAAAGCGGTTTCAGCGTTTCTCACTCTGCAGTTCAACAGCCCCGAGTTAAAACCGAAAGAGTGCCAAAGGTCAGCTTGTACCAGGCCACAGTGATCTTGCTTTGAAGTAGTGTGGCAGCCAACCGTGGGGTTATGAATAGCTTCGGCTACAAACTGCGACCTGGATTGATAAACCTGTCGTGGCAACCATAGGTGTAAGGAATCCAGCAGGGCAGAGCTGATATATTTCTCTGTGTAAGGCTCTCATTTTCACTTCTCTTCCAAATTGCAGCTCGGTGGAAAAAAAACTTAGGGGCAGATTTACAAGCCCCTTGCGCCACTTTTGCGTCACTTTTACCATGGAAAAAAAAGTGACGTAAAAGTGTTGCATGGGTCTTGTAACTCTGCCCCTTAATTCATAAATTGTGTAACACGCTTCCAAGTAATTATAGGATCTATATATATAGCGCTTCTTATCATATGCAGTGTCAACACTACCAAGCGTCTCCAACCAGCCCTTCATTTGTAGAAATGAGAGTAGTGAGAGTGTTCAAGGCTTTTTTGTTTAGGAACCCGACCCATGTGCAGCAAATTCCATGGACGTCAAGTGACCAAAATGCAAGGGTATCAGAAGTGACATCACACGCATGGTTGGATTGGAATCAAAAATAGGCCTGGACACGCTAATAAAAAGTGGCCCACATTTGTGAATTGCCTTTCCGCAAAACTGCTACGGGGAGAAGTTTTGTGAAAAGAAGGGTGGAGGGCTCTGACAGAGGCATGTTCTGATAAATTCACTTTGATAAAAAGGCACAGATTCGTTCACACTGGTGAACCACACCTGAATATAAGTGAGGCTACTTCAGCTCAGGCCCTCTACCCCCACTCAATCTACATACACTAATGGGCCGGCCCAGCGAGAGAAAGGGAGGTAATGGACGCCCATCTGCCTCCAGAAAGGCCACTCAGGCACTCATTGGGACGCTGGCAGCATCCAAACAGCACAGATACCACCCAAATCAGCCCACAGGCTGCCCAAAAAAGCAGCCCACAGCTGGAACGAAATACCGGCCCCCTCAGCCATTGCCTGAGTGCCCGCCTTACCAATCTGACCCTGGTCACACTCCATTTGAACTTTAACTCACACGCACACTCCTTGCACATACACACACCTTCACTCATGCACACTTTCTCTCACAAACACACACTGACCCGCAGGCGCACACACAACATATATTTAAAATTATTTTGTTTACTTACCTCAACTGCTCGATAGAGTCATATTCCAGGTAACTCTACTCTGTTTTTCATTACACTAATAGTAAATAATACAATATTGTTCCCTAACTGTGCAATGAATAAAATTGACAGAAAACCAGGAATAAGTATGAGCTGCCTTGTGTTTACAGCTGCTCTACAGCTACAATGTTGCTTCGGTCACTTACAGGTAATTGCATTGGTCCGAGTCCTTTTCCCTCTTGGCATCCTGACTCCATGAGGCCTACTCCGCCTCCCTCAACACTCCACCTAACCTAATAAAAACATCTCCCCCTCTTTACCTCCTGTATAGTCAACAAGTTCTACCAAAACCAATTGGCCTGGACTGACAGGGCGTGAGGGAGGGTGTAAGGAAGCCAAGTGAGAGAAGGACTTGGAGTATTGCAATTACCAGTAAGTAATCAAAGCATTACCTCCTCGTCCTTTTCACTTGGCTTCCTGACTACATAAGATGTACCCAAGCTATTAAGAAAGCTAAGATACTGTAGAAATGCAGAAACAAACTTTACTACAGAAAGAAACAAGCCACTGTAGACAATACTTTCGAACCAAAGAGATCCGGCTTCACAGGACCCTGAGTGACTCTGTAATGTTTAATACAGGTAGAAGGAATCCCCCAAGTGGATGCCCTACAAATTTCATCCAGAGATGCCCGTTGACACACACCAGAGAAGCTGCCAATCCCTGAGTTGACTTGCCCTGAACCCCTAATGGAGAGGGGGCACCAAACTGGGAATAAGCTAAAGAAAACAGACAACTGACCCATCTGCTCAAAGTTTGCATTATAGGTTTGCAACCCTTCCTGGCAGGTCCAAATTTCACAAACAAAGAGGAACCCTAATGGAGGCTCTCCACCCTCTCCAGATATATCAAGAACACCCTCCAGACAGCCAGGGAATAAAGACTAGCCTCCTCAAGTGACCGAGGATCAGGTTAAAAGACCAGTAAAATAACCTCCTGCTGGCCATGAAAGTCAGAATTTACCTTGGTAATAAACCCAGGACCTGCTCTTAGCACCTATCGATCCTCAAAGATCCAAAGAAAGGAGGATCTACAGGAAAGAGATCCCAGTTCACCCAGTCTCCTACCAGAAGTAATGGCCACCAGAAAAAAACACCTTCAGGAGAAGGGACCTGAGATCAGTGGAAGAAAGAGACTCAAAAGCTGGGTAATGAACAGCCTGCTGGACTATGGGCAAATCCCAGGAAGGACACACAAGTGAACAACTTGGATGCGTGTTGGAAAAACCTTTAAATAACTTCTGAACCAAACCTTGGGAATCTACCAAAGTACCCCAAGGAGCCTGAAAACCCCTTAATGCGGCCCACTGCAGCTTCAGCGTGGAAGGAGACAACCCCAACTAGAAACCATCCTGCAGAAACTGAAGGATATGGAGAAAAGAAGCAGATAGAGGGCTAACCTGATGTCGTCCACACCACTTCTCAAAGAGAACCTATAGCCAAGCATTGGAGGCCCTAGTGGAAGGTCTTTAGGCAGCCTGAAAAGAAGAGGAATCAGAACCAGAACAACCCTGAGCCGTCAAACCAGATCGATCAGTCTCCAGTCAATTTCAGACAAAACAGGGACGCCTCCTCATTTACTGGATAACTCAGAGAAGATGGATTTGTAGGCAGCAACCATTCCCCGCCACTCCTCATCTTCACCAGAAGAGGAAACCTAGAAGAGCAGCCCCATGGTGGGGCAACCAGGAATACCTGTGCCCCCTCTTTCCTCACTCTGAAAGGAGAGAAAGCAAACAGCAAACCCTGAGGCCACAGACAGGATAGAGCATCTATCTCCCAAGCTACCCGCTCCCTCATCCCAGAACAAAAACGAGAAAGAAAAGCATTGCTAGCATCTGCAAACAAATTGACCACTGAGAAATCTATCCAAACAGATACAAAAGTCGTGAGAGGAGGGAATCATCCTGCTCAAAACATCCACCCAGAAAGTCAGAAGAACCTGAAGATAAATCGCAGTCAGAGACAGGAGATGAGACTGACCCCAAGAGAAAATGTGATCGAAATGAAGGGCAGGGAGCGGGCTTTGGTCCCTGCCTGGTTTATGTAGTATTGTCTGTCCTGATTATAACAACCTTGTTCCGAATCCATGAATAGAAGTTCAAGACGGCCAAACAAACCGCTTCAAGTTCCCTCCAGTTTGCTGACCTGGCACTCTGAGAGGATGTTCACAGACCCTGCACCCGATGGGAGTCCATCCAAGCCCCCCATCTCTTCATGCTCGTATCCGTGATAACTATTATTGGAGGGGGAGGAAATAAAGGCACCCCTTCAGTAGATTCAATGGACCCAACCACCATGCCTGCTCTTGCTGTACAAACTATAATACAGGAAGATGAAGAGAAATATCCTGTAAGACCTTGTTCCAGGCCTGGAGCAGGAAGCAAACGATGATGCTCAGATGGACTCAAAAAAGACAATGGCAGAAAGATCCCCCTGAAATCTCAAACAGTTTGCAACCCTTGGAGAAGGAGAGCTCAGAAGGGCTAAAGTATGGGGCTGAATCTTCTCTACCTTGTTGTCTGGAAAGTAACCACCCCGATGTCTGTGCAAAACTGGGCTCCGATGAAGACACAATCATGTGCCAGAGGCAACTGTGATTTCTGGGAGTTGATTAGAACACCTTGATCACCTGGTGGACCTGATCCATTGCCCGACATGATGAACCAGCTGAAACCAAACAATCATCCAGATAGGGCTGGATGCAAATCCCCTGTTGATGAAGAAGATTCTTAAATGGAGCCAGAACCTTCTTGAAAACCCGTTGGGCAGACTTTAACCCACACTATAATACACAGTACTGAAAATAAGCTCCCCCACCTCGAAAACGAGATAATAACAGAATTTATAAATAGCTCAAACAGCTACCTCAAACAGAGGTGTCCCGGCACTGAGAGAAAGACAGAAAGTGCGTACCGCTAGATCGGCATGTGTAATCCAGTCACTATAGGTCTAGGCTAAAAAGCCACGTTTTCAAGGCTTTCCTAAAGATAGGCTCAGACTTTATCTGTCGCAAAAAGTTTGGCAATTCGTTCCAAAGCTTTTGATGTGTGAGGTGAACAGGACTGTGGAATTAAGGGTCCTGCAAACCGAAGGTAGCCAGGAAGTCTTACCCGGAAACCAGATGAATGATGACTTTCAAGAAAAATAGTTTGTGATAGTTGCAGATAGCGTGGTACGAAAGGGGGCATCCTCCAGTAGTTGGGGTCATAGTTTCCAAGTGGGGACTGGGGTAGGTACCCTGCCCCATGTAAGTGTGATCTCTAAAGGTCAGTGGTCAGAGAAGGTCTAGGCCAGGTATGTGGATTGGTGTATTTGGGTGGCGATGTTAAGGGAACATAGAAACCTTTCTATCCTAGTATGAAGTTGGTGTACTGGAGAATAAAAGGAGTATTCCCTATGTGTAGGGTGTAGCATTCGCCAAACATCACTCAGTCCCCATCCATTCGTCTAGGTATTCAGGGCATAAGCTTGTTTGTGGGCACCAGTGCCATGCAGCGGGGGATGGGAACTATCTAAGTCCATGTCCAAGACAGTGTTACGGTCTCCTCCCAATAACCAGGGTTATGTGTCCCATCCAGGAAGAGCTATGCCTAGTTTATATTTATTTATTTATTTGTTGAATTTGTAAGGTGCTCAGCTACCCAAAAAGGTCATAGGCAGCAAGCAGGTCCTTTACTGATCAAACAACCAGGTTTTTAGTTTTTTTCGAAAACTCATGTAATTAGTCTCTTTGCGGATGAAAGTGGGAAGAGTGTTCCAGATAGAAGGGCCCAGGTATGAGAAGGATCTCCCTCCCCTTCTGGAAAGTTTAACCCTGGGCACACAGAAGTTGCCCAAGGTTTCAGATCTTAGATGACGGGAGTGTACGTGGAGGCGTACTAGTGCTTGAAGATATTTGGGAGCTGTACCTGCTTTTGTCCTAAACATATAGCTCAGGGCTTTGAACTTAATATGGTTCTCCACCCTGAGCCAATGTAGGTCCCGTAGATATCCAGAGATGCTTGAGGTCTTTGGGATCCTACAAAGCAACGTGGCAGCAGAATTCTGGATTAGCTGCCGTCTGTGGACCACGACTTTATTTGACCCAATATAAAGAATGTTGCCATAGTCATGTCTAGATGTAATAAGAGCGTTGACTACGGTTTTTTGGGTAGAAACGGGCAACATCCATAGGATTTTCTTGAGCCATTTTATGATGGTGAAACATAGAGCAGCTACTTTGACAGTTTGTTGGTGCATAGACAAAGTATCGTCCACGATGATGCCTAGGTTCCGAACGTGACTGGTAGGTTCCGGGAGATTACCCATTTAAGTAGGCCAGTGGGAGAGCTTCCAAAGATCTTTCTGTTTACCCAAGATGAGAACCTCGGTCTTATCACCGTTAAGTTTTAGTTGGTTTTTGGTCATCCAATTGGAAATGTTGGTGAGGCCTGGTTTGAGATGGAAAGGAGCTAGCGGGTCAGAGTTAGAGAGGGAAAAGATGATTTGAGAATCATCCGCATAGGTAAATAAAGTCAGTCCAGCTTGATCTGCCATATCCGCTAAAGGTCTAACATAAAGGTTAAATAGCAGTGGACTGAGGATAGTTGATTGAAAAACTTGTCCTGATCAAAGTTCAGGGCATAATTGCTACCCAAAACCACTGGTAGGCCATCAAGGGTTCCCTTTAGCAATATGTACTTACCCAGTTCGTCCGTGCGTCAGTCCAATTATGTAAATGGGCCACTGTGGCGAATCTATATGGCCGCCCCTCGTGCAAAAACTGAGTAGTTAGTAGAGAAAATGTGGCCCCTCCATTTCTTTCGAACATTCAAGGGGGTTAGTATTTATCAGGAGGCAAGGGTGATGGGCACACCACAGTGCGAAACACTGTGTACGGGAAGGGCACTCTTTAAGCTCAGCAGTTGGCGCAGGGCGCCTGCATCATCAGAAGTCTGCAGCCCTCACTTCTGTAAGCCGCCAGACGCCCACTGCAACATTCAAGCACCACCGCTCTGTATCTCCGGGTCCAATGTACCCCTGAAGCCAGTCGGAGACCGCTACCAGGCTCAGTGTGGGTCACGGGGGCCAGAGCCGCCAGAGACAGCAGGACGCGTTGCAGCAACGTCAATGGTGTTGGGGCAGGTAGGCCGATCGAGACAAATTCAGCAGGCTTGCATCTCAGGCACCAGATGGTTGCAGGACTCCGAAAGCCGGTCCGTGCCCGACGATGATACAGGATTATTCCCCAGGGTCCGGAGCCTCGCCAAACCATGTCCCCCATCTTAGGCGGCTAGCCACGCCCCCCCCTGCTTCCTTAATTTTGGGGTGAAATGGAATAGTCATCGGAGCACCCTTGGCAAATTGAGGGAAAAAAATCATCCACATTTCCCTCAACATTGGAAGGATCAAACCGCAAATTGTTCAATCAATCAATCAATCAATCAAAGCATTTATATAGCGCGCTACTCACCCGGAGGGTCTCAAGGCGCTGGGTGGGGGGGGTCCGCTACTGCTCGAACAGCCAGGTCTTGAGCTGCTTCCTGAAGGCGAGGTGGTCCTGGGTCAGGCGGAGGCGGGTCGGAAGGGAGTTCCAAGTCTTGGCGGCCAGGTAGGAAAAGGACCTTCCTCCTGTGGTGGCTCTTCGGATGCGGGGGACGGCGGCGATGGCGTGGCTGGTCGATCGAAGCTGGCGTTTGGGAGCGTAGAAGTTGAGGCGGCTGTTGAGGTATCCTGGGCCTTGGTTGTGTAGGGCTTTGTGTGCATGGGTGAGGAGCCGGAAGGTGATTCTCTTGTTGACCGGGAGCCAGTGCAGGTCTCTCAGGTGTCCGGAGATGTGGCTGCGGCGGGGGATGTCCAGGATGAGTCGTGCTGAGGTGTTCTGGATCCGCTGGAGTCTCTTCTGGAGTTTGGCGGTGGTTCTGGCGTAGAGGGAGTTGCCGTAGTCCAGACGGCTGGTGACGAGGGCCTGGGTGACCGTCTTCCTGGTCTCGGAGGGGATCCATCGGAAGATCTTGCGTAGCATGCGCAGGATGTTGAAGCACGACGAGCAGACGGCGTTGACTTGTCTGGTCATGGAGAGGGAGGAGTCCAGGATGAAGCCCAGGTTGCGTGCGTGGTCTGTTGGTTTGGGTGCGCTGCCCAGGGCGGGGGGCCACCAGGAGTCGTCCCAGGCGGAGGGTGAGGATCCTAGGATGAGGACTTCCGTCTTGTCTGAGTTCAGTTTCAGGCGGCTGTTCGTCATCCATTTGGCCACGTCTGTCATCCCTTCGTGCAGGTTGGCTCTGGCGGTGGTGGGGTCGTTGGTGAGGGAGAGGATCAGCTGGGTGTCGTCGGCGTAGGAGATGATGCTGAGGTTGTGCTGGCGTGCGATGGCTGCGAGGGGGCTCATGTAGACGTTGAAGAGTGTTGGGCTGAGCGAGGAGCCTTGAGGAACGCCGCAGATTACTTCGGTGGCCTCCGATCTGAACGGGGGGAGGCGGACTCTCTGTGTCCTTCCATCGAGGAAGGAGATGATCCACTCCAGTGCCTTCTCCTGGATTCCGACGTTGCTGAGGCGCTGTACTAGGGTACGGTGGCAGACGGTGTCGAAGGCCGCGAAGAGGTCCAGGAGGATGAGGGCCGCCGTTTCTCCGTTGTCGAGCAGGGCTCGGATGTCATCGGTAGCTGCGATCAGGGCGGTCTCGGTGCTGTGGTTGGCCCGGAAGCCAGACTGCGAGAGGTCGAGGGAGCCGTTCGTCTCAAGGAAGGCGGCCAGTTGCTTGTTGACAGTCTTCTCCATGACTTTAGCCGGAAACGGGAGCAGCGAGATGGGGCGGTAGTTCTTGAGGTCGGTGGGGTCGGCTGATGGTTTCTTGAGTAGAGCGCTGAGTTCGGCGTGCTTCCAGCTCTCCGGGAAGGTGGCGGTGTCGAAGGAGGTGTTGATGATGTCCCGCAGGTGGGGTGCGATGACAGTGTCGGCCTTGTTGAAGACGTGGTGAGGGCAGGGGTCTGTCGGGGATCCGGAGTGGATGGAGTTCATCGTGCGGATGGTGTCTTCGGTGCTGATCGGAGTCCAGGCGTGGAGGGTGGTGGTGGGGGGCGGTGGTTCGGTCGTGGCGTGCGTCGGTTGAGTGCTGAAGCTGTTGTGGATGTCCGCGATCTTGTTGTGGAAGTAGGAGGCGAGGGAGTTGCAGAGGTCTTGCGACGGGGTGATGTCGTTGTTTCCGGCGTTGGGGTTGGAGAGCTCTTTCACGATGTTGAAGAGTTCCTTGCTGTTGTGCGCGTTGTTGTCTAGTCGTTCCTTGAATGCGGTTTTCTTGGTGGCGTGGATCAGTTGGTGGTGTTTTCGGGTGGCGAGCTTGAGGGCAGTCATGTTGTCCGGTGTTGGGTCTCTGCGCCAGGTTTTCTCGAGTGCTCTGCAGTTCTTCTTGGAGCTCTTGAGTTCGTCGTTAAACCATGGGGCTTTCTTGCTGCCGGGTCTGCTCGGTGGGGTCTTCAGAGGGGCGAGGTCGTCTGCGCAGTCGCTGATCCATTTCGTGAGGTTGGTGGCGGCTTGGCTGGGGTTCGTTGTGCTGGTGGGAGGCTTCTTGCTCAGGGAGGACGCGAGCTGGTAGGCTGTGATCTTCCAAATGTGCAAAAGGATGACCCCTAATTCCTGCATGGAAATTAACTTTCCCCTAGAGGAACCAGGTTTCTCAGGCAAAGAATCACTGTCTAATTCTGAAGCAGCTTACAAAGACTTCTTCTTTTTGCCTTGAGAAGGACTGGCGGCCAATGCCCTTGCCACTGCATCTTCAATCATGACGTGTACTTGTTTGGCTGTCAGTCTGTCATCCGCTTCAGGACAGAGACTGGACCGCTGCTCAGACACTTCTCCTTCCTCACCCTTTGATGAGGTACAAGGAAGATGCTTCCTCTTCTCACACCGTTTGCCCTCCATAGTCACACCAAGCAAAGGTAAAAATACAAGGTTTAAATGCAGATTAACCTGTAAACCTGGGACAATAGGAAAGAAACTCCTCCCACCCCCAATAAAGGGCAACAGATGTGAGGTGCCACAGCACAGCTCCAGCCCAATAAGGGTGCCCTCCTTACCTTGCAGTTGAGTTGAATAGCATATCAAGTTTTCGGGCTGATAGTGGTGTGGTGAGATGGTCAGGGGGAAACTGAATAGGAACTGGAAGATGGCTGAGTCATTTGACTAGAGATCAGAGGTGAAATATGGAAAAGATAAAAATGCCTCAACTTTTTAGTGCCTTCAGCCGGTGGCTCATCAGGATCACCAGATAATCTACCAAAAAGTGATCAAATCAAGAGTAATACCTCAAATTCAATTTATACTTATTGCTAAAAATCAAAAAAGCAAACACATGCATACATACATACATAAATACATATTGCACTGATGGTGATAGCAGAAGTGCAGTCAAAGGTAGGGCAAGGAAAGGCAATTTTTGTTTTGGCACAGTTTGACAGATCTGCATGAAACTTTAAAAAAAGGTTCATCCACTTTGCCTTCTTCAAGTGGGAGCCAAGAAATGCCAAAGGCCGCAAAACTGGGAAGCCCCATTTTTATTCCCATAAGAAAGTTCATCCTCTGATACAGAACAAAACAGCTCAGTGGAAAATAAAAGCCTGAACTTTACTCATGAAGCGTGTTTTTTTCATTTGGTATAAATTTGTTCACTAGCTTTTGAGAGATTAGCCTTTCAATCAATCAATCAATCAGTACATTTGTAGAGCGCGCTACTCATCTGTGAGGGTCTCAAGGCGCTGAAGGGAGGGGGTGCTGTTATTGCTCGAATAGCCAGGTCTTGAGGTGCTTCCTGAAGGTGAGATGGTCCTGGATCAGTCGTAGGTGTGCGGGGCGGGAGTTCCATGTCTTGGCGGCCAGGTAGGAGAACGATCTTCCTCCTGTTGTGGTTCTGCGGATCCGTGGGACGAGGGCGAGGCTGGTGGAGCAGAGCTGGTGGGTGGGAGTGTAGAACGAAAGGTGGTTGTTGAGGTATTCGGGGCCCATGTCGTGTAGCGCTTTGTATGCGTGGGTGAGGAGCCTGAACGTGATCCTCTTGCTAACAGGGAGCCAGTGCAGGTTTCTCAGGTGGGCAGTTATGTGGCTGTGGCGAGGGATGTCGAGGATGAGTCGTGCGGAGGTGTACTGTATGCGCTGAAGTCGTTTCTGAAGTTTGGCTGTGGTTCCTGCGTATAGGGCGTTCCAGTAGTCCAGTCGGCTGGTGACGAGGGCATGGGTGACCGTCTTTCTGGTTTCGGCGGGAGTCCATCGGAAGATCTTTCTGAGCATGCACATGGTGTTGAAGGATGAAGATGAGATGGCGTTGACTTGTTTGATCATCGTGAGGGAGGAGTCGAGGATGAATCCCAGGTTGCGTGCGTGGTCCGTGGGTGTCGGTGCGGTGCCCAGCGCAGTGGGCCACCAGGAGTCGTCCCAGGCGGATGGGGATTGTCCGAGGATGAGGTCCTCCGTCTTGTCTGAGTTCATTTTCAGGGATCACTGACATAATATCGACCTCACAAAAATCGAGATACATAAATATCGAGTCAAAAATATCGAGAGACAAAATATCGACTCCCTATCTTCAAACAGGTAAGTACCAAAATATCGACTCCAAAATATCAACTTACAAAAATATAGACAGTCAAAATATCGATTTTTTTTAAATGTTTTAAAATTAAGTAAAAACTAATATAGTAATAAATATATTTAATATAAACTTAGAAATAATTATTAAATAAATGTAGTATTATTAAATAATTAATATAATAAAAAAATATTATATCACCAAAAAGAAAACATATATATATATATATATATATATATATATATATATATATATATAAACATATTATTAAATAAACATATATAAAAATTTTAGCGTATACCTTTACAACGCATACCATTACAACGTAAGTATTGGTAAGTATATAATAATTTTTTTAATATAAATTAATGACAATTATTATAATATAATTTAATTTTATTTAATTTTATTTAATTCATTTAATTTAAATGTAATTTTACTTTATTTTACTTTATTTTTACAAAGTACCCCAGTACCCCAAAAACCCAAAACTGACCCTGAACCCTAAAAATACCCCTTTACCCAAAAACTGAAAACTGACCCTGAACCCTAAAAATACCCCTTTACCCCAAAAACTGAAAACTGACCCTGAACCCTAAAAATACCCCTTTACTCAAAAACTGAAAACTGACCGTGAACCCTAAAAATACCCCTTTACCCCAAAAACTGAAAACTGACCCTGAACCCTAAAAATACCCCTTTACCCAAAAACTGAAAACTGACCCTGAACCCTAAAAATACCCCTTTACCCAAAAACTGAAAACTGACCCTGAACCCTAAAAATACCCCTTTACCCCAAAAACTGAAAACTGACCCTGAACCCTAAAAATACCCCTTTACCCAAAAACTGAAAACTGACCCTGAACCCTAAAAATACCCCTTTACTCAAAAACTGAAAATTGACCCTGAACCCTAAAAATACCCCTTTACCCCAAAAACTGAAAACTGACCCTGAACCCTAAAAATACCCCTTTACCCCAAAAACTGAAAACTGACCCTGAACCCTAAAAATACCCCTTTACCCAAAAACCCAAAACTGACCCTGAACCCTAAAAATACCCCTTTACCCAAAAACCCAAAACTTAAATTTAATTTCGAAAACCAATTACTTTTATTTACAAAGTAAATTTTATTTAATGGTCAATTATTAATCAATTAACAAATTTAATTAATTAACATATTTAATTAGTTATTATTAAATTACTCCCCACCCTATCCCCCTATAAACTCACAACCCACTACAGAAATTAATTTACTAATTATTATTTATTTATTCTTTAAATATTTATAATTACCAATTATATTTTAATTATTTACCAAATAATAATTAATTAACAATTATTATTAATTTACATATTTAATTAATTAAATTTAAATTACTTCCCACCCTATTCCCCTATAAACCCACAACCCGCTACAGAAAATATTTTACGAAAATGTAATTATTGATCAATTAATCAATTATTAATTACCAATTATATTTTAATTAATTAACAATGAATAATTAATTAACAATTACTATTATATTACAGATTTAATTAATTATATTTAAATTACTTCCCACCCTATTCCCCTATAAACCCACAACCCGCTACAGAAAATATTTTACGAAAATGTAATTATTGATCAATTAATCAATTATTATTAATTACCAATTATATTTTAATTAATTAACAATTAATAATTAAATAACAATTACTATTATATTACAGATTTAATTAATTATATTTAAATTACTTCCCACCCTATTCCCCTATAAACCCACAACCCGCTACAGAAAATATTTTACGAAAATGTAATTATTGATCAATTAATCAATTATTATTAATTACCAATTATATTTTAATTAATTAACAATTAATAATTAAATAACAATTACTATTATATTACAGATTTAATTAATTATATTTAAATTACTTCCCACCCTATTCCCCTATAAACCTACAACCCGCTACAGAAAATATTTTACGAAAATGTAATTATTGATCAATTAATAAATTATTATTAATTACCAATTATATTTTAATTAATTAACAATTAATAATTAATTAACAATTACTATTATATTACAGATTTAATTAATTATATTTAAATTACTTCCCACCCTATTCCCCTATAAACCCACAACCCGCTACAGATTTATATTACACAATTATTACAAATTATAAAACACTTACCTTATTTTCGATATTTTTGTTGTCTATATTCTATCTAGTCGATATTATGTCTAGTCTATATTTTTGATTCGATATTTTGGCTATTAATATTGATAGTAATCGATATTTTTGTAGTCTATATTATGTCTGGTCGATATTTTGTCTAGTCTATATTTTTACCTCGATATTATGTCCAGTCGATATTTTTGAGGTCAATATTATGTCTGTTCACCCATTTTCAGACGCCTGAGCTTCATCCATTCCGCGACGTCTTTCATTCCTTCCTGGAGGTTGGATTTGGCGGTGGCTGGGTCTTTGGTGAGGGACAGTATCAGCTGGGTGTCGTCGGCGTAGGAGATGATGTTGAGGTTGTGTTTGCGTGCGATGGCGGCGAGGGGGCTCATGTAGATATTGAAGAGGGTTGGGCTGAGCGAGGAGCCTTGGTGTGTGCCGCAGATGATCTTGGTGGCCGCGGAGCGGAAGGGAGGGAGGCGGACTCTCTGGGTTCTGTCAGAGAGGAACGAGGTGATCCAGTCAATCAATCAATCAATCAATCATGCCATTTGTATAGCGCACTAGTCACCCGGGAGGGTCTCAAGGCGCTTGGGGGGAGGGGTATGCTACTGCTCGAACAGCCAGGTCTTGAGTTGTTTCCTGAGGGCAAGATGGTCCTGGGTCAGCCGAAGGTGGATGGGGAGGGAGTTCCAAGTCTTGGCAGCCAGGTAAGAGAAGGATCTTCCTCCGGCGGTGGCTCTTCGGATGCGTGGTATGGCTGCGAGGGCGAGGCTGGTGGACCGTAGCTGGCGGGTGGGCGTGTAGAAGGTCAGGCGGTCGTTGAGGTACTTGGGGCCCAGGTCGTGGAGAGACTTGTGTGCGTGGGTGAGGAGCCGGAACGTGATCCTCTTGTCGACGGGGAGCCAGTGCAGGTTCCTCAGGTGGCTGGAGATGTGGCTGCGTCGGGGGACATCCAGGATGAGTCGGGCGGAGGCGTTCTGGATGCGCTGGAGTCTTTTCTGTCCAGGGCTTTTCCTTGGTCCCAGTGTTGTAGAGGCGGGTTGTTAGGGTGCGGTGGCAGGCGGTATCAAAGGCGGCCGAGAGGTCTAGGAGGATGAGAGCGGTTGTTTCTCCGTTGTCCATCAGGGTCCTGATGTCGTCGGTGGCTGAGATGAGGGCGGTCTCAGTGCTGTGGTTGGCTCGAAATCCGGACAGGGATGGGTCGAGCGCGTAGTTTTCTTCGAGGAATGCAGTCAGTTATTTGTTGACAGTCTTCTCAATGACTTTTGCCGGGAAGGGAAGGAGAGAGATGGGGTGAAAGTTCTTGAGGTCTTTTGGGTCGGCTGTGGGTTTCTTCAGAAGGGCGTTGATTTCTGCGTGCTTCCAGCTTTCTGGGAAAAGATATTAGGGTGGACATGAAGGGATTAAATGTTGGAGATATATAGATATATAGTACCGAGACAGATTAATGGCCCAGAAACAATGTTGGCTTTCAGAAATATAATTAGAAAATGTTGTGGCATCCATTACTGGATTCAGAGACTCGGCCCCAAGTACCCAAAAAATTGAAAGGGCCTATAAAAAGTCAGTGTAAGCTCTTTGTGACCCACAGACCCTGGAGATTCAGTGAGAACCCCCAGGCTTCTCCACCATAGTGCTGTTGTCTTTTTCAAGCTTCATTTACAGGTTTTTGGTGCACAGTACAAGTTCCACTAGTGTAGTACTAACACCAGTGAATGATGCTTGCAAGGAAAAACAGCACCTGAGTAGGGAAGCTTGCAGGTTGGCCCGAACATAAGGCTGCGCACAGCAAAGGGGTTGACCAGATGCTATGGGATGCCAAAGGACATGCCCTCCACTGCTCATGGCCCTTTTGTGGAGGGTTGGGTGTCAGGCCTGGCTGGAGGCCAAGTCTTGCTTCCAGTTCTTTACCGTGCTTGGCCAAATGTTGAGCGCAGAAGATGGGCTGGTCGTCAGTAGACAGGAGGGTGCAGGACCTGGCAGAGGCAAGGCCTTGCATCCAGCCCTCCAGTGTGCATGGACCTCCTGTTGAGGATTGAGCAGACGGCCTGGCCAGAAGCCAGGATCTGCTGGTTGCCCTCCAATGGACTTGGCCCTTTTGTGGAGGGTAGGGTACAGAACCTGGTTGAATATCAGCCCCTGCAGCCAAGCCTCTGCTGCACACTGCCAAAAGCCTTATGCTGTGGAGGGGTTGGCTGCCAGCGAAGGAATGGGCGCAGGTCGTGGCCAGAGGCCAAGCCCTTCTGCATGGCCTCCACTCTACATGGCCCTCCTGTGGAGGGGTGGACGCAGAGCCTGGCTGAAGGCCAGCCCCTGCTGCCAGACCTTCAATGTGCATGTCTCTCTTGCAGAGGGCTAGCCACAGCGGCGGAGGGGCTGACACAGGGCCTGAAGTGAACCCTCCTTTGCTGAAGGCCCTCATCAATGATGTCCTTTGAGATGTGATAAATGGTGTCATTTAAAATCATGATAATGTAATATGTGAGGTAATAAGCTATGCATGATGGGGCACAGTGTATAGTTAGTTTACTATACTATAAGAATATCAGTGTTTTTTCGTTTCCTAAACAAGTTCTTATCACATTTCAACACCTAAATGCAGAAAACCACTGAAGTTCTACAGTTGCAGTTATCAATGCGCATAAAACAAGCCACAACTTGCACCACCCACCATGTTGTTCTCTTGATAGCTCTTTTTTTGTTTCTGGGCTTTTTTCAAATTGGTGTTTTGAGCATAGCGGTCAGAGGAACTTATGGTGTGTGTTGGTCACCAAAACAGTCAAATTTCAGTGGTTTTACGTATTTGAGCTATAACTGTGACTCGGTTTTTAAATGTGCATGTTTTAGGGAATTTCATTGAATTTTTTTATGATGTACTTCATTTTCAACCCCAACTGTGCATGAACTTTGGCCATATGCAGTGACAGTGGGGTGCACAACCTAGCCTGCTGACAGGTCCTGCTCCCAACCCACCCAATACCAGTGCCGAAACGTGAAGCACTGTTTGGCATGACATGGGGCTGTAGCCGAGTTTGTCGAATATGACATGGGCATTTAAATTAAGTAAGGTGATGTCCACTAATTGTATTGTATTGCAATTGCATTTATATAGCGCTTACTACCCCTGACGAGGCATTGAAACGCTTTTTCGGTGAGAAGTACGCTACTCCTGAACCCAAAAGGTTTAGTGGCGAATTAGTATTGTGAAATATGACATTGATTTGAGCAGTGGATATGTTAGTCTGTTGTTTGGATTGAGAAAGATGGTGGACACATAGAAGAGGGAAAGGTTTCTATTTACATAGTGCTTGCTACCCCCGACAAGGTGTCGAAGCACTGTTCGCCGAGTAGCACGGTACTCCGGAATCCAAAAAGGATTAGTGGTGAGTTAGTGTAGCAAAATATTAAATGTATTTGAGTGATGTTCATGTGCGTCTGTTATTTGGGTTGAAAATTGTAGTGGAGGGATAGAAGAGGGAGGGTTTTGCATTTATATAGCTTGGTACTCCTGAGGCATCAAAGCGAGTATCGAGGAGTAGCTCTCTACTCAGGAACACAAACAAGATTAGTGGTGAATTAGTATAGAGAGATATGAAATTAATTTCAGCAGTGCACATGTGAATATGTTAGTTAGATTGAAAAGGATAGTGGAGAGATAAAAGAGGCAAGCGTCTAGAAAGTGTTTTTTTTGGAGTTCATTGCAGCAGGAGCAGGTTTAGGATGAGTAACTATAGTTTTGGTGCAGTGGCCCCCTGCAACAACTGGGCCCAAGTGCCACTCCAGATAGTGCACTATTAATAGCTAACCCCCTGCATTTAAGTTTTGTGAACCTGGCCTATTTGCCATCGTCTACATAAATCAGAAAGGCACTTGAAGTCGAGTTTCACACATTTTAAGCGCTCTAAGTGTAAATTCTTAACACTTTTTGTATTTTGCCTAAATCCTTGGGTGCCTAAACGCTGTAATGGCAGATATTACTGTTACCAAACTCACTAGAATTCATGTAACCTAACTCAAAAATGACAAGACTTCCCACCCAAGAGTGAGATCCTGTTTCAAAATTGAGCTAGCAAGGCGGTTTTGGGGTTATTTGGCTAGCCCCTTTGGCACCTATTCCCAGCCAATGTCACTATCAAAAGACATTACTGATTGCCCATTACTAAGTTTCTCATGGCAGCTCACTAAGTTTTCTTTCACCAAATTAAAATAGTTTTCAGTATGAAGTTAGCCTGTGTTCCCCTGGAAAGGACAAGTGCTACTCTTGTCCAGAGCTATGCAGGGCCCCTGCACATCCCTTCACACCCTCCCAGAAGGCCAGTCCCCCACTTAGAAACTCACTGGTTTATTGTGATGAGCAAAAGTGATTACATTGGCCACATAGTGAGATTTCAGCTGTCCTTGGTTTGCCCTTCGGTACCTCTGCCACTGTCCTCCCCCTAGTCTCAGGGGCATGAATGCTGCTGGAGGAACCAAAAGTAAACAAGGGTCTGAGATTCGGTGTATCTTCTGTAGGTTCCTTTAGAAGGCTTTTGAAGGGCTAACTGTTAAAAGCGGGACAAGTGATCAAGTTTATGATGTCATCAGCGATGAAAGGATGCATGATGTCACCTCCGTGACACGTGGCATTTTGGTGGATTGATGTTGCTGCACTAAACTTTATTTTGCTTGCTTTTCACAATGTCTCAGAGAGTTGGAGGACAGGCAATATTATATCCCCTTGGTAAAACAGGTAGCTAAAATATGTTCATCCATAAAGAGGATTTTTTGATCCTAAAAGTAGCTGTCCTACAGTTAAGGACATTTTTAACAACATGTTGGGGTTAGTTGACCTTTTAAATGAATGACAACGGAAGACCTGAGGAGGGTACTCAGCCACTGCAATAAAAGTCCTTCCAGAGGCACAAGCTGGCTAGAATGTGCAGGTGTCACTGCAGAAAAAGTAGCATTTGCAGCACTGGTTTATTGCGTTTGGTAATTTTTGACAGCTCAAAGCTTGATATCACAATTTAAAGGAATTGGTCCTGATTGCTAACTAGTAATCCTCATGACTCTGAGTCTATACTTCCTAGTCAGAGACCTTCAAACATGTCCTATCTTGGAAATGCCTCCCTCTGTCCCTTACTTGTTACCTATTTAGTTTAATAAATCTAAACATACATCCAGGCATGATAGACCCACAGGAAGTGATGAAAATCAGTAAGTGTGTATACCTACAGAGAGGGCTAGGTTTTAAACAAAGTGGGTGTGTGTGGGGTGGGGGTAAATCGCCTGTCTCCTGGGAGAGCTTGGCTCGTGTGTTAGAACTAGATGAGGTGGCAATGTAAGCCACCGTGGAATCCACCACATTTCCACCCGTTGACGCAGGAGCCTCGGCCAAACTCCTGAGACGACTCCAACGCATCCAGAACGCCTCTGCACGCCTGATCCTCGCCATCCCTCGCCGCAGCCACATCACACCCCACCTGCGAGACCTGCACTGGCTCCCGGTCAACAAGAGCATAACCTTTAAGCTCCTCACCCACGCACACAAGGCACTCCACAACACCGGACCAACGTACCTCAACAGACGACTCAGCTTCTAAACCCCCACCCGCCAGCTCCGCTCCGCCCACCTCGCCCTCGCTACAGTCCCCCGCTTCCGAAGAGTGACCTCAAGCGGCAGATCGTTCTCCCACCTCGCCGCCAAGACCTGGAACACCCTCCCCATCCACCTTCGGCAGACCCAAGACCTGCTGACCTTCAGAAAACTCCTCAAGACCTGGCTTTTCGAGCAGTAGCAGCATTCCCCACCCCAGCGCATTGAGACCCTCACGGGTGAGTAGTGCGCTTTACAAATGATTGATTGATTCATTGATTGATGTTTGAGGCATTCGCCCAGTGCACCGGGAGAGGAATTAAGGATATCACAAATGTCACAGGACCTTCGGCCTGAAAAAAAACAGGAGTATTCAGTAATGTAAGCATTTACATGAAGTAATATAATGTCCACTGAAGTTTCTTTGGCCCTAGTTCATGGAATGTAATTTAATGTCTTGAACTCATGTAGGAGGAAGCCTATTTCAGTGGTCACATGCATCATTCCAATGGGCTGATTCACCAAGCCGTTTGCGGGTGTAAATCAGTTACAGGCAAAAATGGCTGGAGTTACCACTGTAAAGCATTCACAGGAGGTGACCTTGCAGTCGTAAATCTTTTTAATCCTGTGTAAAGTCACTTCATGGTTGTTTAACCCTACCCAGGAGCTCCAGGGGCCCTCTCCAGCAGCAGGACCCTGGCCTGATAGCTCTGGACTGGGTTAGGAGCGTTGGGGGCCCCCTGCGTGTAGTTTGCGGGGAAGGGGGCTTAAATTCCGTTACACCACTCCTGGAGGGCACTAGCATGTAAGCACCTAGGGCCTCATTTATGAGTCTGTGCGTCACTTTTACGCCGCTGGTGCATCACTTTTTGTGATGCACCAGTGGCTTAAAAAATGCACCTTGTTGCGCCATATTTACAAATTGACGCATCTAGGTAGATGCGTCACTTTTGTAAACCCCTGCGCAACATTATACCTGCGCCAGGTATAATTTATGCAAGGGGGCGTATTGACGCAAGAAAGGGTCCTGGAAGTGACGCAGTGAAATCTATGAGATTTCACTGCGCCACTTCTAGGATGCAAATGCGTCAATATCTTACGCCTCTGCCTCGTGGCCCTTTCGAAAGGACGATTGCTGGAGTTACGTCACTTTTGTGACGCATCACTTTTGCGCTTACAGATACGTCAGAAATACTGACGTATCTGTAACTCTTTGCAACATGATGCGTCATATTATAAATATGACGCTTCAATCATGTCGCAAGGAGTGCGCACTGAGAAGTGACGCATCACTGCTTTCACGCAGTGATGCGTCATTTCTCATAAATGAGGCCCCAAGAGGCTCCCCAATCTGTCATTGGCGCTATCTAACGGGACCGTGCCAGCATTACATATTTTACATTTCTCGGTTCAAAACACAAGTGCAAAGTCAAACAAAACAGACGTCACGCGCCGCCGACGGAATGTTTGGGTGGCTGGAACAAAACAGCTCCTTGTTGCTTTTGGAGAGACGAGATAAAGCGCCGCGGTGCCGCGTCCGCGCTGTGTACACGCGCCTCAAGGTCTGCTTGTTTTGGGGCGATGTTTGAGAACTCAGAAACAATTATCTCGCTCGAACACTTCCCACAGAGGCAGAGATGCTCATCACGGCCTGCCCTTGTTGTTTTGTTTGGGTGATGGGGCAGAAAGGGAGGCGGGGGAGCGGTGCACTGTTCAAGGGGTTACTTAATGCTAAACACTTCCAGTACACAGCTGATAGGAACACAACAACAGGGCAAACAGTGGCCCGCGGTAGCTCATGGCCAGTAGCATCCAATTAACACTGTGTCTACTTCTGTAAGATACAGAGTGCTTGGACAGCTGGACCTTCGCCATGAAGGAGGGAGTGTACGTCAGTCACTCCGTGTGGAAGGGGCATGCTGCAGCCATTTCAAAATTCAAAGGCCTTTTAACTTGGATAATTGGCATAAAGTATAATTTCTTGCATTTCAGTCCCTGGGCCTACAGATTTTTTCGGGTGGGGGTGGGGCGTTTATATAGCCCGAACTCGACCTTAAGGTAAGAAGGCGCTTTCCATGAGCAGGAGGTAAGTACACTTGCATTTTATAGTAGGCATGGGGAGATTGAGTGATTTGCCCAGAATCACACGATGTTGAACGCCGCTGTCGAGACTCGAAAGTGGTTCGTCTGCTTGGAGGTCGACGCTCTAGCTGTTATTACTTCATAAACTCCCCTATTTCAGGCCTGCATCAGGTGTCTTACTGCGCGAGTGTTATTATCTCGCTATCAGTGCGGGTCTCATAGTGTGTACCACTATTTCTCTTCCCACTTTATTAGTGTATTGCTTTATTTCTGGTGTTTTACTTAGCGCCTCAATGCTGTGTTTGGGGCCCTTTAGAGCGCTTGAGATGCTGAAGTGAGATGAAGGGAAAGGGGGAGGAATTGGATACGCAGAGTACACAGGAAGAGAGCAGCTGGGGGAACGGGAGGGGGGTCAGCACACAGAAGATCAGAGGAACTGGCGAAGGGGGGAGGGGCTAGTCAGAGTGAACTATTCTACTTCCTGCCATGCGTTACTGGGGAGGCATGGCTGGGAGTTAAAACACTGCACATCCCTGAAGGGAAGCTGCCCTCATTGTAGATATTTTAAGAATTAAATTGCTGCAGTGGCCTATGGGGTCCCTCCTCTTCTTCTTAGGGCCTTTACCAACATGTCTAACTGATGGCGGGGGGCCCTTCTCACCCACGGCCCACCCACAGCCCTATTCTGACCCTACTGCACTTTATTGGAAGGTTTACACCTGAGTGTGAGCGCCAGTGTGACCTTGGAGAAGTACAAAACCACCACAAGCAGTGCGGCGGGTTATGACTCCTGTAACCATTCGCCTGAAGGGGACACTAAAAAATACACTTCACAGAATATATTGTAAAAGACATAATGTGAGGGGTCTAATTTCCTGTATCACTGTTATAAAAGAGGGGGGCACACCCAGGTGGTTTGCGGATCTACTCCTCCTCCTCATAGCCAGTAAGCACTGGGGGGTGCCCCCCCCCCTTGCAGTATTGTGCCTAGATATGCCTAGAATCCCCACTGGATTGCACTAAAAAACATGAACTTTCTCACCATGATGCCTCACATTTTTCTTACCATAATCCAAAACAAGTTAAACCGGTAGTGGTCTCATCTGTGCCCCTCGACCGTGCTGCTGAGCAGAATTGAGCCACAGTATTTCATGGGGTGTCCCAATAGGTTTCTGGAATATCCTATGATGGAAAAAAATCCAATTATAAATTATGCAAAAAGAAACTCAACTCGGCCCCTTAAGATACAGGATGAAGAGCAGGTGCCCAAAATAAACATGGGGTTGGTGGTTTGTTTAGGGCAAGGGTTGCTGAAGGTTATGTTGGAGGATATTGAGCAGGGTTGTTGGTTTGTATGCAGGTTTATGTTAAGAGGGCTGTGTGCAGTAGGTACTTTGGTAAGGAAGGGTGTTTTGGGTGTCATGAGTACAGTGGGCACGGAATTTTTTGAGACTGGTTGTGGTTGGGACTTGTGTCTTTTAGGTTGTTGTGGAATGTGGTTATCAGATTAAGGTGGTTTGATGGAATGTGAACAGTAGTAACTTGTCTGAAAGAGTTTGTAAGTTTGCTATGAATTGTGTGGTGTGTAAGTGGAAATCTGCAGAGGGAATAACTATTTTCATGTGATAGGTCTATAACAGACTCTTTTGCCTATCTTGCCTCTACACACAGATCAGCTATAGCCGGGTTTCCTCCGATGCTGCCCGAAAACGCACAGTGTGGTGTTCTGCAAATTTCAGTGCATTGCTTCAGGTGTGTGCATTTGCCTCTTGTGGAAGGCGGACTAGGTGAACTACATTCTGATGTTTTCTCCAGGAGCTAATTTTTGTAAAACACAGTCATTTGTTGCTTATCTTTTGACAGTTGCACTTCAACAAATCCAACCATGCCTAATAGAAAACTGTAACCTTTCCACAGCAGACCGTGTTGCTTTCCAGAGCTTTTTCTCCTCTGTAATATGGATAAGCACTGTATTTAGAGCTGAAGCAACACAGTTTTTACATAATAGGACCTAAAATCAATGAAGCAGCACAATGCTTTTGATTCCCTTTAAGAGAAACTATAATGTAGCTTTCTTATGAATCCTGCAAGACCAGGTAGGTTTGGATTCAGAGAGGAACATACCTTGGAAACAAAAACAACCTGGTGATTCACGAGGTCTGCCTGGTGCTAGGCGAGGGACGCTGGGAAATGTGAAAAGATGCTTGTTAGGTGGGCCTATGCGGAGCTTAGCGGAGCCTCAGCGGGCGCTACCCTGGCTCGCCCACCTCACTTTCAAAACATAAAACTCAAAAAAGTTCAAGTCTGTGAATGTATCTTCTGAATTACAGTAACTCTGGAAAAAGTTAGACATCCTCGGTGAGCAGCAGCTTTATGCCAAGAATTTATGAATGACTGCTACATATTGCTATTAATGCTCCCTTTAACTCAGGCTGTAACTGAGCACATCTTTACCGCAATCCTCCTTGCTGCTGGGCGCCTCCCTGCTGCAGGTACTGTTATTATTGACGCATTCTAGGTCTTTCGCAAAGGCAGCTGGCCACTACCAGCCAAAGTCCACAGGCCCTGAAGGTCACTAGGACTCGTCAATACCCAGGTTCATCCGAGGAAGCCTTCCGCTGACCATCCCGCCCTCAGAAACCCCGAAGAGTGCTTATAAGGCACGAAGAAGGTTTTCTTTTCCTACACGAAATGCATCGAGGTGTTAAATATCAGCACAATATGGATATATTCATATGATGAAGTGTCTATTGAAGTTTAACATAAGATATATAACTGATCAACCAAAATAATTATAATTAGAAAATAATCTAGTTGAAGAACTGCTTTCTACAGTAGATACAATTGAAAAATAGGATCATTGAAACATGAAGAAGTACCATTTAGTATCCTTTTGTACTAAATGTTGGGCACAGGAAGGAACAATCCAAGGATTGGGCAGAGAACCAGATAGTCAAGGTCTCTGGGTATCAGACTGATATCTAGACTGAGCAGTGCTCGTTTGACAAGCCCTAAATAGGGGGAAACATTTAAGAAAAGGGTTTCATTCTCTTCCAGGCAAATAAGGGTGCCATTTTATTAATCTAAAAACTAATACTGTGATTGCAGAGGTAAATGCGTTTTTCAGGGGGGGGGGGAATCTTTCTTTTTTTTTGTAGCGAAAGTGAAAACATATATAAATCACGAGACATATAAATTATAAATACCGGGCATTACTGATTAACATAAAATTTCCTTCTTCATACAAATAGTCCACAGTTCAGATCAAAAGGAATACAACATAGTAAATGTCTCTTTCATCATTCTAATCCTCGTGGGCACAGGCAGCAACTGTTCTCCAGATAATTCCAAAATTGTTCTGACCTCACTACCTTTGGTTTTATATTTCGGTAATTCTAACTCGTAACAGTCAAATAATCTTACCCACTTCTCTGTATGGGGGGTTGTCCATGAATGCAGTTCTTAGCAACATACTAATGAGGCATCATTATCGCCTGGAAAGTGATACCAATATACTTCTGGGGGTGGGGTTGAGGGTCAAGCCATCCATACAGCATCACTACCAGCACTCCTGCTTATGTCATAGACAAGCTCACCATCTCTGTTTTTTCACTACATACCCGCAGTCAAGACACCATCAGACTGCAGACTAAGAAGTGTAAAAAAGAAAAAGCAAGACAATAGACATTGTCCACCTATGCACCCAGGATCTGGAACAACATCCATCAGGACTGCCTCAACACTGCCCCAATGTAGGAAAGAGTTGAAGACTCACCTCTTTTAAGAATACAACATCAAAATTCATTAAGCATCCTCAACTCTGCTTCCTCTCCTACTATTAGATGGCTTTAAGCTTTCCTTCAACCCTGTACAGTGCTCCGCTGCCTTTTGCTGAGTTCACGCTCTAGAAATACCATATATTAAAAAATACATATTTATATACCAATAAGGCCGGTTGGTATTCCTTCACCAGACTTTCTAACCTAGCTGAAATATATGCCCAACAATCTGGTAAAGCAGAACATTCAGCAAACATATGGGTCATGTCAGAATCTTTTTCATACTTCTCACAGCTTTAACTAAATAGTTTAGAATATGTATAATATAGCATATTATACATCTGAAAGTGTAGCATTTTCAGATTAGCTAATTTAAGCAAACCATGCCGCATACTAATGCGCTCACTTACATAGCGGTAGAAACGTTATAATTAACTAGCTGCCCGCCCCGACGTTGTCCGGGGATGAAAATGAAAGTCTTGAAAGTTCTTTTTTACCTGTGTAGTTGAGCAGTGCATACACGGTAACGCTAGGTGTCCATTGAAGCCGAACATGTGCCTCTGCTTGTCCAGCCAGTGTGAGGAAGCGCCACAGTGACTGCGTTTTTGCCCCGCTGCTACGCTGAATCGCCTCAGCACCCGCGCAATTTTGGGAACCTCTTTGTCAGCTCCAGCGGCAAACGTGTTTGTCCGCTGTACCTGACGCCACTGCAACATGCGAACTGTGTCAGCCGTGAACGTGATTGTCCGCTGCAGCGCTACTTCGACGCCCCACATGGTGTCAACGGCCCACGCCCACAACAATGCCAAATGCATCGACCACTCGTATTGGAACGCTAGTCCCACCCAGAACACTTCTCGCAAGCGGTGGAATCCAGCTTGGTTTTGACGAATGCCACGCCCATCGCTCTATGCACACGTCCCCAGCACAACGCACACTCCCACAACCGACTACTCAGAACGCTTCTCGCAAGCGGTATAATTCAGCAGGGTTGGGTTTTGACGAATGCAACGCCCATCGCTCTATGCACACGCCCCCAGCACACGCCCACAACGGACTACTTTGCCCCTAACGTTCTTTTCCCCTTATAATGTTTATGGTGGGCTGCTGTATAGCCTATGTCCATCTGCTGATACTGTGTTTTGCAATGCTGTATTGGGTGTTCCGATTGGCGCTGTAGTTCCTGAGCTTACCCGCCTCAAAGGTTTGGGCTCTCTCTTTATAATATTAGTATGGATTTTCCAGGATTGATCAGCTATGTCCTCTGTTAGCGTGTCCAAAGATAAACTACAATTTATAGATCATGATATGCCTTTAATCACTCTAAAGGAGTTTAATCTACAATTTTAGAGAGGTGTCCAAATCATCTTCTCAAATTTGATTAAAAAAACTCCAAGTTTGTGCTACAGGTCAATGTAAAATCTGGCCAAAAAGGCCATAATTTACATTGAACCATAGCACCAATACACATGCTTGAACCAGATATGCTGTTTGAAATATCCCTGAGTAATGCCGGGGCCAGCAACCTTAATCCTCAAAAATATAAGGCACAAACGTGGAAAATTATGTATACTTTGAAATCTTACAAGGCTGTTGCATTACCCACCATATAACAAAGTAGGGTCCACGTGTAATGACTTTGACAGTTTGTAGTAGCTCCGTTTTTTACATCTTAGCACTCAACTGCAGCATCAGTCCTAAGACATATCTGATATACACTGTGTAAGGAATTTAAATTGCCTTTTGCAGGTTCACCTTACTTTTCGCTCCATCATGGGAGTAGTAGGTACTGATGTAATGACTCTCAGAGTGAACTGAGGCCGGCTAAACAGGTCTCCGTGTCACTGGTCTGACCCTTAAAAGTGTATGTTTAACTGCCTTTCACCCAATTGGCATCCGATAACTTATTTTTAAGTCCCTAGTATATGGTAACAGGGGTACCCATGGCCTGTAATATAAAGGGCCTGTCATAGACTGCAGCAGATATTATGCCACCATGAATTTCACAAAGTAAAACATGTCTCCCAGCCTGCCATTGCAGACTGGTGGGGCAGTTTTGACTGATAACTCAACTTTGCCATTTAAATTCATGACAAAGTCCAGAACTTCCTTTTTAATAGACATAAGTTACCCCTCAGGTAGGCCTGTCAAGTCTTAAGGTGGAGTGCTGTATATTAAAAAGTCAGATTTTTTTTATATTTCCGAACAGTAAAAACCACAAAAATAGTCATTTTTACTGTGGAAAGAGTATTAGCCCCTTTGGCAAGTGCAAGGTTACACACTGACCACTCAGCTGGGCTGAATGGGACTACTAAAGTTGGTATTCAAGGTATCAAAATCATTTTTGCATTAAATGTGACTTGATGCCCAAGTTGAATTTGATTAACGTTGAAAAAAGGCAACTTTAGAAAGTTGCTACTATGTTTCCTACGTTTTCCAGTGGCCAATTACAGTTGCTGGCCATGAGACAGGGTTCTTCCCTCCTTGGTTCAGCTATGAGTGACTCCCAGGAAATCAAACACTAGAGGCCTGCCATTGGAAGACGTGTTACCTCTCCTTGGCAGGAAGCCAAACAGTGTATTAGCCCAAAAGGCATGTTCCAAGGGGAGCTGCATTTGAAAGGCAAATGGTTGACACACATGTGAGGGCCTGCTCTTTCTTGCAGAAAGTCATAATCAGGCGGGAGGGGATCTGGTAGCCCATTGGTTAGTAGCCATTGCATCCACTGAGGGCAAGTTGTGGGCATACAAGTGGCACCCATAACGCCAGACCTCAGATCATGCCTGTATTGGTGAGAGTACCGAAGAAGGACTGCCTGCTGTTTCCTGGACCCAGCAAAGAGAGGTTGCACTAAAGACAGATCTGCATCTGCTTATCTTTGGGCTAGCAAAGAGAGGACAGTGCCTGTGGTGCACTACTCGAGGAAAGTCCTCTCTGAGCCCCGGAGACAAGAGGTGAACTCCAAGAGTCAGCTGTCTGACAGCTCCAGGGCCACAACAGCTGAAAAAGCTGCCTTGGTCAGTTGGTAGCCACAATCGCTTGATCACCACTGACCACTGAGGCACAGCCTGGAAGACCAAGTCCCAACACTCATGTTTTGCACCCCAGTGTGTTATGGACCCCTGAGAGTCACTGAGTGCCGTTATGTCACCCAAGAGGGACACTAGCCTCAGTTAAAAGGAACCACTGGTTTTGCTGTGACCAAAGACTAGTAGACCAGTGGCAACTATTGTTTGGCTGGACTTCGATGGACATTGTCCTAGGTGGTAAAAGTCACCTCCATTGGTGGGCCAAGGAGTAGTCACAGGAAGATCCCCTCAACGGAATCAGCACCCTCAGCATACTCAGCATCTATAGCAGCCAGTATCTCTTACATCAGGAACACTCAATTGATGTCTATGATGATTCGCTCATAAAGCCTGAAACTGGACTGGAGATTGCTTTGACTGCCCCTTGAGACTTGCTCCCTGCCAGAGTTGGTCACTCAAAGTGGGCCCAAGTAACCAAACACAACTTTACAAAGGTTTTCCAAAGTTTCAAAGTGACTGCAAACTGCGGTAGTTGCCAATGATTGTTTGCGATTGAAGTGTACAAGGAGGGACTTATGATTTTCTTAATAATTTATATCTTTGGAACACTCTGATGGATTTTGTTCAGTTTAGTGTCTAAAAATTCGTAGCAATAGGATCTATTTTTAATAAATTGGTGTCGGATTTCCTCTGTGTTGCGTTTCCTTCTTATTCGATTGTTTTGGTACTCTTAAATGCTTTACATATGTTCCTTTGTTTGAGTCTGACTTCTTAAAAGGCTTGAGCTAAGGTTTTACAAATGTGCTTGACTGGACCCAAAACGGGTTTTTGAGTTTATTACAAGGTGCGGTTGCACAAATTCACCATATAATAATCAGAATTTCCTCACACACTGACAACAGCAGGTTCAGATGTAAATGTAATTCGTTTTGCTATTCTTCTCCCCATTGCTGCCCCTAAACAATTTTTAGAGATCCCGGACCTACCTCTCTAATGGTAGTTTCAAGAGATGAACGGCTCTAAGGGGATGTTTAACACTCCCAATTGAAACTATTGCATAGTCTAATCTCTGGAAAACTGGGGATGTGCAAAAGTAGTGAATTAAAAAGATACAAAAATGTTGGTAGTAACAACATTTAATGATTGGGAATGACCTTCAATTAAATAAATATTTGTACCTTCTCCTAATTCCCCCAGCTACACAAGAATATATTTATCTTTGAATGTTATTTAGGAGGACAAGAGTAAAACATGAATCCCTATTCTGTTCCCATCAATAGTGACCAGAAATGTTCTGGTGCCAGAACCTTAATTAGTATTCTATTGCAAGCCATACTCTGCTCCTGTAATGTCTAGCCCTGGAATCCGAAATATCCCACACAACATTAAGAGTAGATGTGGATGGCATATGAAACTGAAGAACCAGGTTCAAATTTCTTCCTCAGCTCAGCATCCTGTGAGTCTGGGGAAATCACTTAATCTCCCTCTGCTTAAAAAATGTGTAATTAGTCAACACTTTATGCCTCCTTATTTGAGCACTCTGAACAGTGTCTCGTCACTCTCACCTTTCAAGTCTTTTGGTTTCACCTGGTGCTTAATTCATGCCTGGCCTTATTTGCACTCATCCGATAAGTGCTAAAGACAGTGTGAGCTCCATGATTGGGCAGGGTAATAGCCATTCAGAACGTTGTTTTGGTATAAACCTCGACTCGTTATTGATGATGGAGTTGACCAATGGATCGTCGGACCAGAAGAGAGGGTGTTATTTAGTCATGCGTTGCTCAGACATCCATGAAAGCAAGATGTTCAGGATGTGGCGTATGAAGTGGAGTGGTTGACCAGGTAGTTGAAACTCTTGCACACTGCCTTATGCTTAGGCACTGTATGTATTGTCAGAGCATATGGTGACATTTTCTATGAGAGCCATATTTGATAGAGTTAAACTTTGGTAAAATAGGTATAGGTTTATCATCAACTGTTTTTTAAAGAGGATAGTTGAATGCAGATTCGGTTCTCGAGCGGATGTGAGGATACAACCGACTACGAAGTATGCAAGGCAACTTTTAAAAAGGCGAAATCTTCCCTAACCTTGCTAAAACACCTTTACGAAGAAAGAAAGAATAGCAGAGTCAAAAAGAACAGTAAGCAAAAGAAATAAGGGTGGTTGACGAAATCTGCTCAGAAACTGGAACATTTGCTCAGAAACTGGAACATTTGAGTTACCTCGAGAATAGCCCTAATTATAAGATTACATGCATGATATATGGAGCCTAACGCAAAATAAAGCCCCCTGAGATAAACAACGTGGCTTTTAGTCACATTAACTGAGGAATATCCTGTTTTCACCTAATAAACAGAAAGGGATTCTGTGGAGGTCCTGAGGAAGGTGGTACAAGCCCACCGAAACGCGCGTCGACCTGGCGTGTGATCCCATATAATATTCTGTGGTTACTCAGTCAGAGTTTTTCTCTGTCAACCTTCCAGTACAGAAGGAGTAGCTGGTTGATTAAATGTTTTGTATGTAAGGGTATGAATGAGTGAGTGGTGAATGTGATTTAGGTGTGGATATCTAGGTTTTTTACTTAATTTTTTGTAAAGTATAAAATAGCAAATATGTATCATGACGATGAAATGTTTGTTTTTATATTTGTTCTAATTGTTTAGAGAAAAGTATAATGAATTGAAGAACAAAGAAATGATGATATATAAAAAAGAAGAAAAAAATATACAAAAAAGCTTTTTTTGATACATATACAATCTCTATGAAAAAAGAAAATAAAATTTGACGATTATAAAGAACACTTGTTGTTAGCATATGTTGTAGGACATGTCAAACCTACTGTGAACTAAGATCAATGGTCAAAGCATGATAGCCACAAGGGAAATCTTTATTTAGGATAGTTGAATGCAGATACAACAGGTGTGGTTGAAGTGCAAAATTATTTATAGGTATTCAAAAGAGGTAAATGTTGGGCCTTTAATTTACTTACAGATAAGCAGATTGTGTTATAATTGTCACCCTTCTGCTAATGCTATTTTCTCTTTATTGGTGGAGAATGTTGTACTTGGCTAGGGACGCCAATCAAGCCCAGATTGAGAGAATTAAGACAACTGAAATTCTTTATTATGTAGATCACATTGAGCATTTTGGCTGGCAGACCATGCATTGAAGAGGGCACTTGCAAAGACGCTTTCTCACTTAAAGAAACCACAGATTTACTAGTCTAGTATTGGGGTATCTGGAACGTTTGAGCAAAGGAAAAGCTTGTTTTTTCTGTATACTCTGTGTAGAGACAATGGGCCATATTGTCGAGAAAGGACGATACAGATACGAGAACCTGGGCTTCTATGAGAATTCACAAGGGCATATTATCAAGCCCATTATCGCCGCCTTAGTGTCAGTTTCTTGCGATAAAAGCGGCGATAATGTATCGCCCTTTCTTGATAATATGGCCCAATGACCGTTGTCATACAGAAGGTCACAGGGTCAATGTCTTAAGCAAGGTGTATCTCTTCAATTTGTTATGGGTTAAGGAGAAGGTTTCTGATGTCTGGAATTTTCATCAATGAGATGAGCCTGAAGTCAAGTGCTGACACTGTGGCTGCATTAACTTAACCAGTGATCCTTCCATGTATGTAGATTTATATATCATAATGGCCTTGTGCGGCTGGTCTAGGCCTGTCATTGAGGTGTGGGTCCTCCTCTATTCGCTGCAGGTGCAGGGGAGGGGTTTTGTGTAGGTGGTCAGGATGTCGACTCCAGGTAGGTTTGTGGGGTCCCGAATGGCAATGAGGATGCAGGCTGGGGGTAACTGGATGAGATTTATTCTATCAGGGTAAGTGACTATAAGACCCCATTGTACATTTTTGGTGGTGCCGTTGTTCAGTGTTTTTAAGTAAGGGATGGATCATAATTGATGGGTGTTGATTGACTGAGAAAGCGTGGATCTTCACCATGAACATTTAGCGGAATCATCATATGAAATGATGTTGTGGATAATAACCTAGAGGTGTTATCATGTGGAAGACCTGAGCTTGACAATGCGCCTCGGTTCATGCGTCTGAGAAAGAGAATATCCTAAAGGCAAGGAGATTAAGGTGTTCATAGACCGACTACTTCGATTTCAAGTGTTGGAAGTGAGCACATGGGTGACTTGTGCTTTGCATGGCCCTAACCTAGCTCCTCAGACATATTCGTCACTCTATCTGCATATAAGGATTGCATTTGGTGTGAGCTATACGGAGCTAACCATAACTGGGGAATTGCATGGATATTTTTCACTTATATTTTGTGAACTGTAACATAACTTTAACTCTGCTTTTTATGTGAATTTGAAAGGTTTTTTAAACATATGTTGATGTGTTAAGACCAAAACTAAACATAACTTCATATTTTTTAGATGGAAAGGTAAAAGCATTTTACTGGTTGTATTCTAGTTGTATGTGATGGGTGTGTGATAAAGTGTGTTGTTGAATGATGATGCCTCTGTATCATGTTGCAGGTTACCCCTGATATTCATGGCCTTCTGCTTTCCACGGTGGGTTTTGACTGCAACCAAACTTGCAGCTAACCACCACTACTCATAGCCTTCAGTCATGTACAGTGGTTGTTTTCCACAGGCAGCCAACCTAACCACGTGGCCTGCAACCAGCTGCACATGCTGCTTGCAAGTTAAACTCAACTCTGGCATCACAGCTTGAAAGTAAATCTGTCAAATGCTGTAAACGTTATTAGCAAACCAAAGCTTCTTTGACCACCACTTTGAATGTGTCCCTCTTGACAGATTTGCATGACATCTGAGATCCTTTACACAGGGCTTAACTTGACCTACCAATAGAATACTAAACATCTAAGTCCCGAATGAATTTTGAGTGGGGTGCCAATCTTATTCGCAAGTTAATGCTTCTGCCGCCACTTTAACCATGCCGCTTTTTTGCATGAAACTCATCATATGTAAAGTATGTTGAACATCCTACATGTTTTCCAAACTTTGTGATGATCTATAACATGGTGCCAACATGATTAGTAAATATATTTAACCCCTATCTCTTAGTGAGCCCCCACGTTGACAGATGTGCATGAAAGGTAATATTTGTGTAATTAGTTTAATTTGCTAATATTCGAGAAAGTTTCATGCAGCTTCATTTCATGCACCCTAGCACATTTCATGCAGCTCAAAACCTATTAACACATGAAAATGTATTTGCCCCATTTCAAACTTTGACCCCACAATGGATCGCATGAATCTTGCCATACCCACAGTAGAATACATTTGTGAAATGTCTGCCAGATGTCATGTGGAGTCGTCAACGGATTCCAGTTATTACTGCTTAGCTATGAAGACATTTATGACCCATCCCCCCCCCCTTTTAACTGTGCATCTCCTTGATGGATCTGAACAAGTTTAAAGATGCTAACAGGAAGCAAAACGTGAAAAATCTGCTAAAGATCATGTCAGTCTGTCAAACAGCGCTAAAGCTAAAGGCAAATCAAAAAACATGTTTTCATTTGTCAAAATAGCTCTGTAATTTCAGCCATTTAACCATTATCAATACGTTAACACTTCTCAACAAGACAGCACAGTCTGGGAACTTTTTCTCTGTGCTCATTGACTAAAATTAAGCACCTCCTGTCATTCAACCAGTTAAAAATGGAAGTTCTAATGCTAGTAATTTTTCCTCTGGATTATTGCGATGGTACTTTAGAATGGGTCCCTCAGGCATCGCTCTCCTTCATCAGAGCCAGTCAAGACAATTTTTCTTTCTTCGGTTTACATCCACAAAGAGAAAATTAAAGCGCATCTCTCCAGTGTTAACAGAACTACATTGGCTTCCAATCCATGTTAGAACAAAATGTAAAAGATGTTGTCTGACTTACAATGCTGTGCAAGTGGGTCCACTCACTACCCACCTGGACATCACTACTAACTGTCCACTGAAAACAGGAGAGACTTCCTAGCAAAGACATTTTTCACCCCAAAAATCTCCAAATGTGAAAAATCCTTTGCTGGCACCACAACCAGTTTCCCATCAGTTGAATCTATTACTGTAACAATTTCAATCTGAGACTTGCTGTAGGATCTCACCCTTGGATGCCTTTATTGTTCCATGTAAAGTGCATTAACGCCTTTCCAGTTCAGCATATAGAACATTTGAAATTAATAAATCTGTGAAATAAGTAGGTTCATGTCATCACTTTGTGATGTAGAGGCAGAAACGTGTCTGGTGGGTTGTGTTCTTCACCAAGGATCTGACGGGTCAAGAGGCCAAGCTTCTGATGATGGCCTGCTATGGTCTCTGCCTACAAGGGATGGCTTTATCCTCAGCAGTACTCTTTCCTAAGAGGTCTAGTCCGTCTTCCATTGCTCTTGCTTCTAGGAGTTTGCAGCATGTGGTGACTAGATGTGTCTATCACTTTGGCCCCAGTTTTTGTCTCCCTGTCCTGGTATTTTATTATCTTGCTTCTAACAATCTCATTGCCAAGCCTGTTATTTCTTTGGTGTCCTGTTCCCATGGTTGTCTTTACACAATGGCCTTAGTTTAGCCACGTGACCTTTGGTATGGTTTTTTATGGGTCTTATGGTCCCGGGTCCCTCTTTCTGAAACCCACATTTATTAAAGAGGTAATCAGTAATCATCCAAGCCTTTCCACTGCCTCGTTTAGAGGTAGAGAAATGAGCAGCTTTTTGCTGGTGGAGCCTCTGTTGGCAGGAATCTTTGAGCAACATCCCATTGGCCTGGATGCATTAGAACTGGAGGTCCTGCCCTGTTCATGGCAGGCATTCCAACTTACATGTCCCTATTTAGGTCCACCAAGCCTCACAAGGAAAATGAACAGTGGCACCAATGCATGGGTAGAAAATTCCCTGGGCCTCATTTATGAAAAGTGACGTATCGCTGCCTGAAAACAGCGATGAGTCACTTTTCACTGCGCCCTCCTTGCAACACCAATGATGCGTCATCTTTACAGTATGACGCATCATTGCGCAAGGAGTTACAGATACGTCAGTATTTCGGACGTATCTGTAGGCGCAAAAGTGACGCATTGCTGGAGTGTGTCACAAAATAGACGCAACTCCAGCAATGTATCCTTTCACATGGGGCAAGCCCCATGTGAAAGGGCCTGCGTCAGTCTTACGCCTGCTGTGAGGCAGGCGTAAGAAATTGACGCATTTGTCTCCTAGAAGTGGCGCAGTGAAATCACATAGATTTCACTGCGTCACTTCTACGACCCTTTCTTGCGTCAATACGCCCCCCTTGCATACATTATACCTGGCGCAGGTATAATGTGGCGCAGGGTTTACAAAGTGACACATCTACCTAGATGCGTCACTTTGTAAATATGGCGCAACAAGGCGCATTTTTTACGCCACTGGTGCGTCACAAAAAGTGACGCACCAGAGGCGGAAAAGTGACGCACAGCCTCTTAAATGAGGCCCCCTGTGTTTAGGGGATATAGTTTTTTTTTGCAGGAGCAAACCCCCACTTTTGGAGTTTGTATCTGAAAAACAAGAATTAATGCAAGTTGGTTGCGGCACCATTGTCACCAGGAGCACATTGGGATTAGCCGAAAGAGCATCAATCACCGAGGGAAATACACTTTCGGCCTACAGATCCCCATTGACATGACGAGGATACCCCAATGGTGGGCAGTCCTTCACTGTGTGGCGGTGGGAACTCCACTGACCTGGCGGGTCACACACCAGTGTGTGAATAACTCTTTATTTGCTCTGCACTGTGCAGCCACTTCCCATAATGTCTTTATCATCTAATACTCAGAAGCTGAGTGGGCTCTGTGGTGATTTTCAAATAATGTGTAGGATGTGAAACAGGCAGCATAGGAACTTCACCTATTTCCTTTTGAGCAAGCATTTCTATTTGTGAGTCTTGACCCTGTAAAGCGCGCAGCCGACTTTCTGTAAATAAACTCATAAGTAAGTCATTCGATAGGCTGATTGCCAAGAAGTTTCTATTAGTTGTCTGAAAACACTCGTTATTGCACAAGTTCTTGCTACAGCGTGGTTTTACAGTCATTTCAACCAACACAGATAAAATAGAAAAAAACACAAAAAATAAAGCTGAAATGTTTTCTGCAAAAAAAGAATACATCCGATATCAGAAAGCACCGAACACATTGACGCCTAGCAGCGATGCTGAGAAAACAGTTGACATATTTGTTTGTGCTGGGAAAATGCTTGCCTAATACTTCCAGTCCGATAAAGCGCAGCCTTCGCATTGCTGGAATCACTGGTCTGTGCTTGCCTTGCATTCGACAGGCAACAATCAGGCCTCTAGCATTCCTCTGACATTCCTCCCTGGTGTTTCAGGGCCAGGCTGTTACAAGGTGGTTGATTCCACATTGCTGAGTGTATGTGACTGTCTGCTCGTTGTTGATTGTGCCCGTCTTTTCAAACGCTTTGGTCACCGACTCCAGTGACCTTGAAGTAGGCCCAGATTGCTAGAATGCAGCTTTACTGAAGCATTACGTTTGAAAATAACTCCTGCTGGCTTTGCATCTTAAAAGGTGTTAAGATTATACTTCCCTTGAAATCTACCACGTTTTTCCAACTAATTGTGAGTGGTGTTTTCATATAGCAAATCGCAGGGGCAATTTGTGTGTCTTTTTTAAAACAAATTAAGCACTGGTTTGGGAGCAATATAAAGTGTCTCTCTGGGTAAAAACCAAAACAACATTTTGGCATACAAAAATAGAGTTCACAAAAGGGTTCGAGGTTTACTCCTGGGATGATACTGCCAGCCTAATAAGGACGAGTCTTGTGAATTACAGAATGAAATAAATGTACTCCATGCCAGGTGACAACCCCAGAGCCAGGCACTGGCTAATAACACCCCCCTGTGTGGAAATTCCTTCCGAGCACCATTTGTGTGTGGCGTCCCCTTTCCTTCCCACCCTAAAAAGGGTTTATTATGATTTTTAGGGTCGGAAGGGGCGGGAAAATAACTTGTGTATATCCGCAAATTAGTAGGTTTGTGAGCGTGTCCAGGAGTCCAGGGCACTTCCACCCGGGACCGCCCACTTCCCACTCACAGGAGAGGAGTAACTCGCACAGACACCTGTGTGTGTGTAAAGCACTTTTCGACGGTGTAATCTACTTTCATGAGTTTGTAATACGAGAAAAGCAGGATATTGGCTCGTGGGAATCTGACCTGAACTAGAAGGCAGATTTAGGAACGAGGCACCTTGGATGCCTACATTCAACCCCAATGCCTGCGTATGCCTCTTCCAGAGACCCTCAGCGCTCCTCTGACTCATTCACAAAGGGAAACTTAGACCAAAAGTCTTATTTTACTAGGAGTAAAGTTAGACTTGGGGTCTAAACATAGGGCCCCATTAGGATGGCGGGCAAGCCGCCCGCCATCCTAATGGGGCCCTTAGACTTTTGGTCTAAATTTACATTTGTGAATCAGGCCCCTGGTCTTGCATTGACCCCCTCCCCTGCCCCCTCTGCCACTGATCTTGCACTGATGACCCCCCTCCTGCCCTCCCACCCCTCCAGTACAGATATCACTTCCCACATCCTCCCAGGAAAGCTTGAGTAATAGGGTAGAAATGCCTCGGTCTTGAGGAAATGCTTCGGGCCGCAGAAATGACTGATACACCACTGCAGCAGGTGCAAAGGGCAAGAGACTGAGCTATCTCATGGTCTGGACTGAGGGGGTGACATCATGAGTTACCCGCACCCAGTGACACCAACCCTAGTGACGCCACTGTTCTGATGACAGTCCAATGACCGTGACAGCTGAATCTCCTATAGAGGCTCAGTATCGGGTCATGCAGTGGCCGGACAAGGATGGGGTAAGGGAGGTGAAGACGGCGAGTTAGCAGAAGGGCTTGCAGGATGAAGCCTACACTAGAAGCACACACACAAGAGCTGTGCCAACTCTGACCACTAAGTTTGCTCCTTCAGATATCTGACTAGGACTAGGTAGATGACTAGTACTCCAAATAGTTTCTCCAGCCAGGCCCTTGTCCGCATTTATCCCATTCACATGTCATGGAGAGGTGGGGACAGGTTTAAGCACAGGTAGCTGGAGGCGGCGGCAGTGGTGTGAACAGGTAGCACACCCTGAGCACTTTGACACCCTGGCCATTGGGATATGGCAGGAGATAGACCTCGCCACCCTCAGCCTGACAGAAAAATGCCTCTTTTGCAAGAGACAGAGGCTGTTTCTGACCTTCCTCCCTGCTACTCTAGGGTTGAGGCTAGACACAGCAGAAGACTGCAGAGAGGGTAGAGGGTGAGTAGGACAAGCAGGTCAGGCAGGGGGTGGAAGCAGGTAGTGAGCAGTAAGGTTAAGGGGCACACCCACCAGACTGGCATGGAAGGGTGGGAAATGGCGGGGAGGGGGCAGACCAGCAACAAGGTCTAGCTGTATCTACACTGTGCTTTGGTGCCAGTGGGTGATGCCAGTACTGCTCACAGCATCACTTCATGCCACAGCAATAACCTTCTTTCGTGTAATCACCAAAGCTCTGGCTACCATTGTAAAATGAAAAAGGTAATTGTCATTAGGTGGATCACTGAGCCGTCCATTGCACTGAATGAACGTTGTAACATCTATGCACTGCAATGGAAGCATTTTTTGGCAATTTAATGACACTTTTGGGATGTAAGGAACGTGAGATGAGTCCACCAGCTACTTCCTGCAAACTAGTTTGTTTTTTTGAAAGGTGAATTCTAGTATGTTACACCTAGTTATTCTAATGCATCATTGCACCAAAACATGAAAATATTATGTACGAAAGTAAATGTTTTAAATTGAAACGAGTAGTGCTTTTCCTCAGTGGAAATGTATGAACTCAACAAATCACTACAGGTGCAGAAAACGTTCTTGTTTTTAGGTACTGTTGTTGAAAAATGTATACGACTATACAAGGAGTCTGTCTATATCTATCTCTACATCTTAATCTATTTCTATTTCTACAATTACGCTGGTATAAACTTATTTCTTTATAAAGTTGTAGCTATTTAAATGTTACTTCCTTGTATACTTGTACTTGCGTTAATATTTACTTATGTATTCCTCTACTTACTTATTATTTCTTCCTACTTATTTCTGGGTTTTTTTCTTTTAGCTTATCTTTTTAGGGCTCGGGCCTACGTCACCACAAAGTGGGGGCGGAGTTTCCGAGCTCTTATGTATTAGAAAAAAAAAGAATTCTGAAAGGGGTCCGGGCTGCCACATTCCAGAAAGCGCGCGTTTTTTGCGTGTGGTATTTTGCCATGTGCATGGTAATTGGTCCAGGCAAGGCTGTGTTTAAGTAAGGCAGCACGCCATAGGACTTAGGAATTTGTCAATGTCCACTTCCTGCATAAAGTGTTCGGACACGCGCAGAAGAATACATAAATCCTCAATTACCAGCTGTCCGAGGTGCCGTTAATTGAAGGCAGATGGTGCTGGGAGCGTGTGCACTGCTGTGTTTTTTTTCCCTTCAGCTCTGTGTGCGCGCATGAACAGCCGGCCAGCAATGTAGAGAATCACATGCATCAGATCTGGGTTTTTTAAACAATTGCGATCGCGAAAGTGATTTCTTTCTGTGCTGCTTGTTTAAACAATTGTGATCGCAAAAGTGATGCTTTCTGTGCTGCTTGTTTAAACAATTGCGATCGCGAAAGTGATGCTTTCTGTGCTGCTTGTTTTTCGTATGTAATCTTGTTCTTCTACGAACTCGATGGTAGCGGAGTATCCCATCCTCACCCTCTAGGTCACTTCATTAATTTTCCACGAGTCCGCCGTGTCTGTTGGCGAGTGCAGATTGGTAGTGCAGAGTGCAGAGTGGTAGTGCAGAGTGCAGAGTGGTAGTGCAGAGTGGTAGTGCAGAGTGGTAGTGCAGAGTGGTAGTGCAGTTTGGTAGTGCAGAGTGGTAGTGCAGAGTGGTAGTGCAGAGCGGTAGTGCAGAGTGGTAGTGCAGAGTGGTAGTGCAGTGTGCAGAGTGGTAGTGCAGATTGGTAGTGCAGAGTGCAGAGTGGTAGTGCAGAGTGGTTGTGCAGAGTGCAGAGTGGTAGTGCAGAGTGCAGAGTGGTAGTGCAGAGAGGTAGTGCAGAGTGCAGAGTGGTAGTGCAGAGTGGTAGTGCAGAGTGCAGAGTGGTAGTGCAGAGTGCAGAGTGGTAGTGCAGAGTGGTAGTGCAGAGTGCAGAGTGGTAGTGCAGAGTGCAGAGTGGTAGTGCAGAGTGCAGAGTGGTAGTGCAGAGTGCAGAGTGGTAGTGCAGAGTGAGAGTGCAGTTTGAGAGTGCGAGTGGTAGTGGTAGTGCAGATTGAGAGTGCAGAGTGCAGATTGGTAGTGCAGATTGGTAGTACAGAGTGGTAGTGCAGAGTGCAGAGTGGTAGTGCAGAGTGCAGAGTGCAGAGTGGTAGTGCAGAGTGCAGAGTGGTAGTGCAGAGTGCAGAGTGGTAGTGCAGAGTGGTAGTGCAGAGTGAGAGTGCGAGTGGTAGTGCAGAGTGGTAGTGCAGAGTGCAGTTTGGTAGTGCAGAGTGCAGATTGGTAGTGCAGAGTGCAGATTGGTAGTGCAGAGTGGTATTGCAGAGTGCAGAGTGGTAGTGCAGAGTGGTAGTGCAGAGTGATAGTGCAGAGTGGTAGTGCAGAGTGGTAGTGCAGAGTGCAGAGTGGTAGTGCAGAGTGCAGAGTGGTAGTGCAGAGTGGTAGTGCAGAGTGGTAGTGCAGAGTGGTAGTGCAGAGTGGTAGTGCAGAGTGCAGTTTGAGAGTGCAGAGTGGTAGTGCAGAGTGGTAGTGCAGAGTGGTAGTGCAGAGTGCAGAGTGGTAGTGCAGAGTGGTAGTGCAGAGTGGTAGTGCAGAGTGGTAGTGCAGAGTGCAGAGTGGTAGTGCAGAGTGGCAGTGCAGAGTGGTAGTGCAGAGTGCAGAGTGGTAGTGCAGAGTGGCAATGCAGAGTGGTAGTGCAGAGGGCAGAGTGGTAGTGCAGAGTGGTAGTGCAGAGTGCAGAGTGGTAGTGCAGAGTGCAGAGTGGTAGTGCAGAGTGCAGAGTGGTAGTGCAGAGTGCAGAGTGGTAGTGCAGAGTGCAGAGTGGTAGTGCAGAGTGCAGAGTGAGAGTGCAGAGTGGTAGTGCAGAGTGCAGAGTGAGAGTGCAGAGTGGTAGTGCAGAGTGCAGAGTGAGAGTGCAGAGTGGTAGTGCAGAGTGCAGAGTGGTAGTGCAGAGTGCAGAGTGAGAGTGCAGAGTGCAGAGTGAGAGTGCAGATTGAGAGTGCGAGTGGTAGTGCAGAGTGCAGAGTGGTAGTGCAGAGTGCAGAGTGGTAGTGCAGAGTGGTAGTGCAGAGTGCAGAGTGGTAGTGCAGAGTGGTAGTGCAGAGTGCAGAGTGCAGAGTGGTAGTGCAGAGTGGTAGTGCAGAGTGATAGTGCAGAGTGGTAGTGCAGAGTGGTAGTGCAGAGTGCAGATTGGTAGTGCAGAGTGCAGATTGAGAGTGCAGAGTGCAGATTGAGAGTGCAGAGTGCAGATTGGTAGTGCAGAGTGCAGAGTGGTAGTGCAGAGTGCCTAAAACACATTGCCATTTACAATGCCATTATCTCTAACTTAAAACAAACCCGAGCCCTAATGCATTCCTAATGCTTGTTTTTTCTTCTATTTCCATTTCACTCCCTATCAATTTCCCCTATATCGTTCAATTCTCAACCCATGTTACCCTTTTTTCTATATCTTTATAAATATCGCAATGATACTTGCATATTGAAATAAGCTTACTTTTTAACCTACTCTTTATATCATATAAGATGCCTTATGTAAATTTCGAATTTTCTACGTTTTATGTGATAATGATATTCTATATGCTTAAAATGTTAATTGCAATTATATATCTTTATATATATGTATTTATTGCAAGTGTTTTCAATAAAAAATTTCGACACAAAAAAAAGAAAAGAAAAATGTGTACGAAAGAGTGAGACATACAGGAAGGAGGAAGGAGACAGGGGCAGAGAGCAGCAAGGACAGAAAGACATTAAGAGTGTCAGACAGACTACTGGGCCTCACAACTAATGGTAGTAAATCACTGGATTCATGTCCCGCAGGATGAACCAGCATATAGACTTGACAGGCACATCGTACCCGCAGACCATCTAATGAAGGCCCTCTACACCAACAAGAGGCGACACAAGCTCACAGGTCCGACGGCACACACGGTTAAAATTTGGCATACCGCACAGAGGGCGCTGGGTTGGGAAGGAGTACTGACACTAGCCACCCCCCTATGGGAGACACGTCGCCTGGGAACCTTGGCGAACTCGAAAGGATTTAGGCAGTGGGACCTTATAGGTATCTCCAAAATCGGTGATCTTTGGGTGAGGGGAGAGATCCTTACTTTTGCACACCTAAAAGAAAAATACGGGATGGCAGACACTGAGTCCTATCGTTATGCTCAAATTAAACATGCACTTCAGAGCGCGATCCCCCTAGGCAGTGAAATAGCAGAATCTTCCCCCTAGAAGACAGACTGCTCACGGACTACATGGAGAAAAAAGCCACGTCACAGACCTACCGTAAACTGATTAATAATCAACCTGACCCCATGGTGGCACTGCGGAGAAAATGGCAAACAGACCTGGGAGACTTAGAGGACTCAGATTGGGTGGACGCATTGGCTTCCGCCCGTGCGGCTGCAGTTCCATCTCGATTAAAACTCATGCAACTAAAAATACTCCATCGCGTCTATTATCCAGGCACCACCTTGCACAAACTCAGACATACTCCCGACTCGCTCTGCCTCAGAGGCTGTGGACAAATTGGAACATTTTATCATATAATATGGGACTGCCCCAACATACAGGCCTACTGGGAAAGAGTAATAAATGAGATCTCGGAGGTGGGGGAGGCGGAGGTCCACCAAGACCCTAGATGATGTCTATTAAATATTTGGCCACCTACTTACTTAAACCGGGCACTGCAGAACTTGGCTACACTTGGACTAATGATCGCTAAGCGCAACATTGCACAGAATTGGGGCTCCGGGGTGCTACCTACAAGGCGGCAGTGGGAAAATGACATGGAAATCGCCATGGTGGCAGAATGAGCAGTATACACCCACCGAGGATGTCCCAAAAAATGGTCTAAAATATAGGGAAAGTGGAATGAATACCGGAGAAATATTTGTGAACCTCCACAAATGACATCTAGCCTGGAAGATAGTCCATAACTACACAGCGGGGCAAACAGACTGGGCGGTGACCACGACTGGATGGTGTAGACGCGGGGGGGACACTGGGAGTCTGGATGTCATTTCTTGCACTGTACTGTGTCACCTAGAGGTCGAGACGAACTGTCGTGAATACAATGTACTGAGGTATACTAATTAATTACAAATGGAGAGGATGAATATTTAGTGAAGAGCAATGTATATGATAAGGGAATAACATGCATGACCTAAAGGCCAAGGCAAAACTGTCATGTGTGAAACCTACTGTACGCTGTACCAATTACTTGAAGGTGGAGATGATTACTGTTTATTGCTGTTCAATTATATGACAACGGCAAACAATAAAAAGTGTTTAAAAAAAAAAAAAGAGTGTCAGACAGGCAGGGATAATGAGAGAAATGGAGAGAGAGAGACCGAAAGCTATGTATATGTACATACATAGTTTGGACCTGTTTCACCAGAAGGAAGGCCAACCCAAAAGGTTTGCTTATGGACCCTCACACATCATATTGGTGTCATGCTTCATCATCAGGTCTCACCCTGGTTCCTATAAACCAAGGTGGACTCAACCATCTTTCAGGGAGCTCTTTGAATATTTTCCTAGCAGGGTCTGAAAGATTAAAAAAAATTACCTTAAGGACAAACCGGTTCCCCTTTATTCTTGGGTTCCTTTTGGTATAATTAAAAAAATCTACATATAGGTTTGTTCTTGGGGGTGAAGGGTTACTACCCTGCCACCCTAATTTGTCAACATGTTTCAGCTTACTTATTAGCCTAAAAAAGTTGCCGGGATTTCATAAGGATTAACTCATGTTGATAACCCGTCCTAGGATTTGTATGCCTTTTGTCATTTTTTGGGAATAAAAAGTCTTGTAATGTCAGTCAGTGCACACACATGTATCACAGCACATATATCCAGGCATAGATCTTTGGCGTGTATTAACGCCTATACTCATCAAATGTGATATGGTTCTTTCATTCAGGATGAACAAAATCATAAAAACAATGATAATTTCATTAGTATAAATGAGGTTCCACTTGGGTACGGCTAAGACAGACTGACTCCAACATGGCATGTATATTTTACACGTTATAACATACTGATGCATGCTGCATAATGCAAGGAAACATGCTTGGCCTGCATCCCTAGATAAAACACAGACATAACAAAACATATGCATGCCAGTGAGGTTTGTGAGATACACTGCAATGATTGATGCTCAAACGTGAATCACTGTACACATGTGAAGGAGTGTTGGCCCACACGATGCATTTTATGCGTACTGAAAGTTAATACAGTCTTACCCTAAATGGTGTATATTAGCACCAAATATGGAGTGCTGGATGTGCTTCTCTATTGTCACTCTCTAAACATTGAAAAAAAAAGGGCAGATGTTTCTTGAGTGCAAAGAGACTAGTGTCCTGTAGCTGTCGTCACTTAGTAAAGTGCTCAATGGTTCGATCAATTACCACGCCAAGGGTGCCATGCAACCATACTACCTATTAGGCCACCGAATAACTCGTGCCTAAAGCTGGACAGCAGAGAACATGCTATTTTATTAGAGTCAGTGAGCGCTGGGTCTTCAGGTGTATGGTGATGCGTAAGTACCACGTTATGCGTGTTACATCACGAGGAATCATAGCATGTGACGTTTCCTTGCAATCATAGCAGTAAACAAAAAAGACGATTTTTCTTTGTTGATTCCTATTGCATTTTCAATTCATGTAGGAATGACAATACCGTCAAAGTGCCTTGTGTTTAGATTATGTGTGTTTCATCATAAAGTCTTTTTTTTTTAAAGCGGGGTTGAACGGGTGATACATATTGAAATTACCATTCATACATGAATGAAAATATCAACAAAGTGCTTTATTGTATAGATGATATGGGGTCAGATGTAGGAAGCGTAATTCCTGTCGGTAACGGACGAAATGACCGAATTTCGGCCGTTACGGACCGGAAGTAGGCTACTGAGATGTAGGTGCCCAAATTGCTAATTCGGTAATTTACCGATTCGGTATTTTAAGGAATCTGTAAATTACCAATTCCTTAAAATACCGAATCAGTAAATTACCGAATTAGCAATGTAGGGAGCACTCAAATGAGTGCTTTCCCCTTTTTGGGATTCGTTATTTACCACCAACTACAAGTTGGTGGTCATTAAAGAAAAAACCCCAAAAAGCAATTTTATGCAAATTGCTTCAGTGCCATGTTGCAGACATACATGCCCTTAGGGCATGTATGTCTGCAACATGTGCACCCATACACAATTGAGGGGTGCAACAGGGTGTCAAAGTGACACCCTGCCACCTTCAATGATTCTCCCAGTTACCGAATCGGTATTTACCGATTCGGTAATTGACATTCATTCCTATAGGATTGAATGTCAATTACTGAAATACCGATTCGGTAATTTTTTCGGTAAAATTACCTACATCCCCTTTGTGTGTTCTTAAATACCGAATCGGTATGATTCGGTATTTAAGAATCGGTAATCTGGGATTACCTACATCTGGCCCATGGTTTCATCATAAAATGTGTTTCAAAAGTGCGAAGGGAAGGGGTACACCTCATATGAGACATCTAAAATTCCGGCCCTACTTGTATTAAATGTGAATGACCTGTCTAAATAGTAGGCAACTCTGTTATTATCTTTGTAAGGAATTAATCAAGTTCCGTGGGATTACATCATTCAAACCGTTTCCAAGGGTCTCTAGTGTATACATACATCACTTTTCCCGCTCGGTTAGAATCTTGGTTGCAGTCGTTGTCACTGTCAATTTTTCAATGATTGTCCAGGATATGTAATTTTCACTATGACCACTGGCCACAAAATGATTAGCCATTTTTGTTGTGCTACATCAGCATCTACTGGTGCTATGAAGTTTAATAGTACGTAGCCTTACCTTCCTGCTTGTCATGCCGAATTACATTAGGCTATAGGGCCATTCGATTAAGTAAATTACATTGTGTGAGTTACAATTGGTGTGGGTTTTTTGTTCGCAAGGGGTATTACAGGCCTAATTCTATATAGTGGTATGTTTTGTGAATGGACACACAGAACAGTGGCCACACGGGAAGTGGCCTTTGACTGTAGGGAGATCCCCAAAGTGTATTTTCTTCTTTGTTGTCGACCCTCCTTGGGCGTGTGTGAACCAACATGTCCCTCGTACTGGTGTTTCTTTTAAAAGAGAATGTGCGTTTCTATAGTTTCAAAGTATTGCTGTTAAGTATTCTCCAATGTTTATTAATTATTTTTTTCACTTGGTTAGAGTTGTTACTGTATGTACTAAGACAAATGAGTTATTGGTTTGTCTGTTTTTCTTTTTCCATTAGGTTTTCCCTATTGCTATATCTAGCCCTTTTCACTGCATTTTTGTGTTTTGGCTAATGCCTACGTTTCGATTTGTCCTTGGGTAGTTTTGCCTCAGTTCCCTATTCTTTCAGGTCAGAACAGTTTCGTCTTAAATGCAGGAATCGCCCTATTTGTAGATTTCCCCTCAATGTTCTTGGATGTGCACTATCAATTTGCAGGAGACTATTTCTATCCGTTTCTTTAGTGAACAGTTTTGGGGTCAGTCCCCCGTCCAAAGGTCTTATTAGTAGATCTAGGAAAGGGAGTACTTGGCTACCTATTGCCTTACTGACCTTTAGAAATTGGTTTTGTGTTTTAAGCCAAATCATAAATTCATCTATTTTTATTGCTGTCCCGTGGCATAGGATAAAACATCAATTATGTACCGTCTTCAAAGTTTATTTCTCCATGGTAAGGGTTGGTTTCTCTGGTATTCTCCTGTTCAAAAAGGTGTACGTACAGGCATGCTACACTAGGAGCATGCCTGTTTCTGTTCATATATTGTTCCTTCAAATTCGAAATATAAGTGCCAACTAAATCAAAGTCATGATGAATTCGATTGGTGCTGCCCATTCCCCTGTCCTATGTCTCAATGTGTCTTCTATGGTCCTAAGGCACTCATCCTGTGGTATGCTAGTGTAGAGGGCCTCTACATCTAGCCCCATCATCATCTCTTTCACTGGATCAAATTATATATCATTAAGGATGTATAAAATATGTTTTGTGTCCTTGACATACGAAGGCATCTCGTACACTAATGTTCTTGACAACAAGTCAAGAAAGATGGACAAGGGTTCTAGTGTCGGCCATATTCCTGAAACTATAAGATTTCCAGGGGGTGAAGTCATATTCTTATCAATTTTGGGAATAATGCAAACATAAGGGGTTCTTGGTTCCCCATTGATAACAAAATTGGCTTCTTTCCTAGTTACCCATTGTTGTTCTTTTGCATTCTCAGCAATGGTTTGTATTTATTTTTGTAATTTCTTTGTCGTGTCCCCTTCAAGGATATGGTCATTTCTTTTATCACTGAGAAGTTCAATACATGCCTTCCTGTAATCCCCATTTTTCGGATCACTATTGCTCCTTCTATGTCATTGAGTTTATAACTATTTCATCCCTAGACCCAAGGTCCTTTCATGCTCTCTGTTCCTTGCCGGTAAGGTTAGTTTGTTTGGCCATTCAGAAGGCTGAAACAGGATGACAGCAAGTGAGGATGGCACACCAAAGGCACCCAAAAATAAATGGAAACCAGCGTGGCCTTTAGGTGTTTTCAATCTTTCAGACCGCTAGGAAAAAAATTCAAAGAGCTCCCTGGAAGATGGTTGAGCCCACCTTGGTTTATAGGGACCAGTGTGAGACCCGACAATGAAGCATGACACCAATAGGATTTGTGAGGGTCCATAAACAACCCCTGTGGGTTGTCTTTCCTTCTGGAGCACCAGGTCCGAACGGAGCCAAGAAGGTGATAGAATACTTTTTGTGATAAACTAATAAATTAGGGAGGTTCTATTCTAAGATTACCCTGTATACATAGAGAAAGAGGATCTTCCTCCCCTCCACACTCATTGAGTGTGGGATAAAGGTATATGTACATATATATACACATATTTACTGAAACAAACAAAGGTTAAAGTGACATTATAGTTAGGAATTGTAACAATATCTTACTTTACATAAAAAAAACTTACAGATGCACTGAAAAAACCTAAGGTTAAAGGAACATTATAGTTAGGTGAAAATGTCAGTTAAAACATAAAGTTTTAAACTGACGAAACTGCCATGGAGGTTGTCCCAGGGCCCCCGCGGCACTGGGCAGCTCCCCAGGCAGCGCCCATCTTGGGTGCTGTGGGAGCTAGCTCTGTTACTTTGCTCCCGCCCAGGCAGGAGCAACTTTTTTTCTGCTCCTGCCGTGCGGGAGCAAAGCAGTGTTCCCTGCCTGGAGAGAGTGCAGTAAGGGAATTAAATTTGTATTCCCTGCCTGCACTCTTCTGGTCAGTGAACAGTGGTGTCTGGGGGGATAAGGTCCCCGGGACACTGCACTACTTTGGTCTCTGGGGATGAGATCACCAGGGCTGTTGTACGATTTGGGAAGGGGGCCCAATGCTCCCTCCCTACAAAAACACTGACCCCCTGGGAATAGGGGCCCTGGGGCCTTCCTCAGGGTTGGGGAGTGGGCCACAAGCCAACATTCCCAAAAGCATTACTTCTACCCCAGTTCATTGGGTCACTGTGGACATATAGAGGCTTGTATGGGGGAGCTGCACAACCCCTCCCCATAATAAGTTAATTAGCCCCGGGGGATGGGGTCTTTGGTGTCTGGAAAAGGATCAGGAAGGGGGGGGTGTGCACACACCCCTAATTAATATAGCACCAGACCCCTGGCCCACTCTGGGGTCTTAAAATTCAAAAGGGCAGTCTTTTCATTTCTTAACGGTACCACAAAAAATAAGTTTTTGGCCCCCGGGCCCACCGCCAGATTTAGCGGGAGGGTATCTCTATCATGCCCCCCTCTAATTTTTTTTAATTCTTGTTCCAGGAGGGGATGTACACCAAATCTAGCTCTCTCCCAAATTTGGTGTAATTCCATTCAACTGTCTTTGCGGTATCGCTGTTCAATTTTCCTATCGAAAATTGCATTGGAATAGTGCTTTTTGAGAACCTCCTTTTTCTCTGCTCCTTGCTATGTGGATCATCCCACAACTTTCAAGGAAAAAGCTGAGGTGGAGGAGATTGTTTCTGGAAAATGTCTTAAAGATTCGTCAAATAGTGCCAAAGTTATTAGCAAACCCAAAAATCTATTTCCTTTGGAAATGTGCCCTAACTATAACTACCCGGAGCACGTATACGATGAACACCCCTACGATAAGGGTTGTGATGGAGCTCTTGTTGAGCATGACTTGAAGCAAACCAGCACCACAGCCGGTGTCACTGCAGGATTTCCAGTGCCGGAGTAAGGGGAGGAACTTCCGTTGCTAGAGCAAGGTGATAGACAGAGAGAAAGGACAAGTCTGATGCCGAGGATATAGAATGCCGTCTTAAAAGTACTTTATTTGCGTGCATTTTTGTTTAAAAAAGCGGGCTTGGTCCAAGGCTGTTAGAACGTTTTACAAGACAGCAAGTCAAGACAGCTTCTGAATGACACAGGGTATACACTAATGAGCACTTGGGGTAGGATGGAGGGGCTCCTAATGCCGTTAGCACGTCTTTGGAACGGCTCTGAGAGAGAGCTCGCGCCTGTGAGGGCTGGAGGGAGAAAGGAGGGTGAAAGGGCGAAAGGGCAGAGCAGAGGGGCTGAGGGGGACGGAGGAAGAAAGTGTTGGTGCATCAGGGCGGTCAAGCAAGGGTTGAAAGTGTGAAAATGCATTGATGGTGACAGCAGGGGTGAATTAGGGGGGAGGAGAAGTGAGGCCGAGCGCACGCTGGGGTGAATGCCTGAGGCTGAGCGCACGCTGGGGAAGCTTCAGATGCCTGTGGGAGGGAGGCTGATGGCTTTGATGTGGACGCGCGTTTCGCACGAGTGCACCACATGAACTGGACGCAATCCGCGATGGTTTCGGAGCCTGGTTTGCCCTCTATACTCTCGTCTATTTATCCCTTACGGGATGGAATAGTCGAGACCTAAAAATCTATTTCCTTTGGAAATGTGTCCTAACTATAACTGACCAGTGGCAAGCGCCATTGGTTAATAAATATAAGCATATGCATATATATATATATATATATAGAGAGAGAGAGAGAGAGAGAGAAAGAGAGGGATACAGAGTGGGACGAAGAGAAAGAGACAGAAAAATAGAGCAAGAGTCAGACAGAGAGATGAAGACAGATAGAGAAGAGAAAACAAAAAAGCGGGATAAACCAAACGTGTGTGTGTGAGATCGATCGATTGAGAGATAGCGTCAGATGCACTTCACAAACCACCTGAATCTGGACAGAGTCCAACTAATGATATGTAACCCATGGGTAATCGCAGAGACAGATACCAAGCAAAATGAAATACTATAGTATTATCACCAGCAACTATAGCAGAGTAATTGGTCCAGTAAGGAATCCCAAACGCAAGCTCCTTATGACCAGGATGTGCATGCATGCGTGTGGGGGGTGGGGTGGCATGCATAACCTACCCTACTATCAAAGGGTGTGTGTGTGATTGATCGATTGTTCGAGAGATAGAGTCAGATGCACTTCACAAACCACCTGAATCTGGACAGAGTCCAACTAATGATGTGTAACCCGTGGGCAATCACAGAGACAGATACAAAGCAAAAGGAAATACTATAGTATTCTCATCAGCAACTATAGAAGAGTAATTGGCCTAGTAAGGAATCCCAAACTCAAGCTCCTTATGATCAAGATGTGTATGCATGCGTGTGAGGGGGGGGGGGGGCATGTATAACCTATCCTACTATCAAAGGCTGTGTGTGTGATTGATTGTTTGATCGAGAGATAGAGTCAGATGCACTTCACAAACCACCTGAATCTGGATAGAGTCCAACTAATGATGTAGCAACTATAGTAGAGGTTTTGGCCTAGTAAGGAATCTCAAACACAAGCTCATTATGACCAAGATCAGCAACAGTAGCCACCAGCTGGAGTTTACAAATGACAGTACATAACATATAAGAAGCAGAGCAAGACTTGATTTGTCAGTAAACTTAGGACTGTACCTTAGGGCTGTACGTAAGTCAATATACACGTTGCCTTGCACTGACCCAAACTACTATTGTGCCCAAAATGAAGAAAAGGAAACTACTATAATGCAGTATTTTCTCATATGAACATTGACTTCTACCAAATTAAAGATGGACACAAGGTCAATTTTCCGACCAGAGAAATTTCAGATGTGGCTAAAAAGTCAACTGAATACCTAACAGGTATTGATGCCATCAGAAACAAAACATTTTATTCCTAACTTTTTTACAGCCCGTGACGCTACCAACCTTTGAGAACATCCATAAGCCTGTGAGTTATGCCTTCAAGCCCATTAATGATGCTGGTAAAGCATTATTGAACTGTCGAGGACCAGTCTGGAAGCAACATTTTGGACGTTCTGTAGTTTCCTGAGCTGCTTCTGGGTGATGCTGGCATAGAGTGCTTTGTCATAGTCAAGTATGCTGGTGATAGGTGCGTGGGTGACTGTCTTTCTGGATTCTGTAGGGATCCATCTGAATGTCTTTCGAAGCAGGCGGAGCGTGTGGAAGCAGGATGAGTATACAGCATTGATTTGGCAGTTCATTGTCATCCAGGAGTCCAGTATGATGCCTAGGTTGCATGCATGGTCCATAGGGGTGGGAGGAGTTCCTAGTGCGCCGGGCCACCAGGAGTCATTCCAGGCTGAGGGGACGTGTTCCTGGATATGTACTTCGGTCATGTCCCAGTTGAGCTTGAGGTAGCTGTCTTTCATCCAGGTGCCTTCATTCCGCTCTGAAAGTTGATTCTGGCAGCTGTGGGTTCGCTGGAGAGGGAGAGGATCAGCTGGGTATCGTCGGCGTAGGAGACAATGTTGAGTCCACTGCTTCGGATGATGGCCGCGAGGGGGGCCATGTAGACATTTAAGAGGCTGTAGGTTCTGAGAGGAATGGGGGTAGTCAGACTCACTGTGTTCGGCTGGTAAGAAAAGAGTGGATCCAGACCAGTATCTTGTCGCAAATGCCGTCATAGTGGAGTTTCATGATTAGGGTGCGGAGAGAGACAGTTTCAAAGGTGGTCGAGAGGTCAAGTAGGATGAAGGCTGTGGGTTCTCCCCAGTCGAGGAGAGTGCAGGTGTCGTCAGGGGTGGCGAGGATTGAAGTCACTGTGCTGTGGATGCTACAGAGGTGGGATTGGGAGGTGTCCGGGATGTGGGTCAGTTCGATGAACTTGGAGGGTTAGGCTTTGATGGCCTTTTCGATGACTTTTGTTGAGAAGGGGAGGAGGGAGATAGGTTTGAAGTTCTTGAGGTCTGTCAGGTTGGCGGATGGCTTCTTCAGCAGGGAGTTGATTTCGGTGTATTTTCCGTGGTTGGGGAAAGTGGCGGTTTTGATGGAGCAGTTGATGGTGCATCGGAGCTCGGGGCTGCTCTATGGAAGGTCTGATACAGGCAAGGATCCGGTGGGGCTCCGGAGTGGATGCTCTTCATGGTCTTGAGTGTGTCATCTGTGGTGAGCGGAGTCCAGTTGAGCACTGTCTGTTGGGGTGCAGAGTGGTTGCGTGTGGTGGACGTTGTGGCAGGGTCTTGGGTGCCGCAGCTGTCGTAGATCTGACTGATCTTGTGATGGAAGAAGGAGCAAAGTTTGTTGCAGAGTTCTTCGGAGGTTGGGACATATGTGGTCTCGCTTTTGGGCCTAGCGAACTCATTAACGATGGTGAAGAGTTCTTTGTTGTTGTGTGCGTTTGCATTGAGTCTGTCTTGGAGGGCCATTTTCTTTGTGGTTTTGGGGTTTTGGGGAGAAGGTGGTGTGCGTTGACAGCGGTTTTTAAGGTTGCCTGGGTTTCTGGGGTTTTGTTGTTCCTCCATCTCTTCTCGAGTCGTCTGTAGGTGTGTCTGGACTCGTAGAGGGTGGGAGTGAACAGCTGGTTTTCTTGGAGTGTTGCTTGCCTGGTATCTTCTTGAGGGGTGCCAAAGTGTCGGCATAGTTGGGGATCCTTAGGTAAAAGTTGCGTGGTGCAATGTTGGCGTCTTTTGGTGTTGGCGGTGTGGTCGTGCTAAGGAAGTAGGCGAGAAGTTCTTCTGTGGCCTTGTTCCAGCTACAACAGGGAGCGATGAGGACAGTGGTGAACGGTGGGAGTGGCGATGTGCACACAGTGGTGGTCAGTAAAGAGGAGTTCGGTGGTGTGGCTGCAGGTGATGTTCTCGCTGGCAGACTGGGTCGAGTGTGTGTTTGGCTGTGTGGGTTGGTGCGGTGACTAGCTGCTTGAGTCCGATGTTGGCGAGTCTCTCCAGTAGGGAGGTGATGTTCTGGTCACTGGGGTTGTCCAGTTAGAAGTTAAGGTCCCTGAGTAGGATGGTGGATGTGGGAGCCTGGGGTGCGATGAGGTCTAGGATGGCGTCGGTGAAGTGCGGGCAGGGCCGGTGGGTCGTTCGAATGAGTGGTCAGTCAGAGGGTGTTCTTGTGGATGATGGTGATGTCTCCTCCTGGTCGGTCTGCGTGGTCCTTGCAGGTGATTTTGTAGCCGTTGGGGATAGAGGTGGCGTTATCCGGTCCAGAACAGGGGTTGTTCCAGATTTCAGTGAAGAAGGCGATGTTGGGAGAGGCGGCGTAGAGGAGTCCAACTGCACTTCAAGGGCACAATTTAAATCACCCCCCCCAGAATCCAGGGGACATGAGACTAGCGGGTAAAGATTACAGAGAGGCGTGCTAAGAAAGTTGTTTGAGTTGTATTTGGTGCATAAATCCTCCCCAGCAATAGTGGCTTACCATCGAGTTTGCCCTCTACTTGTACCTAGCGCCCCTCAGGGTGTGTTTACACAGCAGTGGGATGGAATGGAAACCCTGGATGGTACCATATGAGTGCTCCTCTCGCAAACCCTGAGTAGGTAGTGCTAAATCATTGCCCCTGCCTGCGCTTTTATAAGTGACCTTCCTCGCCTTTAGCTATGTGGGTTTCTTGGAGGAGCGTTATCTACTCACCCTTCTGTTGTATGTATTGTTGCACTGCATGTCATTTCACTGTTGTCCCCATTCCTCGCACATTCCATGTCACTATTCCAACTTTAGCTATAGCCAAGTGTGGGGAAGGAGAGGAGGAGGGTGAGTTGGGTTCTGTGCGTGCCTCGCCAGCATGTCGCATTTTGTGTGAGAAGGCACCTATGTATAGGAACTCATTCTCCACTGTGTGATTTGTGTGATATATACCAAAAATAAACCCCGTAACTCCCAACCCAGGGCAGTCTCCAACAGTGAGATCGCCCGATCAGCTAACCAAAAGACCAATGACTAGGGAACTCTCTTCCATAAACTGACATTGTTGCCTATGCACAAGGGGGGGTTTGTTCTTGCAGGCTGCATCCAGGTATATCTCTCTCACTGACGGTAATTAGAGCAAGCCAAAAGAAAGAAAGATAGAAAAAGTGACGGGAGCTTGCTAGACCCATTTCTACATTGCAGTTGTTAAGAGACAGATGATTAAGTCATGCTCATTGCCGGTGCACGGCAGGTGAGGCACAGCTTTCCTCCCTGGCCGTGGCTCGGAATGTTTGCGGCAGTGATGTAGGTGGGACCACAGGATAAGTGGTATTCCTGCAGAAAGGGCCCGAAGCTCTGTCAGCCACAGTTTCTGGTTGAGGAGAACATTCTGCTGCTGGAGGTGATATTGCCAAAAAGTGGCCATATGTTCAAATCAGAGTGTCAGCTGTCTGTGGTGTGACATCAGGGAGAACCTCAGAGTCGGTGCTGCCCACTGAGTCCAAGGAGTCTGTCTCAGAGATTTTGTCCTCCGCCACACCAGGAGTCGGGGAGTGCCTCTCGGCCCACCAGCATGTTGTTGTGGTCAGGGCCGAGGACTGTTCTTCACCTGTGCCAGTGTTGGGGTTCCACTCAGTTGTACAGTCCCGCACCCTATCTTCTGGCCTGGCTTCCCCTTCTGGGTCCGTCTGCCCGCGCCCTCCCTCATGGTGAGGCTGGAGTATTTGAGCCATATCGGTGTTGTTCCACCCAGTCCCAAGTGTCCGTCGGCTAGAAGTAGCTGGTGTTATTGGCCATAACTTTTAGCTTGGATGTAAATAATAAAGAATATATGGCCAACCTGCTGGTGCTTTCACTTTATGCCTAGGAAAGAAGCTCTGCGTCGCTGTACTGCCACTGTGTAGTTAGAAAATAGGTATGTTCGGGTGTTCCCATACAGAATTGGACCAATGGATCATGTCTTCTGGAGATAGCTTCCTTGTCTCAATAATTCATCACTCGCTAGTATCGGATGGGGCTGAGCTCCCATGGGGGATCTGCGGTCCAGGGACTGGTGGGCTCCCTCGATCAGGAAATGTGGAAACTATTTTTCAGGCGCCATTGCCTTCGACAGCCAGTCTTCAAAGAATTTAAGAAAAACAACAAGACGACCTGACCAAGGTCTAGCACAACCAAAACACAAGTGTAATTTATATAGTTTCCGGTGCTGCACACTTCCTGTGCCTGTCGTCCCAAGGCACAGTTCCGGTCAAATACTTTTATCAAAAGGCGGAAGGCGCACTCATTAGGATATAACAAAAACAATCTTCTTTAGTCCAAATAGTTCACTTCTTTATTTCGGTAATTATACCAAGCAAATCACACAGCCAACGCGTTTCGTTCCTTGACGGAACTTCGTCAGGGCATGAGCACCACTGCGTACAATAAGCCAGTGAAGCAATGAATATAATGGAAGTCACCGGATAATGCCACCTGCTCCAACTTGCGTTGAGAAAGTAAAAATAAACTTATCCCAGAATCGTTCCAATGCGCGCAGAAAATATATGAAGAGACAAATGAAAACAGCCCCTCGTGGAGTAGTTAATCCCAGGAAACATACAGGTCAATAGAAAAGGTGCATGTAGTTCAGCTCCTCCTTAATAATATAGGCTGGCAATAAATTATTTCCAACGCTACACATGGATCGGAGCAAGGGAAGCGCTTATTTCGGCTCTTGTGTGGCAGTATCAACTTAGTCCAATACGAAGTCCCCCGGCATGGTAACAGGGAGAGTGAAGTCTTCAAAGAATTGTTTGAGGTCAGACCCTCTGCTTCCTCCTGAAAGCCCACAATACAGAGGTTATTGCTGTGGGACCACCCTTCTGAATCTTTTGCCATGCCTTTAAGTTCCTGGACTTTAGTAGTGTGAGATCGGACTTTACTTTCTAAGACTTTCAGGCTAGGTTGCAAGCCTACTATGACATTCTTCACATCATCCACTCGGGTCTGGAGTTTCCGTTGGTCCTCTTGGAGCAGCCCCACTTCAAGCGCAACTGAATCGATCCTCCCACGAAGCTCCTGTCTTGAATCTGCAATTGCTTGAAGGACCTTGTTCAGCTTTGCTTCCATGACGGTCTGTGGCATGGACTCCTTGCTGGATGCCATTTCCAAGCAGTTCCGGCTTGTCGCACCTTGGCGCTCCACAAGCCGGGCACTCACACCACCACATCTACCTATGAGACAGCTGGATTCTCACTCCTAACGAGAGTGGAGCAGCAGATTCCACCCCAAGGAGTAAGAGGCTCCAACTGATGACACCCCTCACAGCTGCCTTTACCACTCCACAAAACCTGCCAGGCCCCCATATGCTCTCGCAGAGGTCAGATGCCAGGGCAGCATGCACAGCCTCGTTAAGCTCGCTACTGTGCATGAGCAGTCTATACCGGTTGTGCAATTCATGGGCCACCAACCGCAACAATAAGGCTCTGCTTGGTGAATTTAGGATATGTTGCTGTGCCCAGGAGGGGGCCGAAGACTTCACTGCATAGTGACAACAGACCCCAGTCTCATCTAAACCCGCCTCACCCCTCGCTCTCAAACAGAACTGACCACAAGGGAGGCATGCGCAGTCCAGTTTAACCTCTCTCTCTCACACAGAACTACCCTCAAGGAAAGCATGAGCCGTCCGGCCTCCGAGGTAGAACAATGCCTTCACAGTCAGGGGGAGCGTAGTAGAACGGGGTAGGCAGGCAAATGAGAGGAACCAGTGCCTTCTGTTTTTCTGGGCAGCTCTGTATCTGTTGAGGGCCCCACCTGTACTGTAGACAGTGACACCAGGGGGTCTGACAGTGAGGCAGCCCCCAACTCCGATAAGGGGGGGATGTCTCAAATGGGCCTCTTGGTATGATGGGGTTCCCAGTGACGCTGATTCTCGCTACCCCAGAGGTCTGATCAAGCAAGTTGAGGGCCTCAATGCTCAGTGTGGTTGCCCCCTCTGCTTCGTTGAGATGGGGATATCCCAACAGGCATGGCTGCACGCGCTTCGCCGACTGGCAGGGTTTCTAGGCCACAGGAGAGCATGGCAAATCCACTGGATTCACGCCTGCTGCATGAGTATTACTGTCGCAGGCAGGAGAACCCGGCTCCCAGTCCTTTTTGCCAGTCGCTTCAGAAGCAATGCAAACTCCGCAGTGCACTTGTTCACGGGGGAGCACCCCTTCACCCCTAGCACTTCACCTGCGGCTGGCAAGTTTAAATCTCACTGTGTGTTAGCCATGGCATGGAGGTACTCACTGCGCCTCCTCAGCTGCACTGCTGCAATCTCCCTAGCCCCAGGCACAGAGAGCGGTATCCAAGATTTGCCCACGCTGGGGCTGGCACAAGCCACTGGGTTGCAGACAGTCAGAGCGGTGGTGTGGCAGGCATGAAGGGTCCACCCTCATGTTTTGGTCCGCAGTCCAAGGATGACCATCATCAGCAGGGCTCTGATCGCAATCTCCAACCACCTCCTGGTTGTTTCAGACCACCGTCTAGGCCTTCAGTTGTTCAACACCACCTACCGCATCGAGCGTGATAATGGGCCTGCGCCCTTGGAGGCCGAGCGGTCGGGACCATTTGGCACACCCCCCAGACTTCTCACAGGGTGCCAGTGCCCGGTTGCTCACAGGCTGCGGCCACCTCCATGTGGTCCATGTCCCTGTGCCCCGACACTGGACTCTGTAGCATCTCTTTGACATTAGGAGGCACCGCCATTTTTCCATGCCCTGTTCCATCATGAAGCCAGGCGGTGGTGGCATAGATCGCGGCGATTATACGCGGATCATGGGTCTTGGACGCAGAGCCCAGTAAAGTTGCATCCTCCATCTTTGCCAGGCTGGCAACACACCCCCGCACACAAACATTTGTGTCACACATTACCACCTCCAGAATCCTGTTTTCATAAGACAGTGGTAAAAGCTGTTTGGGCCAAGAACCTCCTTAACTTACCACCAAAGTTATGAAATAAAGCCAAATAAACATATGTTCTGATCCGAAAACTCATGGCTGGTTATAAGCAAAACAAAAAACAAAATCAAGACCTTCCAAAAAACACCCATTGCAAAACACGTTCAAAAGTTGTTGGTTCACAGCTACCAAAAGAAACAGCAGGAAACAAATCCCGGCAATATGATGTATTTCAACTACACCACCCTCAAGCAAAATCGAGAAACCTCGTACTTCTTTGCAAAATGCTGCCTTTCTTGAATTCACCACACCAATACCACTTGTTAATCAGTCCCGTACCCTGCTCCAGTGCTGGTGCTGCTCAGTAGCATTAAATGTCATTATTGGCAAAACCACTAAAAGTCTTAAACCTAAAGTTGAAACGTGTTAGCTTTGCCAGTGCTTGTTTCTCTGTAAACCAACAGAGACTGGAACTTTAGTCAGACTGCTTTACGTTGTGAACCAGGACTCAATCTCTAAAGATGCGCCGAGTTTTTAAATGAGAGCACCCGGTGCACACTGGGTCTCTTGCAGTGCTTAATTTGTGCCGGTGCTTTCCGGTGCTTAGCACCGGCACTTACTTCTCAGGGCCGGGTCTACAGCGTCTGCTGCACGTGATGTCACATACGATGTTGATGATTTATATTTAATTCACTCCCTCGGCGCAGAGAGTGTTGTTCTTGTCTCCCAAGTCCCTATAAAGAGTTTTGCAGCTATGGGAGCCTGAGCGAAGATGATTCTGACGGCATTACTGCTTTGGCGGCCCTTAGTTAAGTGTTTCCGGTGGTTGGGACACTGATTGGGCAATTTGGGCTCCATTTGGTTGCGCAGGGTCTGTGCGGCAGCCAGGCAGCGTGAGCAGATTACAGATCGCCACGCCCCAGCACGTCCGCACCCCACGAGTCATGAGCAGCCTTGAAGTGAGCCCGCCAATGTTTAGGGGAGGCAGCAGCAGGCCTATATCTGTGAATTAAGGCAGTGCCCCGTCCCACCACGTAACTGTAAGTAAGTGCCGATAGCCATGCCTATTGCCAAAGAAATGCTGCTTTTTTTGTTCGTTTATTAGCGTGGTGATGTGACGGTGATTTGAGGATGCTGCGCGGCTGCGCCACTGCCTCTGCCTGGTCTAGAAGCGCCCGCCGGCTATACTCTCTCATATATCACGATGAAGGGCCCGGCCGGGGTTAAGTTAAAGGTCCTGCCCAGCACCTGAAATTTCCTCCAGACTCCCATTCTCCTAAATAATTTGCTGCTTCAAAGCTATGTATCAGTTAGTGAAAGCAGTGCCCCGGCCCACCACGAAACGGTAATAATCAGAGCCAAGTACTGTTGTAGCCTTCCACACTTGTGTTAAAAAGTGTTCTTTCGTTTAAATTGTTCAGTTTTAAATTTGTACTTTACTAAGGGACAGGGGGTGTTTGGTAATTTGGCTTCGTGCAGAAGAATGTGAAATTACTTTATTTCAGAAGTAAACAAAGAAATAAACAATCCCACCCCCTCAAACCATCAAAGAGACAGACAACCTTTCAGACATGTTACGCATTTATCAGGCTTTATTGAAAACCAATTTCCACGAAAAATGAACTACTTGTGATCCCAGTGTGGACTGTGGCAGTATTGTCTCCGTGCAGACCCTTTGGGGAGGTTTCAGCATCGCCAATGTGCAAGGAGTCTGCAGCACGTGGGGCAGTGTCCAACGCAGCCTTACTACTACTGGTCTCCTCTGTTAAAGGTGGGCGCACTCCAACAACATAGGTTTCCCTTCTGTTGAACCCCAAAACATTCCTACTGGGTGCTGCTCCAGGAGCCCTTGGCGCAGACGTTCAGGACTAAACACTAGGAAGAGATTTTACACTGGGCTGCGACGGAGACTGCAATCCAGAGCTTGTAGTGTGTATCTGGGATTACTGCAGCAGTACGATATTCTGCAGATGTAGATGCACTTAGGGAAACATAGTCTTTCCGCCAGTGCGGCACGGACTCTCAAGGGTATGCTCCCACATTAAACTTCAAGACTGGCTTAAATAAAATACACCAAGAATAGTCAGCATGGAAACAAAATGGCACAGAGCCTAGTTTTTGAACTGCATAAGATGATGGATAGCTTGGGGGAGGTCAGGAGTCGGAACATAAAGACTACCCAACACCTTCTCTGGCCTACGTGAACACGTCACTACAAGCTTTGCTTTGTACAGGCTTTTGGAGGGTTCACATAGGGTGCCAGCACTGGCCTATATATGGACATCAACACCAGTGTTTGATGCATGCTGCAGCCATCCTAATATGAGGCTTCTAGCATGACTTTGGAGGTCTGGTTTACGTTCTCACTCTCGAACCCGCTAGTAAGCAGCCACCTTCCTTTAAATGGGTTGCTTCTCACCTGCAGGTCCAAAGTGATAAGGGCAGTAGAATATCAGGGTCCTGGGGGCTGTAGCAGGTGAGTGTAGTTTGGCATGAACCACTGCCCTGCCTCAGCCAAATAATTTGTTCTCTGGGTTTACCTATGCATACCTGGGGTCTATAGACCAACGGATTGAGGTTCCTGCTTGCACTGCCTTGGAAGACTTTTATTTTAGCTCCGGTTTATTATGTCAATACAACTTATTAAAGGGCCACCCTTTCCCTTATAGGCTAGTAAATTGGGCATTTAGCAGCAACATTAATTCGGATTGGGACGGGTGGGGGGTTTTAGCAGCAAGTATAGACATTGGCATCAGGATACAATCTCTGGTCCAGGAAGCAGCTTGGTTACCTCGCAGCAGAGGCTGGATGAGTGAATAAATAGGGAACAGCCAGGTTTTGAAAGTGCTCTTCTCTTGGCAGCAAGGCTCGCAGTGGAGAGTTTCATTTGCCAGGTAGTGTAGTCCTTCTGCTCCGTTGCAGTGCACCCTTCGCCCAGTGACACTGATACCCGCCGCATAGCTGCCAAGGTTTCAGATTCCTATGAATGCCATTTTCATAATTTCAGTCATTTCAGTGTAATTTTGAGTGACACTTCAACGACTATGAACCAGTAGTACTGACTATGATTGACTCTTTCTGGCAAGCAAAATCAAGCAATGAAGATGAGAGATTAGAAACATATAAATATCAGACATTGCACCGATATGTGCATCAAGATTGTCTGAATCATACGTTTTGAGCTGAATCATCACCCTTTATTAAAGCATCCGCTACATTATGTTCCTAAACAGGGCGTTCCATGTCCGTGATTGCTCAACACCTTTGAGCGATGTTTGTAATATTTAGGACAAGGTTATGGTAAAAATGTACTCTATTTTGCTCCGGAGAAAAAATCTTTCTCTCGCGTGGCCTGCAACAAAATCAGAGTCCAAACAATCTATAATACTTTAGGCCTCTGATTTTTTACTCCTGAAAGTCATTACATTGAAGTTTTTTTCAAATGTGTACGTTTGATATGTTAAGTAAGTCTGCACAGGTGTTCAAGCCAGAAAATAGATGTAAAGTTATCCCTCTTCAAAACACACCTGGTAGTAGCTACAACACAAAGCTGTTGCAGGAAGCTCAACAAAGAATCCCCACCAGCACAAGCATCTCTGGGATAGGCTCGGGCTTGCTTGCAGTTTCACACTTACCATTAAACACAGGCCTATATGCTGCCTGCAAAGTGCCCTTGAAGTCTTGACTCAAGGCAAGGGTCTGCTTTTCGGATCTGGGAAAGTCTGAATTTTCCCTATTTCGACGGAGGCCAGCTCACCTCGTCAGCCCATTCCTGAGATTGCCTTAAGTTAAAGTGCCAAGCCCTGGAGGTACCAAACATACCGGATATGACGGCAGGAGTAGGATCCCCTCTATACAACCTGTCTTAATCACAGGGCTAGCTTTGCTTCAGAGTCCTACGTCTAGCTATCTTGAATTGTTACCGCTGCTTCGTAGAGCTATGCCTAAAGTCATATCATTAACCACTAGTGATGTTTGGTAGCTACTCAACTGTCCAAAGCATAAGCCGATAAGCAGAAATTCTACCACAACACTGGAAAGAGCAGGAAGTTGAGGCACTTGGGGTTGATGAGTTTAGGATTGTGGAAAGATTTGGTTCATACAGTTCACCAACACCACTCAACAAGCAGTGGTCTTCAAAATGCTCCACTGGCTGCAACATACCTAACCACACCCTCACCACTTCCGCTGGAATGGGCAAGGCGCATTTGCCATGTTTGCCTTTAGTGTGATGTTTGGATTTTTCATAATCTTGACTTCTTCAGTGATGTAACTTTGAGAGCAGCACCAACACTTTGAAAATGGTTCCAGCACCACTGGCTTGGGTACCTTTGTTTGGCATTTTCATACTTTCTGGCATGGGTGCCTTTGTTTGACGCTTCCATGCTTTCTGGCTTGGGTGTCTTTGTTTATCTGTTTAGAGTGTTTTCTGAACATTTTGGTTTATTTTGTCACACAAGCTATGTAAAAGTTGTATCTTTGAACTCATAGTCTGTTAAAAATACCATACTTTAGTATTGTCCTTTCCCTAAATCAGCACGTAGAGAACTGGAATTGACCCTTTTCAATGCATTAGTGAGTTTAGCTAATGTATTCCAAAATTGTTCTTTAAATGCACGTTTGATTTAATCTTTTTAAACATTTTCACAGGACAGGGGAACCTCTTATCAAAAGCTTACTTTGAGGAAGGCTCCCTTACTGAAATTCCGATCGGGTATTTCATACAACTGTTATCAGTGCCAGTTGATAGTGGGTGGAGTCAGTGGAAGAAGTGGGTGGGGCCAGAGTAAAGTAGGTGTGGCCTCTGACAAACATTTGAGCACCTGCACTTCATATTTTACAAATTAAGCACTGGTCTCTTGACGTCGTTGTGTATTTGTGCTCATCACAACAGAACATGTCTGCCATGAAGAAGTTCTGAGCTTCCCTTTTAGCCTTCCCAACTCATGTTTCTCGCTCTGATGTCGTCTCCTTCCGGGATTTTCTCTGCTTCGTTTCCTTGTTTGAGAGCCACGGGCCACTTTCCAAGTACTTACGTCATCAACGTAGCACTTTCTGTCCACTCCCCAACCCAAATGAACCAGCTATAACAAGACTTCTCAAGGTAACACCTCGAGCACAACTAAAAAGAGGCAGGCGCAGGTTTATTATCTCAGCCGAAGCTTCATTAGCACTCTCTTTGAATTCCCTCGGTACATAATGTTTATCTCACCACAAATGACCACATTACAGCACACCTGTTTGTCACAAGATGTTTTTATTTAAACGGAAGCTGTCTTTGCAGATGAAACATTCCTTCCATTTGTCATCACTTAATTCATCCTTGATGACATTGCACTTGTGAACCGGGTGCAGAGGAGAGGACAGGCGGGGTGTGCGCCAAATCCCATCCATCCACATGGTTGTAGTTTAGAAGTCTTTATGGCTTTGCTGGCGCTCACCCCAGAGCATGCATGTGCAAGGCATCGAAGCACTCCCAGCTAAAGAGCGTCCCCTCAGAGCAAGCATCGGATGAAGACAGAGCCTGGGAAGATATCTGTACCGAATAAACCGACCACTAACCTCCTCTTATCTCTGAATGGAGGCCTCAGAGCATGCCTGGCAGCAACATGCAATAGTGGGAGCACATATATGGCACATTCTCTGTAAAGTGCTACTTGCAAGCTATACACTGTGCTCTGAAAAATGTTAAATAAACGGGGAAGCATGTATTTGCAGTTAATAAATGCTTGCACCTTTATTTACAAGCCTCATAATGAATCGCAAGCCAGCGTTTACGAAAGACAATGACACCAGCCAATGAAAAGTATGGGCGGAGAGTGGGCGAGGCTTCCACAGCATACTCTACTACAGCATGCTGCGCTGCAACTGGGATCGACCTAAAAAAAAAATCGGAATGTTAGTGCTCAGTAGCTAAACAGCAGCATGCTGCTGTTCAGGGGGCCGCATGTAAAGGTCAAGAGGGCTGAAAGGGGCCCCCACGCCGCACTTTGAGTATCACTGCTTTATGGTATTTCTAAAGATCATAGCAAATCTTTAGAAAATTAATAAGAGACAAATGAATACGAGTATCAGTTTCACAAAGTACTTATTGACTCTCAACGACTTTTGAAATTTCCCAGAAAAAGCATCATAATTTTTGAGAAATACATAAACTTGTTTCTGTGAAGGCGCAGACATACCTTGCCACACCTTGCCACGGTGCCTAGAAGGAAGCCCCGATATCCAAGAAACATGCAATCTTTATTGTTGTAGAAAGCAATCTTATTTCCTGCTACCAGCCTTCCGTTCAAACCTGGGGGTGCATTGTCAATAAACAGATGCTTGAATATTCGATCTTTAATCATTGATATTAAGATCATATCAGTGTATTCATTGCCGCCCATCATTGGCCATCGAGGGCACAATAAATGCTACTGTTATTCAGCTCAATAGTACATTTTTTCACAACATTAGGTCTTAATGTGTAAACCTACAGTGTACACATTAATGTCAGCATTGAGCTGCAAACAGGCTGAGTTATTGCAGTGCCTTATAGTGCATAGTACAGGGGTGTCCAATGTAGTTCCAGGAGAGCCAGGTCTATATCAAATTTGTGGGATATTTGCTTATATAAATGATTTAGATACCTTGTTGTAAATATATTGTTTGTGGATATCCTGAAAATCTAGCATTGGTTATGGACATTCCTTATCTAAAGGCACACCTCCTACCCCTGGTACTGGCAATACTCACGGAGCAACACCTGTAGTACATTTTGCACCTGATTCACAGTATGGCGATTCACCAGCATTTGCAGGGGGCAATTCACAGCATGTAATGCAGGTGCGACATAGAAAGCAGTGCTTAATTTGAAAACAAATAAGTGCCCGGGCCCTTGTCAGGGGGTCACTGCAACTTGAAACACCTATTTCCCCTGCTAGTGTTACCAACGACAGTGCCCACACAACCACTAACCATCACATTCCTATAAGTGTGACAGTTCAGACGATTTCAGGTCTCGAAAACTATAAGAATGGCTTAGGCAGCAGATATTAGTCGTTTTAATATATAGATTGATTTAAAAAATAACTGTTGATCTGCTCATCTCTAAACGACACAAACAGTGCCACCAGGTGGCAGACTGTCAGAAGTGCCAGTGTTGACAGTTAAATGCTGGTGCAGAGCACAGGGAACCACTGGCTCAAATTCAGCACTGCATTAGCAAGTGAAAGGGCGAGATTTTGATCGATACCTTATATCTATTGATCCAAACCTCGATCTGGTCGACTGAACCTTTATTGCCTGTCTTGGAAGGAAACAGTACACCTATCTGCAAGTTAGTTCACCCAATAAAGGACTCTACTCTCAAAGATCACGGACAACTTCTAGGTTTCAAAAGTTTATTGTAAAGATATAATGAGCTGCAAATACAAGCATCTCAGAATGAGATTCACGAGATACACAGGTCCAATTACATACATGTGCTCTCGAAAAGCCCTCAGACGAGCAACAGAAATCACTAACACAAGTTCTAAAAATAGCAAAGCTATCAGCATAGACGCATATCTCTCCTTCATTTAGGTTGGAGGAAAACAAACACAGGTTAGGCGTCCCTACCCTGTTCTAGATGGTATCCCTACTTAACCAAATCCCAACCTAACAAAGGTGTCAGCAATGAATGACCCCCAAGGGAAGTCACCCACTCTAAGTCTCTTGGTGAAAACCTAAAGTTCTCCAGTCATGACCCCTCACTGCCTACCCATCCGCTCTCTAAAGGGTCCTCAGGTCTCTGCTCTAACTCCACCCAGGGGTGCTGTCCCTAATACAAAACAGTCAACAACATTTGAGACGCCCCTTGCGAAACGCCTCTCACGTGGTGCAACTTCAGGCTTTTTCCATGATGCTTTGTATTGGGCCTCAGACGTTAGAGTTGACCTTGCTTCTCAGTCTCTTCTCCGGCCCGCTGATACCCCTTAAACATTCCAGAACCCTCCTCCATGTCTGGGCCGTCTACTGAACAGGCCTCTATTCATTCACTTATAATTGGATCCCCCCTTTCCTGTTGCAGACAGATATCTGCCGCCAAGAACCCAACTCTCATAGACTTCTAAAAAGGCTTGCAACATTTCTCAGCCCAGACATGTACGTGTAAATCAATGCTAAAACATTTCAGGCCTACAATATTTCACATTATGATTATAGCATTCAATTTCTTCATTTACTTAAAGCATGTTAAAACTCTTATTCTATTATTTAGAAAACATTACTCTAAATCATGGCCCATTAATGCAATGACCAAAAACGTTAAACAATCTGTGTCGTGAAAAGAAACACCTTCCCTTTTAGCTCCAGCTCTGGCCCTGAGGCCTACCACGTTCTGCGTTTTACCACAGACCATCTTATATGTTAACAGCTACACGACATAGATTCAAAATAATCTCGTCTAATAAAATCATATAATGTCACGCATTTCTGTATTAATTCCACTTCTACTTAAATCTCTATATTAGCTATACATTTAGAATATAATTTCAAATACTATTAGCACTCATGGCATTTCTCTTCATGAATTATGCTCTCTATAGGTAAGTGTGATGTACTCATATTTTTATATCAGTTTGCGCTCTCTCAGTTCCCCCCTTTGATGACCTCTCGGGGTCATCACTAACATTTAAACTGCAGTTATTGCTGGCATTCTCTGCGCTTCCAGAGCTCTCAGGCTCCTGTACTGATTATCTTGTATGGCAGCCAATCTCTGCAACTGTTCTCTTTGGGCCCTTTCTGACCTTCTTGCTCTGTACCATTTGAATACCCTCACCAATCCCCACAATATTATCCCACAGATCAATATTATGATGATAGGCTTTAGGATATACCAAATAAAGCTTTTGCCCAAGGTGGAAAACCACCCTCCAACTGTACTCATTCCGTGGCCCACCTTTTCCCAGACATTTTCTCTACTCAAGTCTTCGATCTCTTTGTGTATATTAGTTATGTTCTTAATAACTTTCTCAAGGGGTTTTGAAAGGTCTGGAATGTAAGTGCAACATTCCTGAACCTTCAAAGCCTTACAGACTCCGCCCTCTTTTGCTAATAAGACATCTAATGCAAGCCGATTTTGAAGAACCATAGCCCTTATCGATTGCATCTCTCCTTCTACCAGCATTAAGGACTGAGCAGTGCTGGCAGACAACCTGTCGACAACTGTTGCCAGTCGTCTAATTTTAACATCATTAAGGATTATTCCCAAAAGAGGGAACATAGCTCCAAAGACATCTCCAACCATTTCTGCATCGCCTAAATCTCTCCTTCCCCTCGATGATGTCTGGCCCTCAATGATCAATAAGTCTTGTGCATGATATATTTTGGGGAAGACAATTGCCAAGTAACATGATCCATACCAGTTGTCAGGTAGTCTCACGTAAGCATTTCTTCCACATACAAAATACACATTTGGAATCACTTGCATTCCCTTCAGGAAATCCTTAGTGTAGTACTCTAAATTAAAAGCATGTTCACAGTCAACTTCACCCACGTATACATTTTCATAATACGTTTTGGCTCGGTGAAGACATAACTTTCCTTTCTGCGCTTTATCTAAAGCTATTGGACCACTACTACCCTTTCTCTTGTGTGACTTCTCTTCCTCGGTCCAATCTAATTTCCCTTGTCCTGATTTTTTCAAAATCTTTTGTCTCCTGTAACGATCATCCACCTGCCCTATGAACTTTTTCTCGACTTCTGACACCTTGCATGTCAGATTATTTCTACGGGCATGTGAAGTATCTAAGGTAATCCAAGGAATGAAGAATTTGGCCAATCTGTCTTCACTCTTCCAGTAATCCCATTTATTCATCTGCTTATAATTCGGGACTTCTGGCAACACAGAATCATAATTGGAGAAGTAGTATTCAAAACTATCTCTCTCATAAAATATACTAAGCAATAAGCTACATGTAATGCCATATGTCAGAGGGAGGTGATGATATCGAATTCCTTCATCTACAGACGCAGGCAACTGCATGCAGACGTAGCAATCCTTAACCTCCATGGCATCCACGTATTCATACAAAAGTTTAGCATAAGCATTTGACCTAAAGTCTCCTTGGGACTCGTCTACATGTAACCTGCGGGCTTCTGCAGCCAATAACGCTTTCTCTTGAGTGTTTTCCCTTTTCTCACCTGCAACAGTGGGTGTAAGTGTTACTACAGAATTCGCATCAGTTACCTTTACCTCTTCCTCATGTCCCTTTACATAAGAAATTGTTACCACTAAAGCTATTAATATTATCACTCCTACTATTAGTGTACCTATTATACATTTAGCTCTGCGGTTCGGGGTGCCGGCCTCCATTTCGTCAGACAATCTAGCTTTTCCCTTTCTCTTTGCAAAAAAAGTTCTTTTCCTCTCGTTCCTTTACAGTCTCTTTCAATCCTTTTTTTTTGTCTTTAGAATCCACACAGCTGGAGGCTGACAGCCTTTTTCGCAAAAAAGTCCTTTCACAGTTCAAAAAGACAACCCTAGCCCTTCTCCATCCACTCAAGGGGTTCCCTAAAATTCTCTGCTTCCTGGGCGCTAGGTAATCTTCTTTTCTTCTGCTTGCTTTATTTACAAAGTCCTTTAACAATCGACTATTAGATTTGTGGTTGCAGCTTCAATAGCATAGTTCAATATTTCCATGCGAAGAGTATGCTCTTCATGTGCTGTTATCGTGGTACCAAAGTCGGGGAATTTCAATTCTGTAAGAAACATGTGTTTTAACTTGCTGAGGCGGGGAGGTCTGGGGAGCACGAATGTTAGTGACCCTTCTTGTTCGACACCGGGTACCAACAGTTGTATTTCCACGGTGATAATGGGCTCAGAACTGGACACCACCACCGCTCGGATCCTCCCTGTCTCCGGTTTCACAGACATTTGTCGCCAGATATGTCCACTCAGGTGTGGAGTATCTTCTGTTAGGCACACGCACTCTTCTTGACCTTCTTCGGTCTGGTGCTTCAGCGCCCTGAGCACCTTCTTCTGGGTCTGAGTCTTCTGATATCGGAGGAAGGGTTGCTTCTGGAGTTGACCTCAGGCTAGAACTTCTTCTTTGCGGCCAATTTGCTTCTCCACGTGCCCTTCTACTCCTTCTCCTTCTGGTCTGTTCTCGCTCTCTTTCAGACCTGTCAGGGTCAGACTCGTACTCCCAGCTGTCTTCTCCTTCTGTAGCGTCTTCTGTTTCGCTGTTGTACTGACCGTCCTCAGCTTGGTCAGACTCGTTCCCTGCTTCCACTGGCACCTCTACAGCTTGGCTAGCCCCCTCTATGGCTTCTTGGTCCTCAGCTGGACGTCCATCCGAGAGAGGAGCTGTTTCCAGAGGTGCTGGAACCCTTTTCGTATGCGACGCGTGTATCCAGTTGGGCAGGCCTCCCACCTTTACAGCTGTACTTGTGATCAGGATGACCTGGTAGGGCCCACGCCAACGAATATCCAAGCAGCTTCTTCTCACATGTTTCTTCACCAGGACCCAGTCCCCAGGATACAGGTCATGGCAAGGGCCCTGGCACGCTGGAACCTCTGCAGCCTGCACCTGAAGGGACACAGAACGCATGGCGTCAGACAGCCCCTTACAATAGTCCAGGATCATATCATCTGTGATATTTAACAGTGCAGTAGCTGGAATAGATGGCAGTCTCATTGCTCTCCCCATTAACACCTCATGTGGTGACAACCCTGTTCTTCTGTCTGGGGTACTACGAAGGCTCATGAGTACCAATGGCAGGGCATCAGGCCAACTCAGGGTCGTTGAGGAGCAAACTTTCGCTATTCTGGACTTGATCGTGCCATTAATTTGTTCCACAATTCCTGAGGCTTCTGGTCGGTAACTGCAATGGAGCTTTTGGTCTATATTCAGTGCAACACAAATCATCTTCACAAGCTCGCTGTTAAAATGTGTTCCCCTATCTGATTCCAAAAAGGCCGGCACCCCGAACCGAGGGATAAGTTCTCTAAGCAGTAACTTAGCCACTGTGAGGGTGTCGCACCTACGTGTAGGGTATGCCTCAACCCATCTGGAGAACACACAAACAACCACCAGAACATAGCGGAGGCGGTTGCATCTTGGCATTTCAATGAAATCTATCTGCATTCTGTTGAATGGACCTCCAGACCTTCCTATGTGACTTAGTGCAACTGGTGTTCTTTTCCCTACATTCAGCTGCTGGCAGGTCACACAACGCTGGCACACTGCTTCTGCTGCTATTCTAAACTTAGGATTGTACCAAGTCTGTCTAAACACTCTCAGCATAGCATCTCTCCCTAAGTGTACTGGACCATGTATGAGTCTAGCCATTGGACTCACCATCTCATTGGGCAACACTGCTCTGCCGTCTGCTGAGACCCAAAAATGAGTCTCACCCATTACACATCCTGCCTTTTCCCATGTTTCTTTCTCAGAATCAGGAGCATTTTCTTGCATGGTTGACAATTCATCCCAAGTATCAACAGTTTCCAGTATCATGGCTAATTCAGTTCTTACATTTATTCCACCCACATCCACCTCTGTGAAAGAGTAACCTTGTTCTGCGCAATACCGCGCAACTTCATCAGCATATCTATTGCCTTTTGAAACAAAGTCCTCATTTTTGGTATGTGCGATGCACTTTACAACTGCGATACTTGCTGGACATTGCAATGCTTCCAACAACAAGCGCACAAACTCTCCATTGCGAATGGGAGAGCCTGAAGAAGTCATGAACCCTCTTTGAGACCATAACTGCCCGTAATCATGAACTACCCCAAACCCGTATTGGCTGTCGGTGTAGATGGTGACTCGAATTTGATTGCCTGCTAAGCAAGCACGCGTTAGGGCAATAATCTCGGCTACCTGAGCGGAGTTTACTCCTTCCAGGCACCCTGCTTCCACAACTCCTTCAATTGTACAAACAGCATAAGCTGCTCTCAACTGCCCAACTTCGTCTCTTACACATGAGCCATCGACAAAGAAAACTTCATCTGGGTCCGTCAGTGGCTCATCTACGATGTCGGGTCTGGGTTTGGTGCATAGTTCAGTCACATCGAGACAGTCATGGTCTGTATATTCATCATCATCATCAATATCATTTGGAAGTGGCATTAAGGTAGCAGGGTTCAAAACAGAGCATCTCTTGAGGGTCACGTTCTCTGCAGCAAGAATAACTTGCTCATAGCGCGTGAGCCTGCTATTGGTCAGATGCTGTGTTTTGGTCCTGGTCATCAACAGTTCAACAGAATGTGGCACGCACACCTCTAACGGGTGCCCCATGACGATATTTTCACATCTCTCAATGCTGACACCCGTTGCAGCAACGGATTTGAGACATCCGGGCAACGCTGCGGCTACTGGGTCTAAAGTAGCTGAGAAATAAGCAACTGGTCTACGGGCATTCCCATGGATTTGGACCAACACAGACAACGCACAACCTTCTCTCTCACAACAGTAAAGAAAGAATTGTTTATTGTAATCAGGCATTCCCAATGCCGGAGCACGACACAGGTCCTCTCTCAGCTGTAAGAATGCCATCAAACAGTCTTTGTCCCATGGTACCGGATCACTCACCTCCTTGTGCGTCAGTTTTTGCAAAGGTTTTGCTTTCAGTGAAAAGTTCACGATCCACTGTCGGCAATAACCCACCATCCCTAGGAACATCCTGACCTCTCTCTGTGTCTGAGGCGCATTCATTTTCATGATCGCCTCTATCCTATCTGGTGACACTTTTCGTTTGCCTTTCTCAATTCTGTGTCCCAAGTACTGTACTTCTGTCAGGCAGTACTGCAATTTTCCCGGGGATACCTTATGCCCATTGGCAGCTAGGTGATTTAACAAAGCAATGGAGTCTTCCCTGCAAGCTTCTTCTGTTTCTGACGCCACAAGGAGGTCGTCTATGTACTGGACCAGAACTGACTTCTGGGGCAGCACTAGACTTTCAAGATTTTTCTTCAGAAGCTGGTTAAAGATCGATGGACTCTCTGTATACCCCTGAGGGATACGACACCATGTTAGGACGCGATTTTCCAGCTTAAATGCGAAAAGAAAATGGCTATCTTCGTCCAAAGGGATCGAAAAGAAAGCCTGACAAAGATCTATCACAGTGAACCACTCAGCTTGGAATGGAATCTGAAACAGTATCACTGATGGATTCGGTACCACTGGACAACATGAAACGACTATGTTATTAATCTTTCGAAGGTCCTGCACTATCCGGAATTTCCCATTTGGTTTCTGCAGACCCATAATCGGGGAGTTACATGGACTACCCACGATTTCTTTCAGTATTCCCTGTTTAATCATGGACTCGATCACGGGTTTTATGCCTGCAATCGTTTCTGGAGTCAGTTTATACTGGGGTGTTCTTGGGAACTCAGCATGCGGTTTCACTACAATTTTCACTGGGTCCACCCCTTTGACCAATCCAATCTCTTCCCCAGTGAAATCCCATACCTCTGATGCCACTGTCTCTCTCAAATCCCAGGGAAGCTCGTCTACTGTCAAAGTAGGGTACAGCTCCACACATATTCTTGAGTTTGCAACTTTGAAATCTGCATCATCATCATTAGTCAATACCTCCACTCCCTGGGGTGTACAATATATAGTACAATTCAATTTGCACAACAGGTCTCTTCCTAGCAGACACACAGGGCTTGAATCGCAAACCACAAATTGGTGCTCATCGCTGTACTTCCCTATTTTCACCTGTACCGGTTCTGTCAATTGGCTGGTTATTCTCCTGTTTGCGACCCCTACCACCTGTATGGTCTCTCCAGACAAGGGCAGGTCTGGAACTGCAGCTGATCTGATCGTGGATCTAGTGGCTCCTGTGTCCACCAGAAATGTCGTAGGGCACCCTGCTACTTCTGCTTCCACATAGGGTCCCCTCTGATCTACCTCTAAGGCTGCCCCAAGGGTGCAGTCTTCTCTTTCCACTCTCTGTCCGGTTAATGGGTCCACATAATAGCATTCTTCACCTTCCACAAACAGGGGCATTTGTCTATAGGTCTTACCCATACTCCCTACTCGAGGAGGTTGCGGGAACTGGGCTCGGGGAGGAGCCCCCCCCCCTTTGAGCACCTTTCCTTGGTATGGCGTCGCCCCTCTCATAGGTGCGCTCTGGACCTCTTCCTCCTCTATCTCTTGCTCTCCGATCTCTACATTGTAAGGGCACTCGCGTTTCCAATGCCCCAACTCGTTGCACTGGTGACACCTAGTCGTTTTCTTCAAGGTAGCTATGTCTACTCTGGGTCTAAAGGTAGTACTCTCCTCATTACCCTTGTTCTGACTGTACTGCTTCTTACCTCCTGTACCTGTCCCTTGCTGCTGTTGTTGCGGTCCCCCCTTTCCGGCTGTCTGCAATTGTACCACCATCAGCTTCTCTTTTAGTTTCTTAGCCTTGGAGTCTACCTCATCACAGCAGTACCTAGCATATCTCAGTATTTCATCTAGGGGTCTACTTTGCCAACAAATCGAGTGTTGCTGAATCATTAAACTAATATCCGGTCTCAGTCCCAGGACGAACTTGGACACAAATTGCCCTATATCCTTTGGATCCATTACATCCAAACCGCTATACTGTTTAAACGCTTTCAGCAATCTCTCGTAATATTCGTGAACTGTCTCTTTGGGTTCCTGTCTCGTTCTGTCTATTCTGACCCAATCTATGTCTTGCATTGGCACTTTTTCTTTCAGCCAAGTCATCACTCTCTCGAATTTTGCCATCACGATCTCGGACGGCCCATTAGTCCTAGCATCTCTCTCTGGCTCCGTTGTGGGCCACTCAGCGCTAACCTTGCATGCTGTCCACAGATCTCCTGGTACTACAATGTCAAACAGCGTGTTCAGATCTATCCATAGGACTTTTGAGATCTTTACAAACCTCTCGACTTGCTTGTACCACTCCACGGGGCTCTCTCGTAACTTGGGGAAAGATGTGGTAAAAGCAGCTAAATCTCCCCTACTCCAAGGGACATGTACATAGCTCCCATTGGCAACTTCACGCAAAGGGTAAGCTTCTATTCCCTGCTGTCCTGGTGTTATACCAATCATGCTTCTTCTGCCGGTCCCTTTCTTGGACCACCTCTCTTCCCATTTATCTAGTGCCCTCCATGTCCTTATTCCAGTAATCAGTTCCCTTATGTGTGTTTTCAGCCCAATCGTTCTCCTCTCATCTAGATCTCGATCTGAGTAATGTAGCCTGTGGTTACCCTGTAATGCTTTGGTTCTTGACAAGTCCACCATATATTTGCCTGCTAGTTCGACTAACTTCTCATGGACTGCTCTCGCCTTTCGTGTGATGTCCTTTGCCATATACAGTATTTCATCTTGTTCATACATTTCCATTCTTTCTAAAGGCAGGGTACCATCTACCATGTCATCCAGATCTGACCTTAAGCTGGAGACATCAAGTCTCTTGGCTTTTATCTCAGCTCGCAATATGTCTTTCGAAGGGGGCTCACTGGTCTCCCTACCATCCCAACTTCTAGCTCTGCGTTTGGGCTCAGGAGAATTAATGGGTGGCCTCCCTTGCTCCCATCTCTCCAGGTCCCATGCTCGGCCATCCGATCTTGGAAGGTGATGGAACACGGGCCTTTTATCCCTACTCTCTCTCTGCCCACTCTCTTCTTCTCCCCTCTCACCGCACATCTCTCTGTTAATTTCCCTCTGTTCGCTACTCTCCCTTTGCCTCGTATCGCTCAGTATCCGATACGATCCTTCCTGGTTCCCCATATTCCCTGGGCTGCGCTCATTTCTGTCATCACAGGGACTATGGTGCGACCTCTCACAACTCCCATTCTGTTCTCTGGTGCCAGGCACACAGTGTGGACACTTAAAGCTGTTCCTGTACTCTTGCGCTCTCCTCTCCCCTTCACTGAGTATTGGGCACGCCACCCCTCCATTCCCGGGGCCCCCGTTTTCCAGGTCTGTTCTACCTCCATTCCGGGCCCAATGGGTGACTCCCCTACTCCCTCTACAGTCCCACTCCGGGCTACTCTCCCCAGCCCCGCAGTGAGTTCGTGCTCTGCTGTCCTGACTTTCCCTTTCTGCTTCTGCAGCATTGATGCACTTTTGAGCCTTCACTGCCTCATCCCACTGCTTCATGTACTCATTTAGCTCTTGAAAGGATTTTCGTCCAGATCCCCTCAGATCCATTGGCCATCTAGGGCCCCCAGGATCTCCCCCTGGGTCCCCTGCTGTGTGCATCGGGGTGCTCCACTCTCTGGGTATCGGCATCTGACTTGGGGAATTAGTGGTATCGTTCCTCCTTGCCTGCTCTGCTCTTTCTCTGTCTTTCCGTTTCCGTTCTTCCCCTTTTGCTCTCTCTTGGTCATATATCGATATTATAGGACCTATGGTAACAGGTACCTGTAGTGCATCTGGTAATGGGTAGGATGTGGCGCTTTCCGTTTCCGGCGCTCTTTGTACCACAAACCTACCGACCACCTGCTGCACCTGACTAGGCTGGAACAACTCTTTCTTTGGCTCAGGATCCCACTGTGAACTGGGAAGCGGTCTATGCTCTCCTGCAATGCCCCCCTTTTCTCCTTCAGTATTCTCGACCTCTCCCCCTGCTCTATTATACGGGGGTGGCCTGTCTGTCAGTAATCTGTTTATCAGGCTGTCCTCTGTTTCGCTCTCATCATCTTCTTCTAGGGGGCTTTTATTTACTGGCGCCTCTAACACTGGGTACAGTTTATTTATTTCCAAATTATGCACTCTCCATCTTTTAGCATCCGCATCCCACCTGGCATCCTGTACTGCCCTTACCGAGCGTTTCACCCTTTCTTGTCGTCTGTTCATATTCCTTTCATGCGCTGCCCTAAGCCATGCTTCAAGGGCTTCAAACTGGGTTGGTCTAGGCAAGGGTCTCTTTGAGGTCATGACTGATTTCAATCGATGTAACACCTCTAATCTGAACGTCCCGTACTTCGGGAACGTCAGTTCCTCGTTTCCTTCAGTAATCTTACTCCACTCTGATATCCAAAGGATCGTATGCAACCCAACATTTACTGCCATATAACGAGCTGGCGTACCCTCCGGCGGGGCTTCTTCCCCTTCATACGATCCTCTCCTCTCTTTTTTAAACAGCGCTTTCAACCATTTAAAACACTTCATAATTATGCGCACAAAATCCAGCCTCGCTACTCTGTTTACTTCCTGATGACACTCCACCAATCCTGTCGCGGCTTTTCTAGCTTGGCCTATCACAGCGCGGTCTTTCTCCTGTTGGCCAATCACGTCGCGACCCTGTATGACGTGTTCGCTAGCTGGCCTATCACAGCGCGGTCTTTCTCCTGTCAGCCAATCACTGCGCGACACCACCTGACGTCTCTTTTCTCCGCTTCGCAGCAGCACCCCTCCTTTCTCAACTCGTCTCCCGGTTATGCATGCGTCCCATTCATACACTGAAAAAATGACTACTTCCGACCAAGCGGTCACTTCTCTCGACTGTACGTCCACAGTCTATCTGTAATTGTCAACACAACTGACGAGATGTCTATCGTCTCTCTGATAGGTTACTTACACACACAGTAACTTCCGACCAGCGTCCGTTACTCACGCACTCACTCTTACGTTCCCCCTATCTCGGTCTCTCGGGTGATCAATGGTACCTCATGACCCCCTTCACACTAGTTGACAATTACTCTGGGTGTCCGATACACCCGAACCACTTAAGCTCTCCTTGAACTTAAGATTTCCACCGGTTGCGCGCGCTCACAACCTGTTCCACAGTCACTCTACAGACATTCAACTCCGCCAGACATTACAACATAGATACAATACAAAAACACCGCAATCTAACACGCATAACCCTTTATACTCACTCTCGACCGATACTGCTGCTTTTTCTGTCTCACGTCATCCGGATCTTCATCTGCGGGCTGTTCTTCCGATCATCGATTTCTAGGGGCCTTGGGGTAAGCTAACCTGGCCTAGGTCACCGTCCTCAAGAAGGCAACCATCCTCTATAGCTACCAACTGAAAGGGCGAGATTTTGATCGATACCTTATATCTATTGATCCAAACCTCGATCTGGTCGACTGAACCTTTATTGCCTGTCTTGGAAGGAAACAGTACACCTATCTGCAAGTTAGTTCACCCAATAAAGGACTCTACTCTCAAAGATCACGGACAACTTCTAGGTTTCAAAAGTTTATTGTAAAGATATAATGAGCTGCAAATACAAGCATCTCAGAATGAGATTCACGAGATACACAGGTCCAATTACATACATGTGCTCTCGAAAAGCCCTCAGACGAGCAACAGAAATCACTAACACAAGTTCTAAAAATAGCAAAGCTATCAGCATAGACGCATATCTCTCCTTCATTTAGGTTGGAGGAAAACAAACACAGGTTAGGCGTCCCTACCCTGTTCTAGATGGTATCCCTACTTAACCAAATCCCAACCTAACAAAGGTGTCAGCAATGAATGACCCCCAAGGGAAGTCACCCACTCTAAGTCTCTTGGTGAAAACCTAAAGTTCTCCAGTCATGACCCCTCACTGCCTACCCATCCGCTCTCTAAAGGGTCCTCAGGTCTCTGCTCTAACTCCACCCAGGGGTGCTGTCCCTAATACAAAACAGTCAACAACATTTGAGACGCCCCTTGCGAAACGCCTCTCACGTGGTGCAACTTCAGGCTTTTTCCATGATGCTTTGTATTGGGCCTCAGACGTTAGAGTTGACCTTGCTTCTCAGTCTCTTCTCCGGCCCGCTGATACCCCTTAAACATTCCAGAACCCTCCTCCATGTCTGGGCCGTCTACTGAACAGGCCTCTATTCATTCACTTATAATTGGATCCCCCCTTTCCTGTTGCAGACAGATATCTGCCGCCAAGAACCCAACTCTCATAGACTTCTAAAAAGGCTTGCAACATTTCTCAGCCCAGACATGTACGTGTAAATCAATGCTAAAACATTTCAGGCCTACAATATTTCACATTATGATTATAGCATTCAATTTCTTCATTTACTTAAAGCATGTTAAAACTCTTATTCTATTATTTAGAAAACATTACTCTAAATCATGGCCCATTAATGCAATGACCAAAAACGTTAAACAATCTGTGTCGTGAAAAGAAACACCTTCCCTTTTAGCTCCAGCTCTGGCCCTGAGGCCTACCACGTTCTGCGTTTTACCACAGACCATCTTATATGTTAACAGCTACACGACATAGATTCAAAATAATCTCGTCTAATAAAATCATATAATGTCACGCATTTCTGTATTAATTCCACTTCTACTTAAATCTCTATATTAGCTATACATTTAGAATATAATTTCAAATACTATTAGCACTCATGGCATTTCTCTTCATGAATTATGCTCTCTATAGGTAAGTGTGATGTACTCATATTTTTATATCAGTTTGCGCTCTCTCACAAGCATGCCAAACTTTAGGGGAGTGTATCGGTGCATCGGTTTTCTTATAACGTGACTCTTCTAGACACGTTTAGGTGCTGCTTCATGGTAAACACCTCATATATTATTTCACTGTTCTGTAAAATAAGGGTTTATTAGATTACCTGCAAGAGAAAAGAAGGCACTCACAAATTGAACTTTATTTTACTTTTCACAAGGCTGCCTGTGGTTGCATGACTTCTGATGCTATCAGTCAATCCTGACTTCACAGCTGACATTATATTGTGTTTCAGGGGCTTGAAGTTTTGATTTTAACATTGCGATTATGAGTTAAAAACTCCAAACTTGCCAAGTGATAGTGGCATAAAAGACAGAATTTACCGAAGGTGTCACATGACATGGAAGTTGGCAGCTATGTCTTTAACATCCTACACAGTGGTTTGGTCCACTTACGGAAAAGGCACTTGTTCTATATGCCAAAAAAACGAAATTAAGGTCTGATGAAATATTTTGTGAGGGTTCATGCTTTCATTCACGTCTTATATTCAAACATTTTTGGCAATGCAAACTATTTTGATTTTGGGTAATCTTAAAGTTTATCTCAAGCTTCACTACCACACAGCACATGTATCACACAGCCAGCAGCAGTGCAACCATCCCTTGCACAAAGACTTGGCAAGGTACAACTGAAGCATGGCCAGGAATAGCCTCCCTTCTTCACAGGAAGGTACAGATGGGCAGCTGCAGTTGAGTTGCAGTAGCAGCTGGTGTTGTGGAAGACTAGTGGGGGACAAAATAAAAAAATGAATTAAAAAAACGTACCTGCAGCCAGCCACGTCGTGCTCTTCTGCTCCTCTTCTCAAAAGCACAAGCCCCCAGACTCCCCTGTGGCCAATCCCGACGCTGCTCTCATGTCATGAAAGCAGCATTAGGACTGGCCTGAGCGCTCTGAATTTGCGCTCCCAGTTAGACTGGGAGCCTGTGCCTGCTCTGTCCAACCCGGCAATGCAGCTAGGGTTGGAGAAAGCTTCAGTGTGCGCGACGGTTTAGCTGGTGTGAGACGGCCGGCCAAACCATCATACGCACTGACCACAGTGCACTACCACTCCTCCAGTGTCTGTCGCCCCCCATGGCTCTGCCCCCAAAGAGTCGGCAGGAAAAGAAAAATAAAACCAATAACAAAATATGTTTATTATCATTTTATTTTTCCGGGTGGTGGGGCGACGCTCCTTCGCCAAAGCGGAGGAGCCGTGGCTGTTGAGATGTCCCTTTTTCACAGAACAGTTGCAAGCTTCCCTCTCTCGCCAAATAGGTACCCCAGCAGTGCAAGCTTTTTTCCTTGCAGAACAGGTGCAGCATGGCAGCAGCACAACACGTTTTCCAATCACAGAAAACAGCAGTAGTGCTAGCTTCGCTTCTGTGCAGAACACATTCAGAGGACTGTAGCAGTAGTAAAAGCTGCTCCCATCACTCACAGTTTAGCTCTTAGTGACTTACAGGTTACACACAGATCTCTGGAGAGGATGGTTAATCCACTGAAATAAGGCCCAACGTTACTAGCATTTGATGCAATGAAACAAGACAACTTGCTGCACTGCACTGTATCTAATGGAGAGAGCAGGAATGCGCCATATTTAGCAAGATATGTTGCATTCCTGCTCTGGCGTACTGAGCGCTGACTTGCACCACACAGGTACCCTTGTGCCATGGTGCAAGGATGCCTATATTACAGGCGGGATTGTTCTTGTGCAGGAAGGGACACGTTCATACACAAGGTGGCTTTGCGTGGCTTAGTACATCTCACTGAAGCTCTTGCGTTGCCTTGCGTCACTTTGCGCAACATAAGGGCAAAGCAAGGACTTTGTGGACCTGGCCCTAAGTGTTTAGTTCTGCCGCTATTCTCACTCAGGTGACATTCCACATCAGCGCACTTGCTGTCAATCTCTTTCACTCATTGCTGTCAGTGATGTTGCTGTCGTATACTGAAAGTCCTGCTGCAGTCACTCTGAGTCCTGCATCACTGTTGATTTCCTGTTGGTGTTCTGTCCTGCTATTTTCCTGCTGTTCTCCCTGTGTTTCGTCCTGCTGTTATTCATTTAGTATGAGATTTAGTAAGGGGATCATGGTCGGAACCTAGGGGATGCATACATTTGCAAGAAGAAGAGATGTCTTAATATGACTCCTATTTGAGCCAATTAAGCAATACACATTGCATTAAATTGGAAGTATGAGAGGAAGCTATATAAAACCAATTATAATCTGTATTCAATAGAGTAGCAAGCCCTCCACTTTCGTCACCCTTCTGGGATTTTTTCGCAAGGCAGATAAACACATAATAATTATCACATTCCAATGCACCAGGTCTCAAGTAAGTAAACTATATCTGTTTTTAAAGAGTTCAAAAAGCAAAGCTTTGGAGACTTAGAAAAACAGCCCTTCGAGTTCCAGGACAGAATTTTAGCACTCTTGCTGCTGACATTTCAGCAGCCGCGGCCAGCACAGGTAAGCGCGGTGCAGCGGGGTGCGGCAGGGAGGGAAGTCGACAGACGACGGAATAGGTATTCTTTATTTATTTAATGATACCTATCCTGTTGTCTGTCGACTTCCCCCCAATCCCACCCCGTCCCCGTCCCCGGGCCCCGCCCCGACCACCACGCTTACCTGTGCCGGCTGCCACTGCATTTCAGTGTACTTGGTTTTTTTTTATTAGGAGTCCCCGCTAACCAACTCTATCTCCAGTTATCATCCTCTGATGCAACCTCTGGGATGGTTATTTTTTCCCTGCCTTAAGTGAATTAATGATCTTTCTCCTCCCTGATCTTAATCACAGTTAATTTTGCATTATTTTCCACTTCCTTTAAGGGTACTTTACAGGTCCCAGTATTTCTATGCAGCCAGAGGAGCATGCAGAATGATGCAAAGCAATGTAGAGTATTACATTAATGCCCCTGCTGAAGAAGAAACTGCAGTTTCCTAAAATCAAATTGACTATGACGTTAGAGTTAAGCGTAACCCTCAATCTTTTCTCGTACAGAGATGTCAACAGCTGCACCAGTGGAATCTCATTACTACTCACTTCTTAACCCCTTCCCCGCTCATGACGAGCTCAGCTCGTCATGAGTTACGACACTCGTACGCTCATGACGAGCTGAGCTCGTCATGTAACGCGTTTTTAAAAAAAACGCCGCGCACAGCGGGAAAACCGCTAGCGCGGATGCGGTTAAAGGTTCTAAGACCGGCGAACACTTCAATAGCAAAGAGCAATTTAAACAATCAATGTAAGCATCAAACAAAACAATGACATCAAGGGTCCGCACATTTGTTTACCCTTTTGCAGGAAGATAATGAAAACCAGAATAATTTATCTTTGTCCAATAGTCCAAGTGAGGGTGATACACTTGTGCCTTCGGATTCAAAGCGAAGAACCAAGGGCCATATTATCAAGAATGGCGATAACATTAACGCCGCTTTAGTGGCAGGAGACTACCGCTAAAGCGGCGATAAGGGGCTTGATAATATGCCTTGGAGAATTCCAATAGAAGCTCAGGTTCTGGTGTGAAGGACATCGCTGTTCTTGATAATATGGCCCCTAGTCTGTTTCGGCAGTTGCTGACAAAGACAGTTAGTTACGTTTGTAAGCCCCCAGTATCACCAGATTTTGATGGAGTCAAACGAGGAATAGATGGCTCTGTCTGGACTGGAGGAATCAAAATTGGAGGCTATATAGGAGCACTAGGCAACTCTGATGTAAGATCAGAGGCTATAATATCATGTGAAAACCTTATCTTCCGTGCTCCCTTTTTCTTTAACTTATTTTTGTTTCTCTTTGTTTACCAACTTCCTCCACTCTCTACAGGCCCTGGAGAGTTATCAAGATTCGTAATCACGCCCTTTTCCTTTTTATTGAAGATCGGGTAGGGTGGGGTATCACAAATTGATCTGCCAGGCGCAAGATGATTTGATGTGCGAAAAAAAAGTTCCTCTAGGAAAAATGAATCTAGCTAGATATCTCTCAGATCGTTATCATGACCCAGGCAGAAATCTTAAACTTTAGAAAACCAACTTGTGTACCAACATCCAGGGGCTCCTCTAGACACCCTCCGTCTTTATTCCCATTCAGTGGAGCTGTAGCTCTTATTGGAAATTCTGTCAGGATTAGGGAAAGTATGTCTAAGGCATGGTCCGAGCCAGTTAACATTTTCTCTAACAAATTTAGGACCGATGACAAAATTCATTCTCAACAATGCAGCAGTTCAGAATATTGAACCTGACTCTCAGGTAGGTGCAAAGAGCCTTTCAAATTAGGGCCCAATGACCTTAGGCTATTGGTATGAGAAGATGAAAATGTACTTGTGTACTACAAACTGGAGAGATAATCAATCAATCAATCAATCAGTAATCTTATAAAGCGCAACTACTCACCCAGACATAGGAGATTGCTTAATTTAAGGTGAATAAGATAAAGGAATTGGTGGGGATGTAATGCAGTTGTTATGAACAATAGAGTAAACTAGACGAGATATATCAGGCAATGTAAAATCTGTTACTAAATGGGTGGGGGATATCTTCCATAGAAGGTTCTCAACCGAGAGTTTGAAAATAAACGGACTTAGAGTTGTTTCAGTCGATGGACCATTGAAGGCCACAAGGTTGACATATTCCACAGAATTAACAACTTCAGAGGTCCGAGGAAATAGGTTGGTATGGTAGAAAGACTTCTGAGTGCCCCTATATGGCTGGATTTATTCCTTAAGGGATTTGATTTTGTTAATAATAATCTGGCTTAGATCCCCTTCCCGAAACGCAGTTTTTGGCAGTTATTTTTCTTCCCTTAGAAATACAGGATCACTAATAAGGAAATTGAAATGGTGGGCTTGACAAATAGTAAATTGTAAGGGGAAGTAGCAGGAAAAAGGAATTAGGCAGGGAGTTTCACCATGCAAATCGTACCGGTCACTAACCCTGCCGCTGCCACACACACTGGGGCTCAACCCTATACCATAACACTTACCATGCGAGGCACTCATCTTCCACGCCTCTTCTAACAGGGACAACAGTAATAAACCACAATCAACCTCTGAAGACCTTCTCTGCACAAGCACCACCCAACAATACTGCCTTCACGAGGCCTCTAGAGAGACCCCCCACCACTGACCCAACGACAAGGTGTGAGCCAAGGAGCAACAAGCAGGTTGACAGCTGAAGAAAAGTGCTGCAAAGGAAGCTGTTAGTATCCAGCCATGCAGGGACTCAAAGTGAGGTATAAAAAAGTATATAACACAACCACACTACCCCCGCTGCAACTTGGCCACCCCCTTATCTCAGGAGCTCACTAGCAAGAGGTGGCATAGGGCACCATAAATAATTCATACAACTCATTCTTCACTTTGTTGCTCTGCCGACTGTCACTTGCTGGCAAGAGCAATAGTCTTTATATCAATGTGGTTGTCATAAATGCTTCAAAGATGAAGATCCTGGTTGAGTATTGTTGTCATCTTTTGGATTTTCTCCACTTTTTTCCTCCACTCCTCAGCAGAGTGTTTCTTAAAAGAGTGAGCTTTAGAGTTGCTTAACAATAGCAATATGCTCGGAGATGTAGCTTTTCCACAATTTCTGAGCCTTCAGGACCTTTTTCACTTTCCTTTCCTTTCTAGGCTTCTTCATCTCACCCAGTAGGGATTTATGGGTATCAATTTCTAGTTGCTTTTCCGGACACACTCTGTAGACTTCTGCTGCCCCACCTCAGACGTTTCCAGGTCCTTAGGTCCCTAGGGAGGTCACCACAGATGCAGGCTGCACCGACCGGTACACTGGCTGCCTGCTCTTCTCACGTTGCCTTCTCTTGCTGCTACAGCATCTAGTCCTGAGTGCGATATCGGGTTCGGCCCCCAGAAGCAATCAACAACAACTGAGATAGCATTGGGGGAAGGGACACAGGGGGTTCTAGAGGGGTTATGGGGGTCCTGAGAGATGCGGATATCAGTGGCGACTGATGCTTAAAGGGGGGTGGTGGGGATAAAAACAAAATCCACTTACCTGTATGCCGGCCGCCAACTCACGGTCCTCTTTTGTCATCGACACACTGAAAGCACACATGCTCCCCTACCCAATCACAACGCTGCTGTCACCAGCATGACAGCAACGTTGTTACTGGTCTAAGCACCATGGTTCGGCGCTCAGATGGTTACTATGAGCCTGTGTGTGTTCCCCACTCAGGCTGTGCGATACAGCAGGCGGAGAACACGCAAAGTGCGCATGACTGTTTGGCGGGTCCAAGACGGCCGGCCAAACTGCCATGCGAACTTATAGTATACTCACCACTCCTCTCCCTGGCCCCTGCTCTGGCAGACCCAGTCCTACCCCACCCGCACCTAAGCAGGAACAGAAAATTAAAATTATAATAAGATTGCATTATTATCCTTTTATTTTTCCTTTTTAAACTGCTTGCAGAGCAGTGATGCAATGCTCCTTCACCTAAGCGGAGGGACCACTACTGCCAGATATAATTTTTTTTAAACTTTTATATCATGCGAACCAGACCCGAAGATATTGGGTATCAGAGCGCTTTACATGAGCACCAGTTTCATTACAGATGGACACATTCATTTTTGTTAGGCACGGGAAATTAAGTGATTTGCCCAGAATCACAGGTTGTTGTGCATCGATGCCAAGACTCAAACCCAGTTCCCCAGCTTCGAGGTCGACCACTCTAGCCGTAAGGCTACATCCTCTCCCCATGTGCGGAGCAGCAGAGTAACTCTGTGAGTAACTCGCCACCTGCGAGTCTGAAAGGAAATGCGAGTAAAATAGAGGGCCAAGCATGCCCCCTGCTCAACTCGGCTTAGCCCACTTTCTCTTCTCTCACAGGAAGTGCCCTGAGTGCAAAACGATACAGCTCTACAGTCCAGTCCGACCTACTCTGCGCTTGTCGCTCTGCGCTCATCACTGCTCGATTGCTCTGCACTCTGCCGATCTTCTACCAAATGTGAATGACTTGCGGATCAAGGTCTTCTGCTGGTACCACGTGTTAAATATTATGTAAAATATGCATACCGCTTTAACTTGAGTTTACATGGCAAGCTTCCAGAGCTAAGTTCCACTTGTCATTTTACCTCAGTTTTATTTATTAACTAGATGTTCACATTGCTTATCTATAGAAAAATACTTCCAATACTCATGGGTGAAGGAGGGTGCAGAAAGGAACGTCATTTTGTTGACTTTTTTTATTTGTGGAATGCTATACTTTAACCCCTTGGCTGCGGGGGTTAATCCCCCACTGTGCTGGGGGGGGGGTCGTGCACAGCGCCTCGGTGCTGATGACGAGCTCAGCTCGTCACGGCCACACCCGTTTTCCTAGAACGCTCAGCACAGCGGGGGAACTATCCCCGCGTGTGAGCGTTCATGGCCATGACGAGCTGAGCTCGTCATCAGCATGGGAGGGGTTATAATCTGTATAGCACACATGCCTCACGAGCTCCATTCCTGATCACAGGACAGCTTGAAAAGATATGTGCTTGTAAGTTGCATTGGGTGTAGGGCAGCCTACAATGGTTCGGGGAGAGCAGAGCATACAGTGACGCAGACAGTCTGTTCAAAGTTGTTTGAATTTATTTATGAGCATCATTACTGTGCGAAAGTATTGAACAAGCTGTACATCATGAATGCGTAACAATGCAAGTCACAACCATGTATACCTTGCAGATATTATATTGCAGTCACTGCTATAGTACGTAGTCTGTCATATGTACGGCCCTGAGGGCTGTCCTTTGATGATATGTTCTGGGTATTGGGTTCTACCCTGACTGTGGTTGAGTGGCCATGTCATATACCCTGAGCTGTGGGTGGGTGATTTTGGCATCTGGGAAATGGGCTGCACTTCTTCAGTTGCTTATGCATCCCAGTGGACAGCTACATAACATGTGAGCTGTGGTTAGAGATAGTGTAAGTCTGGTATTGCTGGCTGTATGGCATCTTTGAGCCGGGGTGTTGTATTTGAAATTATTTGTCTCGTGCTCTGTTGATTTAAAACACCCAGGACCTCACACACAAAAACGTTATGGGTGACAACCCAAAAAATAGAATTGCAGTTACAAAATCATTACTCATGATTTGCGGAATGCTGTAGCCGTAATTTCCAAAATGATCTCAGAAAACTCACAAGCATGGGAGTTCGCGGGGGGGGGGCAAAGGGGGGCACTTGCCCCCCCTTCCTGGATCGCCAATGCATCCGGTGTGGGCCCAGTCAGGGCCGGCCCTAGTCCATGATGCTTATGAAATGGTGCCATTGTTCCAGGTGGCAGCCCCCTCCATTGGGTGGAAAGGGTGCAAGGGGGTGGCCGAGAAGGGTGCAAGGCAGAGGGCAGAAGGGTGCAAGGGGGTGGCCGAGAATGGTGCAAGGCAGAGGGCAGAAGGGTGCAAGGGGGTGGCCGAGAAGGGTGCAAGGCAGAGGGCAGAAGGGTGCAAGGCAGAGGGCAGAAGGGTGCAAGGCAAAGGGAAGAAGGGTGCAAGGCAGAGGGCAGAAGGGTGCAAGGCAAAGGGAAGAAGGGTGCAAGGCAGAGGGCAGAAGGGTGCAAGGCAGAGGGAAGAAGGGAGCAAGGGGGATGGTGATGAAGTTAAAAATGTGCCCCTCCCTGGAAACATTTCTGCGGACGCCCATGCTCACAAGCAGGGGTCGGAAGTCGTCATTGGGAACATGCAGAACACTCACAAAGTCATAATTTTGGGAATATTCGCCAACATTTCAAACGTCTTTTTTTACATCTATAATAATTAAATCGAATGCTAAGAAATACTGGTCAAACTGGGTGCGCGAAAGCACAAAACACAAAGATAGTTTCAGAGGATGAAGGCAGCAACTGACAAAAAAAAATCTTGTCAGCTAGATGGGACTGTAGATACTTTTAGAGCAAGGCTGACGTGCCCCACTTTATCTGTGCCTCAGAGGGTCTGTCTAACTTTAGAAACACTAACATTACGCCATTTTACTGCATGCTATTGCTGGGTTTGAGACCTGCACTTTGAACTCTGGGTCGTTAGCGTGTGTTTGAACTATGTCACGTCGTAAGTACAGTGATCCTCCAGTGATCCTCCGTTCTCTTTAGCCTGCAAATAACTCCGGGGTAAAGGTCATGACACCCTGTTTCGTGGCCAATAGGTTCACCGTAAGAGCACTCTTCAGCCTTCTGTGGCTTCGCACTGCCGTTGCCCGCGAGCAGCGGAAGCTACACAAAATAACATTTCGTGAATAATGAAAGTAAACGAAATGTGAACATTATGTGCACTGTCATTGCTGGGGGGTTAGTTTCAACCTGCTTAGGGTTCTTCTGTATTGTTTACTGTTCGTCTAAGTACTATAAATAAAATAACACACAAAAAAAGAAATCTGAACTCAAACTCGATTTTATTGGAACCTGGTGTTCCAAGCTTTATAGAAGCTCCTCACTTTTTTGGCAGCAAAGAAGCAAAAAAAAAAGTCCGAACTAAGAAGAAATTTCTGAAGCCGCGCTCCTCTGAACATTGCACAGACTGTTCAAAATCTGCTAGACATTTTAAACTTCCTGTTGCAGATGCATAGGAAACTATTTTTCATGACTTTTTGTCATCAGAGACCAGCAGTTTGGGGGGAGAGCCTTTGATCTGACAAGCTTTATCTGGATGAAAGGGCTGCACAAGGTAGGACGTGTCCAGGGCATGACCACTGAGTAGAGATTCCCAGCGATGATTGCTTCTTTATCCAATGGGGCCGACTAGGGTGTGTGCATAGGTTGCAACATGCGAAGAACACACGCTGCTCGAGACTGTTCATCAGGGCTCTGAACATGCGATCTGCTGCATTGCCCACCTTCACTAAGAAGTCAGAAGGAGAGGAGTTGGCCTAATGGCTAGGGCGGTCGACCTCAAATCTGGGGAACTGGGTTCGAGTCTTGACACTGAACAACCTGTGATTCTGGGCAAATCACTTAATCTCCCCGTGCCTAACAAAATTGAATGTGTCCTCATGTAATGCAACTGGTGCTATATAAAGCGCTCTGATACCTGATTTGGGTCAAGTTTGCGCTATATAAAACTCTGTGAAAAAAAATATATATCAACTCAGGAAGAGAAGAGGCGTTATCTTCTTCCAACCAGCATTGCTCTTGGTCTTTGCCAGCTGTGCTGGCCTCCCCTTTCTTCGATTTTTTGTGTAATGTTTGCTGCTTTACAAAATAACACTTGTCCTCAAGCAGCCAGTTTATTTGGCAGGAAAACCTCTGGTCTACAGAGTTTCCACAGTAACTCTCAGCAAGGGCATTTTACAGCTGAAAGTTTGATCATTTTGCAGCTCGAAGCAAGGTGGTCATAGATTTGTTTAGGGTCTGGGGTAAAATATTTGGTCGAGCTCTATTACTTTATTGTACTGTGGAAGGGATATTAATTGTTTTATAATATTGTTTGATCCTCTAGCTTTTAACTTACTCCCCTGATACGTCTCTGTGCACACCGCTCCCATAGGCCTCTTCCACTGCACCATCTTCTCTCTGCAGTGTTCATCTTTCTCGTTCTGTTCTGCTGCTTTCACCTATCATCTACAGAACCGTAGACCCTTCTCCATGGCCTCCCCTATGCAATGTAGTAATAGCCTATGGTTACCACTTCAGAACCCAGGACAGAATCTAAAGGGACTCGTGTCCTAAAGCAACTATAACTCATGCCCCCACCATGCATTGTGTTGTCATCAATGTCATTTCAGGTGTGCAGATATGTTATCGATTATGTCATAGAACATGTCATAAGTGATGTAATATGTGAGGTAATTAGCAATGATATATATTTATAGCAAAGTTCTCGCCATGCACATCATTCCTTTCTCGAAATAATGACGATGAGTGGACCCATCAATTGGTACAATACCTCAGTGCTTTATTTGTGCATAAAATTTGCCCAGCAGTCCGCCATGACGCGTTTCGCCTCCTCCCAGAGGCTTGATCACATGACGTGTCATTGACATAGAGGAGGGTTTATAAAGTGCAAAAAGTGCACAAACAAGTTGCTAAGTGAATTCAAAGCCCTCAGTGGAGACTGAAAAAATACTTATGCGTTTCCTGACATTCAATTGAAATAGAAGACTTAGTGTCCAAAATCAATTTAAATATTATACAAAAATATATATCATCTGTAAAATCCTTAAGAACATATATATAAAATATATACATGATTATTTACAAGATAATAGATAAATATATAAATATGTCAATAATCAATCCCATTTGATATTTTCGTTTTAGCAATGTCAAAACACACTTGTATTCAAATTGATGAATTTTTATCGTTCACTTTACCACTGATCAAAGATAAATCTTATCTCCATGAGAATAAAGACCCAGTGGGCCATATTATATTTTGAGCAACCTCATCATAAGCTTTTATACTAAGCACTCCTAAACTACCCTCCTGAGTATGTTGTAGACAAAAAATGAATGTATAATCTGTGCAAGTGCATAATAATCATAAAACCCTACAATATTTGATCTGTGTAAACCCAAAATTAACTCTGCATATTAAAATTAAAAAATAAGTGTCACACTCTCCTAGTTGTTATTCATTTACATCGTGACCTTCATTCCAGGCACATCTTCATGGCACTTTGCAATCCCATAAGTACAAAGATCAACAGACTACCCAGTTCATAATATAGACAGGTGTATAAGTCGTCACTGGCGTTCAGTCCGCCAGGGTTCATACTGTCCAACTCCAATATATAACGTGTCTCGAGGAGACGCAGTCTAGCTTCTCTGTCTCCTCCATGTTTTAAAGGTAATATAGTGTAAATTAAAAAATATTGGAGATGCTTGGGGTCACTATCATGTTTTAACTCAAAGTGACGCACCAGAGGGTACGTCTGATCCTTTCCTGAAATTGCCCTGATGTGCTGCAGGATCCGTTTGTGGGTGGCCAGACGGGTACTTCCCACATATCTGAGTCCACACGGACACTGCAGCACATAGACCGCATAGTCAGTTTTGCAGGTTAATCTTTTGTTAATGGGTACTGGTTCACTTTTGAACGGACTGGAATAATGGGTCTTATTACAACCAAAGCGACAAGCCTTTCATGATGGACATTTTTTAAAACCTCTACTTAACGCCATCCATGTGCTTGAGATCGGTGCTTCAAGGCTATTGCTGACCAAGGCACTGCCCATATCGGGAGATTTCCTGAAGGTCAGTTTGGGTTTATTAGCCACCAAACTACCTATCAAAGGGTCCCCCTTCACCAAATTCCAATTTTTATAGAAGATTTTTCTGATTTCAGAGTGCTGTCTGTTAAAAGTTAAAATGACTCTCAGTTGAATTCTTGCTACTGTACCCTCAGGTTTAGCAACGGCGCTCTTGGGAATTAAAGCCTGTTGTCTCGTAACATTTTTTGTACGTTCTATGGCTTTATTGATTATCTCCTCCGAGTAACCCCTCTCCAAAAAGCGCATTTTACTTGCCGCCTGAGCAATGACACACTCTGGCTCAGAACTGCAGATCCGTCTGATGCACAGCATCTCCCCATAGGGGATGCTACGGAACAGATGATGCGGATGTTGGCTAGTTGCATGCAACACCGTGTTGCCTGCGGTTGCTTTTCTATGCAATCTTGTCGCCAAGCCATTATTGTCCACAAACACCTCTACGTCAAGAAAACATACTGATTTAGCATTGATCACAGATGTAAATTGCAGATTGAAGCTGTTATCATTTAAATCTTTCACAAATGTCTCAGCACTGACCTGAGAGCCCCTCCAAACCATAAATGGGTCATCAATATATCTTAGGTATAGTACAACATTATCCTTCATGATACATTCGTGTTGGTCCATGAGGACCCGCTCCTCCCACAGCCCCATGTGTAAGCATGCAAAACTGGGGGAGAAGCAGGCCCCCATAGCCATACCCCTTATTTGTTGAAATACCTGATTATTAAACAAGAAAAAATTCTGCTCCAAGCACATTTGTAACATGGTTAAAATCATCCCATTATGGTTAGAGAAATTCATTGGGCGTTTGTTTAAATAATATTCCACAGCTTTCATACCGTCATAATGTCTGATTGACGTATATAAAGAAGTGACGTCTAGAGTCATTAACAAACAATCCGAATTCCAGACCACCTCCTCCAATTTACGAATAAAATCCGTAGTGTCCTGAACAAAGGAACTCAAACTTCTTACCCATTCCTGCAAAAAAAAAGTAAATATACTTTAAAATATTTTCAGTTGAGCTGTTAATGGCTGAAATTATCGGCCTGCCAGGGGGTATATATATATACAAATGAACACGCTGTTCTCCTGGATGCTTTATATTTCCAAACTTTTAATGACCAAACATCCGTGTCTCGCCAAACACCAGTGCGTTTCGACTGCCAAGTCTTGTTCACGGTAAGTGGAGTCCTTCCTTTGTGTCACATTTATGCAGTGGCCCATTAAGTCCATTTGGGGCATCTTGGGAAATGTAGTTCTATATACAGGATAACTTATTTACATGGAAGCAAATACAATAGTTGTTGGGCACAAACAATTTTTGTATAGCTAGTGAAAATTGGTCAGGCATAATTGTTATTCATTCTCAGAAAAGACTGCAAAATGCAATGTGAGATCAAATTAATTGTCCCAAAATTTTAATTATCTAAATGTATACTCTTTTTTTCTTTTTTTGTTAAATATTTAAAGGTTGACAACCCAAGAACAAATGTATCTATGATGCACAGTTGTCAATATCAGTCTTTCTGAGCACTTGTTAATATGGCTGTTCATCAATGTAAAATAACGCATAGTAGCAATAAAATGTCACTTAGTCTCGGCACAGTGCCCCGTTTACCAGTCACAAGTATTGGACTTTTATTATCCATATTGTTATTGTTGTTTTTCTTACATAAAATTGTCACCTCCTAAGAATATAACATGACATCTCTGAGACTTTTGTGTCCATATAAACAGTCCATGAATGTTTCACGATGGCTTACTCCAATAATACATCACACATCCGTTGTGGGTTTCAACACAAGTTCTCTTCTTTAGAAATTGTTTTTACAGCTAATACATGGTTCATGGCTGTAACACAAAAAACACCAATATAACCAATTCTGAAGTCGTAAAGTGTTTATTAACTTTCCACATTTCCACAACATTCTCTTTAAAACAATAACCTAAATACATATATTATCCATTCAACATAGTATGTTATATACATTGTTCTTTTTTTCACATCCTTGCTGTACCATTATACATTGGATAAGTGGTTCAATTATTTGCACCCCCTCTTCTTTCCCCACCCGCTTCCAAAATAGAGGGATAACCCTTTCAAATATATAAGTACTTTGTCCCTAATCGATAAGAATGGCCAACTTCTGATTGTCAGCACAACCCCAAACTTCAGCTCCAAAGACCGCTGCATTTTGAGCCTTGTTGCGGTACACCTCAAGGGCAGGGTATATTGAGTGGGAATGCATTCGCTTATGCAATCGGAAGATTACTTTAGATATGCGTAGTATTTACAGGGACCTTTTATTGAGTTGGGGTTCCCACTTTAACTTATCTGATCATTTAACCCCCAGTTAATCAAAAGAGAGGACCCTTTCCAATGGCTCACTACCGACCCTTACAGTACAATTTCTAGCTACACCAGCCTGAAGGACCATGTATTTCATTTTTAGCGCATTCAGCTCCAGGCTTCTGTCTTTCAAAAGGCCAAAAACCTATCCATCATGTTCTCTAGAACCATAGGGGTCTTAAAGATAAGAAGTGAGCCGTCTACAAAAAGGAGTATGGGTATCTTCTTGCCATTTAAAACAGGGGTATCATTCTTGTAGGTCATAAGTCATCCCACCACATCGTTGATGTAAAACGTAAAGCAAAATGAGGGTAAGAACGCACCCCTGCTGTACACCACAGAAGACTGGGATGAAGTAGGTCAATTCACCCCTACTATAAAGTCCAGTCTCTTTCGTTCCTAGTCCCCATGGCTGCCAACCAGTCTCATGACTTGATGGTCATTATGTGTCCTGACATGTTAGCCAGCAACTATCAGAGTCCATGCACTTGTGGTTTTGCTTTATTCATGTTAAGAGTGAGAGTTTAAAACCTCACGTGCAGAGTACAGTTGACGAAAGCCAAGGGTGACTGAAGATAAACCACAGGCCAAGGATGCAGTTGGCAGCTTTGGTGTCCCTTTCTTTAGACACATAAATCAGCCTCACGTTACTCTGCTCATTAGTGAGACTTGAACACATAATGTATGAGAATCTACTCACTGATTGGACGAAAACCCAGGAGCTTCCCCAACAAAAACATTTTGTAAGAAACATGACAAAGTAAAACATACACTGTCAAAGCGAAAAGCCTAGCACCCAACGGCGATGTATTGGCTTTGCCGATGTTTGTTTAATAATGGTGCTGTGATGTGACTGCCAGGACAAGGGATTATACTATGTCAACAATATAGCTGAGACTAGGTCCTGAGACTTTCATAAAGAATATATAGAATATGGACACTATATACACACAGTTCAACCCAAAGTATCAAAGATCAGCCCCTAAATAAAACAAATGGTTAGTGCTACTCATCTTTGTCCAGTTCTAACTAGTTAAACTAGATCATGTGTTGATTTGCTACTTAGGCAAATACATCCATGCTGAACATAATGTGCACAGTGCAGTGCAATAAACAATTGACCACACTATATCCTTTGGGAATAAACATAATTTTGTTATATAACTTAACCAACAACTGAACATAAAGCTCAGAATCTCCGCTGGACCACAGCTTCAGTTACATCTCTCATTCATTCTTCTATGTACAACCTTGAAACATGTAGCACTTGTCTCCACATCACTGTTTAAATACTATCTGAGAACCTGCTTTCAGTTTATTGCTTCCACACTCGTTCACACTAAATTACATTTCACTCACCAGATTTTGAGAATGAACCTAGCTTCACTTGAGTAAATATTTAATTCCATATGATTTGGTGGTTTTATGTTTGAATTTACAAGCTGGTGGTCTTCATTTAGCCCCCTACTTTTAACTTCTACCCATATGTTCATCACTATATTTCAAGCCACAGCTGCAGTCTTCTGGTGTTTCGACAGGCAAACAAGGGAATAACTCTAATATCTCCATGATGCATAATAGGTGGAATCCTGGAAGTTCACATATCGCTTTGAGAGGTTTGGGGTTCCTTTTCAAATTAAAAGTTAGCACAAGGTTTATCTGTAGGTGTCTATCAGGGTTACCTGCTTAAAACATAAAATATTGCACCTTATAGCTTCTGCACTTGTCCTACAAATATAAACACAGAGTGTCCATTTTGTATAGCAGTCCATGCATCAATTAGTCGCATGTCTCCTCACTTGTAGTTGTTCCCTAGATCACACCTGCTCACTAAAACACACCTCAGTTTGGAATTGTTGCAGAGTATCTGATGTGGAAAGCTGTTGCATAAAATGTTAATTTCGTCTAGTTAGATAATTCCAGATACAAATAACAAGCTGGTGCCATTCATACATTTGGCATCCCTAGTACCCTCGTCAGAATGAGGAAATTCAGAGGAAGACTGAACCTGCTGCCGGTGACTTGAGAACAGCCCTGAAGGACTGCACCTTCTCTCTTGTATCCAGGACAAAGACGTGAACTCAGAGTCATAAGGCTGACCTCCCACTGAAGTTACAAGGAAATATCAGGCTACAAGAGACCTTTCCTGAAGATTTCCAGCTGACCATTTCCAGCTGGTCCTGACCTGGACTATGCCGGTGGCCTCTGCTTCTGTTGGAGTGAGTCCTGACAATCCCCCCCCCTCAAGTGCTAAACTTGAGGTCCTGTAACCCTTGGCTTGGTCAGAGTGGACACATCCTACCACTTCTGAAAAACCTGAGACTTAGAAACTATTTGACTCCAAAGCAAATCCAATTCAGCTGGACCTTGCTGAAATGGTATCTGGCCTCATGGAGCACTCTTTGGCTATATCCTGCTGCTCTGCTCTGCTGAAGGACTCTGAGCCCCAAAAATTGAGAATAAAAAAATATTGATAGAGCATAGGCACCAACAAGTATCAGACTGGCAAGGAACATTTCCTGGCCACAAGATTCTAATTTTTCTTGCCAAATACCAAACTTTTCACCAACACTTCTCCCAATGGCTCTCCGACCATCGTGGAATCCTCTTCAGCTACAGCATGCTTGCTTTCTCAACTTTAGAATTCCACTTTTGAGCAAGCCCAAACAAGTTGAACCTGGTCCCTGTTTCCGATCTGTGCTCCATCGCTGTCATCCTCAAATCTTGGCAAAGTCCCGATCAACTACGACCACTTGACCATGACTGGCACTTAACAGTTTTAGTGATAATTTAATTCAAATGTAAACAATTCATATCTCCTGTTGCCCTTATTGATTTATTCTTTTCAGTGTAATTTTATTTACCACAATATGCTCTATTTTCCTAAGTTCTTTTGGGATTTTGATTGTGTTGTTATTGCTGTTTGGAAACTGCATAAATACTTTACACATTACCTATAATTTAGGCCTGTCTGCTCAGTGCAATAACTACCAAGGGTTGACTGTTGGAAAATTTAGTGGTTCACCTTAACAAAGATTGTGTTTGTTGCTTAAGGTAGGTAGTAACCCCCTTAACTAACAACTCTTTTCTTATACTTGCCATCTCTTGAAGTACTACAGCAAGCATTTAGTGGACAGATTGTGGGGCAATGAAATACTTGACTGTCCACTAGTCTGTCACTTGCGGCAAGAGTGTCAACTGAAATTCAAAGAGCCAAGGATTCGATCAGTTTATTGCCTGAAGTTTAGCTTTAAAACTCTTCTACACCCTCAGCACATCTTAATATTCAGAATATTGAGAGTAACAAAATAGCCACTTTGGAGGCTCAGCTGCAGAAACAAAAGTCTGATAACAGGAATCAGTGTGGCAAACTCTTCCAATGACCATCAACTAACATACCCTTCAAAATGACCAATGACAACTTTTCAATTCCGCAAATACGCTGAAGATGTATTGGGTATGATCAAACATCAAGGATGTAGTGGCTACTATGTAGAAATGGATAGTTACCAATTCTGCTTCAGTACACATTTCCATGCGCATTTCCGCAGTAGTAAAAGTTGTACATTTGATTGTACTCATAGATATCTGTAACTACACAGATTATCTACAATATAGAATTTTGAATCTCATTTATGCCAAAATGATCAAAGTAATGACTATCAATCAGAATACAATTCTACCCGAAATGAACCTCTCATAGGCGTCCACCTGTAAATCAAATCAATAATGCCAAGAGCCTATCAAGTTACAGGTGAATCAAGGCCTTCGAGTCTGTCAGCTTACGTTACCCCTTCACAGTCCCATGCGTTTTTGATCATTGTAGAATTCACCTCACTTGACCCAATGTGGTTGCAGTTTCTTACTAATGAAGTTTGTGTATTACCAAAGGTTTTAGATGCGCGTAACGCAGAACCAACATTTTAGAACTGGAGTAACGATTGTTTAGAAAAATCGATGTTAGCGAGTGAAGCGTGATAATATTGCCTTCGTCAAAGCGATGTGTACTGCAAATAAGTGACAGGGCGGCCATTTTTGAGTAGTCTTTAAGTCTTAACTACTATGTAGTAGCACGCCCGATAACAACATTATTCCAACTACGTTAATATTAACGACAAAGTACTATCAACACTCTGATTTCCAGTCTCCCCCAAGTCCCTGTCCCTCGCCCCCCTCACCATTACAGCAGCCTCCTGAGTGACCCCCTCCAAATTATTCAGCACGAAGCCCGAAGAAGCTGCACCCCGTGCCAGAGGAGCTGGAAGAAGTGTCACTGAGTCCCGCAGGCTCAAAGTATTTGACGACTGTGATTACTGGTGCACTTTTTTTCGATGATTTATCACTTCAGCATCCTACTGAGCAAATGGTTCCAAGCGAGCTCCGCCATGACACCACCACGTTTCTCCAAGGCGAGGTAGAAATGCCTCGGAGAAAGCCGCGTCATTTTTGGATTCGGGGGCGTGGTTTTCTTTCTCTCCTCTTCCCATTGGCTGGAATGTAAAATTCCAGCCAATAGGAAGAGGAGAGAAAGATAAGAGAAAGAAAGTAAAAAACGTCCCCCACGAATCCCGTTTTAAATGGAGTGATGCCCCTCTCCTCCAATGGCTGGCCTCCGTTTAGGAAGCCAGCCAATGGAGAAGAGGGGCGGGTTCAAGCCCCACACTCTAAGACATAAGATCTCTCCTGCGAGACTGCGCAAGCGCAGCCTATGCAGGCCGAGACCTAAAAAAGTAACTGCAGAAGCATCAATTTCAGATAAAAACTGAGCCCTCCAAACTTATAGTGAATCTTTCACATAGTTTCTACTGCAGTGTACATTTAGATGAGAAACAAGGTATGTGGGGTGATTTCATTCATACTACAATTGTTAGCAGATGTGGGGGCATATCAACAAGGCGGCGATAAAAAATTATCGCAGCTTTTGCGGCCGTTTTCGTCCGAAAAGCGGCGATAATTTTATCGCAATATTAGCAAGATCTGCGTGAATCCTTGCTTTAGCACCCTTTCCTGTAAGGCCCACCTTTGCATCTCTACTGAGATGCAAAGTGGGCGTTCCAGCTCAAAATAACTGGAGAAATGTCGCTAACCGACATTTCTCCAATTATCAATGGGCACGCTAATAAGCATAGCAATAAGAAAAGTAGCGCTAACCTTGGTTATCACTACTTTCCTTACGCCTGCTTTTCCTTTGACTAAACAATGTTAGTCAATGGGTGTTGGATTATAGAACTGAGACCAACTATCCCCGTTTTCCATGGAACATCGCTGGAAAACCAGCGATGTTCCATAGAAAACATCGCTATCTCAGGAATAATTATCGCCATTGCACTATGCGTTGGTAATACGGCGCTAGCATGGCCATAATTATCTGAGATAGCAGACGATGAAATGCCTAACGCTAGGGGCAGCCAGCGATAATTATCACTGCCGCTTGTTGATTTGCCCCGTGTTGTCTGTTGCAAGATGTATTGCTAGCTTAGAGTGGTCTCAGGGTCCCCCAATTGCTTACCATTGATTGGCTTGTCACTCATACATTCTTCTTTCTTATGTGTTAGTGTGTGTGGGCTTTCCTTCCTGTGTTTGTCCCTTCCTAGTACATGGGTGCATTATTGTGTCCATGCACTGCTTGCTTTTCCAATCTCCTTTTTTCTTCTTATTTAAGCACACTACGAGAGTGTATGTGTTTCCAGCTGTCTCCCTAGTGTGCTTCGCTTACACCTCTCCATACTGCTCTCTCCCACCCACCCCATGATGCGCTTGCCTTTGTGTGCTCTCTGCCTGTGTTGCTTGCTCCCCCTTATGTCTCTACCCCCTACCAGCTCCAAATGCTATCTTTCTCTTGCCTGTTTCATTTTCTACTCGTCGTCCACATTTCACATTGCTCTCCCGGTCACTCATTTGCTCCCATACACCCTCTGTGTTGCTTCTGTATTCCTTTAACCCCCAAAGGCCTGCATGTTGCTTCCACACGCACCCACCTGTGATGTTCCTCCATTCGCTTTGGCCTCAGTTTTGCTTACCTAATCTAGACCGTGTTGCTTTCTCCACCCCCTTTTGCCCAAAAAAGCGCTTTCATACATTTTTTATTTGCTGATTTTTGTTGGATCGGCAAACATATATGTTGTTCATGCGCCCACAAAATATCAACATAGGCTTTACGTTTATTATTTGTCCATGCTGCACAGCATTGGGGATTCTGTGCAGCATGGCTAAAAGGTATTGGCAAAGCCAGTAGATCTAAAAAGCGAGACCTCTTGGCTCTGCCAGTGCTTGTTTTACATAAAGCATGCATAAAGCCAATCACATTTATAATAGTCACTCAAACAGAATTCAGGATTTTAACCAGTCTTTACTTAACCCTTTCGCTGCGGCGGCAATTCCGCCACAGTGCTAAGGGGGTGGGGGGGCCATGCGGCGCTCCGACGCTGGTGACGGAACCGCTCCGTCAAGCCCCTCGGGTGGGCTGTGCTTGTGACGGAGCGGTTCCGTCACGGCCCCGCCCGCTCAAATCAGCGCCACGCAGGCGCTGCGAGCGGGCCGTGACGGAACTGCTCCGTCACAAGCACAGCCCACCCGAGGGGCTTGACGGAGCGGTTCCGTCACCAGCGTGGGAGGGGTTAATCTCCCATCAGTTTTCCGAAAAAGTTGTCATATGTTAAGGGACCTTGCTAAAAGTAAGCAAATACATTTCCCTGATCGATTCGCCAGCAGCTAACAGCAGGAGGCGCTCAGCAAGGTATAGTCACAGTTTTACGGTCCACTCCTATTATATGTATTACGTTATGAGATTCATAGGTAGCAGTCTGAGCTCTAAACCAATGAAAGCGGTGCAAATCTGTTTATGTTGAAAAGTGATACAGAGTGCTGGGTCAGAGTATGGGGGCCGGGGGCCATGCTAGGCAAAAGAGACAAAGGGCGAAACATTGTAGTAAGTCACAATATATTATAGCCACAATGTAAACAGTACTCTTGTACGTGCGTCACTTCCTCTTGGCGCACAGCTGCTACACATACAGGCAGGGCCAAAAAGCCAAAAGCCTTTAGATTAGAAGAAAGTCACTATTGAGGTACAGTGATAAACCAGGAAGAGGGGAGAGGAGTGAAAACCAGAGACAAGAGAGGAAGGAAGAAAACCGAATGCAGTATCGATGGAAGATGTGAGATTACAGGGGAAGAGTGTGGAATTTAAAGAGGGGAAGAGAGAATGGGAGAACGGGAGGAAAGGAATGGACGAAAGAAAGGCTAAAAAAGGAGGGAGTGCATTCGAGTTATTGGAAGGGAGGCACTTGTGAGAAAGCCAGAAAGGTATTGAAGGGTTCAAAGGGATAAGATGCAAGAGGAGAGAGGCGGAATGCGAACACTGATTGAGGGAATAAAGGGACAGAGGTAGGGATAAAAAGATGAAGAAAACAAAGAGAGCATTAAATGATAGAACGAGGAAGTGATAGGAAGGAGAGGCAGAACATGGCAGGAAGGAAGGGAGATGTTTCAGAATAGACGCCTTTTGTGCAGATGTTTAAAATTACTACCTACCATTGAGCATCTGTCGCTGGCACTGTTTAAAAGCCCATCCTTAAACTATAGTAAACTGCTTGATTGGACACAAAATCAAAGAGGCTTTACTGCACAGCTTAGGCCCGGTCATTCATCAAAGGGCCTGCAAATTATGCATCAGTCTGAACCCTCTTTCAGCACAAAGATGGGCAACTTCATAAGAACGTGTTTGCGGAGAGACGCGGATGTGGTAAGTCATGGCCAGAGGACAGTAGGGGGGGTACCTCACACATGGGGTGCAGGATCTGTGGCCTGCTGAATATTCTCTGTGCCCCTTTATTCGCAGCATGCATGGCTCATATGGATTTCCGGGTGCAAGCATGGCACTTATCCCTGGTATGCTCTTGTCTGGTAAATATCCCGGAAAATCAAAAATCTGTTAAATGGTCCTAAAGTCATCAACAAGAGGTTCAACTTTAAGTTGGCAGAATTGGAAGGAACATGCCAATGTCTGGAACGTCAATGAAAACTGTTAAAGCCGCAGGACATACTATGCCAAAAAGCAATAAGGAGACTAAAAAAATGCCTGTCTGACAAAGCACATCAAGACCACCCAAGTAAAAAAAATACTCCTTCAATATCTAGCAGTCAAGAAGCAATGAAGAACATCACCAGTGTGGCTTCATATAAACAAGGGTGTGCTCACACTCAACCAGGTAAGCTCTTTCCTGATCCTCAGTGTTTGACCTAATGAAACAAGGAAGATGGTCCTTTTTTGAACATCATTACCTACTTATCGTCTGGTGCATGTACTGTGCTTTCCCGGTTTTTTTATTTCAACATGCTTTATTCATTTTTTTACAAGAACACATTAGCAATACTGTTACAGGGTTGGCATAGGTTATTCCAATCGCTTTTTTGACATTATGACTTCTAGCTAACCCTTACATGTCGTTAACATTGTAGAAGAGAGTTTGAACTGTCAGTTCTTAAGACACGTGTTTCGCTTTTATCCAAGCTCATCAGAGTCAGTCAGCAATTTTGAGTCTTTTATTTAACGTCAATTTGTCAAGTATTTGGAATCAGGGCCTAGATGTTCATGCAGCCACGCGAAGCAAAAGTATGGACACGTCGGGACAATATTTAATTATCACTTGACTCACACAACGTTGACACCTTGGGAGCCAATGGTCTTAACCATGGCACTGGGTGATTGCGTCCATGGGCTGGCGACCAACAACATTTCACTATACAAAAGCCTTATCTCCTGGATTTGTCAAATCTTGTTTAGAAGTACGACTATCAGAGTTATGACTGGAGAGCTGGTAAGATGGGCGCAAATTGTGCCCCTGGGCATGGGAGGAATAGTTCGTTTCTAGAAGACTATGGACAGGAAACAGAGGTACTTTACGCAGAATGTCTGGATGGAGTCCTCCATTCACTTATATGTAGTATCTTATTTTTCCTAATGAAGCTGTAAATTCAAGGTATTAATAATAAGTACCTAAGGGTGTCATTTACTCCTATCATTATAAAAACATGTGCAGTGCTATACTTGCACCCACGCAACCTTTATTAAATAATCCGCTATGGCAAGTGTTGCTGCCCAGGCCACGCCTCCATCTTACAAGTGAGGTATTTTGCGCAAGGTTGAATGCATGGGTTCATTGCACTGCACAAAACAAAAACAAATATAAAAGCAAGTTAAGATGTACAAAAGCTTCATAAGCGTGTTTCCCAGATTGCAAAGCCAATGAACAACCTATTCAATACACGCCTGATAGAAATAGAAAAAAGACGCGGCGGCCTGCATTGCAGCGCATGGGAACTGGGAAAACTGCATATTTGCATAACCTTAGGCTGCCTTCAATTCAGGGAGTGGGAAGACATAGATTGTGTAAATGTAATTTTGCAACGTTTGTCATTTACAAAAACTGGGCACATATATTTTTTCTATCACGGCATGGGCAAAAACAACATTTGTACAGAATGACCAGTGCAAAATGGGCATTTTATAGCGGTCAGTTCAAACAACACTGCATCACATTATATAATTAATGAGCCTATGTTTGTTCTGTTTTCTAACTCAGGGGAAAAATGATTCTTTTCCATCCTTCTTTCTACATTATCCATAGGGATTAGCATATTCCCTTCTGTCTCGTGTCAATAATGGTCTTCTTTGAGTAGTCCATTAGGATGCACTGAATTCATTCATTAAAATGAAAGGAAACCGAACGCCCTCATTTAAAGTTTCTCCATCAGTTTATCTTGATACTACAGATTTCTAATAGTGTTACTTCACCCAGTAATTGTGGTACTACCACAGCATTAATAGTACCTGGACAATACATGCAAATACAGTGTTTTTACACGTTTGTCTTGTTTCAAAGCTTGGCTTGGTGCCCTTTTTTGCAGACTCTAGAAGCCCTGGCTTTAATTTGTTGCATTGTGTTATTACTGCATTTTCCAAAACGGAACAATACGGCACTCTTCATATCTGTCTAGTAGTAAACCCCCAAACCCACCTTTTTGTAACCGTGGAGGGAAGAAGCAGGATGCTTTTACATACATCACTCTAGGACTTGCATCGAGAAGATAGAAGGGACATTTGCACAGGCACCTGCACTTTTACAATGAAATGTCTCTTCTGTTACATGTGATGGATACAGTAAAGCTGCTAGCACAACACAACCACATAGCATCGACAGGTGTCAATCACAAGTACTGCCATCTGTGCATTGCTGTAATTGGATCCTGGCTATGGGAGCAAACAGCAGCAAAGTGTTTAAAACCAAAGAATCTGAACCAAGCAAGACAGGCTTTGGATATTACATCATCAGTACAATCCTATAGTTTCTTTGCAGGCTTATGTGGGCGAACTTGGCCAAAGCACTTGAAGTGAGCAAAAGGTCAATGATTCCACCGCCATGAAAACCCTGGTGGAGAGGAAACAAAGGGGGCTCTACATGGCCCCCCTGTGCCTCAAGCATACGTGGATGCACACAGGGGGGCATAACATGTGTCCCCCTTTGTGCATGCACATAGGTTCCTGCCCGGCATGGACTTTCGAGTCAATGCCATGCAGGACCCTAGTAGTGCAATCCCATTGTAGTGCCTTTTTTAATGGCACCGCTGCCTTTTAAAGAGGCACTGCCACATCGCACAGCTGCCAGACTACTCAAAAGTCGCACTCTGGTGGGCAGGTGGCGTGTCCTTTGGCGGGGCGGTGGCATGGCGTTTTGCACCACCACACCACCGCTCCGCCAAAAACTCGTAATTAGGCCATTAGTGATTTGCCCGGAACCACGGGATGTTGAGCCGACACAGGTTTCAAACCTGGCTCCCCAGTTCCAAAATCGGCAGCTCCGGTCATTAGGCCACATTTCCTATAACGGAACAAATGTATAGCATGCTCAAGCCTAAATATGAATGGAGACTGCACCAATTCTATGGTTTAATACAATGTAATCAAGCTTGCAAGTATTGCTAGCAGTGTCTCTCAGCAATGCTACGATGAGAACTGCAGCCCTGGACCTTTCCAGTTAGACTCCATGGGCCCAATTCAGAAAAATATTTTCAGACATAAACCTACTTTGACAGAAGAAAATCGCTATATTTACTGATGTCGGTGTGATAAAAATAACTCAGAATTGTTTGTATCATGTTCATAACACACATTAGGGTCTGTTCAATCTCCCAGGCATTCACATAATCACTAGTAGAACAGGCTACCACTACAAAAAGACTAGATCCTCATTCTAGTGTAGTTTAGTGGGGAAACACTTCCTGGTAAAGAACAAAGGCACTCACCACCCAATGGGTAGGCTGCTTCATCACTGGGCCCCTCCTGGCATTTCGCCTAAGGAGTAGATGCATCTTACTACACTTCAACTTATGCGGGAGCCTCTGGGGATGCGATGTAGTAGGTAAGCTATGCCACTCGTCTATTCTGGAAAGGTGTAAGGGTCTCGGCTGTGGCACACTCGCATCGTTGAACTGTCTTCTCAACGCTAGTACGCCACGGCCGAGACATAACCGGTCCGAGCCATATGTTCTCCAGCTTCAAGGAAGAAGCAAAACCAAGTACCTGTTTTGGCCTACAGTTCATAATACTGAGGTGGATGCCTGACATCTTACAAAACCTTTAGTAGTATTTAGGTAGTATTTTTTTATCCATTTTTGCACTCTACATGTACACTTTTACACTTTCCAGTAGTGTAACCTTGTTTTCAAACCTCTGGGAGTTTGTGGGAATAATGGAGGTAGTATTGGGTGCAAGAATAAAATATACCCTTCAAGGCCTTCCTGTGCTTCCTTGAGGGGATGATTTCGCTGAGATTAGTTTCTGTAGCATGGTCATGTTACATTGGCTTGTAGGAATTGTATGTATACCAGGTTCATTTTGCATGTTTTTAGCTCGTTACTACTCCACCTCACCGGTTTCTAGCAAAAGCCCTGGTCAGTTGAAATGGCAATACTCATTATGTCTTTTGCTTTGTGGCAAACCATTTTGCATTAATTGCTAGTCGTACATTAGGTTGTGTTTTATTTTTATTGTTGGCTATCCCCAAAAGGATGCATAGGAGGTATAATTGTACACATCCACTACAAAAGCCACGCAGGGGATGGAGAGTGGGTCGGTCAAGGCATTCTCTGCCTTGGCAGTTTCTGTGCACCCCAAAAGCTTGTGAATTTGTGAATTTTCACATGGTGTTCTCCAACACCTTTCCACCACGAAAATGGTCAGCAATTTGCTCCCACAAAGAGCTAATGTAAATCCCCATCCATGGCGAGGAGCTGGTATCATTCTGATGTTGGTGGGAATGTTGTTCCAGATTCTAGGACCAAAGACAGAGAAGGACATTTTTCTGTTTTTCTCATTTCTGCAGGTTTTTGTTTCCAGTCTGGCTGTGTCCTGCCTTCCTTAGTGGTGCTGTCCACCTGTGGTGGTTGATTAATTGTTGGTTCAGATATGCAGAGTTGCTATTTCCAGTGGCCTTGTATGTGATGCAACTGATCTTACAGATGATGTAGGTTTGAGAGAGAGTCAGTGTTGTCCCTTGAGTGTTTGGGAGATATGGTCACAGTTCTTTAGGCATTGGATCAAACAAGCTACAGCATGCCTGGTGCCTTTAAGTGAGCTAATATGGTGTTAGGTAGACCCTGGAGCAGGTCATCTCCTTTGTCCATGTATAGGAGTACTAAGGTTGTTCTGAAGTCACTTTTAGGGAGTATTGGATTCACATCCTTTAGTAGGAAGAGTTGGTTGCATCCTGGCTTAGTATACTTGTTAATCTATTTTAAATTTTTTATTTTTGCAGTAGAAGTTAGTATTAAGGGTAAATCTAGGTGATATTACATTGGATAACACCGCGGTTGAAACCATCATGATTCTTGAAACAAACTTGGCTTGAATCTGTGGTTGTTTATTTTTGTTGCTGATAAGGAGGAATTCTGTCTTGGTAAGGTCAAGGAAGTTGAGTATTAGGTAGGCACCAGATATCTAATCCTGAGTTAGATCAATGCAGGGTTTGAGTCACTGCATGTCCTGTTCCAAGTAGAGGTTGAAAATAATCGGGCACTGGATGGAACAATGTGGTACTCCTCCAGAGATGCATAATTTCTGGGATCTTGAGGTTCCTATCTTGATGATGTTTTGGCAGTGACAGGGTAGGAGGTGAGCCACTGCAGAACCATGTTGGAGAAGCCCATACATGTTGGAGCGACCCTTAACCCTGCTTGCAGGTCAGGCAGCTCCACACGACGCACAGCACCCCCGCTTTTGCCGCCAGCTCTCCCGCTCCTGCCGCTGCATCCCGGCCCCGCCCCCTCGCTCGCCCATAGGCCGCCCCGCTCCCGCCTACCAGCTGCTCCTCCCTCCCTCCTACCCTTATATGGAGGCCGCTGCGCGGCAGTGAGAGTGACCCTTGACCCTGCTTTCAGGTCAGGCCTCTCCAAATGCCGCACAGCACCCCGCTGTGTCAGTGCCTCCCCCCTGCCGCTGTGAGTTCGCCGCTCCTCCCCTTTTTTCAGTGCCTGTTGTTTCTCATCACTGGTCCCCACTCTTTCTTCTGTACCCCCTGGTATTGTGGTTTAATTCGTTTTCCTTACTGTAATTTATTTTCTCCTCACTGCCTCGTTTTACTGGGTTTAATTCGTTTTTCCTACTGTAATTTATTTTCTCCTCACTGCCCCGTTTTACTGAGTGTCCCTGACCCCCCTTTTTCCGCCAGCTCTCACGCTCTGCCCCCATTCCCGCCCTTGCTTCCCTGCGGCCCCGCACCCTCGCTCACCCATAGGTCGCCCCACTCCCGCCTCCCAGCTGCTCCTCCCTGCCTCCTACCCTTATATGGAGGCCGCTACGTGGCCGCGCCCCTGGTTGCCGAAGGCGCACCTAAGGCAAGCCCGTCTACACCTGGACCCCTGGCCCCTGCAAACACAACTACGACTGACTGCGCTGTGATGCCAGCACCCTCAACGAGAACACACCTGCTACCAGGCCATCCCAAAGCGCACCCAAGGACCCTTCACCTGCCGGAATTGCAGCTTCACCAGTGCCCGGCCCTCAAAACAACCTGCCGAAGGGCCCAGCTACCTCAGCTGCATACTCCTCAACACTCGATCCACCCGCAAACATGCCGTCGAACTATGGGACCTCCTCGATTCTACCTCCCCAGACATCACCTTCCTGATGGAGACCTGGCTGAACCCCACCTCAGCTCCCAACATCGCCATAGCCATTACGGAAGGCTACAAGATCATCCAAAGGGACCGCACCAACGGCATAGGAGGAGGAATCGCCATTGTCCACAGGAACACCATCAAAGTCTCGACCAACACCGACAACACCCTCAGCACCGCCAAACAGCTGCACTTCCAGATCCACACTGACTCCAAAACCACCCTCAGAGGAACCCTTATCTACAAATACCCCGGACCCCGAACACAGTTCAGCGACTCCATTGCTGACTTCTTCAGCACACACGCCCTCGCCTCCACGGATTACATCCTCCTCGGAGACCAGAACTCCCAACTCGAGATAAACAATGACATCAACTCCACCACCCTGATCAACAACCTCGCCAACCTCGGACTCAGACAGCTCATGACAACACCAACCCACGCTGCCGGCCACACACTGGACCCCTTCTTCACCGCAAGCCCCCGTGTCTCCTTCAACCACACCACCGAGCCCCACTGGACCGACCACCACTGCATCCACTTCACCTTTAGGAAGCCCACCACGCACCAATGCACCCACCTGATGCCTCGACGCTGCTGGCGCAAGGTCACAGAAGACCAGCTAACCACCACCCTTGCCCAGTGCCCACCCGCCAACCCCTGCGACCCCTACACCGCCACCCGCAACCTCAGAGAATGGATTACCGACTGCGCCAACACCCTCGCTCCGCTCAAGACTCCCTCCAACATCCACACCAACAAGAAAGCCACCTGCTTCACCAAAGACCTCCAGGCCTCCAAACGAATATGCCAAAAACTGGAGAAGAACTGGTTCTGCAAACGAACACCGGGCAGGTACACAGCCCACAAGAACACCACCTGCAGACACCACCAACTCATCAGAACCGCCAAGAGGGCCTCATTTAAAGACCGCCTGGAAAACAACGCACACAACAGCAGAGAGCTCTCCAACATCGTAAAGGAACTCCAAACCCAGCTCCAACACCAACGACATTCCGCCTTCGCAAGAGCTGTGCGATGCACTGGCCACCTTCTTCCACCGAAAGATTGCCGACATCCATGACAGCTTCAACGCCACTACCGCCCCAACAACCAACGCCCCCACCACCACCACCTGCACCAACCGACTGCTCTCATGGACCAGCATCAACGATGAGGACACCAGCGAGATCATGAACACCATCCACTCCAAATCACCGCTAGACCCATGCCCTCACCACATCTTCAACAAAGCCAGCACAGCCATCGCACCCCATCTCCGGAAAGTAATCAACATCTCCTTCGAGACAGCAACATTCCCGGAAAGCTGGAAGCACGCCAAGATCAAAGCCTTACTCAAGAAACCCAAGGCGGACCCCAAGGACCTCAAGAACTTCCGACCTATTGCCTTGCTCCCTTTCCCGGCGAAGGTCACCGAGAAAATCGTCAACAAACAGCTGACTCGCTTCCTTGTGGAGAACAGCATCCTGGACCCGTCCCAGTCCGGGTTCCGCAGCAACCACAACACCGAAACCGCCCTCCTCGCCGCCACTGATGACATCAGGACCCTGCTGGACAACGGAAAAACAGCGGCCCTCATCCTCCTCGACCTGTCAGCCGCCTTCGACACGGTCTGCCACCGCACACTACAAACACGTCTACATGACGCCGGAATCCAAGAGAAGGCCCTGGACTGAACGTAATCCTTCCTCTCCGGCAGAACTCAGAGCGTCCATCTCCCCCCCTTCCACTCCACTGCCACCGAAATTATCTGCGGCGTACCCCAGGGCTCCTCCCTCAGCCCGATGCTGTTCAACATCTTCATGTCACAGTTCGCCCACATCGCCCGACAGCACAACCTCAACATCATCTCCTATTCCGACGACACCCAACTGATCATCTCCCTCACCAAAGACCCTCACGCCACCAAAACCAACCTCCACGAAGGGATGAAGGCCGTCACCGAATGGATGAGGAACAGCCGGCTGAAGCTGAACTCGGACAAAACGGAGGTCCTCATCCTCGGCTTCACCCCCTCAGCCTGGGACGATCCTGGTGGTCGACAACCCTAGGAACAGCCCCGACACCCACCGACCATGCATGCAACCTGGGGATCATCCTCGACTCCACCCTCTCCATGACTAAGCAGGTCAACGCCGTCTCCTCATCCTGCTTCAACATCCTCCGAATGCTCCGCAGGATCTTCAAGTGGATCCCCACCGAGACGTGAAGAATGGTCACCCAGGCCCTCGTCACCAGCAGGCTAGACTACGGAAACACCCTCTACGCAGGAACGTCGGCCAAGCTCCTAAGATGATTGCAACGCATCCAGAATGCCTCAGCACGTCTGATCCTCGACATCCCTCGCCGCAGCCACATCACACCCCACCTAAGAGACCTGCACTGCCTCCCCATCGACAAGAGGATAACCTTCAAACTCCTCCTCCACGCACAAAAAACTCCGTACAAGACTGGCCCAGCATACCTCAACAGACTGCTCAACTTTTACTCCCCCGCCAGCCACGCCCTCGCCACCATCCCCCGCATCCGAAGAGGGACCGCCGGCGGCAGATCCTTCTCCCACCTCGCCGCTAAAACCTGGAACACCCTCCCCACCAACCTACGGCAGACCCAAGACCTACCGGCCTTCAGAAGACTCCTCAGGACCTGGCTCTTCGACCACTAGCAGCACCCATCCGCCACCCCCCCCCCCCGCCGCCCAGCACCTTGAGACCCTCGCGGGTATGTAGTGCGCTTTATAAATGGCATGATTGATTGATTGGCAGTCTGTAAAACAGTGCTTGGTGGTGGTCTGTGGTAAAGGCTCTAGATAAGCCAAGTGAGATCAGGCGCAGAGGTAATTTGTGTCAGTGATCAGCAGGTTAATATGAGCTAATTGAAGCTGTCCGCTGATGCAGGCCTGTTCTGAAGCGGGATTGGTAGGCTTGTATGGGGTCGCGTTTGCTGTTCCAGTCATGAAGGTGAATTAGGACTACTTTCTCAATTACTCGTACCATGAATCGAGGGGGACAACTGGATAGTGTGGGCTGGTGTATTACTGTAGATTCAGGGTGGGCTCTCCAGCAGAGGATGTACCAGTCCTGTTTTGAAGTCACTTGTTAAGTTCCTTGATTAAGAGAGGCTTTGGCGAAGCCGAGGAGGGGTGTGCGGGCACCCTCACAAAGGGATTTCAAGATAGATGAAGGAAGAAGGTCCTCAAAATAATATGATAGGCATTTATTACAGTGAGTTTCATTTACATGTTGCTCAATGAAATATTGGTTTGCGCTTCTGTGCTATTACAGGTTTTCTGTACTTATATTATTTGTTCCCTAACTCAGGATTTTACTTTAGACATATATGTTCTATCACGTGCTGTGTTTTCTAAGTAAGGAATCCATCGTGGCATCTAAAACAAGCTGGTTAGTTCAACTGCCTTAAAGATCAGTAGCTTGAAGTTAATAAATAGCACACACTTATTCTGGCAGCTCGAACAAAAATTATTGGCACAATGAGCAACCTCAACTGTTGGAGCATCAGTCGTCACCCATGATGGGCAGGCATCTTAAGCAGTACTCTGGTACATCTGACCTGCCCACGACTAGCAGCTTGAGGATCACATTAATAGCAGTATCTTGGATTTTTTTAACAACTCCCTGATGTAATTTATGAGCCATGAATTCTGAAAGTATTTTATTTTCTGGCACTGGAAAAGTAAATCATGGCACCCTGTTTAAACTGACTGTGAAAAAACTAGTACAGTAGTCATAGACTTTAGATGCACTACCAGTATGCACTCAAAAGAGTGTTCTTCGTTTTTCATACACGAATAATCAGATATCACAATGTGTTAATCAAAATAAAAATCCAGAGATCACATCCCCATATAAACAAAGTCCATCATAAAGTAGTCTGTGGAACGCCGGTTGTATCTCATTCAATTTTTTTTATTTTGAGCAGGCTTGTGTGTATCCAGAGGGAAATTTCATGTAAATGCTTTAGACAGCAAAAACACTGTCCTAGTTTTTTCACTTTTTAAGCAGGGGTGGACTGCACCCCCTCTTTGGGTGCACACTGAATTGAATACTGTTGTTATTGATGATTTTGTTGTTTCATTTGTTTCCTTTGAGTGCAAACCATTTAAACTGCCATTTTATTTAGGGGAATGTAGTGCTTCGGATAGTTCCTGCTTCTTCAATGGCACACATATTTGCCTGCTATGCATATTTTGTGTGATCAAACCAGGCACACGTACATGATCTGCTACTGTAGCCAGGGACACTGGAGTTATGTAATTTGTTTGACTGCTGCGACTTGCGCATAATCATAGACTTGCCGCATTTTCCACATAATACACCATCTGTCGCATAATCTGCAGATTTTAACAAAAACTATTTTTTGTTTCTAGCTCAAATAATGCAAAAGGTACTAAAATGCAGCAATACATGTGCTGTGCAGTGGAAGGCCCTTTGCAAAGCTGTGCTGGTCACCTTTGTGTTTCTTGTTGCTATTTGCTATATTTGGGTATTAAACTGGTAATATTAAGGTTCAACAAATGCCCAGATAGTGCTACCAAGTTAAAAATAACAAAATAAGGAAGTTACAAATGTGCCTCATTATGCAGCATTGTGGCTTTTCTTGCCACATAATTTACTCAACCCTACTACATAATTTGGCCCCTCCTGCCATAATTTCCTATGGCCCTGACTTCTAGCCAAATATTGTTCATGTGTGCTATGACCGACTCTGAATTTAAGAAAATGTCATCAGCATCTCTTCTGAAATGTTTGTAGCCCTTTGGTTTTTTAGCCAATGTATTTGGAAAATTGTGCTGTAACAAAAATTGTTTTGAGTATTTTTCCCCCAAAACTTTTTAGGGGGTAAAACCCTTAACCTTCCTTTGGCAGCAAAGGGCAGCCTAACTGCATGTGATCGCCGGCTCAGAGTAATTTGGGACAAGACTGCTTTGGTTCTCTGTGAGCACTCTTATATCGTATTTGCAAAGTTTTCTAGTGGATCAATTCCGGAGACACTTTTAGCATTTTAAAATCTATGAACTTCACAAACTTATGCTCAAGTGTGTCTCAAATGTCAAATCTCAGGTACACGGTAGGAAACGCGCCATGGCCTGAGATGATCACAGATGTGTCCAGGAGCACACCTGTTGACTCAGGCCCTAAGCTTTGTACGTGTAGAAAAGACTAACAAAAATCCCCTGATTCGGATGAGTCAAGTCTGGATTGAAATGTTAATGTTTTGATGAAAGCAGGACTGTGGCGACTGCTTCTGCTTTTGCCTTGCCCCTTTCAGCAGGTCGATGACGGGAAAGCTATTATGAGAATTGAAACCACTGACGCTTCACATGGCGCTTGCCAAAAATAAATACCATTTTATTAAATATGAGAAACCCTATGGGACCAAAAAAGTCTGCTTATGGTTGTTTCTAATATTTCTTGTTCTCTTGATGGATGGTAAGTGGCATGGCTAAGATAGGTAACAGAGGGGGTCTGAATGGAAGTGTTGTAATGTTCAGAAAAGTCATATTAGGTTAGGTCATCATTCGACCAGTGAAAACTCCAGGAGGGAGTTTTTATGCCATACATTTGCTTAATCTAGGGATGCCTAAAGTTGGTCCAGGAGGGGTCAGTCTGTGCCAGGTTTCCAGTATAAACACTAACTGCATAAATGATTTCTATACAAATTAATGTCTTGCAAATGTATGTTATGTGGCAGGGTTTTGGGCCTCCTGCACCTTTGTTGGACGTCCATGACTTAATATGCATTGAACTCTTTAACACACAAGGAAAATGTGAAAATAAAGCTGAATAAAAATGGTTGTCATGGTTTTTGATTGATGTGGCATACTAAATAAAACATTAAGCATTGTTAGCAGAACAAGTTTTATGTAACTTGACCTAATCTGGTTTAGTGGTTAATAGCTCAGGTGTGGCGCCATACGTTCTGCAATGTGAGAAATCTTGAAGCACGCTTAAGTCTTTTATTAAGCCTATGCGATAACTCTTACTAGTATAGAGGTGGATGCTCCATCAGCTGGGCCGGCTTTAGTGCTGGTGCCACCCGGTGCGGCAATCATTTTTGGTGCCCTACCCACCCCCATGACTTCCTCCTTGGATTCTCTCACTACCCACGGGCAAATTACCCCTCATCTCTCCAGTTATAAGTTATTGTTAAACACAGCGCATCCCCTGAGGGCAGCGCCCCCTCCACAGGTCAGCGTCCAGTGCGGCTGCACCAGTTGCGCTGCCCTAAAGCTGGCTCTGTCCGTCAGTGCTGTTTGCACCACCATCTGTGCCACTGAGGGACGTGCACAGCAGTGTGCACAATTGTGCTCCTGATTAGCTAACATGGGAGTGTGGAGCAGGCCTGCATTACTACCCCCTCCCCCCCGGCCTGTTGTGCATCATAGTGCCCCAGTGTATGCAGAGGATTCTTTTACAGCGCAGTGGTCATCATCATCATCATCATCATCTCTGACAGCATACCAGCAAAACTCATGTAGATCTAAGTTTGCATTTGTCTTCCAGTGAAGCACTGGCATTTTCAAAGAACTGATCTATTGTGTTATGATATGTGATATTAGTTATCAGCAGCATAGCACGGGTAGATTTAGGGCCTGATTTAGATTTCAGCAGGCGGGTTACCCCGTCACAACTGTGATGGATATCATGTCCACCAAAATATGAATCCCATTATATTCTATGAGGTTTATATTTCAGTGGGCGGGATATCCATCGCAGTTCTAACGGAGCCGAGATCTAAATCAGGCCCTAAGTGATTTGCCCAGATTCATAGGACACTGAACCTACGCGGAGACTCAAACCTGGCTTCCCAGATCCAAAGTGGGCCGCTCTGTCCTTTGCGCCTCATCTTCTCCCTATCTATGCATCACTGGAGTCAGTTTAAAAAAAAAAAATTAAATAGTGCTGAGGTGATGCCCCGTGCTGTAGAAGTTACAGTCTTGCTACTTCACTGCACAGGTATTTTTCGCATTCTTATTATTTACGTTTCGCCATGGATGCCAGCTTACAGAAATAATAAGAAAGCGGAACAATACCTGTGTAGTGAAGTAGCAAGACTTGTTTGTGCTGGATGTATGACGGTACGATGCGGGCTATTACCACGCGTACCGTTACAACGCATGTTTTACAACGCAAGTCGTTACCACGACTTGCGCTGTAGGGTGCGGATTTAGGAATAGTTTAATTTACTAATCCAACACCAGTCCCCGTGGATAGTAGGGAAGGTGTTGGAATAGTAAATTAACTATTCCTTGTCCTTGAGCGCCCTCCAGCGCAAGTCGTGGTTACGACTTGCGTTGTAAGAGACGCGTCATAATGGTAGCGCGGGGTAACATCCGCGTCGTATAGGATGTTCCCCGTTTGTGCTACATATAAAAAACATAAAGTAAAGAGATGGTTTAACCCTTTCCTTGCGCCCATCGGCCAACGGCCGTTGCGAACACTACCTCCGTAGTGCTGCGCACGTCCGTTGGCCGATGTGGCCCCGGCCACTAAATGGAACACCCCGCAACGCAGTGGAATTTTTGCATTCTTATTATTTCCATTTGGCCATAGATGCCAGCTAACAGAAATAATAAGAATGTTGAACAATACCTGTGTAGTGAAGTAGCAAGACTTGTTTGTGCTTCATATAAAAAAAACAAAAAGGAAAGAGATGGTTTAAATAAGGCACAATTTGGTCTGTTTATTTAAAGTAGTACATTTAGACTTGTGTGCATTACTCAATATATTAGTGTACTCTAACTTGTTCTTAAGCCCTACTTAATTTATCTGCTCCAGTCACTCTTACTTTGTTAAAACACAGTACATTTGATATGTTTGTCCTTCAGTGGTAATTTAGTTGAAACATCTGTACACAGTACTAAAGAAGCAAGCACTTTATTTAATACATCTGTGAGGGTTAACATTATTTGAAACTGCATCCATCTTTCTGCCTCACCTTGAACCCTAACATGGATTTCACTCAAGTTACAGTTATTAAATTGCAGTTCAATGCAATATATAATGAAGCCCTACTGATTCCCTAGTGACGGCACACTATGAATGATATACAACAGGTAAATGTCAATAAGAAATATATATATTTGTTCCTTGAATTGAGATATGCTGCTTGATTACTAATATCACGCATCAAAATACAATTTGTCACTTCTTTGAAAATGCAAATGGCTCGATGGAAGACAAATGCAAGCATAGATCTACATGCTAGGAGATATATATATGTAATTTGTGACAAGCAGCTGTTTATTTATAAAGTTTTATATAGCGCAAACATGACCATTTGTGGGTAACAGAGCACTTTACAATGAAGAAGGCGAGTCTCTAGAGAGAAAAGCACAGGTCCCAGGAAGACAACAACGAGTAAAACGGAATACGTGTCTAATCTGCGAGAAATAGGTATGGGTGCACGCTAGGGGGTAAACCCTGCTTTGGGGTGCTTAATAGAATTCAACCTTTAATTATCTTTCAAATGCAGAAAGGAAAAGAAGCTTCACCTTGTTACCTATTCTCCAGCTAAACCGTTGCAAACTGCCTGGGGGTGCTTCAGTACCTGCCCCATTCAGGGCCGGACTGGGAACCAAAACTGGCCCCGGCAAAGTGCTCGGCCGGCCCTCGGGGGGGAGGTCAGAGCTCTTTGCCGGGGCCGGTTTTCGGCCGATTTTGTTGCAGGGCCGATTTTGCAGCTATCAGTGTGTCACGTTCATCCTCTTTGGTGAAAATTAGCCTCCTGGAACTTCAAGGTGGCATTCGAGGTAGTGCCGAGGAGGCCCTAGAGGCTGACCTCTTTCTTCCTCTAGTCCCCCCACCCTTGTCCTCTGTGTCCCCACACTTCCTACGCCCATGTCCCAGTGTCTGTTCCATACTGCCAGCTTGAAGAACAATGTCACTGTGTGATGAGGAGGCAGGCGTCGTGTCGAGAAGTACCTATGAGGCACTTTTGAACACCATCCTGTCCCCAACCCCTCTCCCACCCCCACCCCCCAAAACCTTTCTGAAGCTGGTGCCGACTTCCTGGGGTATTTTCACACCCCTTAATGGATGTCTGCAGTTCAAAATCTCAGAAAACGAGCTGGAAAACCACTATTTACAGTGGGTTTCAGCTCATTTTCCCCTGCCTCTGTGTGATTTCAGCTCCTCAATGGGAGACCGTGTCATGAGGCCTGATATCGTGTGTCACACGGTGGCACAGTGTGAGTTGGCAGGTATGCTCTTCCACCTTTCACAACTGCATTGGAAAGAGCCAGGTCAGGAGCCCTGCGACACTAAACAGTTCACACCTCTAGAAAACTACATACATAAATACATAAAGAGTGGACATTTGTGTACTATCCACAGAACGTTACTAGTCATACTCATGACCTGCAAAACACAGACACCAAGGCCCAAATTTAGTCATACTTTGCACCAAGTTTAAGTGGCAAAAGTGATGCAATCCCAGCGCATAGTGTTGTGGTGGAATGTATTTTTCAATGCAAATCGTGGTTTCATTTGAAAGCTGCCTAAAGTAATGAAAAGTAACACTATGTCCTATTTTGCTCCACTTTGCATCATGGTACCATGCCAGGGGTGGTTGATGGGCGTTCTCTAGCGGCCACTCCTTTGAAGCAACACAGCACAGCAACTAAATTTGCTCCAAAACGTAGCAAATCTGCCCCAACTATTTAAATCCAGAGTCAGTGAGAACTGCATAATAATAAATTGTTTTTAGTAGAGCCGTTAATGCCTTTTTGTGGCACTGTCAATAGCCCGTTCCAAACCACAACCAACACCCACATCCTTTCAACCATACACATGAAGGGGGCCTAGGAACTCTGAGCGAGCACCGCCTTGATCTTGTCAAGGCTATAAAGCACTATTTAAAGTATGCATATGCATAGAAGATAATTCCTCTGACATCTCGGTCAGTCTTAGGCATAACCCATCATGAAAATGGTTTAGGTCATATAGGGGGAAATAAATACCACTACTATTGTCTTGCTGAACGTTCCTCGAATTATCGACCTCAGAAGCATGAAAGGCTGAGTAGTCCCAGCTGGAATGAAAACCTGTGACTGCGTATCGCCTGCAGATCTCAACCACACGCACTTAACTCACTATTATGTCATACCAGGGGTGGCGCTTTGCCCACCACGCTGGCCTTCTTTCCACACGTATGCGCGCTTGGCAAGCAAGGGGAGATATTTTGTGGAGTAGCCATAATATCAGTACACTGCCTTTCATTTTTCTCTGTCTGCTGAGTATTTTCCTACAGCCATGGCTGACAGGAAGAGGTTCCCTGCTAAGCTCTAATTACTTTATACCCTGGCAGAGGTGGCTCTGCGCCACACTACTATGAGAGCTCTGTGCTCCCCTACAGAAGGAGTGCTGCATTCTTTGGGAGTTTCCTGCTCAGACTTGGAAAGGAACAGGCTGCCAAATCAAATAAACCCAGCTAGAAATACAAATGAATTCAAATGAGTGCAGGAACCAGCGAATGGGCCATACATAATTACTGCAGTGGAAACGAGGACAGCGGGTCCCGCTATGGCTTCCCACCTTCGAACAACAGCCGGTGCTACATTAAGGCTAATGTAGGCACCTGTCGAAAAGTGTGAGCACAAGACAACTCCAGAGAGCAACAAAGAAAAAAAAAGTATTTTTTGTTAAGTGAAATGATGCACCCATATGGCAAAATTTCATTTTTCCTGCTGCTCTGAAAAGCCTTGCACTGGACTCGCCCAAAAAAGCGATCTGCAATAAAAACAAGTCACGTTTTGACACAGATAAATCCTAGACTCACCTGGGTTCAAAGTATTAATTACTTTATATAATGACTTTCTAATTATTCTGTGTATTTGGAAGGGCAGGAAGCTTCCTATTGGGTTGCAGAGAGCAGTAATGAAAACCGAAGGGGTACCATTAAGGATTTATACATCAAAATGTATGTGAAATGGAAATCAAATCTCAAGTTATGTTAAAAGTGAGCCCTTGGTATGCCTAGTGTCGAGTGGAGTTGGCCATGCCAGCCAACCTTGGCATGCCAGGCAGTCACCCCAATAGACTGCCGAGGGCATCGTCTCTAAGAAAAACAAAATTTATTATTTAGGAGTTTTATGTAACGTTGAGCTTTGCCTATTGAATTCTTCAGAGGCTGCAAAGGAGCATGGGTCTGGGTGTTGAAATGCAAGAGCAGATAGAGTCCAGTTGATGCAAGGTGAGTGACAGTATATTTCGATCACTAGATACTGCCATTTGTATAGGGTTCCTCTATATGTGATCCGCAATAGTTCAGTTTGCTTCTGTCCTCACACTTGGGTAGCTAGTCTATGACAGCCATGTAACAGAAAGCCCCCTACCCTTTAAAGGCGATGCTTCAACTGATATCAATCACTGCCAGGATCTTATTTCATTGGTTTATTAGACGCCTCTTCCATCAGTGCAGCAAAGCCGCATATCCTCAGGTTAGAAACCTGTCAGCAGTGGCATAGCGGATCCACAGGGGTGTTTGCTCCAGGCGCAAAATTCTTAGGGGTGCAAAACTTTAAACTAAATTATTAAGCCCCCCCCCCCCCCCAACACGTGGACCGTACATACTTCCTGAGCTATATGGTCCACAAGTTAGGG